>NC_087488.1:9243409-9850681 GCF_036417665.1 Passer domesticus
AAGCCACTTGGCATTTTTCCCCCCACAGGGACACAAAGTGGCACTAAATCCATTTTAATGGAAAGATAATTAATAGTAATTATTTTGTTGCTCAAGTGGTTGAGCAATTTGTAACACAGACCACTTCATTTTTTGTCTGAGGTTTTAGGAAAATATTTTGTATTAAATGTTGATAACTGCTAATTACAAAAAAATGTAATTTAAATTATTTAAAGGTTATTTTTCCACAATGATTTTTTTATTCTTTTGGTGTTGCCTTTGCATTTGAAGTAGTTTGTTTTTTCAAAGAAAAATCAACATGCAGAAGATAATTTTAACCTATGTATTGTTTGTGGGTTTTTTTATTTTTCTCTCTCACTAGATGATATCTTAGTGAAAATTGTAAAAGGGAACAAGGTGTAGTGTGAAAATTATTGTATTTATCATGACCTTCGTTTTCAACACCTGAAAAATGTCTCATACAGAGAGTTTTCTTGACACTATAAAAAATATAGTCCTTTATAGCCAATTTTTACCTGCATTATGTTCATCCATTGAAAAGGCCTTATTTTCCATGTAGCTCCGAGGAAGCTGTATATCTTCCTCAAAAGCGGTTTCACGCATCCTCGGCTGTGAAGTATCAAAATAATTGGGTGTGTTTTCCTGCTGCGATGGAAGGATGGTACAGTGGACCTCTGGGATGGCATGGAAAATAACAAACACCCAGCCACTGGAGACCAGTGCAATGGCCAGAGTGGGATCACTCCATTTGTCTCTTCTGTGGAGCTCGGCGTTACCGAAGAGGTACATAGTCATCCAGGCTACCCAAATCAGAATGGAAAAGAAAAGGGTTATAATGAGGCATACTCCGTTTTTCTTCCACTTCTTGAACTTCCCACAGAGAGTGAAGAACGAAAATCCCATGGTAAAGACCATCAGGAACATGACGTAAATGGAAGCCATGACAAAATCCATGGGTTCGTAGCTGCAGGCCAGCTTGTTGTCTCTGACAACCGTCAGGATCAGCCACTCGGTCGCGATGATGACCTGCACCAGCATCAGGCACGTGGCCACCCCGGCCAGGTGCCAGCCAGACGGGCTCTTCCCGTGGCGAACGAGCCTGCCAAGTCTCCAGGCTTGGGCTAGCAAGCAGGAGAAGCACAAAGCAAAGATAACTCCCCAGAGAAACCTTCGGGTAGAGCACACCATTTCATCTTCCTGGATGATGAAAGCAAACGTCAGCCCAAACAGTCCCAGAGTCCCGAAGAGAAAGAGGAAGTGCATTCCCAGGGGGCTCTTCTTCTCTTTGTCCTTGATGAAGGGCAGCCTCACCAGCAAAATCAGCATCAGCAGCAGCGTGGTCAGCACGCCTGCCCCCGCCACTGCCTCCAGAACGATGCCCCAGATGGCATCCAGGTCACACAGGTACACGTACTGGGGCAGGAGATCCAGCCCGCAGCCCCGGGGCGTGCTGGAGTTCTCTGAGGAGCCATAGCTGATCACCAGCAGGAGGAAGAAACCAATGGCTGGGTAGGTTTTCATTTTTCTGTCTGAGACAACAAAGTATTTGTTTAGCGGGAGCTGAGGTTGGAGGATCTCACAGCCACTGAAGCCCAGCTTGTTCCAGTGGCCCATGTTTACAGTTTTTGCACTGGATCTGCAGCTGGCACAGCCTCCCCCAGCCCCCTCCACTGCCCTCCCAAAAGCTGCTTTTGCCTGTTGTACTCAGAATGCAAAATGACTCACTGCTCTGTTTGCACAGATTGAAAACAACATTTCCAAACTCTGACCCTGCAAATGGCCTGCAACACAGCCAGGAACAATTATGTATCCTGTTTCAAATATTACATTATCTGCAATACCTGGACACTTAGTACCTGTTTAAATGCAATACCCCATTCAAATCCAAGTGTTTAAAGCATGTTTAAGTTGCACTGGGCCTGATGCAGGTGTAAGCAATATCACAACTAGACTGTCCCACAGCCTTGCTCCTTGTACTGGAATAAAGACAGAGCCAAAACCACTTTTTAAATTATTACTTTTTAAAGGATAAAGCAATCCAAGGAAAATAAACATTTTACATTCTTAAAAAAAAAAGAAAAATCTCATTTTCATGCTTTGTCAATTGGCAGTAATCATATTCACTTCTTTTATCCTCTTCCAGATATTAGATTGCATTTGGAAATGGGAATGGTAGTCTAGAAAAATCCCATATTCTGTGACAATGGTGCACACATGCAGTGTCATCAATCAACTAATCAAAAATGAATGCCTCATTGTGCTTCTTAGCCAGTCCAAAGCCATTCAAAGGAGACAAATAACAAAACCCAGAGCATCTTTCTTGGATCCAGAGAGAGGACAATGGTAAACACTCCAGGAACACAGCACATCCCACTTCACCACCAGGACAAAGCCTAGGCAAATCCCAACTTAGTTTTAGGAAGAACATGGGTTAGGCACTTTAAAAATACACATGATGGCGTTTGCTTTTATTAAGCAAAGCAGATCACCAAAAAATGTAACCTTTAACTCGCAGTCTGCCCCAGCCACAGCCCGGTAAGGGCAGTCTGGAGCAAACACTGTGAGGAGCAGATATGAAACCTGACTCTGTTAACCTTCACCAGCAGTTAGTCTGCAGGTTCCAGCAGGATTTTCCTCATGATGTGGGGGATGTTTCAGACTCCCACTGGCACTGCATGGCCACGAGGAAGAAAAGCACCACACAAGCAGGCAGTGATGTTAGTCAAGGTGAGTCACACAGCTCATGGGACATGTTTAGGGTGCAAAGTGAAAAGCAGAGTAACTATCAGGAGCTCTTCTGTAAGCCATCAACAGCCCTAAATGGTTACCTGTCCAAAGAGATTTCAAAGATTAGAACTGCTTTTGGAAAACTTTAACGAGAGTTGAAAATTATTTAAAGTAGTGGTGCAGTGTTGCATTGAGCACAATCAGTCATAACCAACACAAAAGCTATTTACACAGACTGTCTGAAACTGTACTGTGTCTCTTAGAGCTGAGAACTATGGGTTTACAGTCCTGTAATGACCACAGTTAAATCCTGAGGCTCTGAATCCTCAAACCAATGTTTCCCTGTGTCATGACCAATGGCCATGTCCAGCCTCTATCAGGAGACAGATGATGAAGTTTATGATGTTTGCTATCGGGGGCACCAAGAGAGCAAACATGCCAATATAAACCTGTAATGACTCTATGGCCTGCACCCTCACAGGGTACAAAACATCCTATTACAAACCTTCATCTCAGAAGTGGAAGCTGTGACAAATAATGTGATGTGGGCTTGGACAAACAGGAAATGGGTAATGGGTGATCTCTGCCAGCCCACAGATATTAATCTTTGCACTATTGGAAGGGCTGCAATGTTCTAACGATGCAATGACCTGCTAAGGACAAATGATTTGTTTTTTCTGCCTATCTGTAATTTACTTTATGGTGGGTTGGTAGAACATACACTTGTTTGTATCTGATTTGTGTAACAGGTTCTTCAATGACTCTGTTGCAACACCCACGTTAAAAACATTGACTTTACAGACAGAAAACTAATCATCAGTGAAATATATTCATTTTTGTATTGAATATACGCTCAATAAATCTCCTTGCCCTTTGAGTACATAATTAACTAGAAGAAAACATTCCGAAGATAGTTCTCCAATTCCTTTCATGCACAGTCAATTCCTACGGCAACTAGTGAATTTCCTCTTTAGAGTTTGAAACATGTGAAAAAGTGTGAAATGGTCAGTGCCTGCTGACACAAAAGGGGGAAATCCACTGGGACCTACTAAGGCAATGCCCCAAACCCGTGGTACCATTTCAAGAAGTAGGAGGTCATGTGGAAAATGATTCAAAATTCATTCTAAATGTCACCCAAACTAGAAACAATAAACAGCCCCAAAGTGAGGGTCATGTTAATTTTCCACTATCCCATCACTTACAAATTGTGGCAAGCATGGACTAAATTGCTTTCAATGCTAGCTTTGTTTATTAGCTACTCTCCAAAGACCTGGGGGGTAATTAATTAAGTGTAAGTATCCCCAGTTCTAAGATATTTTCCAGTTTTCTGGTTACTTTATTCATGTCATGTAACCCTCATGTGATTGAGCTATTCTAGGACAGTCTGTTTCCATGGAGATTGTGCTGCATGGGTAAGCAGTCATATTGTCAGGCCATCATTTGTTTCCTCTTCCTATTTGGAAGTGTTTGGGAGGGGGAAGGGAGGGTTAATGAATTTGAGTATTTCCCCCTCCATGAAGAAGTGGTTAGTTTTGGAAAGGGGAAATTAAGCTGTGACAAAATATACTCAGAATTCAAAATACGTGTTCTGAAATATAGAGGTGTTCAACTCAAGAGGAATTTTCCCAAGTTACTTTGTGCTTTTGGGAAAGCTGATGGACATAATCAGTGGTCCTCTTAGAAATGTTCCAGACAGCCACAGTACTGACCAAGAAAATCTCTAGGACTGCTGACAGCTACTCTTGATGAAATAATTCCCTACCCAGTGTCAGTGAGTCTCTCTAAACACTAGATCCTGCCCAGAGCAAAGCTGGAAAGCAGAGCTTGAAGTCTCCTAACTGCTATCAACAAAGCAGTTTGTTTCTAACGTGTTTACTAGCAATTTCTGCCTAACTGGCTAAAACCAGGCAATATTAATAATCTACTCCCTGAGACATTACTAGCCAAAAAAACTCCTCTTTCTTGTGCTGATATTCAGCACTGAACACAGACAGTTATAAAAACAAGGGGAAGCACTGCATTACAACACACAAGTTTGGCAAGTGAACATCACAACTTTAGCTAAAACTACAGATTCAATCATTTTAAGGGAAAACTGTGAAGTGGTGGTTTTTGGGGTTTTTTTGGGGTTCTTTTTGTTTTGTTTTGTTTTTTTTTTCCCAGAAAAGTTGTTTTTGCAAAAACCAGAAATACATCATTATGGGGGTTTTATTAAAATATAATCTTTCTCAAGCCTGTGCAGTGGGTAGGATGGCAGAGTTCTGAGCCTCTTGAGATGTTATACATTCTTGCTGGTTGTTACTTAAATCAGTAACTATAGAGGAAGAGTGTTTTTATATCTTTATGTCTAGATTAGCTCCTGCTAAAGTTATGCAACCTCCCAGTAGTAACAATAGCGCTCTATTCGGCTGGCACTTCACTCCTGCTGCCAGAGCAGACAGCCACACAGGAGAGCACAGAGACATTCCAGCACAGATACATCCCCTGCACACTGCAATGAACTGTTCACAGGGAACAAAAGCAACTTGAGATTTTTTTTATCCCCCAAGATTCCTCTCCAAAACTTTATTTTGGTAAAGCCATTAAGGCAACATACCTGAAACCAGAGCAATCAGGAACACTTGCAATCAATATTCTAATCAATAAGCCTTACACATTTTAGGCAAAAGCATTGAACAATTAGCAGGACAGCTACTATTTCAATCCAGTACTCAATTTTTGGCTCAAAATCTGCTCTCAATGACAGCTGTAATAACTCCACTGTTTTCTACAGAGTGAGGTCCCTTCATTACATTATCTGGCATAGAGTCACTACAGAAATTGCAGACACAAAGCTGCCCCAGCGGGTACAAACTACAATTACAAGCAACTAAGCAGAAAGAGAAAAATCTCACAGTTGTCATCAAAAAGTTGTCACGGTTAAAAATCAATGAGGCTTTCTGTAGTTAAAGTATTCTGACCAAAGCTTGCAAAGGGATCAAAAAGACACGGCTGTATGCTGCTACATAATATATATACAGAATAAATGTGTAATTGTGCACAGAGCTAAGGTTAGGCTATTCATGGTTAGATGCATTATCTGCTTCTGTACCTGGAGTTCAAATGTTACTCAACTGACACAGGGAGATGCATTCAGTAAATGCATTCTAGTAAATATAAGCAATAGTAGCACAAATAGTAACTACACAGGCAGAAGACTGGTTCACTGTGCAATTTCCAAAAGAAAACCACCCCCGCCACGAAGTGTTGTGGAGAGATGCAAGTGAGTGAGGAATTAATCACAACACAGGATCTCTGCCAGCTGCTTTTGATCAGAACTGAAGAATGAGCTCCAGGACTGATAACAGAGCAGCAACAGCCAAGCTGAGATCAGACTACTCAAGAGACATGTGTATTTCCAGAATAATAATTAATAGTGCAATTGTGCTTTGTAGGCAAAAATACAGCAGTGATTTTGACAGCCCCTGCATCAGACACACATCATGCTCTGTTACAGCCTCGCAGTTACACAAGGCAAGAGCCCACTCCAAAAAGGACATGTAGAAAAAGTATTGCTTTCATTTAGAAACACTTTGTGATGCTGGATACACTATGAAATTATCTTTCTAATTTTCTAGGAGCTGAATTCCCTTTGGTCAGAATCAGTGTATCACGTGTGCCCAGGTACTTCTGACCACAGTGCCTGGTGTAGAATTCACAAGCGGCAGCAATCAATTACAGCAATCAACCTTTTTATTTTCTTCGCTAATTCTCAGACTGTTTCTATTCATGTCATAGCCTTCTAGCAGATGGGTTCTGTCAGCGGGTTTCTCCCGATGTAGCGAGACAACACCTCACCCCTGGTATTCCCTGCTGGTAAGCAGCAAGGGGATCCCCGGTGCAGCTACTCGCTGATCACCAAGCTGGGTGTTTGGGTTCAGCACGCAGGAAATCCTGTTAGCCTTGGGATAAACATTAAGGGCAGGTGTAAACAAAGGGTTCACATAAGTGCTAAATCCTCTCCCTGCGTGGCTTTGCGGAGAGGTAACACGGACACAGGGCTTCTATTAACCAGAGAGAAAACTCCGCGCACCCGCACCCAGCGGAGCCCCGCCAGCCCCGGGACCGGACCGCGGCCGGGGGCCAACAAAAGGCTCTTCTCCCTCGGCCTCTTCCCTTCCCTGCCCCTGAGCCCCACGGGGAAGGCGGTGAGCGCCGGCCGCAGCCGCCCGCGCAGGACGGCGCTGCGGGGCCGAGGGCCGGGGCGCGCTGCCTCCGCCCGGGCTCGCTGGAACCCGCCGGCAGCCTCCTCCCGCTGGACCATACCTATCCCGCCTCAGCCTCCGCTCCTTTGTCCCTTCGCTCCTTTCTCTCTTCGGTTTCTTTTTCCCGTCCTTTCCTCCCCCGCCTGTCCCCGCTCCTCTTCCCCATCCTCTCCGAACTCCACTGCCCTCCTGGCCAGCCCCGCTCCCCGCAGCGCAGCCCCTGCTCCGAGCCCCCCCGTCCTGCCCTATATCCCGTCTAATCCCCCCCAGGATTCCTATATCCAGCCTGTTGTCTGCTGGCGGCCACCGAGCTAATTCTGCGGGCAGCGCAGGGCGCAGAGCCGGGTGAGCGGCTCCGCTCCGTGCCCTGGCCCGCAGCCCTTCCCCGGAGCCGGTCCCGGGCCGCCGTCCCCCCGCCCGCCGCCGGCTCACCCGCTGTCCGCTGCGGCCGAGGGCGGCGGGGCAGCTCTGTCCGCCAGCCCTCCGCAAGTCACATCCCGGCTCCGGCGGCGCGGCGGCTCCGCGGCGGGGAGCGAACGCAGCGCCCACCGCCCCCGCGGCGGCTCATGGAGCGCCCGGCCCGGCTCGGCTCGGCCCGGCCCGGAGCGGAGCGGTGTCCGCCGCGCTCTGCGCCCGCCGCGCCACGGCCCGCGGCCAGCCCCCTCCCACCGCCCCGCCCCGCCCGGGCACGGCCCGGCCCGGCTCGGCTCGGCTCGGCTCGGCGGGGCAGGGGCTCCCCGGGACAGGCACGGGGCGTCCCACAGCGCGGAGCTGCCCGGCTCCCAGGGGAGGGGGCACGGTGAGGGCGGGGGCGCACACTTACACTGCTCACACACACTGCTCACACACACACTGCTCACACCTACACACAGACACTGCTCACACACACACTGCTCACACACACATACACACACACACACTGCTCACACACACTGCTCACTCACAGACACACACACTGCTCACACGCTCACCCTCTCTCTCACCCTCACTCACACACACACTGCTCACACTCACACACACACATTCTCACCCTCACTCATACACACACACACTGCTCACACTCACACACACACACATTCTCACCCTCACTCATACACTCACACACTGCTCGCTCACACACACACATTCTCACCCTCACTCATACACACACACACTGCTCACACTCACACACACACATTCTCACCCTCACTCATACACACACACACTGCTCACACTCACACACACACATTCTCACCCTCACTCTCACACACACACACTGCTCACACACACTCACCCTCACACGCTCCCGCATCCCCACCCTCCGCACTCTCCGCGCTCCGAGTGCAGCCGGGCACGGTGGGGCTGGGAGCCCAGGGGACACAGGCATGGCCGCAGCCCTACGTGCTCCGGTGACACGGGGCAGGACACGGCGGGGGCAGGCACACGGAGGGGCGTTCCGCCTGCTCCCGGCTCCGCAAGGGTTGGGAAGCCCCTGCCGGGCAGGCTGTGGGCACGCACACACCTACGGCCAGGTGTGGGGCTGCAGAGTGACGGGGTTTTCAGCCCTCTGACAACGGGGGATTTTGAAAGGGCTGGATACGTTCAAACCTTCTCCAGATGCAGTTTTCGATCTGCCACAGCCGGAGACAACAGCTAAACAAACACTCGGCAGAGAAAACGCTGGGAGCCTGTGTACGGTGCAAGGGACGCTTCACACGCGGGGTCAGCCCCTGCGAAAGCAGCGGGTCCTGCAGAGGCGGTGCTGGGCTCTGCCCCGCGTCTGCCTCCTGCCCCCAACGGGCAGCTGCTGTCTGCTTCTCAGCTTCTCCACAGCTCAACCCCGAGACAGTCACAACCCCTAGACAGGGCTTCCTGCAAACTCCAGGAGTTATTTGTAGGAGGAAAAGAGTTTCTGCTGCTCATGATGCTCATGAGCAGCAGAAACTCATGAGCCTTTTCAACAGTTTAGAGTCCATCTGCCTGACACGTCCCTGACCAGCAGCCTCACCGTGTTGTGCATCCCTGGGTTATGCCCCCTGCATCCCTGGGTTGTGCCCCCTGCATCCCTGGGTTATGTACCCCTGCATCCCTGGGTTATGCCCCCTGCATCCCTGGGTTATGCACCCCTGCATCCCTGGGTTGTGCCCCCTGCATCCCTGGGTTGTGCACCCTGCATCCCTGGGTTATGCCCCCTGCATCCCTGGGTTATGCTTCCTCTTAAACCACTAACGACAGTCTGGGCAGGCACAGCTGACACGGCATCAGTGCCTGGAATGTGTCCTTCCTGAACACCTGCCCTCCGTGCCAGGTTTCCATACCCAGAGCCTTCCAAAGGGAAATATCTGCCCTGAAACGTGTGTTCTTCAGCACAGCAGAACTGTAACCTTTAAAGAGACTCTTCCTAATATGTGTGGGCTTATTTACCTGTCATTTATGATGCCCTGGGGGGTAGCCTGAACTTCTCAGTGTGGCTGACAGGGAATAAATTGGATGGTGGGGCTGGACTGTAATTGCCTGTGTTTAGGAAGGGCAGTAGGCACAGGAAAGCTGAGGCAGAGGAACAATTTCACATTTCTGCTCTGTTCTTTCTCAATTTCTCTATCTTGCTGCTTTCAGGTTTTAGGCACTGGTTTTATTTGAGTCACATGTAAACAACATACCCTGCCCTTGCATCGGTTGACAGCTACACTCCATTCAAAGTTAAGCAGGATAATTTTGCAGAAACTGAGGTGGTGAGAGGTGAAGTTGCTGTAAACTGCCCAAGGTCACCCAGCAGTCTGGCAGAAAAGTGGAAAATACTGGTTCAACACATCAGTCTGTACCCCTGCTCCATCTTGGGAGCCTGGGCCAAGCACCCAAATACTACAGTACCAAGTAAAGACCTTTTTGTGTATAAATAAAGACACAGAGCTCTCTGTGCCGCGCTGGATACAGAGAGGTAGACCAGGGGGAAGGATGAATCACAAGGATTCATGTGCTGTCGGTCTTGGCCGGCTCACAAGGGAGCAATGTGCTGAGCCCTTCAGCAAATGCAAATCTTGGGCATTGTTCCCTTCTTCCTGTGTCTCTAACACAGCCCTGGTTCCCTGAAGGAAACTGCCTCCCTCATTTGCCTTGTGCTGATGGAACAGGGAAGATAATGCCCCTCTCAACATTACTAGTGGGTCAGCACTGAATTCAGGGTTGATTTCTCGCCTGCTGACGCAGTTTTTAGTGTTAGCTACCATGAAAAAGGGTAGGACAGGACTCCGAATCACCCAGGAAATTCTAGGAGGGTTTGGTAGAGTAGCTGGACTAAACCACAGCTCCTGTTGCATTACTTTCCACCTAGTTAGCTTTGAAAAATATGCTCTTAAAACAGGCTTTTATTTAGGGGAAAAGTATTTCTATCAGTCAACCACAAACTCACCATCACCTTCAGCATTTCCTCACCTCAGGCAGGATGGAGTGGGTGCTGTGACCCAGGCAGAGCGTGTGAATTCCCTGATTTTGGATGGTGCTCTCTACTCCTGCATCAGTTCCTGGGACCCTGCAGTGCCTGTAGCCAGAGACTGTTTGCTTGTGATCCGTGCTGGGAGGAGGCTGGGGAAGGGGTGAGGTGTGCCAGGCCAGAGCAGAAGCAAAATTGAGAATTGCCATGCAGTTCTGCAAGAGCTGATGGCCTAAGGAAAGGTGAGCTTGATGCTCTCGTTCATCTCTGGAATAGTGAAGAACATGTTTGGTGTCTATTTGTCTTTAGTTTAGACCGAGTGTACAATATAATCAACTTTTAAAAACCCCACTGCTTTCAGTAATTTTACTCCTATTTCCTACAACACACATTTGGTCATTGAACAGATTTTTAGCTTTCCCCCCACCAATATTTGGTTTACTGCTTGTGACAATAGGTAAACAAAGAGTCTGTGTGGTGCTGCATGTTCCCAGTGTTTCTCTTCTGCAGCAGTGCTCCCAGCAGGATTTGACAGGAGGGAGCAAGGCTGTTACAGCAGCACTGAGCAGACACCACTCACCCATCCATAAATGCCAAATCCATATCCCCACAGACTGTCATCCTCATTTCAGCTGGTTTTCCTGTGTCCCAACCCGAAATAAAGGCAATTTCCATCCTCTGCTCTCTTCTTACCCTTCAGAAAGCTTGGCAGGTGTTGTGTTTATTGCAGGAGAAGGCACAAAACAGTCAGGCAGTGTTTCACTACCAGCTTTCCTTTGTACCACAGAACCTTTTCACTGGATACTCCGGTTTTGCAGCTCCTGCCAGCAGGGAACTGTGCTTGTGCCAGTGCAATTTAAGTGGAATATTTCATTAAGAGATCAGCAGTAGGCACATGGAAATGACAGCAATCATTGAGTCTGCATTACTTTGTTTGCATTAGGGAACAGACAGGGCTGCAGGCACAGGGGGAAGCCAGCCCTCTGTAAATCACCTCAGATTGCCCTGAGACAGACTGAGTGCCTTAATCACGGGGTGGCCAGGCTCTGCTATCTGCTCCCAGAGGCTGAGATGCTGCAGCAATGAATATGACAGAAGAGAATAAGGAGATAGCAGGTAATTTTGCCCCTGGCAATGGTGTGTGGTTGATTCACACCATTTCTGAGCCCTGAGCAAAGGTGCTTTTCATTACACAAATCCCTGCAGCGTGATTCGTTTGCCTAATGCGTGCCCTGCTTTTTCTCAGGGCACGACACAAATCCTGGTGCTCCCACTGGCTGGCAGCGTCAAGGAGGCAGAGAGATCTGTGTGACCACTGTGAGATGGTTTCTCTGTTGCTGCAGAGGGTTTCACACCTCGCTGCTGGCACTGCCCAGGGCAGAGGCTGCTCTCTGCAGTGCTCTGTGAAAGGGGGCTACTGAGGAGAAGGGGAGAAGGGGAAATGAAAGAGGGAGAACCTTGAAATCACTATGGAGAAAAAGATGGGTGTCAGGAAGGAGAGGGATGCATGGAGGACAGAGAAAGAAAGAATTATTGAACATTATTGAGAAACATAATCTGGAAAAACTTCTATCCGTGGCACAAAAGAAAGGTTCTCTCAGGGGTGAAAGTGTGGGGAAATGGCCATAGTGTTGGATGCCACATCCACTTCAAATCCAAACTAGACTGTTTTTTCAGCTTGGGTTAAACAAACCAAGGTTAGGACACACTTTTACCACAATGCACCTAGTGATAATTCCTCTTCTGTTTGGTGATAAATACAGCCTGTCCCGTGGGTCACCCCATCCCTTGTTGGGCCATACAGGGAAGGCAGAGAGTCTCCTCACAGTCACAGCTCTGAGCACCAGGACAAGGGAGCAGCAGTGCAGGTGATATTAACAGTGCAGTCAATTTGATATTTGTTTGTTTTCTCAACACACTCCTTTATCATGCTAGTAATGCATAAATGCTTTCTTTAAACTGTAGAGAAACATGGACAAGTTTTATGATTTAATGCAGCTGGCAGTTAAAACACAGTTTGAATCACGATGGTCTGTGACACGAGGCATGGGATTAAAGTACTCGTGACTGGGAATTTGCACACCTTCAAATCTTCATTTCACAAGGAAAACCACCACAGACAGGTATTTAAATCAGCATATCTCTGGTATATTCAGCATATATTCTGGTATATTATTGCTATAGCCTCTCTGAGGCTCTGCCTAGATAAATCTCAAACTGACCAAACCATTTGGATTTGAAAAGTTTATACTTGACCTTTGCACAGACAAAGTCCCAGTTGTATTAAAATGAATTTGATCAAGCAAATGATTTGTGGCTTTCTGTTCTGAGCATGAGAAAACTTCCTTAAGTTGAGGAGAGAGTGACCCTGGCCAAGAACAGCAACTTCTGCTGGAGAACCTTGAGCTTCCTTCTGGTGTGTAGCTGTGGATGGTGCTGGGTGCTGTGAGGTTTCTTAGGGTGACTGCTGCAGGGAATTGTTACAATGCACACAGAGATTCTCTATATCCTCTTCACTCCTCAACACATTAAAGATATCAGCCAGTGTAACTGTGCCACCCTTGAATGCCCTTATGCTTCAAATAAATGCTTGATTTATAAGTGCTTTTATTTCCATCTGCTGGTTTCACACCTAGGCTGAGGTGTAAAGGGTGTTTTCTGAATGCTGCTAAGAATGGTGCTGGCACCTCTTGAATGCAGTGTCATTAATGCCCTTATCTGTAATATCTCCTCAGGGAAGTGGGAAATCACACCCGGATTTTTTATTGCCCTTCCTCTTTGGTGGCATGTTTGGTGAAAAATATTGTCCCCTGTTGTATCTATGTACTGTCTATGTATCTAAAACAAAAAGAAATAACGTTTGCATCCCCTCAGATGATTGAACAATCCCCTGTTCGTGATGTGCTCAAGGTTTCTGTTGCTGAGACTGTCACCTGCTGGCCACGGAGAAACTCGCCAGGATCTCGGGAAAACCTCAGAACCCGATGGATTAAATACTCAGGTTTGCCTTTACACATTGAGATGTTCCTGTAACTCTAAACAGGATGGTAATTCTGTAAATGGAGGTAGACCAGGAAAGCTTCCTCCTTTATAAAACTTTAAAATTTCATGGAGTTTTAATGTAAAGGAAACCAGGTTCTCATCACTGTGAACATGTGGGGTAAAATGCTGGTTCCAGTAAATTTAACTAAGCCTAACTATGGAAAATTAATTCATAACCAATAAGCAAGGGAAAGGGAATTAAAAAAAAAAAAAGGAAACTAAAAGCTGGTTATCCTGCCTCTGGCAGATTTTTGTCACATTAAACCATGGATACAAGATGACATTAAGAAAGGGTCACATCTTTGTACTGACCAGCAGAGCTCAACAGGAATCAAAGGACCTTTACTGAAGATCTACACTCAGCTTTTGCAGGCAAGGAAAAGAATTGCTCTGAAAAGCTCTTTCAGCACTGCCCTTGTCCTGCCCTCCCATCTGTTGTCACTGGTAGCTCATTTTCTGCCAGTCTTTGGGCCAGAATCTCAGCTGGTGTAAATCTGAGCAAGTCTGCATTCACAGAGGAATGAGGGTTTGCAAGGTGGTTTATTCTCCTCGTTTTGAGGAGTGCTCCTCTGTTCCCCCCAGACCTGACAGCAGGTTACTCAGTGCCTGGAATGCATCGTTCAGTTGTGATTTTTCTGTTTCAGACACAGAAATGAGTTCTGAGCTGTACAACAGGTGCTGAACTGCTCCTGTTATTCCAGTGGAGCACCACTCCATAGAGTTCTTCCCAATAATCTGTGGTTTTTTTCTTACATAATCGAGCTGTGTTACCAGCATCCTGCAGGATTGCTGATAGGAAAGGAAAGCTGTGCCATAGAGGCTCTTTCATTACAATTATCCTCAGCTCACTTGGTGTTACACAAGGGTTTTGCTGCCTGAAAGCATGTCTAAAGTAACCCTCAAGTTCAGTGCTGCATGTCGTACTGAAACTTTAAAGAAGATATTTTTTTATGGATGTTTTTCCATAAGCCTCTTAGTTCACATCTCTAAAAAATAGATTTCATGCACTTTAAAGATACTTTTTGGCTGTCTGGAGTCAATCCTTAGAAGTGAATTTATGCAAAGTGGCCATATTTTTATTTTGTATTAGAAATTAGAATTATTTGTTTGGTGGGGGTTTTTTGGTTGGTTGGTTTTTTTTGGTTTATAATTTCCCTTTATTTCCCTTCACTCTGTTCTTGTGCTTGGACACTTACAAGCTTTATTGTTGCTAGAGAACACAGGGTGCCTGGATGTCTGTCTTATGAAAGCAAGTGGCTGCTTAAAAAGAAAACCAGAGAGATTAGAGACTGTGTGAAATTCCACTAAATTCAGTGAAAAGCATAACTTCAAAGAATTTAGGATCAGATTTCAAATGCATATCATGAGAGGCTTTTGAAACTGGTGGATTAACACAGGGTGCTGGGTCTCAGTCTCCACCCCTGTAAGGACAGAGAATGCCATTTTCCTGCCCCAGAGTCACCTCCCCACTCCCTTCTCTGTGTGTAAAGAGCAAAGCTCTTCAAGGCCATTCTGTGCCAAGAGAACTTGAAGAGCTCTGGCTCACAACCAGTTAGACCCTGGGGCCAGTTCTCAAACACCAACAGGGAGAATCCACAGCCTCTCCATCTTCATTGAGAATAAACGAGCCTTTGCCTGAAATGCTCTTTTCAAATTTGTGAGTGCTAAAGTAGAAAAAATCCCTGTGGCTTCCTTCTCTGCTTCCCACCCACACTCCTCAGCAAGTGATTTCCTCGGAGCTGGTGGGATCTCTGTTGAGGCAGAGGATGGTTGGGAGCTCTGCTGCTCTAAGTCTTGTACAGGCTTGGGAGCGTGGGCTCTCCAGGGCATCACAGCCTCTGCAGCCCTGTCTATCACTTTATTTGTCACATGGAGATAGATTCCCTTTAAAACTCCTCTTTTGCTGGTAGATTAACATTGCACCAAGACCTAGTGTGAATTACTATTCTTTTTGAGGGGAAATAAAGGGCAGTGGAGATTCTAGCCTAAAGAATGTAGCCTGTGAATTTTATCCCTGCATTGCACGTACATTTTGATGGTCCTTGCTGTGTGTTTTATTGAGGCTGAGTCATAAGCAAATCTTAGTGCTTAGGAAGGAAGGGAATGGAGTTTGGGCAAGAACATGACACGTCACAAATGGATCCAGCAAAGGGACTGCTCAAGCTGTGAGAATGCAGTGATGTATCTCAGCAAAAGGAGAACTGAAGGTCAAAAGTCCTTGTGCTGCATTTCAGTTTTCATCACCTGAAGCCTGTCTGGACTCGGTGATGTTTCTGGTGACAGGGCCATCACAGTGAGATGAGCCAATCCTGCTCGTGTGCCTTCCCTCAGAAACAGCCCCAGAGTTAACAGGGGCTGCTTCTTGTCTTGCATTTCAGTGTTAGGATGATGAACATCTGCCCACGGCTTGGGGCTGGCACAGCTGCTGCTGCGGGGCTTGGTCAAGGCACAGCATTTTTGACTGAGGTTGTTGAGGCAGGAGAGTGAAGCTCTTGTGTTATGGAGGCAGGAGGTTTCCTTGGCAGCTGCCCTTAGGAATGCTGCCTTTGCCTGGGGAGGAGAGGGGGAGCCACACCAGCTGGGCTGGGCAGCTTGGGAGAAGATTTTGGGGAGACTCAGCCATGACTTGCAGTGTGCAGCCTGTCTCACAGAGATCAGGACACTGCAGAGGGCTCGGCAGAAAGCAGCCAGGCTTGGGGCTCCCCAGGGATCCACTTGGACAGGCACAGCTGGCTGCAGCTCAAACACCACTGACTCACAGCCAAGCCTTGAAATAGGGCAGGCAGAGAGCAGCATGTTCTGCCATCAGTAGTTTGACTTTGAATTTGTTTAGAAAGTTAACTGTCTTTTTTTTTTTCTCTTTCAGGTGATGGCTGGCTTTGAGGTCAGAAGCCTTTTGATCTTCTTCATCATGGAGCTCACCATGAGGGAGAGGTTTAGGTGTTCCTAATCCAGAGGTCTGCACCTTTCATCCCCTCTCCTTGGTGCAGGATCCACTGCTGTCACACTTTGAGAGGCAATGAAAGGCCAGGGACACTCATTTGTCAGGATGCTTTTATAGGAGCTGCTGCCCTGCTGACAGGAGCAGCCCAAGTGTGCTCCCTCCTGCCTCGTGGTCACACTTTGGGCCCTTCCTCTGCCTCCCCTGGAGCTATGGAAGGGCAGGTTGTCCTCACTGCAGCCAGCTGGAGAACTGGGGAGTCAGGGACCTGCAATGAGACAGCAGCTTTTGAAGGGGCACTCAGTGCCACCAGACACAGGCAGACCAGTGGGGCTGTGGATTAAATTATCATTAATAAAGCTACCTAGCAAACACAGCTGCAGAAATGTGGCCCTTTTTCCTCCACCTGCCTTTGGCCAGCTGATGTTCCTCCTACATGGTACAGAGGGATTTTATTTTATTCAGGTTTAGGCTGCAAATCTGTCTGATTTTGGAAGGGGCTTTGGAGGACATTTGGTTCCTGAGGCCATCGAGGGTCACATTCCTCCAGGCTCCTTCTGGTTTCTGCTCTTTCTTGGAGTTAATATTGCAGTAGGGAAGAATAAAAGGCCCTTTCCATCTTCAGGATCTAAAATGAAGGAACTGAACAGACAGAAAATGACAAACTTCATTTTAGAAATATTAATGGTTGAATTTCATGAACACGTGGCATTAAGGAACGATATCCAAACAGGTGCTGCCCAGGCAGAAAGTCTGTGTTGAATGGAGTGTGTGCACACAGACTGTCTCTGCAGCATCCCTGGAAGGGCAGCGTTTGTTGGCTGTGCACCCCAGCCCTGGAGCACTCCCAGCTGGCACTGGGGGACCCTGGCAGGACCAGGGACTGTGCCCTGGGGCAGGAGCTGGGCTGCCACAGCCAGAGACTGAAGCCTGAAAGTGCATTTAAGGTGTTTGATTTTGCAAACATAGATGCAAGCAGCCCTGTGTTTGTTAGCAAGTCCCTCAGCTGTCATGGCACTGTAAGTATTTTCCAGCTCTGACCTGGCCAGGGGAGAGGTGCCACTCCTGGAGAGCTCCAGCCTCCTACAAACACAGCTCCAGGTGCTGCACACAGACATGTACCCACATAATATTTATACTTTCCTAATCTGGCAGCTTATTTGACACCCATTTGGAAAAAAGAAAAACAACCAAAACAGCAAAACCCAAACAACTGGGTTGAATCATTGTTTTCTTTGCATTTGGGAGAGAATTCACTTGCCTGTTGTTTGCCATTGCACCCTCAGAAGATGGAGCCTCTGGCCAGCAGGATGAAGCGTGGCTTTGTTTTACTATTTACAGTGACTGGAAAGCACGATGGTGAAGAGTGAAAAAGCATGCAAATAACTTGTTTATCCCCAGAGATGGATGCTTTGTGCTGTCACAAGCTGTGCTGTTGATTCAACCCAGCTTTACTCCCCTGGAACTGGGGGAGCTGACAAAGCTTGCTGAGGAAGACTCCTAAGCCAGAGGGCTTTTGGTTTGATGACAGCTCCATGAAGCATCCCAGTGTTTTGATCTGTGGCATCAATACAGGAGAAAGGAAAGGAAGGTGGGAAATAAAGACAGTAAAATAAAATTTCTAGGTGCAGATTTAAAATCCCACAGCAAAAGTTAAGAGCTTTTGGTTGAGTAGACAGAGGGATGTGTGGGGTAAATAAGGAGGCTGGTGACTGACAAAAGATGGATTGGTAATTAAAACATTATTTGTTGTGCAATCTGAAGAAACTTTTCTATGTTGAACCAGACTTTAAAAATTGGGGTGAATTTAACATTTTTACCCAAACTGCTACTAAGCACTGCACTGAAGCCTTCAGGCTCCCTCCCACCTAAAGCATCCTCCTGTGCTGGTCCCTGGGTCTGCAGGGTTACCCCTGGCATCTGTCAGTGGCAGCCCAGCAAAAATAGGAGCATATTCCTGTCAATGCTCCTGTCCTTGCTGTGTGTTTGTGCAGAGCATGATGGACTCTGTATTGGACCACAGCTGCCAGATCCCAGCTCCTGACTGACACCTGGGAATGTGGATGGCTGCTCAGAGGTTAACTTATGTTTGGTCAGCAAGGTCGTTGTGCCTCAGGAGGAAATTGGTGATCAACTCACTTAGATGTTGTCTGAAGCTTAATAAGCCCAGCCTCTCTCATAAGAACCATTCTATGCTTTTTTTTTTTTTTTCCTGTAAATCTGGCAAATTTGCTCTGTGTTATGGTCCTGCCTACCACTGCAGCTCAGGACACACAGCTTTCATGCATTTATTCCTGTGACAGTCCTGTGCATTTGGGAGCAGAGATGTGGAGATCTGTGGGAAGCCAGGAGGAGGAAAACAGGCTTTAATTTGTGTAGGGCTTGTGTGCACTGCATTGTGCTTCCCTATCCCTGCTCAATATTTGCTTTGCTTTAACTGAGACTGAGCGTGATTGAATCATATCTTTAGGAAAATTCAAACAAAAATCATACTGGGTGTTTTTTTCTCAGGGCTAAAAGAACAATAAACTGCTTTGATGAGCACTTAGGCTGCTGATCCTTCTGAATGCAGCTCTCCTATTACAGAGAGCTTAACTTTTAAAGTAAAATAGCTTTGCTGGGAATCTCAGCCAGTTTAGACAAAGCCCATCCACTGTTCCTAACAGGAGGAAGGCACTGAACTTATGCAAACTGCAGTGGGCGCATCAGCTGTCTCCGTGTTCCTGAACACACACCCACATTTCCCCATCACTCAGGTGTGTGAGGAGTTTATTAATTAATTAATTAATTAATGCTCTCCCAAGGAAAGCATCTGGGCAGGGCCAGGGAGGTGGCAGCCAAAGGAGGCTCGTGGGGATTTCTGGCTTTTCATTAGAGTGAAGTCTGCAGAGTCAGGAGGCAGAGACCAGCACAGGTGCCAACCCCAATATCTGTGTCTGAGGAAGGGTTACTGAGCACATGGCTGTCTGGATATTTCCATCAGGAACACAGCTGTTTTGCCCTAATGTGGTGACTTTTCTAGTGTGGGCAATCTAAATTCAACATTGTAACTCAAATCATACTCATCTTGCATCTATTTCACAAAAAAAAAAAAAAAAAAAAAAAAAAAAAAAAAAAAAAAAAGGAAAAGTAGCAAAATTAAGGATTTCAGTGCAAAGAGTGCAAAAAAGTGCACATCCTGCCCCCAGATTCTCTGCTCTCCTGCCTCTCTCTAAATTCTGAGTATCTAAATGCAGTGTGACCTGCCAGGCACTGCAGCCTCGCTGCTGGGAATCTCAGAGAGGGAGTCCTGCCCAGGGGCTGACAGTGAGCTGATGTCCAGGTCTGGACAAAGCCCAGCTCGACCCAAATCCAAGCAAGCAGGAGAAAGCCACTGGCATTTCTGTGCCAGCTGAATTGCTGGGCTGGAAAAGTCATTCATGTAAGTAAATGATTAGTGATTGGCCTCTGTGTGGTGACTCCATCACCATCAATAACCCTAACACAATCTGTGATCCTTCCAAAAAGACCATCATTAGGTGGACTGATGTCAGCACAGCCTTCCAAGTCCAAGGCTCTGATACCATCTCATAAATTAGAAAGATTTTCAGGCCAGACAACACTTTAGTAGTCTGTGTGGGAATTGAAGGGCTGCTGCAATGAGCCTTGTAAAATGAAATGCTGCATATAAAAAGGAACAAACAACTGTTTGCCTTCAGCATTCTGGAAGCTGTATGTGGCCAAAATAACTTTAACAGATGTGATCTGATGCCATCTCCTTTTAGCATGGAGTTAAGAGCTTTGCAGCTCCTGATGGCAGGGGTGAGAAGAGCCACCTGCTAGGACACAGGGGATGAGGTAGCAGAGTAGGGAGATGAACAGAAAAAAAAAAAAGAAACTCCCAAGTCTTGCTGTCAATGAGAAGTGAGGCTGCAAACAAATCATGCCATGGTTATCCAGACCCTGATCTGGCTTTCCCTGAAGTGGGTGCCAAACTGCCCCTTAGTTCACCACTGCACAACAGGCTCCAGCTTGTTTCATCTGTAAGTGATACTCTGCCCCTGCAAATGATCTGTGTGAGCAGTCAGTGTGATTCCCTGTGCCAGTGATAAAGCTGATCTCATGGGGAGTTGTGCCAATGCTTTCAGACAGTAAACTTTTGGGCAAGTTATGCAAATGTTCAGATTAATTTAGATATGCAAGTAGCCCAGGAAAATCAATGGAATCACTTAGATGATTAAAATAACTTTGTCCAAAGTGTTTTTAGCCTCTGTACAGGTCCTTGATCTGTATGGATGGCTTGCACACTTGCAAAGATTAAAAAAGAACATTTTCATCAAGGAAACCTTCTCTGCTTGAATGCAGAGAAGGCGACTCAGTAAAGCGAGTTATTCTTTTCCCACTGGCATGTGTTGTGCCCAGGTCTTTATGTTCCAGTGTACAGACACTGTCTGTGAGAGACATGAAAAACTGTTATACCAAGCTCTGTGAGTCCCTGATGTTTGCCAGTGTGGTTTCTTTATTTTTAGTAGTTCCTGGAGAAGGGCTGAATCCATCCATGTGCAAAAGATCCCAACTGACAGAGAGGGGAGGCATGCATGTGTTTTGAGACATGTGCCTGGGGTGGCTGTGATTATGTAAGGGCTCTTTTGACATGGCCAATTACATAAAATGGAAATACAGAGGAGGAAGGCAGTGCATGAAGGCAGAGAAGGAATCTGGCTGTAGCAGGGGAGCCTGTGTCACTGCAGGTGCTGGGAATGAAGCAGAAGGAGGATCCCCAGGTTGGCACATTTAAGCCTGCCCAGGAATCACCAGGTGGTGCTGACTTGGAGCAGGTGAAGCTGGAATCCTCCTGCTGCAGCCCCTGTGCTGGATGGCAGCCAGATGGCAATGCCCCTGCAGGCACCGGGCACAGGGGCCAGGCAGCAGCACAGCTCATCAGACACAGCCTTGGAAATCTGCTTCTGTTTGCTCCATTTCAAACTGAAACGTGTTCAGTGAGCTGCAGGACACAGGGCAGGGGCGGTTTTGCCACAGCAGCAGTAGGAGGGGGCAGTGCTAGTGCTGGTTTAACGTGTGTGGGCACAGCCCAGAGAGGACACGGCAGGAATGCCCGGTGGAGGGAATGCTTCAGCTGAGGGAGCTCAGCCCCCAGGGCAGGATTCATTGCTCTGAGATCCCTGAACCTGAACAGGGCATTGAGAAGGCTTTCCTCAGTGAAAATGAAGTTTAGAATTGTTTAGGTGACCAGCCCAAATCCAAACATGGACTCTGCTCAGCATACAAGGATCACTGCAGCGTGCTCACCTTTTCCACAGGTAACACTCTTGCTCTGGCATCACGGCTCCTTCCCTGGTGCAAGGGCACTGTGCCTGCTGCTGGGAAGGGAGGGAGAATGGAGGTTTGTGCCTCTTGGCACACTTTGTGCCCTACTGAATTTCAGACAAGAAATCAGAGATCTCCTGTGAGAAAGCCATAATGAATATGTACTTCTTTGTTTCAACCTGTGTCAACCTTTCCAAGTGTAAAGATCAGCACTGTGTCCAGAAAGGTCACAAAGGGCTAAATTTTGTCCCTAGAGCAAATCTGTCATCCCCTGCTGAGCCATTTCCCATGAGCCATGCTGTCTGTGCAGCTTGTGGCGCGGGCTCAGGATGTGGTGACCCTTCTCTGACATCTCTTCATGAGGCTCCTGCATTTCACATTTCACTGCCCAGGAGTGAAATGGGGCATGGGAGTCTGTGTCCTGCTGTTGCTGCAGTCACCAGCTCCAGCAGCAGGAAGGAGCACCCTGGTGAGGGGTGGATGTCAGATCTGACAGGGTTTTAAGAGGTTTTCTTCTGAGGGGGAGGCACAGCCTCTGGTTGATAGCACAGGGTGAACCAGGGTGCTGGGGCTTCTATGGGCACCCTGCCCGTGTGAGCAGGGCACGGTGCTGTCCCAGCAGCCCTGGGAGCTTGGAGCAGCCTGGCCACCTTCCATGCATTCCCAACAGATGGTGCTGCGATGCCACCGAAAGCTAAAGCCTGGAACAGCGGTTTCGGGAGATTCCCTGCTCCCTGCACTTTCCCCCACGGTGTTCCCGTTGAACTGAGCGGGTTTTGTTTTACCAACAACCTGCACAGGCTTCACCTGGCTTCAGCGATTATCCCTCCTGCCCTTGCAGCAGTGTCAGTGGGCCATGGCTCTGCTTTTGGTGAGGCTGCAGTTCCACTCTGCCTCCTGGTTTTGGGGATTTGGGCTCTGCCTGCACAGCCACTGAACCCCAGCAGGGAGAACAGTGTCACCTGTGTCACCGGGTCTCAGTGGCACAAGGCACAATGTCTCCTCAAGAGTGTAACTAAACTGCTGCATCCTGGGGAACGATGTTGTGTTTAACACACCTTGGCTCTGCCTGCAGCCAGGAAGGCTGGCTCTGGTCCAGGAAAGGGTGCATGGACCTTCCTGTCCTTGCTCCTTCAGCATCCCCTGCAGTGAGGTGTTCCCTTGCCCTGGCTTGGAGAGAGGGAGATTCCTTTTTCCTGCACACTGAAGTCATGCTGCTTTTGGTACAGCCTCTCACAGGAGTATCTGAAGCCAGAGGATCCCTCAGGAAGGTGGAGAGGACAGTGTCTGCATGGGGAGGACTCTAGAAGTGCTGTGTGTGGTTTGGGTGACCCTGTGCCTAGCAGGGTTAGGAGCTGATGGCCACGAGGAGCTGGGGTGATCTGGGCCCTTACATCCACTTGTCTCTAGAAGAACTCCCGGCCCTTTCATAGGTGGGATTGACAGGTCTGTTCCTGCCTCTCTATCCCCAAAGAGGCGTTGGGAGGATCCTGGTGTCTGGTGTGGCTGTGGTGTGATGGGAGTCGTGGTGGCACTAATACTGGAGAGGTGGCAAGGCAGGGGCAGCAGCTGTGGCAGGGATGCTGGGAGCAGCAGCACGGGGATGTTTTCTGCCTTGCTCAGGCTGATGTTTGTGCAGACCTGCACAAACACTCCAGCCTGCTCACACGCCTTCCTCGTGCTCCCTGCGTGCCAGCTTCTCCTGTGTCCTTGCAGCCTGCCTGCACCTGGTGAATTTACTGCTGTTGAACAATAACAGTACTTAAAGAAAACAACAGGGAAAATGGGAAGATCCATTCAAAGAACTGAACAAATTCACTTTACAGGAGTTCATTAAGTCACTACCCAGCCTTGCAGAGCCTGCATGGCTCCCATCACCAGGTAGCATTGCTGAGGTGGGGTGAGCCATGAACAGCCTCTCAAAGCCTCCATCAAGTCCAATTATTAAGAGACTCAAAAAGCAGCTTGGGCATTGATCTGTGAGCTGGCAGCACTGTGCTAGCTGGCCAGGACTTTGTTTTAAATGAGCACCCCATCTTTCAGACCCAACTTCATTCTCTTGCCAAAAACTAAAATTGCCCTTTTGTATCTCAAGGCCATGAAATTAAGTGATTCCTTTTCAGGTCATGTGTACCCCTGAAAAGCACAGACCAGGCTGATTCTCCAGAAACCCAGGGGAACCCTTGAATAAATGCACAATCAAGTGACTAGTTCCCCTAATTAATGCTGACAGTAAAATTTGATCCCCACCTCCGTGTAGAGGAAATGATGCTGATATCAATTCACCCTAATTTAGTTGAAATTATCTTTGGTGTATGCATGGCTGTGCTTTGGAATAGTAACGAAATTTTGGCTCTATTCTCACATGAATATTTTTCCAGTGGACGCAGTCTTGATTTTAGAAAAAAAATTCAATACTATAGCCCTTTAAACAAATTTCTGTTAATCTTAATTTCTTGGGCTGAGGTAGTGTCCTGGAGGGAGAGCCCTGGTGGTGTTGTGGGTTTATTGTATTTTATATGTATGGCAGGTGAGAAACTCAGCAAGGCACCCAGTCTCCTTTCTTCTGCCTCTGGCCTGTGAGCTCCAGCTTATAGCCCAAAGAGATGACAGGAAAATACCTCCTGAGCAGGGTACTGGCAGTGACAGGTGGCACTGGCAGTGACCAGACAGGGTCTCTGTGCCCTGGAAGAAGGCTGGTGAAGGCGGGCCATGGAAGGTCAGGTTAGGGTCAGCTGTTGCAGGGAGCAGGAGCACCACCACAGCTGCCCTCTCCAGAGCGTGTCCCCAAGCTCCTGGATCCCAAAGCTCAGGAGTTTTGCTGCCCATGGCTCCCTCCCTTGCCCCTTTTCCCTTTACCAGTGTGGTGGTGTGTGACAGCAGCTCTCTGATCCCAGAGAGCAGGCACAGACTTTCCCAGGATTTTCTGGGGGAGCTGCAAGAAGCTGTGAAAAAGCTCAGAGAAAATAATTAAAACAATTCTTATCTCCATTTGCTGCCCCTGTTGTTGTGCACATGTAGAATGTGTTATGGAGATTGTTCACCTGTGGAAACCCAGGGCACCGGGAGTATTTCTCTGTCTGCTCTGAGGTGACCCCCAGGGGAGCACTGACTTTGACCTCATTCATAGAGAAAGTTTCCTAGACTTCAAGATAGACTGGAATCCACAAAATTGTGAAATAGATTCTAGAGAGTAGTGTAGGTGTATCACTTGGTGAGAAATTTAGGGTTTGGGTTTTTTAGTGTGTTGTGGATGGCAGCAAGATGGAGGGAATAGGATGTTGTCCTGGGTTTCTTCTTCATGCTTCTTCTTCCTTCTTCTTCATGGGTTTGGGTGGCATTTTGCAATTGGGCAGGAAAATCTGCATTGCAGGCTCTTTGGGATTAGTTATTGGGTTAAAATGGAAAAAGTCTAGGTGTCAGTTCTTAATTGGATAGTTTAGTCTTAAAAGACCTTGTAACAAGAGATTGTTGGCCATTTTGTGCCTTGTAATGAAAAGCTGCCAAACTCATGGTTGTGAGACTGTTTTACTGATAAGAAACAACAAACACCTGAGTCCGAACATGAACTACTGTCTCAAGTGCCTTCAATCCAGACCCAGAGAAACCAGTATTTACCAAAGGGTGGTTTCTTGATTAGACACTGGGGATGGTGTTTTGATTGATTGACCCAGTTAGGCCAAAGCTGGATGAGACTCTCTGTAAGGGTTATGGGTTTCTTAATAGTACAGTATGACATAGTATAGCTTAATAAAGCAATGGATCAGCTTTCTGCAATCAATGCTCATTGCTCCCCGGCTGGGGCCTGCGGTGACAGTGGTGGGCGATGCCCCGGACCCCTCCGAGATCGGGGCCCAGGGGATGGCAGTGCAGCATCCCCGCAGGCCGAGCTGGGCCGGGCCGGTGGCTCTAGGTGGCACCATTGAATCAGCAGCGAGGATCTGTCGTGCAGCACTCGGGAGCCAGCAGCTGTCTCCCGAGGGAGCCGGGGAGAGCTCTCCGGGCTGTCCTCAGCTGGGGAACCCTCTGCCCCAGCTCCAGCCTTCTCCAGTGCTGAGGGTGCGTGCGTCCCTCATGCTCACAATGTCGGAGCACCAGAGCTGCCTTGGGCCCTGCTCTCCACAGGCCTCTGGACCCTCTCCGTGCTCCTGGCCGTGTCCTGGCCGGATGGAGCTGCGGGGTCCCGGCGGGGCTGGAGGAGCCTGAGCCCGGCGGAGCAGGAGCAGAGCGCGGCTCTGGGATCCCTGCAGGCCCCCCGCAGCCCGGCTGGTGATCAGTCCTGGCCCCCACAGCCAGGCTGGGTGATCAATCCTGGTCCTCCTCAGCCCGGCTGGGTGACCGGCCCTGATCCTCAGCAGCCCGGCTGGGTGATCAGTCCTGGCCCCCCACAGCCCGGCTGGTGATAAATCCTGGTCCTCAGCCCGGCTGGGTGATCAGTCCTGGCCCTCCTCAGCCCGGCTGGTGATCAGCCCTCCCGGCAGCAACTCGTGGCGATGGGAAGGAGAGGATTTTCCTTTTCCATCTTTCGCTTTATCATCTTTCCGTTTCTGGCCTTTTGTGCTGCTCTTGTCCCTCATTACGAAGTGTTTGCCATAAGCTGTGCTTTGCTCAAAGCCAGCCTGTTCTGACAGAACTTGCTGTGGGCACTGCTGACAGGGGCATGAGTAAGAGCTGCAGCAAGAGCTACTCCAAAGGGTTTTTTCCCTTCAAGACTTTTATTAAATATAATGTTAATTAAAGCCTTCAGTGGAACTAGTGGATCTAGTTTTTGAATTTGGAAAGCAATACTTTCTGGGGGTATTATGGTTGTAAATATTTCATGTCCCACTTCTGGAATACAACCCAAGTGTAAAGTAAAGGAAAAATAGTGCTGGGATTGGAAGGAATAATAGACTACATGCAGAAAAATTGAGACTAATTATCATAACTAATTAAAATAAGTTGCTATAACTGTATAATGACTGATTAAAATTTGCTATGACATTATGAGAAACATATGTAAAATATCCTTTTGTTGCAGGAAAAATGACTGTTGCTCATTTGTTCCCATCCCCACTCCATGATGATCAGGAACAAGCTGGAGTGGAGCTGTGCTGGCCTGCTACTGGAACTGTGTTCCTCATGCTGGTGCAGGGGGTGGGATTGGCTGTGGCTCCTTTGGGAATGGCACACAGCCTGCCGTGGCTCCTGGGATGAGCAGCAGCAGCCTGTGGGGCAGCTGGAGCTCTGTCCATTCCATGGACATCCTCATTTTGGAGCAGGACCAGCCCAGAGAGAACCTTGGGCTGACTCAGAGAACTCAGTGTGAAATTCCTGTAGTTACTACTGAGATATTACTTAAAGCTTAGGTGGTTATTATATTTATTCTGTAAATACATTATCCTATTACCCACAGTAATACTACTATTTACTAATAACATGTCATTATATGCTTAGGTAAGTTTTTCTGCCTTTGGTTCAAGCTTGTCCCTCTGTGGAAAATCACTTTGAGTGCTTTCTTCACAATCTGCCTGCTGTGTCTGCTCCTGCCTGCCCAGCATTGACCCCATTGACTCCCATCCTGCTTCCTCTCCCTGGGAAGGGCAACAGCTGAAATACAGTGCAGGAAACTCATTTCCCCTTAAAATATAAAACATGTCAGTGATGTATAGTGTTGCTGCTGTTGATATCAGTGAATGCTTATTTAGGTTCAAATGTGTTCAGCTTTTTGACTTCCCATTCAGAAAACATGGGGCAGGGAATAACAAGGGATGAGTAAGCACAAGTTCTGGCAGCCAGAGTTAAAGATGTCACCGGAGATTAGGCATCAGGAGCTTTTTAAAAAACTTATGTTATCTCTTTAATGCCATAAAGTATCAGTTAATGCATTGAATTGACTGTCACACAGGGTATCAGGACCATGATTAGGCAGTTTCTCAGACTTTGCCTGTCAGCACAAAGATATGCTCTTGGCATCCCTTCCGAAATAGTTCCCTGAGACTTTGTTTTGGGGAGAGACAGATAAAGTTTTCACTGATTAGATGAGGCAGACTTAGGAAACCAAATGGCAGGAGTGATAAAAGTGATGTATGATGTTGGAGGGGAAAAATCTAGAGGCTGTAAGGGATAGAGACTCAGGTGGGGGTGGAGAGACTCCGAAATGAGGATAAAGAAATAATTGGCACTGTATGTTCATCCTTTCTTCCCATTTTGCTCTTTCTTAACCTCTGGTTGATTAGACAGACTGACCCATCCTTATAGCAAGAGGTTATTTCCTTTAGAAGTGCAGAAGAGACACTGAATCACAGCTTGCACACGCTGCTGGCGGTGTTTAGCACTGCCTGCTTCAGTGACACTGCCTGGCCAGGCTGTAGCTGCTACTGTCCAAGGGAATTTCAGCCTGCTGACTGTTGCCTCCTTGTTCCAGCTGTCCTGAGCTCTGCTGTCTGCTGTCCAGTTCTCTCTTTAAAAATTCATTGCTGGGTTGGAACCTTGGCTTTAGGGAAAAGAGTCTTCCAGTGACACCCAAGGGAAAAATGCTGGGAATATTTCCTTGTTTCTGTTTTCTGAGAAGCAGGATGAGCTTACCAGAGGCTGATCCCATAGCTTGTCTTTCTGTGTGCAGGTACAATGCTATGGGCTGTATATCTTTGATTTCTCGGCCTTCCACACATAAACCAGTTTCTTTTCATCTGCTTATCAGGAGAAGCATGGACAGTGAATGTTTTGTGATGTTAAGTTGCAATTGGTTCTTAATATATAATCTTTCATTAGCAGAGACAGAGTCCAGGAAAGCCTGGACTCTTTGAAAGAAAACCTTTCTCCCAAGTCTGTTGGCTGAGGAAACTTATCTTCCCATCTCAGCCTTCAGCAAGCAGTAGAAGATTTCTTTTAATTTTTTTTTTTTTTTTAGCTTGGTGAGGCACAGAGAAGGGTACTGTGCTTGAGCATCCCCACTGTACCCTTTAAAAGCCAGGGTGCAGTGGGGACTCTGGTTTGTGCTGCTGCAAAGGTGCCCTGCAGTAGTCTGAGCAAAAGAGGCTTGAGTCAAATGAGCTGGTCCTGAGGTCCCTGGGGACTTGCTTGAGGGTGGCAGGTTTGACAGCAGGTGGAACTTTGCCAAAACCATGCAGAGCACAAGCTGCTTGTCCAGGTGAGGCCACGGAGGCTCCAAGGACAGCACAAATGGCTCAGCTGCCCCACAGAGTGCTGGTGTTGGTGTCTGGCAGCTGCACTGGCCTCAGCAGGATGTTGCACAGCAGGTATGAAACTTCAGAGTAAAGGAACAAGAAATAATGGTTGTGTCAAGGCCACTGTCTCAAAAACATACAGTGTTGCTCCACTTAGATTCTGGAATTAATAGTTCAGCAGCCACCCTGATCTACCCAAAAACTGATGCTGAAAACTTCTCCAATCTCATTTTATGCAAATGTTCCCCATTCTCTGGATTTTTTACCTCCTTCCTTTTGAATAGTATCTGTTTTCACACCAGAAGGATGGGAAATGGGTGAGAAGGCCTTGACAAGTGTGAATGGCTGCACCAAGGGTCTGATCTGAACAAGGATGAATGCTCCATGCCTGGCATGCCTGTTTTGGGAGGGTGGTACCTCCCTGAGAGGCTGCACACAATTCTGCTCTCATAATTGGCATCACCCCCATCCCTTTCTCATCTGACATGATTAGATTTTTCACTGTTGCACTGCACACCAGCTTGCTACATGCTTTTGTGTTGTACAGTCCATCGTTAGAGGAGGATGAGCTGCAGCCCTGTCCCCTCCCCTCTGCAGCCGTGCCTGGAGGTGTTCAGCAGCTCTTGCTGCTGTGTGCAGTTTATCTCTTGGTCTCCACCTCCCTCTGCAGCCCCTGAGCTGCCCTTCAGTGGTTGCCACTCCTTTGTGTGTCCCAGGCTTTGGCAGTGGTGCTCTCTGCCCTCCCCTCTGTGGGTGGTGGGACCCCCCCATCAGCTCTGCCTCTTGCTCTATTCACTTTATGCCATTAAATCACAGAAGGACGAGGGATGCAGAGTCCTTTGTGCAAGTGGCCCACAAAGCCAGGCCACCTGAAGTGTTTGCTGTGGTTTAGAAAGGGTCTAACCTTTAGAGAGCAGGTTTGAGCTTTATTAAACAGCTGGAACTGTTCTGAGAGCCAGCTCCCCTGGGCACTGGAGAGGGGTGAAACCAGCCTGTGCTGCTAATTGCAGATGCTCATCGTGCACTGGGAGCCAATATCTTTTAAGGGATCAAGGCCACCCCACTGCCTTCAATAAGGGCAGGGCATGGCAGGTCATTATAGCACGGAGATGCAGTTAAGCAGCAGGTTTCTGCCTCCCTATTCTTGCCTGGCAAAAAGTGCTGGAGGACTTTGGCTGTTGCTAGTTAGCGTGCCTGGCTTAATTTTTATTCTAGGAGGAGTTCAGTGTGAATGCAGAGAGGGCTTGGATGCCTGGTGCTGTCATGGGGAAGTGGGACACGCAGAACCCCCAGGCAGAAGTTCAGCTCCATGTCCTGGTGGTCCTGCTGGAGCCCCAGGGAGGTGTGAGCACATGGTTGTGGTGCTACATCACAGAGCTCTGGGCTACGTTACAGGGAAAAGGAGAAAATAGGGAGTGCAGAAACTGCTGGAGCATGGATGGACTCTGGGGTTTCCTTTATATTTTCTGGGTGTGCTTTGCAATGCTGAACCCAAGTGTAAATACAGATACAATATAAATATCTATTTACTACTAATACTGTGTTTTTTCTACCCAAAATTACCCCGCTGCAGTGTAAACTCCTTCATGTTGTTAATTAGGGATGGACTAGTGAACCTCTGTTATTAAAATTCTTCACACTTTTTTCCTTTTAACAAACTGCAGCGTCTTTGAGCTTGTGCCAACTTCAATTTTAAACCTTTGAAAAATCTTTAATCTTCTCAGCCAATTTTTTTTTACTATTTTAAAACATAAAATATCCATTGAACATAGATCTTGATGCTGATTAGGATGCCTCATAAAATGAGATCTGTTTTTCCCTACATATCTTACTTAGAGTCAGGAATGCTTAGAAGATGCTCTTTCATCAGCCTAGTACTGAGTGGGAGTAAAAGTGGTGGAATAGCAGCTGGTTTAGAGAGTTTAGGATGAATGCAGCCATGTAGGAGGTTTGTAGTACATTCACATGAGAATAATGTATCTGGAAAGGTCAGATACTGTGCACTGTTTCCTGTTAATGCATATTGGAAATAGAGAGCAGAGTTGTGACGTTTTAGGATGGGTGTTTGCCAGAGCCTGACCCTGGGCTCAGGGGTCAGACATTGCAGGCCACAACATCTACTGAAAAACAGAACTCAGTGGTGTTACCAATTACTGGCTGATTTATTGAGTCAGGTTTTGGTTTATTGCAGTTTTATAAGAGGACAGTAATTTCTGGTGAAATGTTCTATGTCACATTTGCATTTTGGGAAATGTATTACTCTTCTGCATGGAGGAGAAAGACCTGAGACTAAAGTCAAGTTGTTCTTGTCCTGGGTGAACCCAACCAGCTGATGGTATCTCACATTTTCTTAAGCATTAAAGTCCAGTGGGTATTTAAGCAAATTATAAGCTATAAGAGACTCTAAACCTCAATTCCTAACACAATCTTTCAGCAGGTAATTTTTTAGCCAAAATGGCAAGTTTTGTTTTCTTGCATTTTCTTATGTAGGCAGGCCTACCCTCATTACTGCAGACTTGCTCTTATTTTATTCTTAGGGGTTTTGTGCCATAGCAAAACATTGTTTGAGGAGTAGATTCATAGAGATAAAACCCAGGAAAGTTCCTAGATGTAACCCAGGGAAGGACCAGTGCTGACCTGTGTAAAGGTATTTTAAAGCCATTTATGTCTGTTCTTGCTTTGTAATGTGTATGACTGAGAAGCAAGGACCTAACAAGGCTCCTCAGGCTAGAGTTAGAGAAGTTTCATTGACACTTCTAAACTGGTGCTGGGGTGCTTTATAAAAGTGTGAAAATGCATCTTCCTCCCAAGATTTGCTGGGCTTTGTTCTTCCCTCTCCGGATGTAGCATTGCATTAAGAAACAGCAGCCAGGACTGTCTGACCCACTTAAGATAAAGCTAAACTCAAGAAAAAGCATTGTCATCTCTTAAAAAAGAGCTATAAAGGGGAAGCCAAAGCAGGAGTAATATCCCTGCTCTTCTCTACCTGCCTCAAAACTAATGGCACTCTGTGCTTATCTCCAGTTCTGCCACAGGACTGTAGCTCTGCCCTCTCCCAGGGATGTCAATCAAAGGGCTTTGCTGTGATAAACAATAACTCTAATTATCTTGACAGCTGATGGCAGGAGTTGGGAGGCTCAAAGGTTTCCCAGAGGAGGAGGTAAGATGACAGCAAGCAGAGTTAATCCAGCCTCCTGTTGCTGCCTTGCTGGCTGCAGAGGTGACACAGTGGGTCAGGGTGGTGGGTCTGAGGGCAAAGAGGAAACAAATTGTGAATGTGGTTTGTGCTCTTCAAACAAAAGTGGTCTCTGAGTGGAACCAGCTGATTTACTGCCAACAGCGTGGCTGCAGCCACACAACCACCACGAGGTGACTTGTCAGGTCCAGGCTCTGCTCCCCAGCTGGACTGGGCCAGCCAGGTTCTCTCCTGTGAGAGGAACATTAATTCCAGCTTGGGGTTGTTTAAAATTAGCTGAGGTGCTTTGCCTGTCTGCCCCACCTGAGCCATGCACAGCATTTCCTAGCTCTTGGGGAAGACAGTGAGGGGGTTAAGACACCCTGTTTGCAGCATCCCCTTGAGCCTGAGCTGTTTAGCATTCCTTACCAACATGGGTGCTCACCAAATCCTCAACCCCAAAATACAGCCTTGCTGGAGTTATCACTTGTGTGACAGAACATCAGGACCCAGCTCAGATGTTTGTTCTGCTAAAGTTTGTGCTGTGTGAATATCCACATAAACAGTCAAATTCCTCCCTAAAATGAAGTCACCCTTGACAGTGGTCAGCTGAGGAAGTTGAGAAGACATAATTAACAAGGTGACTTTAGCAGGCTTAAAAATAGGTCTGTGGGAATGCTTCTAAGGACCTGGAAGGACTTATGTCATCTTGCTGGGTCTGTGTAGAGGAGAAAGCTCTATGGAAAGGTAAAATAGGAAAGTAAATGGAGGACAGTTCTTAAATAGCTGTTCCTGATTGTTTTAAGTGTTTTGGGGTCAGCAAAGATCCAGGATTTTCATTTGATTATAGCACTGGGCAGGTTGTTAATCACACAGATGAGAACCTTGTGATGCTTTTAAACAAACAATACACACAGTTTAATGTTTGTGGCTTGTAAGCACTACAAGCTTTGTTACTGTCTTTAGAGCATGGCTGTGTGTTTATAGATTGGTGGTCTGTGGTGCTCTTAAATGTGCAGGAGCTGTGCTAATGAAACCTGGATGCTCCTATGGTGTCAGGGCTGGACTTACCAAGAACAAATCCTTTGGGTGACCTTCAGGCTCTTCAGAAGCCTGTTGGGTGTGAAGTCCAGGCTCATATTTAAAGATGTGTGTGGGTACTCATGTACTTTCAAAATGAGACACCTCAGGTTGTTTCTGAGCAGGTGCTTTTGAGGAAAAGACTGTGTTTTTATAGTCTTGACATCCAAGAGATCACAGTAGGTGTGTGGCTCAGGGGTCTGAGACCCCTGACATTCTTCCTGAGCTCTCTGGGAAGAACTGAGAAGGAGAGATGTTGCTGACTGGTGGAGAGCTGAGCCCCCTGGCAGTCATTTCCCAAGCCAGTTGCAGTTAGGCAGCTGTGGTGGAGATCTAAAAAATTAGATGAGTCTCTCCTTCTCTTTCCTTCCCCCTACAGGCCCTTTTACAGCAGTTTGCAATTTCTGGCAAAGCCCAGAGCCTTCACTTCATGCCTGGTGGTGTCTGCTCCCCCAGCAGGGTGTGGTGACAAGGCTGGGACTGCTGCCCTGGTGTAGCAGGGCTTTGTCCTCCTGGTGTCCTGTTCCTGGGCCCACAGAACCACCCAAACCCCAGTTCTTCACCTTTCCCTTGGGGTTAAACACAGCAACAGGAAACAGATTTGCAGCCTGCAGTCCTAGTGCCAAGGTCCTTTCCCCACTTTTTGGATTTTATCCTTTCATGTTTGTTATCCTTGCTTTAGCCACTTGCTGCTATCAGTAATGTGTGCTGTCCATGCCCAGCTGTGCAGACAAAGCATTTTATTTCAGCAAAATGATTCTAAAACCTAGTTTGATTTCTTCTCCATTAAATAAAATTTTCCTTGGTAAGGAGGACACAATAAATTATGATCTGGGGATAAAGAAGTCATATGAAGGAAGGCAAAAGCTTTGTTTTCCTGGTGAGTAACATCAAACAGGAGCCAGTCTGAAAGTGTGAGTCACCCTGACAGATAGCCAAAGATCTTGTGCACTGTTGGGAAACATCACTGTGGAGGGGGGAACCTGAGCATTTCACCCCAGGAACACCAGGACAAAAAAATTCCAGGATTTTTTTTCCCAGAAAACTGCAAACGTGACTGTTTTGCAGAGTTGAGAAGCAGGCAAAACATGTGAGTTAATCTGAAGCAACCACTGGAGTGTTAATCTAGTTTTGAAGAGGTTTCCCCCTCTTTCTCAGTTAAATCTTCTGTCAAAGTGGTCCTGTCTTACTCAATTAAACCTGTAAAGAACTTGACTGTGCATTTCAACTCCCTGGGGCAGAACTGTAAATTAGGACCATAAAGCTGAGTTAACTTCCTGAGCTGAAGCACAGAAGAACTTTTCATTGGAAAGTATGGCTTTGGTTCCTCTTTTTGATTCTTTTATTTTTACAAACTTCTAGTGTGAAACCGACTTGCAGATGAAAACTAATGAGTGAAATTACTGCCTTAATGAAGAAAATGCTACTAGCAAGTTGTGAAAAGTACTTTAATCATAATTAATAGAATAAAATTAATACTGAACTTTAACTCTTCTCAGGTGTTTTAATTAATAATTAAGTTTAATATTGGTTATGACACATCTTTGCATGCTCTCAAATGCCTGTGACAGGGCAGTTGGGAGAGCATTGCAGTTCTAGAAGCTTCTGTGATGACACATTCATAAACATTAGGCTGGAGGGACCGTTGTGATTTGCTACTCTGTGTGAATAAGCAGTGTGATAAGATCAGAGCATTTGGGCCCAGGCTGCTGTTACACGAGGTGTAGCTGCCTGTCTGATGGGGCAGATGCTGCAGCTGCCTCATAAGCCCTTTCTACTCTTTGGTCAGTCTGTGTTGTACTCAAAGTACAAGTTCTTCTCATTAGTTTAATGTATCATCCTTTTAGAGTACTTCAGGCCCCTGCAAAATATCAGCCAGGGAATGGTCTCTGAATTTTTTTATTTATTTTTTTAATCCAGCATGTGCTGCAGGATATTTCCAGAAATATTTGACTGCAGGAACAGTGTCAGCCTCTGTGGAGGCTGGGTGGCAGCAGGTCTGACCCTGTGGTTTGCAGTGGCTGTGCTCTTTCTCAGTGCTCAGCTCCCAGTCCTGGGCTCTCATTTCTCCCAGCATCCTGCTCCATGGGGCAGGTTGAAAATGCTTCTCCTGGGGGTGCCTGCCTTGTGTTAAAGCTTCCTTCAGAATTGCACAGGGCTGAATGGAAACTGGGAGAGTTCCTGAGCTGCTCTGGCTTACAGAGGAGGGGGATGTGTTGTCTCCTTTGACCCACAAAAGGGGTCATAACTCCCCTCCCAAAATGTGGGTTTGGATCCGAGCAGCTGGGAAATTGTAGGAATACTCCTGCTTTACCCCCCTCCCGGGGGAGAAATGCCTTGCTCAGTTATGTTGTGCTTTCAAACATGTCCAGTTTCAAATGAAACTGATGAAACTGGAGGTTAAAAGATGGGAAATGTGAGGAAGCAGAAGCCTCCATGCAGTGAGCAGTGTGTGACTTGTGACAGGATTAGAGCTCTGCATAAGGAGGCCACTCTCACCTGTGCAGGAAGGTGGCTGGAGCATGAACAGTTGTTTTCACAAGGTCATTGCCTTTGCCTGCAGCTGCTTGTGAAGCCTCCTGTTAATTGATCCAGTGGTGAACGTATTTGGAAGTATTGTGTTTGGAACAGCTGACCCTAGTCCTGTAAAACCAGAAAATCTCAGGTAATTCCTTCCTTTTCTCTAACCCTCAAGCTTCCTTAATATTTTCACTGTTCCTGCATTCTTAGAGTGTTCTATGAAGGTGCAGCAAACTGTAAGGAACCACTGTACATTGGTAAAAAGTGAGCTTGGAATCCTCATATGCAAATATTCACCCTGGGAGGATGACTGGGTTGTTATCTAGTCAGGGAGTAAACCACTATTGAATTATATGTCAAATCTAAACTACACCAAATTTTGAATTTCAAATCTCAAACGCTTGCAACACAGTTCTCATAAACAAGTTTCAGATCAGAAATTAGTCACCAAAACCATTGTGACTAACTTTAAATAACAAGACAGATATGGGGAGGGGTGGGGGGAGAAAAAAATCTGCTCAGAGATAATTTGCAAGCTGAATAAAATAATATTAAAATTATTCATCAAGCTTATCAAGCTTGATTCTTGAGTAATGTTGTGTCATTGCTAGCAGGTGGTGGGAGAAATGGCACAGCATCCCATAATTAGTAATAGCCGTTTATTTTTGATGCTACTTCATCTGTGTGGTTTACGTCCAGATGGTTTTGAAAATGGAATCAAGATAAAATACAACTTCCTGGATCAGAATTTGCATTCTAGCTAATGATATAATTCAAAGCTCATTATTGTTAAAAAAAAAAAAATCTAAATTGCTAAGGAAGATTATTAGATGTTGGGATTATTCCAACTTTATTGCTGGATTTCTTTTTTAGCTCAGTATTGCATGAGAGCACCATCCCCGATATGAGTTAAAAAGCCATCTTACCATGTGCTTGCATGCACAGTTTTTTCTTCTTGGTGGAGATGCTGACATATAACTTGGTCTAACTTTGAGTCCTGACCCTCAAAAGACTTATAATGGAGAAGTTTGGCTGACCTGTGATAGCAAGCAGTGTCAGCCCTGGTTCACAGGACACTGAAATGGCTGCTTTCCCATGAGGGGTTGTTGGGTAGCACAATATTGAACTGGATACAGCAGCAACTTCCTCAGATGGTCCAGCCCTCACAGAGCTGTAATGTTTATTCATTAATTGTGCTTGCTGGTTTACAGAGCTCTCATTTACATGTCTGTAGCTTTTGCTAATACAATTCTACTTTCAAGAAGGCTTCACTTCCAGCAAACATCCTTTCAAGCAGCCTAAATCTTTTGATCTGGTGTAGATTTCTAGGAAATATCCAAGTACTTCCTTCTTTTCCCTGTGTAAGACCATAATCTTGCTTGCATACATCAGCAGTGCTGTTTTTCACACCTGCAGCCTCAAAGTGTAGAATTTCAGCCCCTCTTCTAGCTGAAGAACACTGGGTTTTCTATCATCCTAGGTTTAGACACCTGCTGAGTTTAGAGTAGCTGTCTACACTCCTATATCCAGGAGGAAGAAACAGCTCCAGATCCATAATGTTCCAAGAGAAGTGTCTGAATGGCAGCTGCTTGTGTGATAACTATTTACCACTTTTGAGGTGAGATGATTTTCACTGTGCAGGTGACCACAGCTGGTCACTATTTGGTGTTTACACCTAGAGGAGGCCCCTGTGCTGAGATGTGTTTGTGGAGAGTTATCCTGCTGCCCTGAGCCCCCAGAAAGGAGAGCAAGCAATCACCATGTGCCCTTTTCCAAATGAGCTCTGTAAAGTTTGTTCTCAGGAATTCAAGCCTCTGGTGAATAGCAGGTTTCTGGGCAGAACAAGAACAAAGCAAAATAGCCCGTGGTGAGTGTCCCCTGGAGATGCCAGGGAGGCAGGAAGCTGCTTCTCTGGAGCAGCTGCTGTGAGGCAGAGGAGGGAGAGATGTCTGCTGCTGAGCTGGGTGAGCAAATGCCTGCTCCCAGCCCCTGTTAGTGGGCAGGGGGAAAATACCTCCATCAGGCTGAACTGAGGTGCTGTGGGCTTGTTCAACACAGCTAATGATTCTGTTTCCAGAGGTTTTGATGCAAGAAATGTTGCAGCTCCTAGCAGGAGGATCAGTGGATGTGTTCAAACTAAACTTGAGTGAGGCAGAGTGACTGGAGACAGGAAATCAGGGAGAAGTAAATGAACAAAACTTCTTTCTCAGAAAGGGTGGAGGGGTTTGTGGGAAATTCCCTTATCTCTGAAACTGAATTTTGAAAGCCACAACCCTCATCTGCTCCTAAAACTTTTTCAGTACCTGTTCTTTTCACTGAGCTGTCTGGCAAAAGGGGGTGTCTTTGGCAACAGATTAATACAAGTTAAAATAGATATGGCACAAGTCTCTGTAAAACATCTGCCTTATCTTTACATAATGAATTAACAAAGATGAGCTTGAAAGAAATGTAATAAATTATTCAAAAACCTCCTATGCTTTTGAAATGCTAACAAGTCAAATCCTTTGAGACTGCTTGATCAGATTATGGTGTATCATACAGTAAATCTAATTGGTTATATTCAGTCCTGAATTATCAGATTTACTAGTTTGGCCAAAATAATTTAAACAGTGCTGAAATAATGCCAAAAGATTTTAATTAAAATAAATTCACATTTACAAAATAAGAAACTCTATCCAAATTCTTTACAGTTTGGGAGCTGGGAATAATTTCCTCTTTTACCAGACCAGTGCTCAGCAGCAGTGCTCATATCTTCCCTCTCCCCTTTTTTGGGTGCCCAACTTGAGACTACAAATGCCTCAATTTACTCAGTTGCCTGAGACTTTCTGAAAACCAGTCTTCTTTTAAGGCAAGCCACAATAAAGATTAAAAATTCAAATGAAATTTTAGTTTGTTTAACTCAACTGCTTCTCACCTAAATGTTAGCATGAAACATACACTGAAGTAATTGGCTTCGGGCCCAGATATATTTGATGGGGGAGAAATCAAATTGCTGTAGGACCCACACCTTGGTACCTTCTTTGTATGTGGGTTAGGACAGATCCCTGCACAAAATTCACTTGCATTTAGGTCTGTGAATCACATTCATCATCATGACCTCAACTGGAAAGGGTTGTACATCCTGCCCCTTCCAGATGCTGCTGTGAGTGGAAATACCTATAAAACCCCAGACTTTCCTCTCCACAGATGGAGCTGGGAAATGCTCTCCTGCCCTGCCTGTGTGACCCCCTGAGCTGGGGGCACCTGATGCTGCTCCAAAAGAGATCCTTGAAGGGGAAGGGGAGGAAGGATTCTAAGGCATGATCAAGTTGGCCTCTGTGGAGATGACAGAAGTTTGATCTGCAGCAGTTCTGAATGCAGCTCTGGAGGTGGTTTTGCTCTGCAGCCCCGTGTGGTGTGAGAACCAGGCATTAGTGGTGATTTGCTGCTGTGTGGGCTGTAAACTACTCAGAAGGAGCTGCTACAGATCTGCCCATTGCAGATGTTACCAGGCCTTGCTTTATAGGTGATGTGAAAAGGTATAAAAACTTCTTTAGGCTCCTGCTGGGTAATGATGCTGGTCCAAATCACCAGCTAGTGCAGATCAGTGCAGCTCCACTGAAATCCATAAAGATCGATCGACGGAGCGTGGTGGAGGATCTGCACTGCTGGCCTTCACTGAAATTCTGCTGAAGCTACTGGGCACTTCACATGGGCTTTTGCTCTGAGGGAGGACAACTGAGTGGTTTAAGAACAGTGAAATATTGATTTGGAGAGACACCACTAAGCAGTTTGCCCTAGTAATCAATTCCAGAACAACATTAGCATAAGTCAGGGAAGGAGCATGTCATTGTAAAAGCTGTGCTGGCTGAGAGACTCCCAAGATGGGGTGGAGAAGGATTAAGGCATTTGGGTTTATTATCTGGAGGGGGGTTGAGACACACAAAAAGGTTTTGTTTAAAATTGCATCCGTGTCACCAAAGACAATGCAGTAACTTGCAAGTTTGTCCCTGCGTCTCTCTCCCTCTTCATATGGGGTGGGAAGAAAGCTCTGATTCTGGTTTACAGGTCTTGACTTGGTACTGGCTTCCTACTTTCCCTGAAATGATGAACTCAGCAAATGACTCTGAACAAATCCAGGCAGCATTGCTGATGTTGGAATGGCTTCAGGGAGTGTGTTTGGAGCAGGACTCTTGTCTCTGCACTGGCACTGCTGCTGATGGCAAATTTGCCTTCCCAGAACACATGCCAGACATGTGCCTTGTGCATGGAAGTCACATTTGGGGTGGGGAAAACATCCATTAATCCTGTGACTTCAGTGAATCTATCCAAGGAGGTAGGAGAGCACTACATGCAGTGCAGACTGTGCCTGCTGATAGCGCTGCCTTGTAATCTGTGCTCCCATGTGAACAAGACTGCAAAGACTTGGATTTGGCAGAAGGGTGAGATTGTTCACAGGGTTTCTTGAAGTTGGAATCACTAGAAATCTGGCTATAGGAAATAGCAAGATCAGTCTGGTAAGTTACAAATTATGGGGTCCCTGGCAATCTAAACTTCATAGAGGAATTAACTTTAGCAGCTGACTAATTAGTGAACAGAAAAAAACTTCTGGTTTTAGTCAGTGATAAAACATTAATATTTCAAGCTGTATTGCAATTATTTAGATACTCCATTGGTTTGTAAGTTTAGCTCAAGCATACAGAGCAAATGATATCTTTTGTCTATTGCTATGACTGGAAGGGCAGGCCTTTTCCAGATGATACCAAGAGAAAAAGTTCTGACTCCAATAAGCCATAAAATGCGTAATTATTTTGCTGTCTAAACTGAACAATATTCAAAATGGAATTCCTTCCACATTCTTCTCTAGTCTCCAAGACAGGTCATCATTAGTTGGTTTGAAAGGCAAAATATTGAACTTTGATCCTCTAGACTCAATCCATGACAATAGATACCACCTTAAGTCCTGTAAATCATAGCTGGGTGATGCAGAGTGTTATCTTGAATATGTATGAGTGTGTACATCCCTGAAAATATGCCTGGCTTCATTGTGGAGTTGCAATTTTTTATTCACATCCTGTTCTCCTAGGGGTTACTGTATTGACCCATACCAAAAGTCCATATTTTGGCGACCTGTTTCTGTCACTGGCTGGCAGGTGATTAGGAGTCATTAGCTGCTTTTGTTACCTGTACAGTTCTGCAAGGAATGAGTTATCAAATGCTGTGTTTAGCACTCAAAGTAGACTCAGCAAATGGATGTAATGTTTCTCTTCAAAGCCCGATGGGGGTTGCTCAGGCATTACTCATTCTGTTCTCTTTGGAAAGGTGCATCTGCAGGAGCTAACCTTCCCCTCTTTTCCTAAGGTTTTCACTGTTTTCCCTTTGAATCCAGTACATGTGCTGTCTACACTTGTATGCAGCTATGGAAGGAGCTGTGTGAAAGGAGTGGGAGTTGTCTTTTGTGTGTAAAAAGTAGACATGTATTTTGCCCCATATCCACTCATTTCACACACAGAAATGTCATTTTGCTATTCCACATTCTATTTCATTTTCCCCCAGATCCTGGAAAAAATTGATTTGGGATTTTTCTCTCATTTGTTTCCTTCTTCAGACACAGTAATTTTTCCTTGAACCAGGATCTATATTATTGATCTTGTGTGGTTTGCCTCACTCTGGCAAATGTTTCTATTCCTATTCCAATGGGATTGGCTTGGACTTGCTGGACAATTTGAGAACTGGCAAGCTCCTAAATGGCTCCTGTTGTGACACAGTCAAAGGCAAGATTCAGTTGCAGTGTTTCTGAAGGGGGATATTTGTTAGGGCTGCTTGGTGTTCAGAGGATCTTGTATTACTCTCTGACTTTCTAGCCCTGAGGCAAATTAAATTGCTGACTGATGTCAGTGTCCCATAGTTTCCTCTGGCTGGGCTTGGTCTTGGGGACTATTTAAATTATACAACCTGCCTTGTGTCCTCAGAGCAACAGCTTAACCCAGAAAAAACAGGAAAACTTCCTGAACTATGTGAGAACATTACAAAATTCTTGCATAAGACCTGTTTGTGCTAATAAAAGATTTTTTTACACAAAATTATGTCCTTTTCTACTAAAAAAAAGGGCTACTGCCCTTGGTGCAGTTGTAGTGATAAGTATGTCCCAAGCCAGCCAACATGTCAGAGCAGAAATGGGACGAAGCAAAGAGAGCAGCCCTGAGGTTTGGATGAGACACATGATGGCTGCTCCTTTAACTTCTGTTCCTAAGCTGCTGTTTCTGGTTTTGCACCCTGACCTTCCCCACGTTTTCAGTTTAACTGATGGGTATGTTCCCCTACAGACTGGAAAAACTGTCTGTATCCCCAGCCTGAAGGTGTGCAGCTCTGCCAAGGGACACTGAATCCCATCAACATCATCCCTAAAAAGTTGCTACTCGGGTCCACTGAATGTGTCTGTGTGTTTTTTCAAGGAGAAGCATCAAGATCAAAGTCTGAGAAAACCATTTGATCTTCCAGCTGTAAACAAGTACTAAAAGAGAACATATGCTATATTTAATTACCCTCCATTGAGGTGCTTGCATCCAAACTCTGACAGCTTGTAGAGTTTCTTTTCTCCTTGTTTGAAGCCAGGGACGGGCATTGTGAGAAAAGGTGAGTGAAGAAGATAGAAAAGTTGAACAAGTTTCAATCCTTGAGCCCTTTCTGCTTCCTGCTGGAGCTACTGGAATGCAGCTGGGCCATTGGTCTTGCCTTGGGTGTGTATCCAAGGGTGCTCCCTCTCCCGTTCCTGCGCTCACCATCTGTTCTCAGAAACATCCTCCAGAAAGTTCTTGTCTGAGTCCTTATCCTCAGAAGTCTTCTTTTATATGTATCCTCCCAGCAGTAAAACTGACAGATGGCTAAATCTGAACAGTAGGTCCCAATTTTATAACTAATTATCAGAAAGACCTTACTTTGCTTCCCAAATACTTGAACAAGATGAAGTGGTGACCTAATCACACCAGAACTGCAGGGTGTGTAGTGAAGATTAGTCAGGCTGGTCCAGCAGAGCATTTGTGTGTTGAACTATCAGAACATCAATCCCTAATTGAATTGTCTCTATTCTGAAGTTCATGACTGCTTTTGCATTTTAGAGCACCACCCAGATGTCAAAATTCAGAAGAAAGCAGTGGATTTCCTAGTCATTTATGTGCATTATTGAGTCATTACTGTAATGAGAAGTAATTATCTGTTACCTTGGAAGGTCAATTCATTGGGTAACTGATCAAACTGGACTATTTCCAATGGCTAGGGGCATTTAAAAAAGTAGCCAACCAGGTAAAAATCCAACAGAACAAACGTCCTTGTCTTTTTCATGAGGAGACCTAATGGATTATTCACAGGGTGTATATCAACCAAATTTACAAGATTTAAGGTTTGACAAATTCTGCCTCATTGTTTGGTACTCCTGAGAAGTAATAATAGGTAGTTGGGCTAAATGACATCCCTAGAAACCAATTTTTCTTCTTCATTCCCTCCTTTCCTGAGCTTCTTAGGTATGATTTTGTTCCAAAACAATGATGCATAGCCATGAAATGGCTTTGCCCTTTATCACTCCAGCATAGGAGAAGATAAACTGAACAGACCTGTTTATTCATTTTGGAGGAAAAACAAAATTAAAAGGCTTCTGTGTATTGTGGTAATGTAATTCCTAATCAATGACAGTGGGTTTAACAGAGATTTATGGGTTTTTAATTTGTAAGATTAATGACTACATACATTGATTCTGTCAAAATGACAGTATCATGGTCACGTACTTCATGGAGCAGATAGCGACCTCCTGCCAGACACGTCCTTAAGGAAATGCAATTATCGCTGCCCATTTTACAGTGCTTCACTTTTTTCTCTCAGTGAGTGACAACAGAAAGGGTTTTGGGCATAAATTAATCTTTCTAGATGAACTGTTAACCCTTCATGCCTAGCAGCTTGTTTCATTGAGTTGCAATGCCTGCATACTGTTTTCTGGGGTGTCCCTGGCAGATGCAATCAGGCAGTGCCAGAAGTACCATCTGGAGGCTCCCTGGAGCACTCTGCTCCAGCAGGATCAGATCTGCAGCGTGACTGCCTCACGTTGGGCTTCACTGCTGCAGCAGTCGCTGCCAGGGCATGTGGCAGCACGACCTTTCCAGAGGTACACAAAGCACCGTGGTGAGCTCCCCAGCCTGCTGTGGGCAGGTGGGAAGTGCAGGTGTGGGGGTTATCTGCTCATGCTGGGACCATTCCCAGCACAGTGAAGATATCACAATGTCTGAAGTGTCATTACAGGATTTACTGGTCCTGTGTCCCAAGAGCTGAGTGAGGTGCCAGGCCTGGGACACGGTCCAGGCTGAGCTGCCATCAGTGTCACTGCCCTGCTGCTGGGGGGCTATGTCCTGTGCCTACTTGTAGATGTCCCACCTTGTGCTGGGCTGCAGGACATGCCAGCACAGTCTCCTCTGCACTTGAGTGTTATGATTGCTCAGGACATGCAAGGGTGGTGCTGCCCCACCATCCCCCCAGGATTTCAAGATGGTAGAAAGGGCTAAAATGCATTAACAGCCACTGTGGAAGGTACACACTGGCCTAATCTCCTGGATTTCCCAGCCCTGGCTCTGTTTCCACAGTTTGTAGCCTTCTGTCAATTTGTGACTTCTCTTAGTGTTTCATATTAGTCCTTCAAGTGCATTTGGCACAAAAAGCGTAGCACGAAGCTCTTGGCCTGTCCCTGTTAATCTCCTGGTTTGATGTGTTAGGGCCCTGTCCTCTGGAGCTGGCTGCTTGTCTCAGGGCAGAGTTCCTCAGCATAACAAGGCCAGCATGACCTAAATTGCTGGTTGCTGGATGTTGGAATATGTTCCCTGGAAATACGCAGAGTTCTTGTTCCTGAATCCTTAAACCACTGAAATAAACTTCAGCTTTTCCTCTACAATGAAGCTATGAAGAAAAGTGTCTTTGCAACAGAAACTTGTCCCAAGTGACCAGATGTGGCACTGACATCATTTGGTGTTATTGATGGAGCCACCTTCAGCTTGCTACAGCTTTGTCAGGTGACACTGGCTGTCCCTGCATGCAGGGTGTACATTGTGGTTTCCTGGGGGAGGCAGGGGTCTTCTGGAAATCATGCACTGGATCTAAAGTGCCTCTTTAATATAGGATCATCTATTTGCAGTAATCCTTCCAGCAGATTTCTGCATCAATGAAGTTCTCAAAACAAAACATTTATTTAAAAAAATCCAGGCAATGATCCTGAGGAGTATCCCACATCATGGAGAGCAGCTGTCTGTCCTACCCCCAGGTCAGGAAGCAAATCTCTGTACCTGCTGAGAGGCCAGCCTGGCCAGCCAAACCTTAACAGTGTGCCCAGTTCATTATAAACTGGATCCACAAAGTGCTCGTGTGCCTGCAGGTGTTGGCGTGTCCTTTGTCTGACTCTGAACTAATCAGCCTTCAGCTCTTGCTTGTTTATTTACATCAAGGAGAGGTTGAGTTTAGGAGCTGTAAAATTGAGGTGTCTTGGTGAGCACAATGTGATTTAAAAGGCTCTTCCAGATGAGCTGCTTCTGAGATATCATTTCTTCTGATCACCCGGTGCTTAGCTGGGAGCTCACTGGACATGAGCAGCTCACATTTCCCAGCCCCTGCGTGTCTGGGCTGTGCCACAGACCTCACCAATGAGCATCCTGTGGCCACTGGGAATGTGCCAGTGCTGCCTGAGGAGATGGGGCTTTGCAGGTGCAGGAAGTGGCTTTGCCAGGAGGCGAGGTGGGGGTGGTGGCACTCCCACCCATCAGGAGGCTGGTACACACCATTCTGAGAACCCAGAGCAACACTCATTTCTCCACCTGCTTCCCCATAATGTGAGAGCTGTGTCAGAGGCTGCCAAGCTCCCAGGGCCCACTGGAGTCAGCAGAGCTGTTTGCTGCAGAAGGCTGGTGTGGCTCCAGGTAAGGGTGGGAGCTCTGGGTGTAAAAAACCTGCTCTGAAGGACAAGGTCAGAACACCTGTAAGAATTCAAAAGCTGGATTTTCCCTGTCTGATACTGACTGCCACAAACCATTGACTAACAAGAGAAGAGTCAGTGCTCCTCTTTGTGACCCACTGATCATTAGAGAAATGGATGGGGAGGGACCATGCTGGGGTCCCAGTGTGGCCATGGGTAGGTGTGTGGCTTGGGAGCCAAGAGGGATGTCTGGTGGCCTCCTGGAGGCAGGAGGACTGTATGGTCAGAACTAGCCTGAGTTTTGTCTTTTAGAAAACTAAACAAAGAAAACACAGCAGCCTTTTAACTTGTAATGTAATATTTTGTTTTCCAGAAAATCACTAGAAAATGTGGATTTTAAATGCTCAGTCTCTTGTGAATATGAGGATGAGTTTGCTGAATCCATTAAACAGTCAATACTTTCATCTCCTGTAACATTTAAATCTTTTCAACCTGGTTCCAAAACCACGTGGAGCTGCTTGAGCTATATCTTCATTCAGTTCTCTCTTGGAATTTAACCCCAGCTCCAATGGGAGCAGAGCCCTGCAATTTCTTGATGCTCATGAATCTGATCCTGGGTCTCTGCAGGTGAGTGCTGCACTGCTGAAGGGGCACAGAGGGAATGGTGGTGAGGCAGCACATTCTGCCATTGGGGCTTTCTCACCCTGATATCAATCACACACCTCTCCGAGTGGGCAAGGCCAGGGATGACTCACCACAGAGAAGGGTAACTTGTCCTCATACATCTCCCCAAGACTTTAACAGAATGGGGAAAAATGATGACAAACTCAGCTGTTAAAAACCCCACTAAGATATTGATATTTCTCCTTAGCTGCTTTCCGGGGGTGTTAGAGGATAAGTGCAGAGAGGCCTGAGTGGAGAATGGTTTGGTTTTGTTTGATGTACTTCAGCAGCACTGATAGATGGTCATCTCTGCCACTGCCTTATCTGCTGCCTTGTGTTGCATCCATGCTCAGGGGTACCTTGCAGTGTCTGCTGGCTGCCATGCAGTAACTGGTACAGGCTGGCAGACGTGGAGTGGGGTCTGAACAAGCGTGAGGCTCTGTTAAGTGCTGCTGTTAGTGTCTCTGATTGTTCAGAGCCTTAAAATCAACCTGCAATGTCCTGCACAGGCGGCCCCCTCTGCTGTGGGACAGGACAGGGGATGCTGTGCTGCAGGAGGGTCCTCCCTGCTGCCAAAATGCTGCCACTCAACACCAATATAACTTGGAAGCAGCACTTTCCTCCACTTTCCTCCACAGCGTTGTTGTCTTACTCATTCTGGCCGTAATTTTGATGAGACTGAAGGTTATGGGGGCAGGCCTTGAAGGAGAGGTGCCCCAGTGTGGTCTGCAGCACCTACAGTCTGCAGGGACCTCGTACAACCCCTCTGAGGTGGTATCAGAGGAGCTCTGACCTTCCTGGTGCTTTGTACTGTGGCTGGACTCCAGGAGATGAAGAGTCTTTTCCAACCTCAATGATTCTATCACTCTGTGGTGGCCTGACCCTTGTCTTGGTGCCTCCTGGATTCCTCCCTCCAGAGACCCACTGGTGCTCTTGATTTGGATTCCTTTTATTTACCCTAATGTGCTCCTGTGTGAGGTGACAGCCCCTGCCCGCGGATTCCCCTGTGCCGCTCCTCTGTTTGCCCCACTTTGATAATTCCGAGCACTTTAATTAAACTGCACATTTCCCTTTCCCTGCTCGCTGTCCCCTCTGAGGCACGGCTGCAGCAGCTCACACTCGCTGTGCTGGCTCTGCATGTTAAACAGCTGCCCCAGCCAGCCTGCAGGTGGGTGGCCTTATTGTCCCCCCAGAGCACTTCTGTCCCCAGTGCTCCCAGGCACAAACCCCTCCTCTGATGGTCCCCCAGTGCTCCCAGGCACAAACCCCTCCTGTGATGTGCCCCGGGCACTGCTGTCCCCACTCTCCCAGGCACAAACCCCTCCTGCTCCTCTCCTCCTCCTGTACCCCGGGCTGCCCTGTTGCTGTTGGAGCCTCCCTGCTCGCAGCTGCTGAGCTTCAGCACTGCTGATTGCTGGAGCTTACCCAAACGCACTCCTGGAAAAGGTCACACCAGTGCAAGATTGGCTTAAATGAGAATTGGTTTATTATGCGCGTGGCTCTTCCTGCAGGCAGCTGATTAAGCAGCCAGCTGTGGCCAGATGTCTGCTGGAGATCCTCTGGGATGCAGCTTCAAAAGGTGGTTTGGATGACTTGTGCCTCTTGGTAGGCTCAGCCAGGCTGGGGGTGCTTTTTGTCACAGCTGGGCACATTACACCCCGTCAGTGCACACAGGGCTGCTCGCTGTCCTCACCACTGGTGTGTGGAGCTTTGCAGGGGGAGGATGCACCTCTGGTCCACTTGGAGCTGTGCTGGCACTGAGGGGGACTCCTTTCAAATGTTTTTATATATCAGGATAGTTCTTGGTTCTCTTTACTTGGTTTGTGCTTTTTTAATCTGAGTCAGCTTTAATCTATAAAGCAGCTTTCAGCTAATTTTCCCCTACACAATCTTTATTAATACTGGTGATAAATAACAACAGATACTGTTTTAAAGTGGCTATTTGATCAGATTGGGGAGATGTACACAATATGATTCATTTGACGTCTACAATTTAAAATCAAAATAGTAGCATCTTCTGGTCTTGGTTTCTGCACCCCTGGGCTCTGTATAATGCTCTCTAGTCTAGGGATAAGGGGCTGCTTATAGCTTATAGGATGGGGCTGAGGTTGTTTCTGCCTAAATTGACCCCAGCAATAAAGCTTAAAAGAGAAGGTAATACAAATTATTCCTCTGCTACTGTGTCACTGGGCAGTTATTCCCTTAAAACTGCCCACAGTTCAATTAGGTTGCCTTTTCTGAAACTCATAAGTAGATAAAAGAATGAAAAAGGAGGGAAAACTCCACAGTCAGTATGTACTCTATTTTCCTTCATTAAAATATATGGGGGAGAGGGGAGACCTATTAAAAAAAAACAAGGCAAAACAAAACATAGAAGAAATTCAGGAAAATGGATCTCTGCTAAAGACCATTTTAAGCAATGTTTGCTAAAATGTACAATTTTGTGTGGCTGCAGCCCTGTGTGATTTTAACCCAATACCTGAGATGTGCACTAGTCATAGGCTGATGGATTTCCTCGTGAACATGACATCTCAGATTTGGTCTTTTACTCATACTTTTATTCTAGAAATGTAGCAATGCTGAGGGTCTATACCTGCAGGACAGAAACCTGTGGGAGCTCAGTCCAGCAGAATCAATTACATTTACAAAGATGACTGTGACAAATGACCAGGAAGGTACTGCTAGAAGCCACTCCTGTCACCAGGCTCATGGTGGTATTTAATTCACAAGGCTGAATGTCTCCATCCTGTTGTTGGAAAGTCTGGTTGTCCCGAGGCCAGGCTGCAAACACCATTATTATAAAATCCAGGAGGGAAAAGTCTTGATTGTTTAAATTCTTTGCTGTTTTCCAGTGGGCAGGGTGGCTGGTGGAGGAGGGCTCATTGCCCTCATTTGTATGATGTACAACCTGGGACCATGGCATGTGTCCCCTCTGCTGCACTTTGGGCATTTTCAGCAGCCAAGGTGAATTTCTCTCTGCTGGCTGGGATGAAAGTTCTCTCTGCTGGTGGGAACTTTCTACATGACAGTAATCTTCATGTTATGAGGGGAATCCCAGCTGCAAGGCAGATCTGCAGGGACAGCAAGGGCCTGGGCACTTCTGTGGATGGGCTGCCTCACTGTGCTGTGACACAGGAAGGGTGGGAGAAATGGTGTCTTAGAACACCAGAGGCTGATCCCTCCTGTGACACTAGCCCTTTGCTGCTTTTTGCTTGGGAGTGTGAAGGTCATTGTCTATCTGCAGGGCTGTGCCTTCCCTGGGGGTCACTGCCCCATTTGGGGCCAGGTTCCAGCAGCAGAACCCATCCCAGCATCTCTGTCATTGCCATGGCAGGGACAGCACCACAGTATTCCTCTTTCTGTTCCACATTATTGCCTTTCCCACCACCCCTTCCCAGGGCTAACCTACTGGAGCACAAGGCTCTGCCTGGACACCACAAATCCCTGCAAACCCCTCAGACCAGGGGCTGTTTCATGATGCTGCTGTACAGCACGAGCCAGTGCTGAGCCATGCACAGCTGAAGGTCTTCAGAATGTTCTGTTGCAGCAAATCAATCTGTAAGGTTGTAATATTCAATATCATACTTTTGCCTGCAGTTCATCTTGTCAATTTAGTCTGCTAGAAAAAGGTGCAGAAATAGGGGGAGAAATAGGTGGAGCAGCATTTCTAGGCTGTTGGTAGGGCAGGAAAACATAAGCCTTCAATATTTTTTTTGATACAATTTTGTAATTGTAATAACTATTTATGTGTATTTGGTTCTCTGTAGGAAGCTAATAGTAAATTCATTTTTGATGCCTATTTATTACAAACGACTGGAGCCTTTCAACCCCCTTAGTGTGTCTGGCAACTCCTGGGAATTAATTGCATGCTGTCAGAAATGAAGATCCTGCAAATCCAGCCCCAGCCTGCTAAGAGTAGGATTATTATTTAATTGTTCAGGACTATATGAGGCTGCTTTTTAAAATTCTGCTCTTCTTGGTGGGCTTAAAGAGGTGTTTGAAGAACTGCAAGCTGAGGCAGAAGTTGGTATGAGTTCAGAGGGGTGTGTTGGTGTGGTCCCACCTGCAGCACCCACAGTGAGAGCTGCTGAGGGAATTAGTGCAGGCTTAGTGCAGGAATTGCTCTGAGTAGCTGCTGGCTCTCATGGTTCTCATGCTGCCCCTCAGCATGACATGGGATGAATGGACACCTCTGCTGTCCTTTGATCTGAGTTAGGGACTTGCCAGGTCCCAATGTGTTTTGCCACCTGCCTCATCTCATAATTCTGTGCCTGAACCCACCAGACTCCATTTAAAACCAGTGGGGAGATCTGGGCTGCTAGCAAGGCTTTTGCTGAGCCTCCCTGCTTTGGTAGTTAGGATGTCTTCTAACTTCCAGGACAAATTTACCTGAGGAAAATTCGTAACTGCTTTTTTTGTTCCGGCTGAGTTTCATCAGGTTTTTCTGCACTGCTATTTATCCCTTTATATACATATGCATATAGCACATGAAGTCTTATAGAATGCAATTAATACCATCCTGTATTGTTAGAAGTGTCTGTAATTACATTCTGGGATTTGTCTCAGCTGCTTTGTGTTGGTGACTCATTGTCATTCAAGCCCAGCTGGCACAACTGGGTTCTTGGTTGTTTCTGACTGCTGAGGTTTTATAGCAAATGTATTGTTAGAGGCAGACAAGGAGAGAACCTTGTGTTTATTACTGTTGAATTCATCCCATTTTTATCAGTGCAATCTGCAAGGTCATCTGATTCTTACATGAAACACCTGCCCTTCAGTCCCCCTGCCAGCAGTGTAATTCCATTTTTAAAACAGGTACACTTCATCAGTACTTCTCATGCCACAGCTGTTAATGAAAGTACCAAGACAGGCAGACCCCAGGCTCCTTCCTTAAGGAGCAACTCTGATAAGCTCCATCAAGTCTGACAGTGCCCCTTTCCCCTCATTTGTCTCTTTGAAGCTGTATTTTAGAGCCTGTTCCCAAGCCTTTTACAGCAGGGAAATCTGACAGGCATTGCCTGCATGGTCCTCCCAGTGTGCTTAACCCTTCAGTGTTTCATCTCTAAGACATTTTCTGGTCTCTTGATCTCTTCTGTTCCCTTGAAATTTTCTGGTCAGGTTCTTCTCTATTCTCTGCTTAGTTTTAGTACTTTGTGTCCTTTTTATGTCCTTTTACTTCATAGAAACAAGGAGCTTGATCCCAGACAGTTTTACATTTGCTGGGGGTATGAAATCTGCAGTGTTAGTCATGTTCATTTGAAAAAATGTTGGGCTTCTTCCACGTGCAGTCTCCTGAGGTTCAGAATCCACTTTCTATCTCTAATTTGCAGTGTATCATAAGTGTCTATAAATCAGAAGTATATCATAAGAATCCATAAATCAAACAATAGCTCCAAACACAGTTTTAAGTTATGCACCATAATTTATTATAATACAAACAAGTTTGTCAAACACAATATATTGTCTACTTATGAAAATATCAATATTCACAATTTAAATAGGTGATAGGTCCCATGATTTTATATACCAGCAACTCATCTAAAAAGTATTTTGTTCCTAGCTGTGGTTTTCAAGAATGCATACCTATAAGTAATTGTAAAACTGTCCATTCACAGCTTATTTTTTCTAATTGTAGATATTTGAAATATAAATTAGAGTACAAAATACCATCTCCACAACAAAGATGGTTTTGTCTCCAGGATACTTCTTCCCTAAATAATGACACTATATGTGCTTGGTTAAGTTTTTCTATTGGAAAATTAGGAGGTACAAATAATACAGCAAGACAATGGCTAGTTAGCAACAGTCATTGCAAGATGCTTCACACAACCAAAAATAAGGCAAGTATTATCAACAGCAGCTCCCATATGGCAGACTAAAAAGTCAAGGCTTTATTATCCAAACTGGACTTTAAGAAGGCTTTGAATGTTTGCTAACAAGATACAGCTTGATCCAAAGCTCTCCTAAAATGATGGGGATTGGAAAAAAACCAACCACAAAACCCACCAGCAACCTTCCCTTTAGCTTCAAAGGGCTTTGGAAGCAAGCTTTTAAAGCCCTAAATTACCAGAAGTGAAATGATCAATCCACTGTACATGAAAATTGCACCTTGTCATTTCTAAAAGGATATGGAAAACGATTGTGAGCTTTTTCCAAATAAGTTACAAGAATTGAATGCGTTATTTTTCATAGGGAAAAAATACGGAGAAAGATTTTGTTTTTAAATATGGTAATTTACAAAAATACATTATCAGGACAGAAAAAATCAGATGACACTGATAGTTTGCAGGATAAACATTATGTTACAAAAATTAATAAGTCACAGCATGTGAATGGCAGCATATGCCATGCACTTAATTGAATTTTTTTAATAAATAAAAGCCCTAAACATTCACTATTTTCTTTAAGGTTGCTATTATATTAAGTAGAATAGTGAACTTCTTGTATAAATAGGTATTTTTTCAATAGATACATTCTCAAAAATGAACCACTTATCTATATAGATATTGCACTTCAGACTCATTCACATTTAACTCAGACAAGCATTCCTCATAACAAATGTAGAATAAAAATAAGTTATAAATACAGTGTTTTTCCAAAATGAAACATACAGTACCTTTTCCATAAGGTAACTTTGGTTACTATCAACTGACAAAGACCAGGGGGACATTTCTGATAGAAGGGCAGGGAGGATGACCACAAACTCATTTTCTGTAGAACACTATAAAGGGAGGAATAATTTTAACCCTGTCATGACAAATACAGCAAGGCTGGGCATCCCTTTTACACTTCATTATTGCAAGGGTGAAGGTTTGAGATCACAAGGAAGAACAGCCAACAGACTGAGAAGCTCCTCATTTCTCTCTGGGGACATTTAGATGGGTACCATCCCTTTGGTGGGTGAGGCTGGAAAGGGTCAGCTTTTGCCCTCAGCCCCCATTTCCCCAGACATGCCCCTCTCCTTGCTCTGGCCTGTGGGGTCCCTGGGGTGCCTCAGCACCTCGCAGAAAATTTCTGAGCAGCTCTGCCACTGGGCAGCCCCTCTGTGCCCTGAGCAAGCCTGGATCTCTCTGGAGAACCTCTCCATGCTGGGCCTAGTACCCATGGTACCAATGGTATCCATGGCCAGGGCCTGGTACCCATGGTACCCATGGCCAGGGCCTAGTACCCATGGTACCAATGGTATCCATGGCCGGGGCCTGGTACCCATGGTACCCATGGCACCCATGGCCTGGGCCTGGTACCCATGGTACCGATGGTATCCATGGCCGGGGCCTGGTACCCATGGTACCCATGGCACCCATGGCCTGGGCCTGGTACCCATGGTACCCATGGTAGCCATGGCCGGGGCCTGGTACCCATGGCCAGGGCCTGGTTTCTGCTGCCATTCCCTTCTGGGAAGGTGAGCTCAGGTTTGCTGGGGTTGGCTCTTGCAGGATGTGGGTACCAGGCATCCTGCAAACACGACCTCTGTGCCACAAGGGAACCAGGCTCTTGTCCTCAGCAGGACTTCACTTGGCATTTCTTAAGGGATTTGCATCAAAGCTGAGCCATCCATGTGTTTTAGAGAGATGTTCTCAGCCCTCTGGTCCCACCATAGCAGGACTGACTGGATCCCTCCTCAGAGGTCCTTTCTGTGTCCCCTCCTGGTGCACCATGAGCTCCCTGCTGGCACTGGAGGTGGACACAGGCACAAACAGTGTTAGCACCAAGCCACCACTGCCCTGCAGCTCCTGAGGATCTGCTGTGTGCTCTGACCATGCTGGGCTTGTGTTCACCACACACCTTCACTGCCCTCACACCAGTGAGGCTCTACTAAGTGCCCAATGAATAGAGGCTGTGGCATGTGGCTCCAAGAGACCACATGCCAAGATCTGAAAGGGAAAGAAATGAAAAGAAATGCATTTTCAGCCTTCCTGTAAATCTCTTATTTTCTACACTCAGCATTGATAGGATGCTGGTTTTTGACTGTGAAGGAAGAGAAGCTAACCTCCTCTAAATAAGTGGAATACTTATATCAGCTTAAACTAAGGCTTCAGTGTTTTTACTGCTGTTGGGTATTTAATTAATTTCTTTCACAGTTTTTTGGGTTTTTTAAAAACAACTAAATGGCAAATCTGCAAGAGGATGGCATCATCCATCAGGAGAAAATCTTAAATTGAGGTTTTTATATGTTAATCCCTAAAGGCCTGAACATGGGGGATAACTGAGAATCTGTATTGATTAAGAAGGAACTTGAAGGCTTTGATCACTGCTCACAGGAGCAGCTTTGGTGAGAGCTCTGCTTTAGGCAGAACTTGGTTTCACCCTTGAAAGTCCTTAGACACCATGACTGAAATAGCTGGGGAAAGATGCTGCTTTTGTTCTTGGCTCTAGAAACATCCCTCCCTCCCTTGAGCTCCCCTGTCTCAGTCACATTCTTAAATAACAACTTAAAACACGCAAATATTGGCAGCTTGCAGGATTGCTTTCCTTGCCAAGGCTGCAACAGGTACTGTATCGGTCCTCGAGCCTTCTTCAAACGAGCCAAAACCAGGCTTGTCACCATTTGTGTCTCACAGGCTGCCTCCTGCAGGGAGGCCTTGACAGCACAACTGTGTGTGGTGGCATTTCATGCCAGAATCGACACATTATTTTTGGCAAGTGCACACTCCAGAAATGGCACCTTCCACAGTACACAAAAGCATCTGTTTACTTTCTCGAAAGCAAACTGATGGTCAAGTAAGGTTTTGTTGTGTTTTAAAAGGTTGTAATTAAACACTGCTGTGGCTTTGCCCTTCTGATGACTTTGGATTGCACTGTTGTTGGGATGCAAAACGTTGGAGTGTGACTGAACACTAAGACTTGAACTCTGAAGCATATTCAAAATGCTATATAAGAGATGGAGGTGTTTGCCTTCTCACTTTTGCTCCTAAAATCAAGTGCTCCTGTTTCTTCCCGACAGTCTGATCTGCCCCTGGCCACCCAGGGAAATGAAATCAAATGACCTCTCTTCAAAACAGCCATTTCAGAAAATTACATCCTGAAGATGTAACCACTTGAAAGGAACTTGCACCCAGAAACTCCAACTATTGCTATTGGCCTTTTCATGGTGATATTTTTATAGGCTTCCCATTCTTATCATACTGGTAAACAAGCATTTTGATGCAGTGAGAGTTGGCTGGGGAAATCCAAGGGCTGCTTGTTATGGAAAAGTTATGGTTTGTATAGAATTGCACAGGTTGCTTCTGACACTTAAAGAAGGCTTTCAAGGTGGCAGCTGCCATTGTGCGAAATCTTTTGCTAATAAAACAGTAGAGGAAGAAATTAATAGCAGTGTTCAGCAGCGCCAGCATATTGGCAATGTCCGACACAATATGGACCACCCAGCTGTTGTTTATAGGAGACACGTAGAGGTGATACAGTATCATGATTATTCTTGGCGCCCACAGTATGGCAAAAATAGAAGTTATAGTGAACAAAATGGCTGTTGTTTTCCCCGTGGAGTACCCTCGCAGGCGGAAATTGCTCTTTCGCCGCAGCTTGTACACGATGATGGAGTTCAGGATGAAGAAGATGGAGCAGGGCACCAAGTACACGGTGAAGCAGTGGACCCAGATGAGGACGTGGTGCATGGACGTGCTGATGTAGTCTTCAATCCAAATGTTGGGCCACCAGTAGTAGGGGATGCTGGTCAGGAAGCAGGTGGTGTAGACGCTGACAATGACCTTGCGAGTGCGAGCAGGGTAGGAGACCGTGTGGTACTTGAGGGGGTGGCACACAGCGATGTAGCGGTCGATGGTCAGCGGCACCGTAATCCAAATCGACGTGTGGATGGAAGAAAACTCCAAAACCTCAATTATTTTGTCCAGTACCTGAGGCATCTGTTTGTTTAAGATGAAGTCTTCCATGAGGAAGTCAACAAAGACGATGAAGAAGAGAACCAGGATGTCAGCAGCAGCCAGAGCTAGAAGGTAATTATAGGAGGACTTCTGCCTGCGAGCTACAAGCTGGGAGAGGATGATGACTGTCAAGATGTTTGCTGTGGAGAAAGAAATACAGAGTTAGGCTATTAAGATGTAACATCAGATTTTCTGAGCACTTCTTTGAAGTTGTTCAAGCACTTGGCAACATGACCACCTTAATAAAGTTCAAGAAACCAAAATGAAACATCCCAGTCGGGTCTCTCAGAGAAGCTGTTGCAATGACAGGAGCTTGTGGCCCTGCTCTCAGCTGTGGAATCTACCCCCTGAGCAAGGGGGTGCTGGGACTTCTGTCTGAGCACACAAAGGGAGTGGTACCAGGAGAAAAAAGCTCACTCACACATTTATTCTTATTTCCCACCTTGCTTTTTGCACTTTTTCATATAACAAGGGATGAATGAGAAGGGTAATGAATATAAACAGCCCTTGTAGTACTTGAGAGATTTGCTGGAGCACTAAGGTGTAGCCAAATTTTAACTACTTCCTCTTGTTTACTAGAACTTACTGTGCAGTCTTGAATTGGAAAAAAATAAAATTCCTATTATTCCTACTATCAGTTTGGCTAGAATGAGACAGACAAGATTGTTCCCATCAGAGGCTGGTATCACTTGGCTAGAATACCTGAAGAAGTGCTTAAAAATCAGAGATCTGTTTTACTGTACAAGTGACTGCCAAATGCTTGTAGTTGATACTTTCCCAAGTTCTGTAAATCACTTCTTCTGTGCATTCAGTGCTTCAAATATTTCTGCCAGCTTTGATGGATTTCCCAAAACAAATCAACAATAATTGTAAAGATTCCTTTAAACCAGAGAAAAAGGAAGTTAGTAACATAAAGGTAATGACAGCCTAGGACACGTCCTACACCTGAAAATGCTTGTTTTTTTAAAAACTGTTTTACTTGGCACTGAAAAAACTTCCTCCTTCATGAATGCCTTCAAAGCCTGCTGTCTGGGAGCAGATTTCTGCCACCAGGGAAATGAACTGAAGCAGAGTGAATGATCTTGACTAACAGCCCTCACCTATTTCTGTGTTAACTGAATGTATTAATTTTGTACCTCAGAAAAAAAACCCTAAACCAAACATGACAATCAACTGACTCTTCCTATATTAAAAAAAAAAAAGAAAATAAAAAGAAGAACAATCTTTCCAATGCTACTCTCTCAAATTGCCTTCAGGGGAATTTTCCCAATTCTGTCCTCCATTAACGTAAATGCAACCGCATTGATTTCAGCTCAGAGCAGACGTGGGAGACAAGAGGTGATACAGCCAGAACTGCTGTGTCATTTTTCACTTACTTGCTCAGAAATGCCTCTGCTGTGCCTGCTGATGAGCCCTGGAGATGCAGTGAGTGATGTACTGTCAAGGAAATCCTCGAGCTGGAGTGTTTATCATGGCTCTGCAGCCACTGCTGGTTTTGGCCAGCCAGGCTGCCTGGCTCGGCTTCACAGATATTGGATGTGACCCGTGGGGTGCATCTTCTCTTTAAATCCTCTGGATCTGACTCACTCCAGTCCCAGCAGCTGGAGCCAGCGAGCAGCAAGGGGGATGTCTGAAGGCACAGGTCCCTGCTGGTAACTCTGCCTGAGTGCCAGGGCAGCTCCTGCAGGGTGCTGAAGCCATGCTGTGTGCAGGTACAGCAGCCCTGCTCCTCACACTTTCTAGCTATGGCAGGGGTCCTGCTGCTCGCTTCTAACCCCATTCTGTTTTGCTACAGGAGCAGATTTATGAGTAGTCCCTTATACCCTTTGCCCCTGTCTCTCTCAGGGTTCCCAGCCACAGCAGTGTGCTGAAATGCAAATTATTTATCTGAGGCCAGTGAGCCTTGCTTGGTGAGGCAGATCAGAAAATTGATCTGACAAAGTACACAAGAGATCTACCGAATTTTTTCTGCAAGGGTTACTGTGCCTTGTATTGGAAACACTTTCCTGGGATCACATTAGAGCTTTTTCCTTGCTGGATAATATGAAATATAGTAACACCATTTACTTTGTGAAAGCAGACACATTCTGGGGTGTAGCAGAAAGTTGCCAGTATGCCAGTGTCTTGGCACAGGGTCTGTATTTTTCCTGCTGCACAAAAGTGTAGATGAGCTATGGATGCCTCAGTCCTCCATCCATTTCCTAGCCAGAGTTAAGTTGGTCCTTGGTGTGTCCTCAAACAGTATCTAAAGCTCAGTAAAATGGCAGGTAGGTGGGCACACCACTCTGTGACCAACTGTGTCCTTGTGCCAGGCTCTCAGTAACTCCTGAGTGTCTCCTCAGTGTCCTGCTCTCCTGTGGGCAAAAATTACCCACTGGGGGTGAAAGGTGATAGAAGAGTATTTGTGACCATATTTTAACCTTGCTGACACTAATTCTTGCACTAACATGGCAGTCTGTGATGAGAACTATGGCAGAGATTATGATGATGATGATGGAGATATAAAAATATTTGTCTCTGATGTAACATAGGTGGAGCTACACACAGCTGCTGGATAGGTCAGCACCCCTAAATTGCCCTGGATGGTACACTGCCCATTTCTTGCAGTGTCTTTTCTAGACACTAAGTGGTTAAGATCATTTGAATTTGAAAGAGATTGATCACTGTGCTGGGAGATGATTAGGGGATGACAGATGGGAATTTATGCCAGCATCACTTGCTGCAGTGCAGTATTCTGAATTTATAAATATCTGTTTGAGAACCAGGGCTTGATTGGGGACTGGCTGGATGAAGCCTTGAGGTGCTGCAGGCAGATTTAGAAGCAACTGTACAAAATGGTAGTCTCAATTCTTTCCCTGCAGGCATGAGGACATGAGACATTTGAGACACAGCATCCAAAGGTCTCTGATAGCCAAACACCTTTGTTCCAGACTGCTCAAAACAAGGCAAGCTTCTAACTCAGCCAGGTTTCATCACAGGACACTTGCATCCCTCCTTTGACATCTCTGACTTTATCAGCTTCTGAGTACAAACTGCAGCACCAAAACTCATGCCATTGATGTCCTTTGTGTCTGACAGGGATCTTCCTTTAGGAGAACTTTGGTTCCTGTGTGGATTTGGGTTTACTTCCCAAGCAAAGCTGTGCTGCCTTGGCTGCAGAGCCTGGGCAGTCCTCTGTGCCTCAAAGCAGTGCCTGTGCCCTAGGGCACAGTTCTGCCCCCAGCTTCTCATTTCATGGAGTACAGTCATCACCCAAACAGTGTCTAAAGACGGCCTTTGCAGGGGATTTGAAGAGCTCCTTTCAGTGACTATTTTCACTGCATGTGAGCTTAAGCAGGAGAGATTGTATCTGTCTAAAGAAGAAATAGGCATAGTCCTGGGCTTTATTTGTGGGCTTTGTTTTGGTTTTTTTTTTTTTGTTTTTTTTTTTTTTTTTTTTTTTTGTTTTTTTTTTTTTGTTGTTTTTAAATTGAGAGCACTTTGCATGTACACAGCAGCCTGTGCAGTCAAGTGGCTTTTACAACACAAGCAGCACTGGGAACAAGGAGGTTCTGTAGTTCAGCAGTTCAGCTTTATAAACTACCTCCATGAAGTAGCCAGGAGTGTTGATCACTGAGCGTGATAAACATTAGGCCATGGAATATAATGGACACCTTTTACCCAACACAGTTGTTGCTAGGATCACCACAAATTATTGTGTAATGCGTGAAACTTCTCTGCAGGCTTAGCAGTAGTCACCTGACTGGCACACAGAGATAGCTTACAAATGGGAAATTTTCAGTTGCTTCAGAAAAAATGTTAGTAACACCTCCTTCTCAGATTTAAGAACTCCAAGAAGGTAAGTACAATATGCTAAAAATAAGTGGTGAGAAAAAGGGATGTTCTGGCTTGATGGGAATAGATGATTTCCCCTAAGCTAGGAGGCAATATTCATATGTAAACAGGTACTGTGTCCAGCAGGCAGATCTGACCAAGGTTCCTAACACAGCTGCTCACCAATAGCACCAGACTGGAGATGAGGGTGGCATTCAGCCCTTATTTTGTGTAGGAGCTCTCTGGAGAAGCTGATGACAATGGCTGATTTCTGATAAAGGTGCTACATAACAGAAGTTATTAACAAAAAAACCAAACCTCAAGAATACTGTGGCAATGTAAATACATTATAATTACTTATGTTGGCTATAGCTGGTTATGTGATCTTTTAAAATGACCTCTGGATGCTGTTTGCCCTTACAGAACAGAGGGTAGGTCCACATTTTCCTCTTACAACCAATGTAGATCAAACTCAGCACTAGAGCACATGGGGACAGACTGAACAGTGCTTCAGTTTGTTCCTCTCTTTTATTATCATATCCTGAGTTCCTTCCTTAAACTGTTGTGAAGCATAAAGGGATACTTTATAGAATATAATTAGTGCAATACAAGTTTTGTCTTCCCAGAGAGCTCCTGTGAGGATTGATTTTTGAAAATAAATGGATTTATTTGTTGTTCGGCTGTCTGAGTGCTGTCAAACAGCACACAGCAAGGCACCCCATGAGGGAAGAGCTGTCAGCTTCTGCTAGTGCCTGCATCATCTCCCAGGGAATGGAGAGGGGATATATGCCAAAAAAAAGAGCATCATAAAACCATGGCAGGCATGGATGCAGGATTGCTACTGGAGGAGATTTCACATCTTGTACGAAGGCCCTCGTGTGGCTTGTGCTTAGAAAATCCCATGTACAGGACACCATGCCAGTTCTGAGGGTGGAAGAGAACCTGGAGGTAGAGGATGCCCAAGCTCCTGCCCAGGACAGCCCAAACTCCCTCCTATGTGCAGGAGCCCCGGTTAGCCACTGCCAGGGAAAACACAGCACGGCTCTGTACTTACAAGTCACCAGTGAATGAGACAGTCAGTGCCAGAGGCCACATTCTGACAATGAAATCTGGCCTCTGGGGCCATTTTTCTCACTGACAGCATTTATTAGCTGAGATGGCTCTGGGGAAGGATGCAGTGAATGAGGAACTCTGCTCTGCAGCTGGCATTAGCCATCAGTGGGTCACAGAGGCCAGAGCAGGATTTCAATCCAGCACGAGCACTTCCTCACAGTTGGAGGGCACAGACACAGCAGTGGCACAGAGCTGCCAGTGGCTGATACTGCCTTTGAGCCTGGCCAGCCACCAAGGCTGGAGTGCAGCAGCTTGTCTGGCACAAAGGTGTCATCACACTGTGCTGCTTTTGGCTCTCCTAGACCACTGGAATTTTTCTGGAGTAGTCTGTAGAAAATAGGGCTATTTCTGCAGTATGAGAATGGCCCAGAAGGAACACTGGGCTAGGATGTGGGGAGGTCTGGTTTGGGCTCACTGGGGCCACACGTGTGTGAATGTGACAGGGATCTGGTTCTCCTCTTGCCATCTTCACCCTCCTTGTCCACCTTTCCTGACATGGCCCTAAAGAGCAGAAAGTCTCTAATGAATCCCAGACATTCCTCCTGTGACTCCAAAGCCTTATTTAGAGGTCCCCACACAAGGATCAAAATGTCCAAAATGCACATCTCAAAGTCCAGCCTTGCATCTTGCTACTAGAGCAGTACTGGAGCTTTCTAATGGAAACTGGTGCTGGGAACAGAAAAAGTGATCTGCAAAATGATGCAAAAATCATAAAAGGAATTTTGTTATTCATGCAACGTATCTGGACAGACAGGGATTTTCAAGGCAATTTGGGTGTCTCATTTGGCAGGTGTCTGTGGCTTCTAAATGTGGGCTGTCAGTGCAGTGTTAAGGGGTCTCAAGCTGAGTAACTTGAGCTCCAGGGTGACAAAACCATTCTACCCTTTTGATGCCAAATGCCAAAGTACTGAGGCAGGTGCCAAAGGTGTTTCATGGGATGACTGGGATGGAGAGAGGATGTGATTTCATAAGGACATTGCCATGAATTCTTTACTGAACATGAATAATTAAGAGGATTTTACCTTTGATTGTGGTTTTGCTAAAATAAACCAGTCTTTATGTCTTCCTAAAGCATTAGGTAATGCAATAGGAGCTCATGCTTGCAAACCCCATGGCCAAGCTTTCTCAGAGACTACGCCAATTTTACACAGTATGCAGGAAATTACAGACTTTGTAAAACCACTGCAGTTTGGCTTTATTCCCCCATGGAGAATATACTGCATCCCCACTAGATATATCACTCTTCAGTGTGCTAGTCAGGACATTGAAGAAAACACACTTGGAGTGAACAAATATGTGAGAAATATCCTAGTCTGATGTAACTGACTGGCAGGTCATTTGTCTTGAGACCCAAAGCAACCTCCAGAGCACCTGTCCATGCAGGCAATACTTCACATGATGGAAAAGATGGAGAGGATTAATGAGTGTACATTGCAGGGACTCTGTTTCAGGTGGTAGAAAGGAAGATTTCAGCGTTACAACAGGCAAGCTTCTCTTTTCTTCCATGGACAGAGGGATAAAATTGGTTTTGGTCATCTTTTGTACTGCTAATTCTGGTCCTGCTTGGCTGTCCGCACTTCATTCTCTCTGTACAACCACACTAGGGTCTTGAGGGGCAACCTAATACCATCTTTTCCCATGAAGTCACCCCAAGAACAGCACCACGGGCACTCCAGACATTGGGTTTTAGTATCTGTAAGCACACATCCATATTCTGCAAAATGAAAACAGATTTGTCTGTAAGGCCTCCTGTGCTCAAGGAGTGAATTTTGGCTTTGTTTCTTTTTCTGGTGTCTCAAAGTTAATAAGAAAAGAGATTTTAGGCTCAGAAAGACCACCTGAAACAGCAGGGGGAATCTTTTGTGGACAGGGATTGCTTTGCCCTTGGCATGTGAAAGCAGAGCACACTCCCCACCAGGACATCTCCACGTTGTTTGTTTGCCCACACCGAGCTGTGACGTGTGTGGTTAAAGGCCTTCTGCTGCCTTCTTTCTGCTGATTCACCCCATTTCACAGAAGGGAGCAGAAAGAGGATGAGGAGCACAGAACTAAGTAAGGGGGTGGATGAAGAACAGCAGGGTATTAGACTGCCTAGTGCTTCTGAATGTTTTGACTTCTTAACAACTGGGGGCTCTGCATTACCCACCTACCGTGAAAACTGGCTGTGCTCTCTCTTTTGTGTCGTTGTCATTTCAAGGAAAAATGTACTTTGGAGTTTTTCCTTTCCAATCCATTTTAGCAGCCTGCCATGCAAGGTTGTGCACTTCATAGTCTGCTGAGCCTCCCAAATATGGCACCTCATTATCATTACAGCCCTGACAGTGCTGCTTCCTACTGACGTGGCAGAAGAAACCCAAAGTTAGCAATTGCACTCTGTCTAGTGGCATCCAGAAATGTACAATCAACTTCTTCACAATCCATGCATTAGCATGGATTCAGCCACATGCTGTCTTTCAGGCTGCAAGATTTTAGCAGCTCCATATGTACTGACCAAACGAAATCACTCCCATCTGCACACCTTGCTGTCCCCAGCTCTGTGCAGGAACAGAATGAATCTATTATTTTTCATAATGGTTTTTCTCTCCTAAAGAACAAGTATTCATTTAACAATAGGAAATGACTCATTTTAAGCATGTTAGCAGCAGTTTTGTTCCCCTCTGTCCAGTACTGCTACTGTAAATGAGCTGTAGTGCCCTTCAGTTGCTCCAATAACCAAGCTAAAGTTCTGGCAACCTATTTGTCCCCTTCTTAGTAGGATGCAATGTACTGGCCTTGTGTCCAATTCAGATTTTAAGTCAGAGAATATATGGCTTTTGAGTAAAAAGGGTGTTTGAATCAGCTCTCAGGAGGGTTTGGTTCTTATTCACTAATGAGCAGCAGCAGAAGAGTGCTGTTTTTTCAAGGTCATAACTCTACATTGTAACAACTCTCCCACTCATATTTTCGGATCTTCCTTTAGCACTTCTATTTTTCAGGTGTGCTGCTATGAGAAAGGCTATTTATCCAGGTGTTGGAAATGGTCTCTTTAATCAGAAGCCTGTACTGTGATTGCAGAAGAATATACTAGGCAGTAGATGGCAAGAATCCAAAACGAGTCAGACACTTCTACAGTGCTGTGTGCTCTGTGTACACCTACCCCTGCCTGCTTTGGTATTTACTGCTACTCCACGCTACCTGAGTCACCAGCAAACATTGCTACCTGTCCCCCTTGCTGCTGGTGGTAGCAGGTGTGTCACAGCTGTGGGCACAGGACAGCAATGCCCTCCAGGTGGGGGAACACCCCACACAGCCGAGGAGTGCAGGGAACACAGCCGAGCTGCTGCATGGTGGTGGTCTCTCGATCAGGGGTGCTCAGCCCACCTACAGTACCGTCCCTGCCAGGATGATGACCCAGGCATGCACATCTCCCACACAGCCTCCTTATTCCAAACTTTATATGGAGAGAAGGCTCCAGAAGGATCAGGTCTCCATCTCTTTGGCTTGCCTATGCCCATACTGCAGTTTGCACGGGCACAGTGCACCCATGTGTCAATCCAACACCCTTGCTGTGCAAGGACAGCCAATCTGTCATCTCTTAGGGCAAGGTCCATAACATGTATCTGTCTCTTCACAGAGTGTTAAACCGGTTAGGCACCCCTGCTGAGCTGACACGTTCCTCCAGCTCAGGACTGCAGCTTCTCTCCCTCCACATGGAGCCCTGGGAATGCACTCTGTGCTTGGCTGGGCTTTGAATGACCCAGGCTGTCCCCATCTCCACGTCACCTTGTTCAGCAGCAGGCCTGACATGAACTCTACCTGTTCACACCTTCCAGCTGGGAGCATCCAAGCATGTCCAGGCTGCTTTCCCAAGCTTGTGAAGTCCTGAATCTACATTTAGATCAGTGTGACTGGTTTAGTGCAAAAGCCTAAAGCACAAATACAAGAAGCAGCTGTGGACCAGGCTCCTGACGTTTGGAGTGGCACTTCTCTGGGGTATTGCTGTGAGTCTGCTGCCTCCTGGAGATGCTGTAAAGGTGCTGTGCTTTGTGTCACTGGGATGCAATGATCCCCAGAACCAAGGCACATCCCAGGCAGGCAGCTGACTGGGGAGCAAATGGAACCAGCAATCCCTCTAGGACTGGCTAAGAAAGCCAGATTTCACTCTGCCTCTCACACTGTCAGGGGGAGATGAGCCCTGGAAACTTGGATCAGGCCAGACCCTGATGTAGGAAATGCTGATGCTCTGTCCTTTCAGCAGCAATGCACTCTATTCCTGATGGAAAAGCGACTGCATGCAAGGCAACTCCATTGCTGCTGCTCGTCATAAGGAAGCAGGAGTCAAGGTCAAAGCCAGGTGTCTGCAGCAAGCAGTGCTGCTTCTGTGCCTGACCTTCTTGGTTGTGCTCAGTGGCCCCACCACAGAAGGAGCCCTTTGGTGCAGCTGCTTTGTGCAGCTCTCATTGACAAAGGGAGCGACTGAGAATGGTACCTGTTGATCTTTGTTTTCTCACCTTTACCAGCCCCCTCTTGGACTGAATCAGAGCAATCTACTCCCTCCTCCACATCCAACACCATCCCTTCCTTAGCATTTTCTCTCACTAAAGCAAGAAACACTTCTATTAAGACTTTTGCCAGCCCTTCTCTTGCCTCCCAGCTAACCACAGGTGCTTCAGAGGTTCTCTTTGACAGACAAGGGGAGTACAGGGTTAACAGAGCAGAGGCTGCAGAACAGCTCCATGAAACCTTCCCCTCTAAATGGGAGAGAACCCACTTCCGGTGCCTCTGCCTCGTGCTTGCACTGGCATTTTCTCCTTGCTCCCTGCAGCCTTATCCTGCGACACCCCACTCCTGGCAGCAGGACCGCGTTCCTGCGGGACACCTTTGCACGCCTGCACTCAAAACAAGTTCCAAAAAACTGTCTCTGTCTCACCAGCCTCTGCTTAGAGGGAAAAGAAGCAGCCTCCTGGCCCAGCTGCCTGGAGGCACGATGACCCCTGGCAGAGCTGCAGCCCACCTCGTGTGCAGTCCCAGCCGTGCAGGGTCAGTGTGCAGTGGTGGCTCTGTGCGTGCAGCCTGGCCCTTGCCTCTGTGTGCTGAGCAGGACTGAAGGGAGCTCACTGTGCTCTCCTCTCTGCTTTTTACAGGCTTTCTGGTGCCTGGTGGAACAGAGAGGGAGAAGGAGCCACTGCTGAAACAGGGTCTGCTGAGGTGCCTGGTTTGTACAGGGTGGGAGGCAGAGGATGCTGCTGCTGCACACACAGCCAGGCCTGGCAGCACTTGGCCTCAACGTGGAGTTGTTGAGTTAGTGAAATTTCCTTCAGACAGTACAGCAGGAAAGGTAGAAACAGTTAACTGGCTTCTCTTCTCTTCAGTCTTTCTCCAAGATTTGTGGCAAGGAGTTAACTCTTTCCATTTCAGCAAAATACTGCACTAGTGCTGTGTTTGAGGACCGATCTTAGACAGGGCTTCTCTTAAATTCTTGGCATCACACTGAGCTAATTAAGATCCCACACAGTTCAGGACTCTTATCCTAACAGCCAATAAAGTCTGCTACCTTTAAAAATTTCTAATGTTAAAAAACTGAAGAGCAGCTTCCAATCAAAACATGAAAAGCTCTTTTTAACACTGGTGTCACCCTGTACCCCATCCTCAATGAAGCCTGGCTGTGTGAGTCTTCCCCTAAGCACATCCAGCTTGTTCCCATCTCTGGGCAGTCTCATGAATTTCTCATGCACTCAGCACGCTGTGCATTTACTCAGCACTCTGTACATGTGCAGTGACCCAGTGTCAGTGCCAGTGCTGTTCTCACTGTGCTCTGGACACATCCACAACTGATCTACGCCCACTGAACTCAGCACCACCACCTGCTTTGGCCAGTTCTGTTAGGCACTGGCACTGGTGCCACTGCTCTAATCAACTGATGTCTGATCCCTTGAGAAATGCAGCAGACCACTGCTAATTTGGACCATGTCTGATTTTAACCATGTTCTTAGAATGACAGTGTTAGGTCTGTAATTACAATGCAGTATCCTCAGGGAGCTGGTGCAAGTATGTGCAGAATGTTCATTAAATGATTTTTCTTGTCTGTGCATGCAAGACTTTTCCCCATTTCAGAAACATACAAAGGCAAGCTTAGCCACAGAGTGCTTCATGACAACTGCTTCACCTGATAATCCTGAGAGGGTCTTGCTCAGTTCTTAGGGGACTGGTGCTGAAATCAGAGCCTGTCATGACTATGGACATCTAAGCAGCCCCTGAGGAATTAATAAAGAGGAAACGACCTCCTATCCCTCCTGGCTGGAACTCTTCAGGTCAGGGCTAAGACTCGTCAATGTTTTGGAGCACAGATACTTGCCTGTGCCCTGCATCCTCTGTGGGTAAATACAGGACTTAACTTTCCAGTTCTCTCAACTATTAGCCAATCAGCAAATTTTAATTATAAGCCAGAAATGGGGAAAAAAACCCCAAACCAAAACAACACAAAGCACATCAATTCATATGGAGAGTGGTAATTCATGCTTGCTGCTCAGAGACAGGCTTCTCTTCATGTCTGATTAAAATTTTTTCTATGAAATAATTGCTCGAAGAAGGAATGGAGGTGAACAAGCATTTAGAAACTGTAGATTATTACCTATCATTGCTGCTTGCCATTCCACACAGCACTCAAAATGTGTAGCTGTGCACAGACACAACCAAACTCTCCTTTACCACACCCTTCAAATACCAATCCACCTTGGTGCATCAGAACTTTTTCCCAACTTACTCTCCCTGTCCTTGGGATCACTCTAAGTCACTCTCAGGCTGGAGGTGTTAATCCAGTGAGCAAGGCACGCTGTTTGTGCACCCAAGCTGTGCTGGGATGGCAGCTCTGCCCATTCTGACTGCAGCAGCTCCCTCGGTCCTGCGTGCCCAGGCTTCTCACTGGCAGCCCCGGGCAGCCCCCTCGGGAGGAAGCAGCAGCTCAGTGCCTGTCTCGGCTCACACAGTACTGCCCATGTGATGCTCCTGTGGCATCTGCACCTTTGGGGCTGTGTGCTGGCAGTGCTGCCTCACAGGTGCTCACATCCCAGCTCGGGACATCCTTTCCTTCCTTATTTATGCTGCTTCTAGCCTTTCCCACTCCAAGCATCTCTATAATGTCTTTGTCCCCGTTCTAAGCAGGAAATTTTCTCAGCATTATACACTCTGGAGACTGATGCCTGTCAGCTGGGACTTTCTTCCGAGCCCTGTACCTGCATTCAGGGGTCTCAGCGCCAGCATTGCCACTGCCTTTGCAGTGCACTGACCTCAAGACTGGACTTTCTACCTCCCGTCCTGCTCCACCAGCCACAGGGACAGGCTCATGAGTATGAATGACAACTGTCTGCTGAGCTCCTGACAGCGTGCTCCTTCCCCAGCCAAGTTCCGTGGTGGTGGCGGTCCCTTCCTAAAGCCAGCCCTGCCCCACGGAGTCGCGTGGGGATCTGCAGCAGAAAAACTCGGCAGCTACACTTGTGCTCACCGCCGGCCGGGCAGGCGATCGGGGGGACCCGGCCGGGTGGGTACCGCGCTGGGACTCGCACGGCCAAAATGACAATGGCACAAACTTCACGACAGGCTGACTCTGTCTGTCAAGTTCAAAGTCAGGATGCCGGGGGGGGGGGAGGGCGAGGGCAGGCAGGGACAAACCCCGGCGAGGGAAGCAGCGCCGGGACAGCAGCGAGATGCTGCTGCTGTCCAGGGGATGCTGCTGCTATCCGGGGGATGCTGCCGTCCGAGAGATGCTGCTGTCCGAAAGATGCTGCTATGTAGGGGATGCTGCTGTCCGGGAAATGCTGCTGTCCGAAGCGCCCGCGCTCCTCCCGCCGGGCACGCGGAGCCCGGGGCACCCCGAGGACACCGCGGCGCTGCCCCCGCCCCGCACAGCGGGCAGGAGCCGGGGCCCCGCAGCCTCGCCCGTCCCGCGGCACTCACCCGGCAGCCCGAGGCAGAGCAGCAGGCTGTAGTAGACCACAGGTGCGTATCCCAAGCCGCAGCCATAGCGGTGGTGCGCCAGGAGCGAGCCGTTGTGGAGGTGGAGGTGGTTGTGCTCCATGGACCCGCCGTCCCCGCTGCCGGCGCTCGCTGCGCCGCTCGGGCCGCCCTTCGCACGCTCGGCGGCGGCGGCGAGCGCGGCGCGGCCCCGCGGCGGGCGGCGGCACATGGCGCGGCCCCCGGGCAGCCGGCGGGGCCGGGCCGGGCCGGGCCGGGCGGGGCCGAGCGGGGCGGGACCGGCCCCCGCCTCGGGCCGCCCCCGGCAGCCGGGCTGCGAGCGGGGAGCGCCGCCGGGAGCCGCCGCTTCCCCGGTGGGCAGCAGCGGCAGGGAAGGGAAAGGGAGAAGGGGTTTGTCATCCAAGTTGGCGCACGAGTGAATGGAGAAGGGCAGAGGCGAGGGCGGCCAGCGGCTGCAGCGCTGGGCTGGGCTGCACGCCGCCTGGGCAGGCAGGGCTCCCCCAGCAATGCGCGTCTGTGTCCGCGGCATCAAACGCAGAGCCGGGTTAGTATTGCACTGTGCCTCTCTTCTCCCTGCAGTGCGCGGGGTGAAGGACGGGGCGGCTGCGGGACACTGCCCTGCTCCAGCGGGACACTGCCCTGCTCCAGGGGGACACTGCCCTGCTCCAGCGGGACACTGCTCCAGCGGGGACACAGCCCTGCTCCAGGGGGACACTGCCCTGCTCCAGGGGGACACTGCTCCAGGGGGACACTGCTCCAGGGGGACACTGCTCCAGCGGGGACACTGCTCCAGGGGGACACAGCCCTGCTCCAGTGGGACACTGCCCTGCTCCAGCGGGGACACTGCTCCAGCGGGGACACTGCCCTGCTCCAGCGGGGACACTGCTCCAGCGGGGACACAGCCCTGCTCCAGGGGGACACTGTTCCAGCGGGGACACTGCTCCAGCGGGGACACTGCCCTGCTCCAGCGGGACACAGCCCTGCTCCGGCAATGACACACTGCCCGGTTCCAGCGGGGACACTGCTCCAGCGGGGACACTACTGTGCTCCAGCAATGACACACTGCCCTGCTCCAGCGGGGACACTGCCCTGCTCCAGCGGGACACTGCCGTGCTCCAGCGGGGACACAGCCCTGCTCCAGTGGGACACTGCCGTGCTCCAGCAATGACACACTCACTGCATGCTCCAGCGGGGACACTGCCCTGGATGGCTCCCGCAGGACAATGCTGAAGGGAACTCAGAATTTCTAAAACCCTCTTCACCCATTCCATAAGGCTTGTGTACATCAGTACAGAGTCCCAGGTATAACTAATAAAGAATTTAGAGTTAGGCTTGTTACATTGGGGTGATTGAGCCCTGTCCTTTGTGCTGCTGAGGGGGCTGGCCAGGTGTGAGTACATTGATATGTCCAGGAGGTCATGGTTTAGTGATAAAGCAGATGTTTCATTACAGTGCATGCCACTTTCCACCCAAAGTGTGTAAGGTTGAGCCCCACTGACCAGCACTGTGAGCTGGAAGAACCCCCTCTGTTTCTGAGGCTGCCAGGGAAAGCCACGAGGGATGTACATGTGTCTGATGGGATACACACAAGATACAGCAGGTGGCTTACAGAGGTAAATAAAGATGTCATCCTTACTCTCTGAAAACATCTGACTGCTTAGGGTGGATAATGGTGAACAATCAGTGACTAAGGACTTCTGCACCTTTGGATTTCCGTGGTCTTGTTTGAGAAGAAGTTTAGCTTCTGTTTGAAAACAACCAGGAGAAAGCAAGGCTCTGGTCTTGTGAGGACTTGAGTACTTTGCTCAGAGAGTCAATAACATCATTCATGTGCTTAAATGCCTAATAGGTCTTTTTGAACAGTACTGAAACTGCTGTCCACCTTCCCAGGTTAAACATGCTGGAAAAAATATGTTTTTTCTCTGCTTTTTCAGTGAATGTCTTCATGAAGGCAAGTTAGAGCCTGGTGGTGCAGCTTTTATGTGGATGTATTCCTTTTGAAAAGAGTATTTTCTAAAGCATTCATTCAAATAACCAGCAGAAGTGTATAAAGCAGTGTATGTGGGGGTGATTATGTAGTACAAAGTCCTGTGAATTCAGCTTTGTCCATTTTTTCTCCAGCTATAGAACCTTTTATTTTTTTCTTTTAAGTTCTTCTCGTGTTTCTGCAACAGACCTGAGGAGGAAAGAGATCTTTTATTGCCTCCTGAAAGAGAAGTGATTTTTCCTGGAGCCTTTTCTTGGGGGGAGAATCAGCAGGGCTGGAAGCGTGACTCACTGTTTCGAAGCTAAGTGAAGCTCATCAACAAAACAAAACAAAACACAAAAGAAGGGGATGGCAGTGGAGCAAGTGATGGTTAAAAAGTGCCACATCCAGTTTGCAGCAGTATGAGTTTCTCAACTTTCCAGTTAACAACAGTGAAATGCCACGAGAAGCTGGAGGCAAAGGAAGAACCTCTGCCACCTATTTTCTGTTGTGCTGCTGCCACTTTTAAGTCTGGCCTGGTTTTGAACATCCTGAGCAGTAGGGCTTCCCTGGAGAGGGCTGTTTCTACCATAGAAGCATATGTTTCCTCAGAGCTAGAATTGTCTCCAGGGCACAGTTCAGGTAGCTGCTCGTGTGCTGAGGAGAGCTGATTGTAGTAAGAATCTTCTCCTCTCTTCCCATCTGGAACTCTCAGTACAGCCTCACAGGAGGCTCTGATGCATGTGATGTTTCTGTTGTAAAAGGAGGAAAACTGGGAAATTTGTTCACATTCACTAATGGCTTCCTCTCTCCTGCCCTGCAAAAGGAGAGGCCACAGAAAGTAAATCTGTGTCTCATACCTCAGTTGGTTTACTTGGAGATTCTTGAGGAACTTTTCTGCCTTGCTGCACCAAGATCTTCTAAACCAGGATGAACTGGGTTTCCACATCTGCCTTTGCTTTGCTGAAGTAAAATTAGTGAAATATTTTGTAACATATCTGAATTAAGGGCCCAAAGTAAAGGTGAACATTGCTCTTGTATTGTGTATAAATGGTATTTGGGGGAAGGTTGTCCTTCAAACAACTTCAAACCACTTTTGGCCTAAATGAAATGAATTTGGTTGTTCTGCACTCTAAATTGTGCAGTAACATAACCCCAGACAGAAATATCAATAAAGCTAATTCAAAACTAACCACAATGCTTGCTTCTACTTATAGGTATTTATTTTTAAGTTTCTCTCTATTTTCTAAAGGAATGACATTTATGTGTAACACGAGGGCCACAGTGAGGAGGGCACTGCACTGCTGCTGAATTAACAGACAGATGCCTCTGGAGCCTTGAGAACAGTTCCTGAAGCTCATCTCCTAAACAGCCACATGCTTAGACAGTGAATGATGTTTATTGCTTTCCTAAGAGCAGTTTATTGTTATCATGGTATGCTACATAACAATAGCAGGTGGATGTACTTCACTTTAAAATTCCAGAGGCACTTGAACTTGGTTAGCTTTCTTTTTTTTATTTTTTTTTTTCTGAGGAAATGAGCCTTCCTAAACAGCTAGACAGTGATCCTGGGGGCAGGAGGATGGAGTGATGAGTTAGTCACACACACCCCCATCCCCTGGGGTGGTGGAACCATGCACTGGTGACTTCAAGAGACAAATGCCATTTACTGAGGGAGTTGGGAAGAGCCAAGTGTTGAGTTGTGGCAACACACTGGTGTGAGTAACATGCCTGGAAGATAGCAAAGGTGGAACTGGGAGGGCAATGCATGGGGTGTGTAAATGGATTGGGAGAGGCTGTGTGAGGGTAGAGGAGTCTCTCAAAGGAAGAGATGTAGTTTGGCCAAAAATGTGTGTGTTAATATTTCAACACAGTGACAAGAAGCCAGGGACATTGGCAAGAGAACTGGTTTAGCGCCTGATCAAAGCTGTCTTACCTTGCAGGAATTAAACTCAGAGCTGCTACAGAGAAAATGATACCTATAGGAATGACAAGTCTTAGATTATACCTTATTAGATGTATGTAATTTTGCTGCAATTAAACCCTTTTCTTCAAAGCAATATTTTTATTTTTCCGTAGTGTTAGGATGCAGGATAATTGAGTCAAATTCTCCTCCTTTTGAGCTAAAGAACTGTCTTTATCCATAGCATTCTGCAGGTCTCTCCAGACTTGGAAGGTGAGGGAGACCTTTCTATGTTCTCATAAATGCTGTCAAGGTAAAAAAAGGTGATTATGCAAGTTCTTTACTGGAGCCTCCTCGGTGCCTATGCATTGGCAGGCTCTGGTTTTATGAGAGAATAGTGAAGATTTATTAATTTTTAAGGTCAGAAGTGTTTCTTGTTGCCAGGGAAGGCTGTGGGTGCATCATGGCTTCTGCAAGCTTGTGCTGCAGGTCCATAGCCTGCACCCTCAGGCTCCACAGCCCTGTAGACTTCTCTTCATCTCCTCTTCTTCTGGCCTCATATGTCCTTGGAGACACCATGCAGGTTACAACAGGTCTCAAACACTGTCTGCAATGGAGCTTTGCCTATGTGAACCTACTGACAACAAGTTTAAAGCTTTTAAACACCAATTATTTCCTTCTTGAATTAAATGTTTATTCCCTGAACTCCCTTTTAGGTTTCAACTGACAAATCTCATTGTAATTAATTTGAAATCTATTGTGAGTACATTTTCCAAGGGAACAGTAAGCAGATGTGATAAATGCCTGAACATGAGATTTAACCTAACATCTGTTGTTTTAAAGAAGAGTTACAAAACAAACTGTGTTTTGTTTGTGTTTAATTGGTAGATTATACACCTGATTTTCCGTTGTACTCTTTCAGGCTACATTGAAAACATCTGATAGAAATGTGCACTGAGGTAAACTCATTTGATATGTCCAGTTTGCACTGGTTATGACAAATTAGTGCTATTTTTGCAATAGTCAGCATATAGGTGGTGTTTTAGATAAAATGAATCTGTTACACACAACAGAAGTCAAGCTCTTTCTGGAAGACAAGAAATTGAAAAGGATCTATCAGGAGCTTGTATGAGGTACTTGTATGATGCTCAATTATGGAATTACTGGGCTAATTCATATCTTTAGCATAAGCATATGCTTAAATCCTTTGCTGGATTTAGACACAAATAAATTAGGATTAAAATGTACCTACTTGACAAATATTTCTGAAGGTGGAGGTTCTTCCCAAGGTCAAAAGAAAGCACATGAGACTCATGTAAGACTCTGCATTTCTTCTACTGTGATTTTAAAAAGTTGGATTAGAAAGTACTCAAATGTTCAAGTTTGCTTGGGCTGGAAATTCCAAGTGGTTCAACTGTAGAAATGGTGTGGCACACACAGAGCTCGCAGTGGAACGGTGAAAATGGAGGTGACACTTCCTTACCCCAGTACTGAGCAGGAATCAACTCCAGCCTGTGAATACCAAAAAGAAGGGTGAAAACAGTTTAGATTATCTCATTTAAAAATAATTGTACCAATTATTTTACTAATTATTAAAAAATGTATTATTACAGCATTTAAATGCATTACTATTTGCCATGCTACACCTCCTCAGGCCTCATTTCAGGATCAAGTCACAAAGTTAAGTACTCTGTTCTGCAGTTCAGAGTTTCCTATGCAAATACAATGTTTGGCTGGTGTGGTTAAATCCTCCCTGTACATCTCAGAATAAGCCACATAATTTGGATTTGGAGCTTTTCTTTCAGAAAATCCATAATCCTCCCCATATTTTCTTGTCGGAGCTTTTGCGTTCCTGGAGCGCAGCGAGCGCCGGCCACATCAATGCTGCTGTTCATGGGGCTGGAGTGGCTCCTGCGTGGCACAGGCTGGTGACACAGCCCCTACAGAGAGAGGCTTGTCAGGGGGTGGCTCTGGCACGCCGTGCCTGTCACGGGCATGCACAGCAGCACCCCTGCAGCCCCTGCAGCGCTGCAGCTGCGCCAGTGCTGGCCCCTCTGAGCAGCTGAGGGCAGCCTGGAAGGTCCTGCAGCATCCCCTTCATTTCTGCAGGAAGGAACAGGGGGCACGAGGGAGTGAGGCTCCGTGGAAAAGGAGCTGATGCAGACTCTGATTTTGTGGCCAATTAAATAGATTGCAAGGCCCCTTGTTAACTTCTGCCCGTCCGCCAAATGAGCAGCCAGCCTGAGCAGAAGGAGATTGATTTCTCGTTTTACATAAAGCTTTCCCATGCTATCCCCCCTGTTAATTAAGTAGATTAAAGGGTCTGGCTTCCTTGAACTCCGCTTTTCTTGTCTGATACACTTTGAATTAGATGTAACCATTATAAAATGATCAGAAGAAAAGACTGAGTTTTTTCTCACTTTCGAGGTATTGTGGGTATTTTTAGGTACCACACTTAGCAGATAGAGCAAAAATCCCTGCAGGTGGATGTTTTAAGTGGTTATAAAAGCCACTATTAATTTGGTTTTATTTCCTTGATATTTTAAAAAAATCCTATTTTGACTTTCCAGCAAGAGTAATTTGTCTGTCAGTGGACACATAGTCTCCTCCTTCAGGGTTGAATTTTTGTTGTTGTTATTGTTCTAGGTAAAAAGAGTAGCTGCTTAATCCAAAAGTAGTGCCATTAAAAATGTTAATGAGCTTTGTATCCAGTCTTACTCTCATGTAGTTCCACCAACTGTGCCATGATTTCTCTTGATTTACTTTGGCATAAGTGAGGCATAAGCTGAATCTGTCTGGGGTTGGCCACAGCTTTACTGTAATCCACGAGGTCAATGAGAGCACCAAAGGAAGGAAGCTCTACATAATCAGAAATCAAATAATGCAATCCCCTACAGCTCAGCTTAGTGCTTGCTGCTGATGTCAAATGTGTGTCCAAGCCCACAGCAGAGGCACCACCAGCAGTTGCCCAGGGGAAGAGCAACAAGGCCAGTCGTGTGCCTGAGCCCTGAGACTAGAAATGGTTTTGACTAAATTCATGTCATTTACAGGCAGGTGCAGCACTCTGATATCTTTATGTTTATTCTGCAGTTCACCTGCCTCTGTCTGTGGAGGGAGGGGAAAAGTGTTGGAACACATCACTGAAGAAAGGAAGGAAAAAAAAAGGGGAGGAAAACAAACTGAAAGAATTGAACTTGTCAGTGTGAGTAGGAGAGGGATGTAACTGCAAACAACCTGATGTGGCTCAACTCATCTGAGACCAGGGAGTAATCCTCTGAGCAGCACAGAGCTGCAGCCAGCCTGGCTGCCACGTGGGGACTGCTTCCATTAACTTCAGGAAGATTGCTTCACTGAGTGGGATGAGCAGGATTTGGGTTTTACAAAACTGCAGAGAATACTATTGCAGGGTTCTCAGATATTTCCCCCTGTTTAAATTGGCTCAGCAGGCCTTGCAAAAATCCCTGTGGGTTTGAACAAAAAATTATTTGCAGTTTCCTAGAGGCCAACAGCTGTTTCTCCTCTAATCAGATATTGCCCTGAAGGGAGTTTTGGTTGTGGATCAGGCATCGTTAATCTAAAGTTACTTAAATGGGGCCAAATCCTGCTTGCTGGCATGTTTTAAAGAGGGTTAGTAGTTTATTTTACATCCAAGTCCACAAAGGCTCTGGATGATATACAGTGTGTGGTAAGATTACATGGTAAAAGTTTCTGTCCTTGATGATATTAGTGCTTGGGCACACTTTTGACAAAGACATACAGCTGTGATTTTCCTACCTTGAACTTGAAAGAGAAGTCAGGATTTAATTTTATGTCAGCACCCGGAGGCTCTTTATTTGTTGCCTTTGCTCTTTATTGCTCCCACACTGCAAACACAGAAGTCTCCAATAATACAGCCCATGGAATCAGAAATGCAGGGTCATGCAGTGCTTGCTATTGGCCCCTGAAGTCCAACTTGGGCACTGCTATAAAAGCAGAGACTCCTCTGCCATTGACTCTTCTGCTCCACTGCTGTTGGCCTGGGAACAGGAGAGCACTTACTGACCACAGAGCTTTTCTTCCAGACACAAAAGGAACAGTATTTTCCAAAGGGGCCACTGATCTTTGCCTGTGGAGGCTGTCAGTGGCCAGCAGTTCCAGGCTGAGGCCTCAAGCTGATCATTGTGCACATGCTCCCCGTGGTTGATATGCAAGGGCTTTGTCAGATCAATGGCAAAATTAAATTCCAGAGCCAGACTTGGCTTTAATATTTTTTAATAGATTTGAGTTTATGTGAGAAGGGAAAGGCAAATCATAGGAGGATTTCAACCCTTTCATTTTTTTTTCCTTTGTACCAGCCAGTGTCCTGGGCCAGCTGATGCAAGTGACCCCCTGTTAATTTTGTTAATTCCTGTGCAGGCAGACTTTGATGGGGTGCCAGCGAGGAGCTGCCTGCAGCTGTGGGTTGGATGCTCTTCCTTCAATCTTTCTATGAGCCCACATATTTTCAAACTTCTCTTGCATGATATTAGTGGTAGATCTTAGAATGCATTTTGGATCAGACAGCTGAGTGTTCCCTCATTTTCAGGGATTTGTAGTGTTTTGTGATGGTTGCACAATGAAATAAGCACTTGTTTTGCAGTTTGAGGTAGCTAATGGATTTCAAAGCTATTTGCTATTGTAATTTTTCTGCCTAATTGTTTTCTGTCTGTAACTGTATGCCTTCACTTCCAGGACTGACTCTTACACTGCCATGTAGTGAGATTGATGCAGATTCTGTTCACAAAATGACACTGTTCAATAGCAATCAGGGATGCAAACTGAGGAGACAGAGGCTGCAAGATTATTTTCATCTGCCACTCGAAATGCAATTTCTAACCTGCTTTTGGAAAAATGACACCCCAGTCTGAGAAAGTGGGTAACCTATCATTTCATGAGGCAATCATTTAAAACTGTTGGGCAGCTGATTAATGAAAGATACAGGCTGTACATAAGTCAAATTTCAGAGTCAGTTTTACAAAGGTGGTTTTTGCACAGGCTCTGATTTATAACCAGTGTGGTTTTTGAGATCCTTGATTTGGTGTGGCATGTGGGAAGGGACTTGTAGGTCAGCACCATGTCTAACATTAGGGTGGTATCTAGTTTCTGTAAATATTGATTTCTTGTTGAACAGGTTGACTTTAATTTGTTTTTAATTAGCAATGGCAGATGTTCAGCTGGGAGAACATCTAGGGATCATTATTCTAATAATGTCCTATTAGCTTTTAAACCTTCCTCTTAATGTAAATCTGTAATTAGAGTGCTGTCTCTATCTGCTGCATCCTACTACCAATTCTCTCTGTAAGCCAATACAGTGGGATGCCAAAAAGCTGCAGGGATTGTAAATTGTGTCTTATGACTCTGTGTTTTGGGTAATTGCACACTGAGGACAAAGCAGAATAAAGCAGAAGAGCTGCAGCAGCTGCCCTCACCTCCTCCCAGCCCCCAGGAAGGATATTCCCTTGGGTGGAGGAAGCTTTGGCAGCAAGGTGGAGGTGGAGCAGTGGCTGTGTGAGTGCCCCTGGCACAAACCTGGGGCAGAGCAGCCCTTGGGGAGGGTGGTGCTGTGTCCCACAGCCCTGCCTGCACAGCCTTACCCTGGCTGTGAGCCTGAGGTAATCCCTGCTGGGAGTCTGAGGAGGATTCCCCTCAGCCGGGAGCTTTTGGCTTTGTGAGTGTTGGGGGAAGGTTCCTCCTGCAGGGCACTGGTTCCCTCCTCACCCGTGTGCAGTTCCCAGCACAGCAGCCCTGACTGCACACTTCCCTGAAGAGAATTTGTACCCACACAGCTCCTCTGGTTCCCTCCAAGCCATTCCAGCCTCAAACTGACAGTCAATCACCAAACCAGCAGCAAATCAGGCCAGGAGGTGTCTGTAAGTGTAAAATTTAGCTGGTTTGGTGGTTTTATCCATGTACCTTGTGTCTTACAAACAAAACCCATTTCATTCACTGTCCTCTGGGGGCATATTCGCTTTTACCCATATTGATCCTTCCTCACAGATCCTTTGCATCTGTGGATCCCAAAGGAGAAGTTAATGTCCATTTTTGCACATACTGCAAACCAGCTGTTTGCAAAGCAAAGACTTTGTTAACTGCTTGGCCTTTTGATGGCCTCCAGGGGTTCAGGAGCAGATCCAGAGTCCCCTCCTCTCATCCCAGTGTATTACTCATAAAACCCCAATGCCATTCATGATTTCTATTGCAATAGAAAATGCTAGTCCTAGCCATCAGATAGGAGGCATATGTGACCATGTCTATATATATTTCATGTTTCCCTTGAGAATATGGTGTCATTAAACTTCTTCAGTGTTGAATTTCTGTCTTGTACCCACACTGAAATAAAACGACACAGAAAAACTCCAACTTCCATCCTCCTGGAGTCAAGCCTAGAGTGGTATAAATCTGCCATGCTGTCTGTGGAAGATTTATTTCTAGTCCTGCAGCGACATGATAATTTTGACTTACTTGCAGAAGCTTCCTGCCTTCCTCTCCTCCTGTCCCACTCACTGTACCTGTCTCTTCTCTTCCTGCAGGCACACTGCTTAGCTACTACTTCAGTTAAAATAAATAAATAATGGTCTGAGGTGTCTACCAGCCTCTTCTGGATCACTCTGAAAAGGTCACTCCCGACCCCTGTGCCATGTTGAAGTTACCAGAGCCTGCTGAGCTGTTTCTCTTGTTTATCCTACAGCCTTGCCACTGACAGAATCTGCCTCCAGCATTTCGATCATCTGCACAAATGGAGTCACCAGCCAGCAGGTGTAGGACAAGAACCACATTTCATATCTTTGCATTTCTTTTACAAGATGAAGATACCTGATACACTTGAAAGCCAGAAGACCTGTGATAGCTAATAAACTGCTGTCCTGACAGACATGCTGATAAGCCCAGTTATTTCCTTTAAATCCATGCCCTGCTGCCTCGCAGGGTGCCATGCAGTCTGCCCTGGAGACTGTCCTGCACGTTACCTCGTGCTGGTTTAGGGAAGAAACTATTAGCTTCTTTTTCTAATTACCTTGTAGTTCTCAGTGTTTAACTTCATTCTTTCATTCAGGCTGTGCTTGAAGCATATCCTGCCTGATGTGACTAAGCTGTTGACTCACTTCTTTTATGGCTGCAATAAAACTAGATCTAATGACCAATGTCTGGATATCAACCACCGACAGCATTTGCAAAAAAAAAAAAAAAAAAAAAAAAAAAAAATCCAGATTGTTCCTTCTCAGTATTGTGTGTCCTGGTATAACTTCACATAATTTATAATACCAGGCGAGTATGGCACTGGTGTAATCACAGTTTTGTTTTCTTCTTTTATAAAGATTATCTGCTTGGCTTTAGCATTATCCCAAACTCTCCAGTTCTGAGTTTTAAATAGTGCTTGCTTGGAATCTGTCCCCATAACCATTAGTGCTGGTAATTGCACTCAAAGCCCTAAAGTAGACAATTAGCCTTGCACTGGGCCCCAGAGGTTTCACAGTTCTATGAGTTTGGAGTTCTCCTCAGTTTTCTCATCCATCTGGGGTAATTTGTGGTCCCTCAGCCCCTGCTGCCATCTCAGGAGGGCTGTTGCCTGTGATTCCAGTGCCACATAGGGCTGGGGAGGGGTAAGCATCTGATTCTGCTTGCAGGCTGACCCCAGCAGATTTCTGCAGTGCAAGGAAGCTGGGGTGAGCATCTGCAGGAGAAGGTGGCCCTTGCACTTCTGCTCGTGTCTCCTCTGAGTGCAAGGGGAGCCTCAGGCATGAGAATGGGGCATTTTCCTTGCCAGTGGCAAAATAATGGACTATTCAATGTAGAATAGGGCATGGATGAGAAGGAGAATCAGGGACCTGATTCCCTTGAGCCTCCACCATCTCTGTGCTGAGGAAAGCCCACAGTAATTCCACACCATCAGTCCAGACTCAGGGAAATGATAGGTTTTAGCCCTAAGACATCTGCAATTGCAAGTCTCCCAAATTGAGATTGTATCACAATATTTGATGCTGGAGTCATTCAATTACATAAGATTCTCAGTTTCATTTAAAAGAAAAAATAAGTTTCTGTACTGCAGAGTAGCTTGCACAGATGAGCTGAGGCAAGGCTCACAGGCCAGAGGACTAAAGAGTCTCACTTTTGTTATTTAACATCTCGTGATTCTAGAATCCATCTCACAATAGAACCAATCTCATAATGGGAAGTTGCTTTCAGTGAATGCAAAGTTTTATTTAAAAAAAAAAAGTCCCAAACCCAACAACAACATTTTCAGCAGATCTGAAGCTTTCTGTGAATTCAGATGATATTCAGCATAGACTTTGGGAGAAAAACTGGCGACATTTGCTTTGGATAAGCTGAATCATTTTTCTCAAGCATTCTAGCTTTTGCTTTGACAGAGTGTTTACATTCCAAAATTGAGTTATTAAAATGTAAATTAAACAAAGAAAACAAACAAAACAATAAGGGATGATTTAAAAAATTTCGAAGGTACAGACATTTAGATTTGACAAATTATACACTCATTATATGTACAATTCTTATTTTGGAGATCAGGTTGTTTGGGGATGAATGCTACAGGGAAAGCTGCCTTAGAAAAATAAACTGAGGTTGGATTTTAAATTATGCTGCACTGGTTTGTGCCCTTAGTACCAATGGAGAAAAACCCAGCACTCCTGAGAATGTGGCCTCTTTCCTAAAGACAGAAGTTTTTTTGATGTGTGTGCAAGAATTATGGGCTTCCTTTCCTTTGGCTTTCTTGCCACAACCTGAGATCTCCTGACTGTCTCATCCTCCTAGGTGTAATCAGCAGGACTTAAAAATACTTAAAAATACAATCTAAGCTTTGGTTCAACAGGAGTTTTGAGGTTATGTGAGATCACTTTGTGAATCCCAAGGAGGCTGACCCTGAATGTGGCTCTTTTCCTGACTGCTGCTCCTTGCTGCCTCTCAGGGGCTGTGCCAGGATAACTCATGGCACAGGGGGTGCAGTGGGAGCAGGGCTGTGCCAGGGTAACACAGGACATAGGGGGTACAGTGGGAGCAGGGCTGTGCCTCCCCTCCTGCAGCACTGCCAGAGCTCTCTGATCGTGGCCAGGAAGGGACCACGTCACTGTGTGGCTCTGCCAGCACCACTGTGACAAGGATTTCTTCTCTTTCTTTTTGGCCAAAATTTTATAGAATGGAAGCTCTTCAAGGTAGGGATGGTGAATTTGCTTTCAGTACAGGGTCCAGTATGAGCTGAGGACTTCAGGCCTTACAGGTGTCAACTGATGCCATCGTTTGTATTAACGAGGTAACTGCTGCCCTTCCAGGGCCAGCACTGCTCCACACTGCTGGAACACTTGCTCCAGAGCTTCTGGGAACATCTGAAAATGATCCTCATACCAAAACCTGTTTGGAGAAGTCACCAGTCCTTCATCTGCATTATTTCATGAGAAGTTCAGCCTCTGAGGTTTCTTATAATTAAACAAAAAGCTGGAGAGGAAACAGCCTCTTGACAGTTTTGGGGAGGAAAGAGCACCCAGCTTTCCTCTGATAAAAACAAGCAACAGTCCCAAGGAGATGTCTGAGGATCTGGTCCCACATATGGAATTCTGCCTGAGAAGCCCCACAGTCTGAACTTATGCAGCTCTCAAAGGGTCCAGGATTCCTGAAAAAAAAGGGACCTTTCAGTGCAGCTGAGCAAGAAGTCTTTATGCCCAACTCTAGGAGCAGAACTGGCTTTTGATAAGTGGTTGAGTGGTTTTAAACAATGAAAAATTAAAACAATCATTCAATTAAATGTGAGCAGATGCCCTGAAGTGAACTGGTGTGGCCAGATTTGCAGTCTTATTGATGATAACACATGGAAGTAGTTGATCATTCTTATTTCATGGCTCTCTTGTTTAATATTATCCTTTTTTATAAATGAGGTGATTTAAAAACCTGAGTTAAATTTTTGCAGCAGCAATACCTTTTCTAAAAAAAAAAAGGCAAATCTCCAGGAAGAGCTTAGTTAGAATGTGCTGAGCCAGAGGGGGGGAGTTTACTCAATTTTATTTAGAACAAAATTTTAATATATATTTAGATATATATAGATATAAGACTAACAACTGGGATTTTCAGAATTGCTTAGGCAACTGTCCCTCTGAATACTTTTTGAAAACAGGTGATTATTTCATATGGAGACAGAAATCTCTATTATGAGGACAGCCCTGGCCCATTTGCTCCCCTGAGGGCAGGAGCTGCTTAGAACCTGCACTGTGTGACAGCAGGAACTAAACCACTTTTAAAGAAAAAATTCCCCCTTTAAACCACTTTTAAGAAAAAAATTCCCCCTTTAAAAAAAAATATTTTATTTGTCCTATTCTTTTGTAAAAACTAGAAACTTCCCCTTTAGCAGATGTCGTCCCTAACTATCCTGAATGTACCTTATTGATAACCAAATATTTTTTCAAATCTGGGTTTCTGATTTTAGCTCACTTTTACACTCATGTAAGTGTTCTGAGTTATGGAAAAGTGATGAGGAGCAGCCCCAGCTTGGGGATCCTTCACATTATTGCATTCAGAAAATGGAAAGTGTTCCTGTACACTGGTTCCTAGCATAGAAACACCTTGCTGCATAATCCCCAGGTATGGGGAACTGCCCTGTGAAGCCAAAACAACTTCAAAGGCCTCACTTTGTTTAGTTTCCATGAGCTCTATGCAGACCTGTCTCCTCCTCCCAGCTGGCTGCCAGCAGCACGGCTGTGCTGCTGAGCAGGTCCTGTCCATCCCTGGAGCACTGCAGCCTTGAGCCACAGGGCTGGATGAGCTCAGGACATCCCCAGCAGCCTCCTGTGAGGGTCAGAGCTCCTGGAAATGCTCCTGGAAATGCTCATGTCAAGCCTCAGGGACTCTGGAGGACCACAGGGCAGCAGAGTGGCCTCTTCCCTGCCAAAGCTGGACACTAATGAGGTGACATGTCTTAAAAGCACTTTGTCCTAAGGCTGGGTTTGTCCTTTTGCTGACCTCTGGTCCACTGTGTCCTTTTCAGGAGCTTTTTCTTGTCATTTCTGTATATATGTACTGGTCCTGCTGAATTTCTGATAAATCAGGCAGTAGCTGCACCCCACTGCAAATAAAGAAGGTGGTGCAAGTACTGAAAAGCAAGAGGAGTGCAAATAATTACTTCCTTGGAAAGGTGAAATGTGGTTTAGCTCATTACAGTAAACTAATTAAAGCTGGGCTCAAATCCTGTCCTTTGGGCTACACATTAGTGCCAGGTGATAATATGGCTAAGTACACATAAGTCAATGGGAAATAAAAGTCCCCATTTGTATTCATCTAGCAGAGTGAGCAGAGTGCCTTCCTTTGGGTTTCTAGGGCTGAGTATCAACAACTTGTGTGAAAATGCTGCTCTAATGCTTCTCTCTGACCTTTGAGAGCAGCCCATGGCAGCATGCACTTGGGAAGGAAACACAGAGTTCTGGATCTGCAGTTCATTTTCTGGAGGCAGAGCCTGTAAAAGTACTGCCAGCTAAGGGCCTGTTTAGGCTTGGCCTCTCTCTGAGCTACCTCACACCCCAAAATGCTTCTCTCTCAGTTCAGGCTGTCCTCAAGAACTTCACATTCTCCTTCACCATCAAGGCAGGTGATGGCTGTAGAGGTCCTGGTTGAGAGCTTGATGGATTTTCCAATCTCTTCCTTATTTTTCTGCCTTCTTTTCCCAAATCCACCACCAAAACACTTTAGAGATACTTCAACTGGTTCCCTGCAAAAGTTGCACTGGTATGCAGAAATTCCTCAGTATACTGCCTCCTTTCTTGTGTCTTGATTTCAGTGGATTTTACATTGAACTGGCCTCTAATTATCTGTCTGTCCACACTGCAGCATTTGTGGCTTTGCATCCCAAAGGGAATTTCTAGCTGGGAATGCAATGGCTCATTATTCACCAGCAATAAGCTAGAAATAACTGACCTGTCAGTGAGTGTAGGAGAACAAATGAGATGAAGAATGCCCACAAAGTCAGACAGCAGGTTGCATCTCTGAGAATTGCAGGGAGCATGAAACTCAGTTCTGGTCTGAGCGAAAAGAGCAGCGTGAGCAGCTCTTACATGTGCAGAACTGGCATTTTGAAGGTACTGCTGGTGTTGCTGATTTAGCCATGCCTCTGCTTAGCAACTGCAGACAGAAAGGCCAAAAAACCTCAGTGTTAAGCTGAAAGAGGAGCAACAGAGCCGATAACTTCAAAGTGAGAGGCATCAGTGCCTCAGGCATCCATTTGAGAGTCCCATGAGAAGGGCCATGTGTGAAGCCCAGTCATCCAGGGCCAGCTGAACAAACCAGCAGCCTCCTCTCACACTTCAGCTGGATTCTTAGCAGATGGAAGAGGCAAATCCACCTTCTCATCAGGCTGTAAAACATTTGCAGGACGAGTCCATGGCGGCTGGGGTGGTGTCCCTGGTGTGGTGTCAGCTGGGACTCTAAAAAACTGATTTTAGTGATGGCAGACCCTGAGCAGCTCCAGTCCAGGCCAAGCCAGCAGAAAATCAGCCCAGAAAAGGAGAAGCAAAGTCTGGGTGTAATGGAGCTGGCTGCTGCAGACTTTTGGGAGGAGTTGCTTGGGCTTTGTGCCTCTCTGAGGGCTAATGAGTTACAGGAGAACTGGCAATCCCTTGCTCTCTTCCTTGGATGTTGTCCCAAGAGATCACCAAATAATAACTGCACAGGCAGTTATCTGGTTACCATTGTCAAGGACACACATAACAGCATCACAGGTGGCATGGAGAGTGTCATGCTGAGTGCCTGATTTGGGGAAATACAGGGCAACAGCCTTAACATCACTTGGGATCTCTGGAACACTCCTCTAAGGCAAAATGAAAAAGTCAGCTTGAGGTGTGGAGTCTGAAATAAACTGTTTTGGTTTGGTTTTGAACACTTAAACAAATCCTTTGAGAGCATTGGTCAGAATCTTTATTTTGACAGAGCCTTATTCAGTATAAAACTGTTGAACAAATTCAAGTAGGAGTTTTTTTTATTTAAAAAATTACTTTCAGAGATGCCTGAAGTGAAGGCATACCTATGATCTCTGCTCAATGGTACACTGTGGTGTTCTTAATAGGATCAAAAGATTATGTATTATTTTCTCAAAGGCTTTTAACGTGAAGGACAATATATTGAAGGAGAAAAGTCTGTGGTCCTTGTTCAATGAAAAAGCAACATATGTAAAGTGGAAGGTGTGCCTTCCTCACAGCAAAGGTTAATTGTCAAAAAAGGGTGGTAGTTATGAATTACATCTTGGTAAACTGGAAGCATCTGAAGGTACTGTGTGAGGAGTTGGGTGGTAACAAAACCAATGGCAGACAGGGAAATTAAAGTTGAGGAGAAGGTGAGTGCCACAAGGTGTAAACCAACACTTTTCTCTGATCAGAAATACACCAACTAAATAGCATTTTAAAAATCTCTTGTCTGAGTCAGAATCTGAAAAAGGTTATAAGAAGAAATCTTTCCAAAATGTTTATGAACCACAAGGGAATGTAAATCCCACTTGAGTTTTACAAGCCCAGAGACATTGCTTTGGACTCATATTTTTGTGAATCTCTCTGTACATATTTAGTGTCCCATCATTTTTTCCCCTTTTTTGGAATGGCAGTGCAGATTTCTTTGCTCAGCAGAACAGGTTTTAAAGAATCTTTCAGTGAATATGAAGCTATAAAAGTCTGCTGGTTGCCACAAAGTTTTTGGTTACTAAAAATTAATCCACATTGGAAGGCATTAAACATGTGAGAATTTTTAAGAATTATGGCTGAATTTTAGATCAAATTTGACCATGCTGAAGATCAGTTTGTGTCTGTAAGTGATGGCAGCTGTTCTGAAAAAAGTTACCAATAAAAGACACACTACCCAGAAGGGAACACTGTGGATGCTTGTGAGGAGTCAGAGGACAGCACAAGTCCCAAACTGTTCCCATCTTTATGATGCATTGCATATAATTAAGAGGAATGATGAAGAGACTGAAGGCAGAGCCCTTTTGAGCAGAATGTAAGGTGAAATGGTCTCTGTGTACTTATTGAATCTAATAATTTACATCTCATTGAATCCAATCAAGTCAGTAGTTTATCACATTAAGATTGCATTAAGTTGGTTGTCTCCAGTGAGGCTGAATTACTGCCTGAGGGAATCCTACAGCTCTGTGCTCAGGGCTCTTATATTCCCCAAATAAAAGGCCCAGCCTTGTCTGGGATGTGCAGCAAGAAAGAAAAAAATCCTCTGCAGGGGCCACCTTGCCTGGTGTAGCTGCACGTTGTGTGTGCTGGTGGTGGGAGACAGCTCCACACCCACATCTTGCTCACACCCAGTCCCTGCAATGTCACTGAAATCAGCAGGTTTGTTTTGAATTTTCCTTCTTGCAGCTGAGGGCTGATCAAGCCCTTTACATGTGGCTTTTTGACAGAAGGCAGCTGTCAGCCAGGTGTGCTGCTGGATGACAGCAGCAGTGGGTGTATAACCCTGCTCTATCCTCACACACTGAGAATACAGAGTGCTGTGCTTCTTACTGGAATTCTTTGAAATTCAGAACTTTAAGTTAATCAGGCGTGATCAGAAAGAAGAAACCAAAGTGTCCAGTTTGCAGTTGTTTCAGTGACAAGGCTGCAGCAACAGAGAGCAAGAGTGAGGGACAGAGTTAATCCTGATGCTGAGAAACAGAAGTTAAAAATGAGATATTTTTTGTAGCCCAGTTACAATATCCCAGATTGTACTAAAAATACCAAGTATTTTTGTAACTAACTCTTGCTTATGAGGCAAAACCAAATAACTGTGCTTATTTTTTTATATCTGTAAGTACCCAGCTTGTTGATTGGAATGAACTTGAAGAGAGCAGAGCTCTGCAGAGACTACTTGAATGCCATACAGATTTTTACAGAGCATTTTGTCTCTCTGGTGGAGCTCTGTTGGGCACTCGTGGGGAAGATCACTGTTATTCCTTCCAGAGGCTCACGGGATCATCCCCCTGCCTGTGGGAGACATGGGGCAGGTGGAGCCTGGCTGCACTGGGTGGCTGCAGCTGAGACTCAGAGCAGCTCAGAAGTCTTCTGACCTTTGGGTTCTCTGTCCTGGGCCAGGATGGTTCCCTGTGCAGCCAAGAGGGCCCTGACTGACCTGGTGCTGCTCCTGCAGGGATGGGCATCCCAGAGCCCCCAGGGGAGGGGAACTGTGCCCTTCAGAGCCTCTTCTCCCACCCCCTGCCCTGTTTTACTGAGGAACAGCTGCACTGGAGGGGAATGTGTTCCAGCTGACCCAAAACCTGAACATTTCAGCCAGAAGATTAAAAAAAGGAAGAAAATGGTGGGATGAAGTGAGTTACTCTGTGCAGCTTACAGGTGTGAAGGCAAATGTTTTCATTGGAAGTGGACTTTTAAATCTCATTTTCTTCCAGATTGCAGCTGCTGGTTGCACAATGTCACTAAGCCTATTGGTCTGATGCTCCATTCTCTCCCTGCTCTGCAGCTTTCCCACTTTGCAGCCTGCTCACATTCTGCTGAAGAGAGCGCAGAGGAAGGGGTTCTAATATTTTTTTTAACAGCTTGTGGGCAAAAGATTACCAGTATCCTGCAAATTGGTTGTCATTATTTAAACATCAGATAGAGAATTTTTGCCCCAGAGCCTGGGCCAAATAAATATGGCTTTGCTGGAAATGGTTTTATAATAGTAATTTGAGCATGAGCTGAGGAGAGGGGAAGGCCTTCATCTCACTGCCCATATTTCATTACAGTTTACCCCAGTGCAGTAACAGGGGAATCATCAGGAAAGGCAGCTCAATTTCTATCAAACACTCCACATTATTTTTCTTGGGGCTTGCAGTAGCTGTAAAGTGATTAGGTTTGTTTTGGAAGAGGCTGGATAAAGCAGAATTCCACAGAGGCTAGATGAAAATCCAGGTATTCCTAAATGATAATTCTGGGGTTACTGGAAAGGCATTTAAAGATGTACTGCATTTTCAGAAAGAAATGCAGGTTTTTAGTAAGTTTCTATTTAATTTCTGCATCTGTTGAGAGTCAGTGGAGTTGCTTTTCAATAGTGACCCGATGTTCATGTCCACATTTAGCCCAGGGGCAGTAATTGGGCAGGTGCTGTACCTGACCTCACTTGCCAGAGCCCTCTGGACAACTGGGCTGCCTTTCAGGTCCTGCAATCCTTAAATTAGCTGTGTTTTTTCCTCAGCTGACACCTTACTTATAATCAAGTAACGCTTTTAGTCCTTGCAAAGACCTTTCAGCTTTTGGGAAGGGTTCACACCTATTTTAATTCAGCCAGGCGTTGGTGCAGAGCTGGGGCTGCAGGGACAGGCACAGAGTGAAGCTTGGCTGGTTTAACAAAGGTGACTTTGAGCTACCACTGTGCTCCAGCAATTGTGGGATTGGTGAGCTCCGAAGGAAAAACTGCAAGGGAAACTAGATTTTATCTGGGTATGATCTCTTTTCTTTGCCATCATTTACATGTTTCTGAGACAGGAGCACCATTTACACTTCCAGCTGATTTTATGTAAAGTCTCATTGAGTCACTGTGTTAGTCCTGCTATTTTTAAGTCTGACTTTTTCCATCACAAAAGAGATTAAATACACTAATGAATGGAGTCGCTATGTTTAAGATTTGGCCAAGGAGCAGCTGAGCAGAAAAGACTTTAAGTCAAGTCATCCCACAGGTAAAGATGTTCTTTGCTGGTTTTGCTCTTTCACAGGGTTTATACAACAGTGAACACAATCAATTTAGATACGATATTACAAATAATCTGTGTGTTCTTCACAGTGAAATAACACAAAATATTGAGAAGTGTTGTTTCAGTGATTTCTCCTGGTGAACAGTTTAAAACAGCTGTTGTGTTTTGACAACAGGAAAAATCCAATTTCCAAGGCTGGGAAAACATTTTATTTTTTAAAATTGGGCATGATTATTAAACTCATAAAAGTTAATGGAAACAACAAAAGTCCAATAAGGTCCAAGGAAGAAATAACAATGTTTCCCACCTTATAAAACTGCTTTGCCTGGGAGGGCATTTGCTGTTCCCCCTGCAGGGAGGTGGCTGGTCCCAGCACAGGTGAGGTAGGCTGAGTCAGTGGCAGGGCTCACAGGTATCCATCAGCACAGAATCACCCTAAAAAACCCCTCAAACGCTGTGAGCACTGCTCACCCTGCAAGCCAGGAATTTGCAGATGAGCTTGTGAAAGCAGCACCTCCCAGGAGAGGCCGTGAGCCCTCCCTGTATCCAGGCGGGTGCTGAGCCTGGACCTTCCAGGGGATTTTCAGCAGGGAAGGAGCTGCTTTGACTCTGCTCCCAGACAAATATCTGGGGTTCCAAAGGGAGCAGAGCCATGTCCCCTGGCCGTGTGGTGTGGAGGAGCAGGAGCTGGAGTTCTGTTTTATGCAGGAAGGCTCTGTGATCCTGCCTAAGCACTTGGCCTTAGGGGAAGATTATCAAGCACAGCTCCCACTTATTTTTTAACATGCAGAGGACAGAACAGTTTTCTGCTTATTTACTCCATTCTGCTTGGTTTTCAGGTTTTCTTTCTAGCAGTCAGTGCCTACCACAAGCTTGGCAAATGACCCAGAGAAGAGAATACATGGAGTGAGTCTCTGGTAGTGATGGAAATGGCAGGGGGAAGGCTCAACCAGACCAGAGCCAGGTTATGTGATGGAAACAAGGACTGCTGTAAAGCAGGGGAAGGGCTCTCACTTCTCTGCAGTGTAAACTAAATAACAAGGGAGAAGCCCATCTTCTCTTAGGCATATAAAGAAGACATCATAAACTATTTAGGTCACGACAAGCAAGGGAAGAGATGCATTTAATGGACTCTGGGTTAGAGCTGTAGAAAATGAATAGATTCCTTGGAAATAGCTGGCATTTGGTTAAAGCATCCTTCAGCACAGCCCAGCTGTGCCCCTGTTTCTCTGTAGGGCTATTCTCAGTGCCAGGTGCCTGACCCTGATGACAGCAGTGGTTGCTGGGCTGCCAGTCAGAGATGCTGAGCCTCAGTTGTTAGAGAATGTGTGTCTTTATTCCTCTGCAATTAACATCACCATGTGTAAATCTGCTGTGGGACTCCAGTGATAAAGAAAACTGACGTGCACCACTCCAGAGCAATAAATCTTTGGGCTCTGGCTGTGGGGATGCCAAATCCACTCGTCAGCTTGTTATTCTTGAGCCCATCAATTGTGTGGCAGTTGTTGCTGCCTCTAAACACCATTGTTTGTGTGGAGGCAAAGCTCTGCTCAGGCAGATGAAAAAATCCTGAATGTGAGAAGCTCAGGTTCTGCTTTTCTACACATTCTCACTTTTCTATAAAGGAACCTGTCCCCATAGTAACTTTAAGGGCCCATGGCTCGTTTTCCTGCCCCATTTCAGTACTGACAATTTTAGATTTTGGGGTTTAACTCATGCTTGTGTATCTGTGTGCACAGTGCATGCATGGGTGGGGAACTCTGTGGATGCAACCACTCAACTTCACAGCCCAAATGACTGTTTTCTGCTGGAATGGTTCTGCACCAGCATTCCAGGTTCTGGAGTGAATCCAGGCAGAGCAGACTTCAGTCTCTCTGCTCTCTGTGTGTTTCTGTAGGACATGTTGTAGGAAGGATTTGTTCATGGCCGGGGCTCCTGAGTGTGTCCAGGTTCAGGACATTTGGAATTAACCCACTCACAGGGAAGGTAGCTCGTGGTGGTGAAATCTCTCAGCCTTAGGTTCAAAGAGGACTCTGCTCTGAAGCTTTCTGACACTAGAGAAGTTGAGCATTACCTTTCTTCAAATAAATCACATTCTTTTCCTCAAGACCTCAGTATTTTATCCAACTGGTGCCAGGTATAATCCAGCACATCAGGCTGGCAGACTGAAGTATTTGCAAAAGCCATACAGCTCCTAGTGATGGACCATTTGGGGCTTGTCCTCATCACAAGCTTTTTTATCATTATTCTCAAAGTAGAAGCCTGCCACAAATAATATATGTAGTGTCTGGCATGAGCTAACTAATGGCCTGCTGGCAGGATGGCTATTTTGCTGCCTACAGTACTTTTTACTTGAGTATTCTAGTGGGATGGGAATTGTGTAATGCTAACTGTGGTAATGATGGGCTACCTGCACAAGCCTATATAAATGTCCCAGAAAACAGCTCCCTTTGGTACTCATTTGTTCTTTAAGCAGCTTATATTACACAGGCAGTAGTAAAACCACAATTTAATATTAGAAAATATGGGTGAAATGCAAAAAACCCACCCCAAAACAAATGAATAACATTGTACATAAATCATATTAGCCTATTTTTTTTTCAGAACCACCTTTATTTCCTGAAGAGAAAGTGAGGGACTGTAAGAGTTGAAATTTCTCTTCTGAACAATCGTTATAATTATTTATGTCACACCATGACAGCAGTTCCACTATGGGAACGTGTCTTTGTGGTGGCTGTGTTGTGGCATGAAAGATGATGTTCCACCACAGGAGAGCCATGATAATGTATTACAGTACCTGGAGAGCTTGGGAAGGGACTTGGGTTTGGGGAAGGTTCTAAAAATCATATGGAAGGGAAAAAATCAGGAAAAATTATTTTAAAAGTGGAGTTTTTTGCATTTCTTTACTGGCTATTTAGACTTTTTGAAAGTAAGTTAATTGCTCAGAATTTCAACCAACTCAAAGGCTGAGAAGCAACTCCAGAATGTTCTGTATTTGTCCTTAGAAGTTTGTCCTTACAGTGTTGGATCTGCACCTTTTCCTCCCTCACTTCCTCATTATCTGTAACAGTGAAAACCCCCTGCAGATTCTCTCTTAAAACTTGACAAAATTTGAGCAGCTGCAGGAAAAGCATTTCATTGAAATTACCCATCGCTATTTCTACATGAGTATCATTAGGTTTCAGAACATATTTCTATGCACAAAAGGGAAAAGGTAAGTGATTTTTGAGCAAGGGTATATGGTTGTAACATAATCATATATTTGTGTGACTGCATTGTTATTTACACACTTTAATTTTTCCTGTTGATGAGACAACAACCAAACCACTGAATAGCAAGTTGTTGGTGCTGGTTATGCCTTTCTCCCTTCTACTGGGGAGTAATCCTTCTTTTCCCATCTATATATCCAAAATAAATGTGATTGAACAATTCATAAAATAGATTAGCACATGGGATTGGATCTGCTTAAGCTCATGATGCACAAGGAATGCAGGATCAGGCTCATAAACTTTGTGAAATTTTCTGCATGCATTTAGCCCATTTAACTTGGAATCCACGTTAAAAGCTAAATGCTTCAGGAGCCACCATCACTGTGTAATGTGTCAGAAGACTGGAGCTGTTAACATTCCTGCTGTATTAAGATAAAATTGAACCAACACAGAGTTTTCCAATTTTTGTTTAATTACCCGAGTCACTTTTTAATAAATTAGGAAGTTGTTCCACTTCTTGTAAACAAGTCTATTTGTATGAAGTTCCATTCAACTCAATTCTTGCTTGAATTCTGGGTGTCACTTTATATCACTGTCAAGATGATGAAATTCAAATTGGTGATTAAAAACAATACCCTGAAGGATTTCATTTGCTTTTAAGAACCCTGAAAATGCAAGTGGTTCAATTCAGACCTGCCAGCTAAGACAAACTCGTTACAGTTTCTGGAAGTGTGAGAGACACCACTAATGAGAACAATCCATCCCCACCCGTGGAGGTGGGTTTAGCTCTTTGGAAATTCCCTGAAAATGCTCTTTTTTGAAATACTTGGTGGACAGGATATGGACAGAAAGAGCAGACACTATTTCAGACACATTTTGTTTCCAGTCTTATTTTTACTTCTTTTCAGTTGCTATTTATTCTCAGCTATTATAATAATTTCGTACTTAATAAGCACCTAGATAACCAAACACAGACAGAAACAGAGATAAATAAAATATTGATGTTATCTGGACATGCTGTGCTCCCACAGCAATAAAGTAAACTATTTATACTGCTCTGAATAGCAGCATAAATTATAGATCAGATAATTATACCATGTGATTGTGGGAAATAATAGGATGAAAATGAACCAAAACAAACCAGATGTGTAAGGAAGCAACCTTACCCTGTGCAGTGGCTTTATAAGGATTAGCTGTGAGCTAGAGGAAAAGGTTCAGGTTTTGTTGATACCAACCCTACACACAATACTTGTTGCCTGGGCTGCATCTAATGATAGCCAGTGATGAGAGGCTGTGCTTTGAATGCTATACAGAATAACAGATTTGAAGAGGGATTTTGGTCCAGGAATTTTAATTCAACCTCCTCCAGATTTCTAGAAAATTTGGAAAAAGACATACTGGTTTTATGTTTGAAATACAAAGATTTGACTAACAATTCTGCATCAATTTTCTTTTTAACATGGATATGATATTCTAAAAGAAAGAATTGTGTTTTGGCAATATTTTCTTGAAAACTGTCTTGTATTTGGTTGAGCTATTGGCAGGTTTTAAATGAAGGCAAGCTTCAGAGCCTTGCCAAAGTAGCACATTACTGATTTTTATCCTTGTCCTTAAATGACCAACTCTCCAAAATGCCTGAGAGAGAAGGCAAGAGATCCAGCATGCCATGAAAATCTGGCAGAAGAAGGGGGAAGGCACTCACCATAGGTGAGGTGTTTTCACTGGTAATTCCTTATCAGAATATTCTCCTCCATCCAAGCAGCTCCGCTAAGGAGCGATGTCAGTGAGCTCCGGTGCTTCCTGAAAACTGAACCCTGTTCCTGTCTGCTGGCTCACAGCTCAGCTGGGCCAGAAAAGGGCCAGCTCTCTGCTGCCCAGGTCCCCCACCACCAGGGCTCAGTGGTGGGAGGGCTGCTGCCTGCAGATGGGAGGGATGCAGCAGCTCTCAGCTTCTCTGATCCAACACTTGCACTCGTTTGTACTTCACCCTTACACCCAGCATTTGGCAGCTGGTAACAGTGACCTTGTCTGCAAGATGCCAAGGGACAGGGAGGCCTGGAAGAATGAAGCCCTTTGAAGTGCTAACCCAGACACTCATTAAATGCCCTGGCTGGGCTTTCATCCCTCCTCTGGGTCCCTGTCTGCAACTGCTCAACTGCTTGTGTTTCTTCCAGATGTGCTATTTCATTATGATGCCTCCTGGGTTAGATAGAAGAGCAATAATAATTTTTATTGTTTAATCATTGATGAGGTTAGGCTAAATTAGACATTAATTGGGTTATGTAATTGTAAATACAACATTTTGAGATAGAGCTGGGAAGGGAACTTGTCCTGAGCTCGGGCACAGGAGGCTGGAGCCAGGTCTGCCAGGCTGCAGGGGAGGGGACACCTCTCCTCCTCCAGGGCTGCCAGAAATGGGGAGATCATGGGAGGGTGAGAAGAGCTCTGCACTGCTCCCAGATCCCCCAGCCCTCTGCCAGGGGAGGAGGGAGAAGCAGGAAGCTCTCACAGGTTCTTTCAGTGCTGCCTTCATACTTTTCTCCATTCCCCCTGACAGCAGAAACAGAAATCTCTGGGGTTTTGTCCCCTCCTGCTTGTGTCCTTTGTGCAGCCTCACTGCAGAGGATGCTGGTGCCGGTGCTGGGCTGGTGACATGAAATGTCCCATGCCTGAGACATCAGAAAAGGAAGAGAGGATTCAGAAACACTCATTTCCAAACCCTTCTGCAGCCCCCTCAAAAATCCCACCCACCCCTCCCAGCCTTCCTCTCCCTACAGCTCCCCAAATCTCCTGGTGACTCCCCTGCCTCTCTTGTCACCATCACTTGTTTGCCTTGCTTATCCCCACTGCCATATCCTGACCTCTATGCACACAGGCTTTGAAAACCATGGATCTCCCAGGGAAACACCTCACCCACCCACTCCCTGCCTTCTCTCCCTGGCACCAACACAAAGCTGAATTTTGTGTTTGTGGCTGGGACATTTTGGAGGTGTCTCCAACCACGATGTGTAACAGGTGAGTGCTGTGGTGAGGAGAGGCTGTTGGGAAAGGTGTTCAAAAGAATCTGTGTTTGTGTCTGTGCTCTGGGGTAACTGCCTGGGAGCATCTCTGCAGCTGCCTGTGTTGATTGCAACTCACCTGAGCAAACCAGTAATGCCTGGTGGGGGATGATGCCCAGGTGTGGGAACCAGTGATTAACCTTGGTGGCATTGTACATGAACCACAAAATCTGCATGCATCAGCATATGCATATATCTGCATACATAACAATGTAGGCATAAGTTTACATTAATTTATTCATTTGATTCAGAAGATCCTCCTATATTCTGTTCCCCATTTTATTGCCTTTTGTATATATTCATATGCTTCAGTTTGCTTTGCTGTGAAAGAAAAATAATAAAAGATGATTCTGCAAATATTATCATTGTTTCTAGCTCTCATATATCTTTGCAAAGGAAAACTGGTTATTAGGAAGCCTGGCTACAGAGCAACGTTATCTGCAGCAATATAAGATGCTTTTCCAGCCAGTGTGGTAAGTACACAGAGCAGGCACACCCCAGTAGTTCCCTGCATTAATGAACCAACACAAAGCTAAAGATCTGCTCAGCCTAAAACCCAGTGTAGATAGCCTTGCTGGTTTACAGTGCCACTTTTGAAATAATTGAGGAATGTGCTGGGACGTCTTTCTCTGGAGCCTTTTATTCAGAAGTTTCACAGCCATAATTACCTGCAGTGAGCTGATGCTGGTGCAGCTCAGGACAGACAGACCCCCTGAAGTCACTGAAATAATTCCTGCATTGGAATTGCCCAGTTGTTTGTAGGAATTAATTCTTGATTTATTCTTTGGAGATCTATGTGTAAGTTAAGGGTCTTCATGTACCATGATGAAAATACTCTGTAGCTGTAGGCTAGCACTGTTCTAATAACAGAGATTTTAATAACAGAGGTTTTATAGGTATGATTATTTGTCTATGTCTTGATTTATTTACCTTTTTCATTGGATGGGTGGTGTTAGTTGGATGCTAAATATTATTCCAGGAGATTGGGAGATAAACTATGTCATCAAATCTTCATGAGAATGAGTAAACCAGCCTGAAAATATGAATCCATTCTTCTAAAACTTGCTAAGAATTGAGTCTTAATTTCAAGCAGAAAACCTATCTAGATGGAGAACCTCAGTGTGCAATGAAGTGAACTGTGAGGATTGGGTGGATTAAGGTAGCACCAAAGATCAAATTCAAGATAATTTTGTACTATTTAACAAAGGTGTCTGTGTTTTTGGAGTTACCTTTATCTGCATTCTTAGGTATAGCTGTATATACAGAATTGACACAGTGAGAATCATGCATAAAGAAGAACTGATATATATATATATACATATATATATATATATACATATATATAGGACCTATACCCTGGGCACGGAGCACTGGATGTGCTGTTGCAGGGAAAGCTGTCCTGCTCATGGTCACAGCTCTATCAGAGTTATTCCCATCCTATTCCCATCAGTAACAGTTATGAAGACCTTTGCAAATTGCAATTCCCTTGTCCTTGCATCACCCCTGAAGTAATATCATATCCATTTTACAAATGGGAAGCTGCAGCACAGAGAAACTAGATGGCTGTCTCTAGCCTCATCCTCAATCAATGAGTATCAAATTAGCCTAATGTTCATTCTAGGGCTCAGATTTGTCTAGAAAAAGTGTGACCAGCAGCAGATAATGTCATTCATTGTCATTATGGTCACAACGACTCACAGCACAAGATATGTTCCTGCTTGTCCTGGGAGCCAAGTCACACAGGTTGTGTGTTCCAATCATGAAGTTTCATACTAAAAGTGGTCAGGCTGCAATCAGGCTCAGCTCATCTGGGAAGAATATCTGCTCTCTCTATTCCCCCCATTAGGGGCTATTAAGATAGTTTAATGTAAGTATAATAGGATTGAATGATAAATGCCATTTTCTGCCTTCCCAGTTCTACCATCTGTACAACAGGTAGAGAAGCTGTCACTTCCTGAAGGTCATCTCTGGTGAATCCAAACCTTTGTCTGCTGAGACAAGGAGTACTGTATGTCCTAATAAAATGCATAATGAAAAGAGAAGAACAAATAATTTTAAAATCAGAGATTCTGGCTACAAAGCAATTATTCTACATGCTTATGGAGAGGTAACTCCCTACAGACTAGGATGTTTTGCAGGACTTCAAACCATAGAAGCACTGCATATTTCCACGGCCCTATGCTTGTAAAGAAAGTATATGTTAGCTAATCTCATTCTAATTAGTTAATTAGTTAATCTTATTCTGTGATTTACAGCACACTGGCCCCACATACAGTACCACAGACTCATCAAAAGGCCCCTGAAAATACCTCCAGCTGCTTTCAACACCAACAAACTGCTTTTGGAAATACTTGGGTGGGCAGTGATCTCTTTCAGCTTTTATTATTCTCCAAGGGCTATCCCAAGGAGAACATTTTGAACCTTGGACATCAAGAATGATGGGTCAGGGATGTATTTGTGTTAGACTCTAATCTTCTAGAGACTTTATAAAGCTTGTGGAGTCTTCTCTAACACTGCATGTTTTTCCTGTAGATCTGCTGCCAGGCTCTTTTTACGATGCCAACTGCCCTGTTTGCAGATTATGCTGAAGACAGAACAGGCACTTGGTTCAGCAGAGAGAGGGGCTTGTTCTCTGGAAGGCTTTGCTCTGACTAAGCCATCTTTTGTTCTTGAGCTTGTACCTGCAAATGTGAGGGTTCAGGTGTTGGGAGGAAAGGGAAAAAGAGTATGTAGAAGCTGCCATAGCTGAGGATGCATCCCAAACTCATCCAGAACCCAGACTGAAGCCTAGTTGCAGTGTGCAGGTGGTTGGATGGCTGCTGTGAAGAGCAGCACCCCCTTAGAGTGGCTACAGCAGCCATGGTCCCTTGTTCTGTGTTGTTTCCTCTGTTGCATTGAGGCCTGGTTGTTATTCTGTACAATTCTGGTTTTAGTCCTCTAAAAATGTCAAATGCCAAGGTACCAAAGGGAAAATGTCAGGGAGAACAAACCCGGCCTGGCATATCTGTGTAGCTGAGACCTGGGTAGCAAGAGTCACAGGTAAAGGCTGATGAAGAGACTGGAGGGGGGAAGGGTATTACTATTCTTAAAATGAACACTATTATTGTCTTTTAGAGAGTATTTTAGGACATTTGCTAGTAGAGGGCCTTGTTCTTTGATGTGTGTGTGTGTGTTATCCTCTCTTCATAGAGCTGGATGCTCAAGGATCCCTCTGTCAGCATCAAGGTGTGCACTGCTCTTGGTTTGTTCCAGTGGAAGGCAGAATAACCTACTCGCCTCTCTTGATGGCTCATTTCAATTAAATTGTGGTAAGGCCCCTTCTCAGTGTCACCTGATAGCTCTGAAATCCTTGGTCAGAAGAAATTCAGGTGTAGAAGTCTACATCTACTCACAGCCTGTGTTATGATTTTCTGTGTCTAGATTCTTCCCAGCATCCATCTAGGGCAGACAGGTCTGGGTTTACCCAGTTCAGGAATATTTTTGGTTGTCAATTAAAGCCTTGGTATGATGAAAAGTTTATATCCTGTTTTGGAGTAGTGAACAGACTGTGCAGTGGTCTATGGAAGGAAGAGGAATTTGTGTTTTTCATGTTGTTACCTTCAGTACTTGATGCCAGATCCAGGGAATTTCTCCATGTCCTGAACTCAGCTGCCTTCTCTCTAGCCTGTTGCTGTAGAACTGCTTTTACCTCAGCAAGCTGTGGAGATGTATAGAGTCACAGTGTCACAGGCTGGGCTGGGTGGGGGCTGTGTTCACGCTGTTATCTCAAAGGGATTCACTTGGCTGTGCAGGTGCAGCAGAGGGGAGCACCCCTGCAGCCCTGGCAGCTGCTCCCTGGGGCTGTGGGATGTCACAGCTGCCTCCTGGCTTCACACGAGGGGCTCTGCAAGGCTCTGTGCCTGGGAGCCCAGGGATTGCTCTGATGGTGTTCTGGGACTATGGATAAATTCAGTGTACAAAGCGAGTTTGCAGGGTTGTGTTCGAGGGTGCCAGGACAAGGGAAGAGAGGAGAATCTTGACTACATGTTTCTGAAGGCTGATTTATTATATTATGATATATATGATATTAAAATGATATACTAAAACTATACTAAAAGAATAGAGATAAAAGGATCCATCAGAAGGTTAGAAAGGACAGGAGAGGAATGATAAAAGCTCATGACTCTCAGAGTCCAAGCCACCTGACTGTGATTGATCATTAATTAGAAACAACCAACATGCACCAATCACAGATGCACCTGTTGCATTCCACAGCAGCAGATAGTTATTGTTTACATTTCTTTCCTGAGGCTCCTCAGCTTCTCAGGAGAAAAATCCTGGCAAAAGGATTTTTCAGAAAATATCATGGCTACAAGTTTGAGTGTGTACTGGAGGAGTCCCTCTCTCCTGGGAAGAGCCCCAGTGAGGAGCAGAAGGGAGAAGCAACTTCCCAGTCAGCTTTCTGCTTGGGAGGAGCATTTTGTGCTTCCCAGGTATCTGTCTGATACATATGAGAGGCATGAGGAGACTGCTGCTGAGATTTGAAAATCCTCTGACCCTGGGATTCCTGAACAAGGACAGATGAAATAAAGATTAATACTAAGGCATGATGTACAAAATCTGAATGAACACTGCAAACACTAACACAGAAATGAAATCCAATGAAGCAATATATGCTTTCAAAGAAATAGAAGACAGTGCATCCCAACAGAGTGTTGTTCTGATCTCTGATTGTAATTATTTTGCCAAATCATGTTTAAAGAAACCCAAGACAGAATAGCTGAAGAATTTTCAAATGGAATAAGGAGTGCTGCAGATGTCTCTGGTAATTGCTGTTACATATTCAGCCTGAGTTTCTCTGCTTTGAGACGTATGTGTAGAGATCTGAAAGGGCTGCAATAACATCTGGATGATGTTTTGGTGTCATAATAGGCTGGTAAATAACATTACTGAAAGTGAGGAATGGTGCTCTGCATATTCTCTTTTTCTTTTTCTGGCAGTAGTTTTCAGTGTTAAAATGAAGATGTCTGATAATGATCCATCCAGCACTTCTATCAGATTTGCAGTGGAGTTCTCAAGGGTAAAATTCATTAATAACTAATATTTGTTCTATTAAGCTTCTTAAACTGAAGTGTGACTGACCTGGTGGAATCCTAAATCCTGAGCAGGAGTGCTGCTACTCTTCAGAGAGATTTGGTAGCCTTGATGATAAATTGCTGGCCCTAAGGGAGACTTTCAAAGCTAGAAAAACGTGAGGAGCAAAAAAATGAAAGCGTGCACTTTACACAAAACTGTCTGGTGCTGATGGGAAGATGACAAGATCAGCCATCACTGCCCCAGTGTTTGGAAATAAAAGGTGGGGATTCTGACAAGCACCTACCCTGATTTTATAGCCAGTGCTGCAGTTGTAAACCAATTCTTACCAGTGCAGGCATTGTGGTGTGCCAGTTTACAGAGATGGGAGCTGTCCCCTGTACTTCAGCAGACTGCAAATGTCAGCTCTTAGCTGCAGAAATAGAAAAAATGGAGCCCTGTTGTGGTGCCCTGCACGATCATCAGCCCTTAATCTGCTTAATCAAGCAGAAATAATAGAAACTGGCTAATCCTGGCACCTCCATTTTCCCTTTCTTGGGGAGTGTTGACTTTTTCAGCAATCCCCATACTAATGAATTTTCAGTGAGAGGAGGAAAGGGAAAAAGAGAAAATGACAGTGAGTTTGTTATTTGCATGCATTTTCCTATCACATAACTTGAGGCTAATCCCAGCTGCTCCTGTCAAGGTACATTCCTGTCTCCAAATACTTCACTGCAGCATTTTCTTAACATTCTGCTGAGACACTTTTTCTATGTTTTCAGGACTGACAGTGGAAGGGATTTTTTTTTTAAATTAAGCAAAACTAGATACAAGAAGAGTACCATAGTACATTTAGAAAGCAGAGAGTTAAATAAAGTCTTGAATAAAATAAATTCCACAAGCTCAAGTTAATTTCTGCTGTATTTATTTCCTTGTATTCATTATAGCACTGCAATACAAATGCCAAATAAATAAATAAAGGCCAGTGTTCCTCTCTCTTAGAGATAAGTTAGACCTTGGCTCTGGTATAATTTTTTTTTCTTTACTATCTCAACCACTGAGAGACAAACACTGCAGATGAAATCCTCCAAATTCAGCTTTGAAGAAAATTTTTTTTGGTCTGAATTTCTATTTGGTCTCCTTGAAGACAGTGACATGGAGGCAGAGGGAAGAGCAGCTCTCAGGTGCTGTAAAGTGAGTGTGTAGCCAGTGCAGTGAACACACCAGGCTTTGCAGGACATGTCTTTGATCTACAGAGGAGGCTGTGCCTGCACTGTTCACAGGGGCCTTTAGTTAAGAAAAAACTACAAAACCTACATCACTACTGAGTGATGGTGCTGTGACTCAGAGAGGGGGTGAAGAGCTTCCCAGGAAGAGGGAACAGGAACATCCCTACATTCCTTCTGATCCGGGCATTCCACAAGAGATTCCCATTTTGTCTATCCTTTCCTAGAGGTCCCCTTGAAATGCTTCTGCATGTGGGTGTGGAGGGTGCATGTTCTGACTGCAATGCAGTGTGGCATTCACATTCTCTGGAATAATCCCTTTGCTCAGGATTTTTCTCCTGGGAAGCTGAGAAGCCTGAGAGAAAAAGGAAAACAACAATTATCTCATTTGCTTCTCCTGTGTTGTGCTCATGTGGAATGTGTTTGGAGATTGTTTACCCACAGGTGATTGTTTCACTGGTTTCTGCTGGGAATTGTTTTTACTCATTGGCCAATCAGAGCCAAGCTTTGTCAGAACTCTAGAGAGAGTCACCAGTTTTCATTATTATCCTTTTAGCATTCTGTAAGTATCCTTTCTGTATTCTTTAATATAACATAGTATCATAAAATAATAAATTAGCCTTCTGAGAACATGGAGTCAGATTCACCACTCCTTCCTTCACTGGGGCAAATGCAGTAATGCAGGAGCAGGGACGAGCAGTGGCTCCTCAAGTGCAGGGCACAGGGAGCCAGCCAGGCACATCTGATGCCAGCACCACTGGGGCTGCATCACTCAGTCTCTGCTGCTCTTGCCATCTCCTCCCCACCTTTATTTCCAGCCCACTTCCAGTGCAGCTGAGCACATGCCAGATACTGAGGCATGCACATTGCCTCTGTTTATGTCAAGTCACTTTTTGGCAAATTGGCACCATGAGTTATGATTATGTGTTGATGAGTGAAGTCAATCTATTCCCAGAATAGAGACAGACAATCTGTTTTGAGTTAAAAGAGAGCTGACACTGTTACAGGTGGGCATTGGGACATTTCATTAAGAAGGGTTTTATTCTGTTGATATTGTAAAGTTCTGATGTGGCTGCGCTGGAACCAGTAATAAAGAATGATTTCTACTTTCCATTTTAGGACTTCAGCATGTTATGGAGAGAGAAACTTTTTGGCATGCTCTCTGGAAGTATTTAGGAGCTGAGCCTTCTTAGAAATGCAAATGGCTGAAGAGAAAGGTCAAGAATGGCTCTAATTTGGTAACTAATTTCTGTGCTTAAAGATGTCCATGATTCTGTATCAGTCCTGTGTAAAATGAAGACTTGAGTTCCTTCAGGAAGCATTGATGTAGATGACCAAGGCTCCATGGTTTCAATATATATCATTCATGGCTCTTGCAGACACTAATCCTCCTTGTAAACAAACCCCCTGAAGATGGTGCTGGAGGAGGCAATGGATCAGGAAGCAGAATTTGCATATTTTTGTGAAGTATTTTGCAAGGCACAAGTGAGACTGCACAAAGCCTGGAGTCACCCCCATCAGGCTGTGAAACTGGGTAACCAGGAGGCTTCTGCTGAGCTGAGCACAGCAGTCTGAAATCACCACATGGGAACTTCCAGTGAGGGACAATGTAAATAGACTGCACTAGATATAAATTAGGGTTTTAGAATGTAAAATACACTACCCTTTTTAAATTAATGTTTTGAAATATGTGATTCCCTGTAAAGGAAGCCTCTTAAATTCTATGTACCTAGCAGATATACACTAAAACTCAGTTAATTTTTGCAATTTTTTCCCCAAATATCATTGGTATAGTATGATATCATTTGTATAAAGCATGCCTGGACTTAATGTTTTCCCATTTCCAAGCTCTTTGTTTTATTTGCAATAGCAAGGAAGCTGCATCAAATGTATTTACAGCCCTTACAATGTGAGTCTTAAAGTTGTAATGCTGCAGGAAGCTAAGAGATAAGTGACATAATGTGTGATGGATGGAAGAGTGAGTGCAGCTAGGATGGTTAAACAGCTCCACAGCCATAGGTTTTTATAGAGAGACATGGGAACCATGTCTGAGGTAAAGCATTCATTTTTGCTGGCATTTAGATGGCAAAACTGAGAAGAGAAAATAAGACCATGGAACGGAGTTTTTTACAGTTGGTTTCTCTGACCCTGTTTAAGGTCAAAGAGACCTTCTGTGTCTTGGCACTGGCAGAGCTGGTGGTCCCTGCTGAAATGGCTTTTAACACTGGCAGAGCTGGTGGTCCCTGCTGAAATGGCTTTTAGCACTGGCAGAGCTGGTGATCCCTGCTGAAATGGCTTTTAACACTGGCAGAGCTGGTGGTCCTTGCTGAAATGGCTTTTAACACTGGCAGAGCTGGTGCTGGCCGTGGCAGGGAAGGGATGGAGGGAAATGAGGGGTGAAGGATAACAGCTGGGGTCCTTTCCAGAGGAGCCATGAGGTTGTGTCCCAGCACTTGTGTAATACAAGATGGACACAGAGGCTACAGGGACTTCTGCTGCAAACTTCCGACTCTGCAACTGGACATCATAAGCTGAAATGCTTTGGTCAATTGTAAAATAATGATGAGCTGCCAAAGTGTCCAGTCTGGAAAGAGCTGCCATAAAATTCTCAATTGCTGCAATTAAAGTATCCTTGGTGAGGGTGGGGAATGTTTATACAACAGTATAAGACATTGGCACATTTTCTTTTACAATAATCACAAATACAGGGAAAACTATAAAATAGCTCAAATTTAAAAGCATCAATGCTTAAAATAAATGAAGGAATGTCAAGTGTGATAGGCTCCTCAAGGACAAGGTCCATTCACAGTGGGATTCTGTCCAAAAATCCACAATTCTCAATTATTACAGAACATGAACATTTCTAAGCTCCAGTGAATTAGGCTCTAATCAGAGGTCAAGCTTTTATAAACTAAACATACTTGGAAAATAAAAAAAGGCAACCTACAGTAAGTCATCTTGAAAGACAAACTTGGAGGAAAAAATAAACGTTGCCCTATGTGCAGAAAATATTACAACAATTTATCTTTTTGTGTCATGATGAACCTCTAGGAAAGATGTAAAGTAAGGAAAAATAATAGTGATGACAGATATTAAGTCTAGAATTGTAGCACTTCACTTATTAGATAGCAGAAATCAAAATGCTCTAAAATGTCTGTTTTGTCTGGAGGCAAATGACTTAAAGCAATCCATGAAATGGTTTATTGCACCAGTAAACATTTTGGGAAGCTCTGTATAGAGAATTTTATAAAAAAATTAGTTAAATTTTGTGTAAAGTGCACATAATGACTCTTTAGAGAGCTCAAACACTGTTGGATTTTACAAACATGAAAAACAGATCTTTCGATTGCTGCTTAACACTCAGGGCCTGATTATGCCCTTTCTAGCAAGGAAAAGCCACGAGAATGGGATGCCCTCTTAGATAAAGAGAATAGGCCCTGGAGCCCTCTTTTCCTAAGATAAACGACCAGGGATTTGCACAGGACAGCTGAACCTGTACAGCATGACCCTGCATCCCTCACTGTGGTAGCACCTCTGCACAGCTGGCACCAGGACATTCCCCAGCCTCTCATCAACAAAGTGTACTGAACAAGGTTTCCCTTCCTCAGGTCTAATCATCCACTAGAGCAGATTCAATGAAAATATCGTTGAAAAGCCATTTTATCTCCAGAAATGTAAAAGAAATCTATTTACATGCAAAACACAACCACCACGCCCCCAAAAAAAAAAAAAAAAAAAAAAAAAAAGAGAAAGAAGAAGCCAATCAAAACTGTTGTAATGGTATAATTTTCATTACCACAGTCCACGGAAGTGGCATCATGCACAGAACTGAAGCAGAATAAAGGTTTGAGCCATATAACTGTGTTCAGTTATAATTGTAGCTTCCAAGTTTAAAACATATTGGGTCTTATCTTGTGCAGTGTAAATCAGTCTTGTCCCATTGTAAATGGAGCTGGGCCCACTCACAGACACCAGGGATCTGTCTCATTAGGGTCATCTGACACAATGGGCTGGAAACCATGTCTTTTGCAAGCTCCACAGTTATTGCTGCCAAAATCTTCTCAACCTTGAGAGACTGAAAGAAATGTGTGACAAAACAATTGTACTTTGGGGATAAGGCATCTCCTAAAAAAATCTGTTTTTCTCTGCCTGGTTGCCAAATGTTTCCTCCCACATAAGCAATTGAAAAGTCTCCTTTGAGCCACTTCTCATGAATAGCAAAACTGCAGCAAGAATGTATGGTCTGAAAGCCCATCCTAAGTATTTAAACAATCCATTCTCAGACTCAAGGGGAATGGCTGCTGACCTTCTCTCACAGGACAGCTCTGGCTGAGTGTGAGGCTATTGGTAAGACAGGCAGCACTTGGAAGATGAATTTTGGTCTCATCTCTTGCTGCAAACACACCACAGCTGAGCCCTCAGACCCCCTCTGGGGCTGGCCCTGCTGTGGTCAGTCACAGGGTGTTCCCAACAATCCAGAGTGTTTCTTCAGGTCCCTAGGAGAATTTCATATACAGGAAAATACTCATATAATTCATACTGGTGCCAAAAGGTGCCTGAGGGGCAGTGCTACCCTTGTTCAGTGATCTGAGACAAGGAGATATTTAAAATTACCAAGACAAACTCTCCAGGCAGATGAGGCAAGGTCAGAGGAGTGGCCACATGGGAAATCCTGCTCTTCTATGGTCTCTAGCTTAATTCAGCCAGACATCACAGGGTTAAAATAATTGGAGAGATGCAGGGGGACAACTTGATCAAGCAAGGGGCTATGCTGGAAACTTGCTATAATCGCTGAAAATCAAAAAGGAGAAAACAGGATAGGAATAAATGTAATATGGGCCCAGGAGTAGCAAAGAAGTTATTGAAGGACAATGTCTCATGCACCCTGGAGCAAAAAGGTAATTAAGGACAAGGACATATCATCCTAATGGTGGCATCTAATTTAGCAGAAAGGCTCAGAACGGGGTTATCCCTTTACTCATTCCACTGGTGACCAGCTCGGTGTGAGAAGCCCCATTGGTGTTTGGGACTAGGGCTTCACAGACAGATGGAAACCTTTGGAGGTGGCCACAAAAAGGGTTATGAAATTTGCCCAGCTGGTGTTTCTCTGCACTCCTGGGACAAGAGCATCCTCCCCAAGGAGGAGCTGTGCAGTGCCATGCTGGTACAGCAGAGGCTGAGCATGAACATGTGAGGATAGCAGGCACTGGTGGCACTCCTACCGCTGGGAAAATAGTATATATGGAAATAATGTCTCTCAAAAACTTACCTGCTCTGCTGTTCAAAATTTAGACTGGCAGGTAATGGATGTTTTACTTTGCCTTTCAAAATTTAAGTAAAAAGTACGTTTAAACTGCTATTGTCATCTGATGCACTGGATTTTTATGCATTAAAGGCTCTGTTAATGCAACATTTATATAGCTGGAGAAGTCCTAATTTATCCCTATTGATTTTAACTTGGACTTACTTTTACACTCCGGGCAAGCTTCTTCAAAAATCAATATTTTTACCTTTTGACAAATCTGCTGCAAATGCATGGTTTTCCTATCCATCCTTAACTTTTGAGTAGCAATAAAATATACAGGGGAAAAAGAAATAGAAATCTAGTCAGCATAAAAGCTTCCCTACCTTCCCCAACACTGCTCACAGTAAGCCTCATTAAGCATATGTGGTATGTGCTCTCTGCTAAGTGATCAGGGCTTGAATTTAAGATCTCACTCAAAATTATGGCATTGTGGGATATCTTATTTCTCAAAATGGGTAATTTAACAACACTAGGGAGAAACTTTCCAAGTGTATTAAACTTTAAAAGCATATTAGAATGACCACAGCATCGTCATTTTGCAGGCAGAGGGGGAAAAGGTCTGTCAAGGTGACAGGAAGGCTGTAGAACAGAATAAGGAATTTTCTCCAAGGATGTGCAGCTTCAGCTTTGGCATTGTTTGGTGGTGCACATCTGGTTTTTTGGGAACAACCCTCCTCCCAGTGGAAGTCCCTAAAACCTACACAGTTTGTGCCATTGCACAGGGGCCTGGCTGCACCCAGTCCCTGAAATCTCTGCTCCATTGCTCCACTGAGAGATGGGGGATTTTGCTATTGACTTCAACATCCACAAAGACAGCTCCAAAATATTTTTAATGCTATTTTTTAAAGGGTTGCTTCCAGTAATGCTTGCCTTATGCAACATTAACTTCTGTGACCAGCACTTAGCAGGTCATCTTGGGTCCCACTGACATGTGCAGGATTAAGCAGGGTCCTAATTTTAATAATGAGAAGCTGTCAGAAAAAGAATTTCTGCTGCTGTTTATTCACAAATGTAAATTCCTTTAACAGTCATTGTGGACTCTGAAGGACACCTGTTGTTGTTTAATTTTTTCCAGCAAATGTATTTATTATGATTATGTCACTTTCAGAGACAGGAGCACCTCGTTTCCTTTTACAGGGAGATTAGAAGGAAGGATGATGGGCACCTCAAAACAAGTTTAATCTGTTTAGAAGGCAAATATCTGAAAGTGTTGCAGACTTTTGTTCTTGGGTAGAATTAATTGGACATTTTAGGGAGAAGCAGAGAACAGGAGCTGTTGCAGCTCTCACTGATTTCAGCTGGAAAATGGCCTTTAGCTTACAGCATTTGATGGGAGCCCATTCCTGCATTCCACCAGGGTGAGACTAAGGCTGAGGAAAGCTTCTCTGTGGTCCCTACAGGTGCTTTTGGTTGTACCAAGGACATCTCCAGACCTGAGTGATGAATGAAAAATCCTGTTTTGTTGTTCATTGTCATTTCTCCTAATCAGCAGTAGTCTCTGGGAGCTGGATATCAACTGCCTCTCAGATTTTGGTGATAGAGACCCACTGTCTGATAGATTAGCTTCTTGATAATTATTGATATTGTCTGTATATGAATAAAAACAAGATAGTGATTGGACTGCCTTAGTGTGAGGTATTTATATCTTACTGTTTCTATCTGATCTCATTGCTATTTTGTAGGATGTTCTGGACCTTCTCAAAAGTTGTGCATAGCCCTGCAGTTTCCCATTAAGCTGTGAAATGCTGTACCACTGAGACTATGTATACATCAGACAAAAAACCCCAAAATGCCTGAGCTATGAGCACCTCAGTGCTGAGCTCTGACATCAGGAGTTCAGACCTGGCAGTTGCAGAAGGCATAGCCTCACTTTTGGGTTTATTTCTCACTCCAAGGACAGGATGCCATTCACACTCACACTCTTGCCCTTTTTTTGTTTTTAGATGCAAGCCTGAATCAAGCCAAAGAGATCTTGTTTTGCTGAAATGTTAAGCTACTTTTTTTTTTTAATGTTTTAAATAAAAGGACTCAGCTTGGTAATTCCAACCATTTAATTGGAAAATACTCTGTACTGTTCTTGCTGACCCCTCTGAACAAGGCAACATTATCACCAGCAAGCAGAAAAGTCTCTGGCAGAAAGCACACAGAGTATCTTTAATACAGGACAAATAAGGGGTGGGACTGAACTTTGGGGTGCTCTTGCAGCCATTCCCTCTCTTCCTCTGAGAGTGCATGCCCTCTGCCTGCTTCCAGGGAAACACCAAATGGCATTGTCAGCTGCTCTGAGTGCACAGAGCTGAGATCAGGGCATCTGACAGCATCAGGTGTTTGCTCTGCATTCAGGAATATCCTCCCCTGCAGAGGTTCCTGTCTGTGCTGCTGTGTGTTGGGTCAGAACATCCAAAAAATGCACAGAAGTGGAATACCTGGGGTGGAATCCAGACTGGGAAGAACTTGGCACAGGCTGAATCACAACAGAGTTACAAAAAGCTCTTTTCAGCAATGCTGGACAGTAAAGCCAGAAAGATACAATCAGTGTGATCTAAAATCCACCAGTTCCTGCTCACTGGTTGGAAACTGCTGTATGCTTCCTTTGGGTTTGCTAACTCCTTCCCCAGGACCAAAAGCTGTTTTCCTCTCCATTTGGGTAGAAAGACTGCAGCCAGCTGGGGAGGGGGAGCAGGGCTGGGGCTTTCCTGGTGTCCCCTGGACATGTGGGCACCCTTGTCCCCAGCTCTCACTGCCCCTACAGTGCTCCAGCCACAGCAAGGCCACATCAGCTGACATCCTCAATGTGAGCATCACCATTGCTTTAAAAAACAGTGCAGCAATGAAATACACACAATCCCACAGAAAATATCCTTCCTTTTTTGTTAAAATACTGGTTATTGCTCTTAGGTTAATATCTGTCATGAAAATGGTTTTAATTCCAGAATGTAGAAAACACCTTGGAGGCTGTTAGCTTTGCTTTTTGTTATGAATGTCATGTTAGTACTACAGGCCCTTGATTTTTTTATCCCCACTGGAGTAAGAGGCATCACTTTAAATAGGAAACACAGAGTCATTTTCTATGCATAGGGGAAGCTCTTTGTTCTCAGAGAAAAATGAATTATGCAGTCAAAACAGGTGACACATAGTAGATGTTGTTGCTTTCCATAACCTGAGATGTAACCCAGCTGTGCCCTTTGCTTTTGCAGATGTCAGCCCTACCATCTGCTGCTGAAAAAAAATACATGCATTGCTGTGGCAACACTGAGCAGCTCTGTGGTCTTTTCTGCACTCTGCTCAGGCTGTGCATTTTTAAATAGTGTGACCTTTATTGATTCCTACAGAAATGAACTGTGCAAGATGGAAAACTCAAAAAGTGTACTGCCAGAGTTCCCTTGCAGGACAAAGAATACAATTATATTACAGAAATGTTAAAACTAGGAGAGATGAAATCAGTTAATTTCCTCTGAAAATGTTTGAAAGAGCTTCAAAAAAAATAGAATGGGTGACAAAGGGAGCAGAGATCCGATCGGAGAGACAGTGGGATGGGAAAAATACTTGCTCCATTGAAATCAGAGATAGTTTTGGCATTGCCTTCAATGGAATGAGGATTTCATCAGCTATAACGTTTAACACACCACAGCTTTATAGTGCTTTTCCTAAGGAGGATGCTGTGTCCTGAACTCCTCTTTGCTGTAGGCATCAGCTAGCTCCAGGTAGGTGCTGGGAGGGGTGGAAACAGTGCAGGGGGAAACCTGCACAGCAGAGCAAGCCTTGCTGCTTGGAATTCCTCCCATTTCTGCAGCCAGGTCAGCTGTTTTCTTCTTCATCTCATCTCTCTAAACCTACAGAGGAATTTTCTTTCCATACATAAAAATCCTCCCCTCTATTTTCTCCAAGGATCTCTAGGACAGCTCCCCTCAGCTGACAGTCCTGAGGAGTAGATTCCAGACATCACAAATCAGCTTTGCTTCCCCTCTTCACTGTCCCTGTGCACTTTTAGCAGCAGGAAGAAAACACAAGCCCTTCTGAGCCTCCATCCTTGTGCATTCCTGCTCCTTGCCCCAGCTGGACAGCATTAGGTCTCCAGTTGCAGACTTCATTGCCAGGTTCCAGTGAGGTGCAGCCCAAAGTCAAACACTCAAGCAATAACTTTGTACTGTAAAGATTTAGCAGTGGTTGTGTTTCCTTTTCTTCAGTTGACCAAATCTGAGATGGCTCTAGGAGGAAAATAAGGGTTGTGTTTTAGTGGATAACCAAACAGCTACACTGTGCTGGAGAGCATGGCAGGCAGTTCCAGCTCTGCAGCCTTGTGCTGTTCCTGGCTACCTCCAGCATGAAGTACCAAAAAACTATTGTAAGTACTCAAATGAAATCACTCAAACATACCTGGAATATAGAACTGTTCTTCCTGGGATTCAGATTTTTAATGTCTGCATTGTTCTGTGACTGATGGCACCAAACTGTTTCTGCTCTCACATAGCTTTAGGTGCAAACCCCATTTGAGTGAGTACCCACAAGCATTGTCTCACAAACCAGCCTTCCTAACAAAAACTGGATGAAAGACAAATTTTGGTATTACCACGCTGCTTTGTGTCACTGCAAAACAGCACTTTTTCTTCAAACAGCCACAAATACCATCAAGTGGCCCAGACTCTCTGAAGAAATACAAAAAAGGGAAGATTCAAGTAAAAATAGGAAAACAGGAACTTGTGCCAAGAGATGGCCAGTCAGGCTGGTCTGATGGGGGCTGTCTAGTGGAGGGGGTGGCTGCTGTGTCATTCCTCAGCACTGCCTGCAGCCTGCACGTTCCTGATTGCTGACAAAGAGCAGGGACAATTTCCCACAGCTGTTTGGGTGAAGGCTGTTTGTGGGAGGTAACAACGCTTAAATTTATGAGGCATATTCCTAACACTGTTTCTGGGAGATGATTTACCATAATAATAATAGCTGAAACTGCAGGCTCCTCCAGAAAAGAACATTTGATGTCTAACAGACAGCTGCTGATGTAAATGTTTATGAAGAGTTTGTTAAGTATGTGACATTGCCTATATGGTAATGCAGAAATTATGCTGCTTGTAAAAGATAAGTTATGATAGAAAAATCAGTGGATAAAGAATGGATGAGAATGGTGCTGAAGCAGGACCACTGCTATGACAAATGTCATGTCAAGCAAGAGCAGCATGAAGAAAATCTATTAGCTACGTGCATTCACTGCTGGTGGCATATCTTGATTTTGTCATTTTAAGATGCTATTAAAATTAATGCTGTCCTAAGAGGTACTCCTGGAACTATGTATAAAATTGCCTAATTAGTTTAAAAGAAAGAATTCCAGTGAGATGCTAGATTTTGGGAGAGATACAGTGAGCAGATAAGTATGCCACCAGACACTCATGAAATGGACTCTCCTTGGAGAGGAATGCTTGCCCCTCATTTCCAAGAACAGCCTTGCAGCAGAATTGAAGTGGGAACTGAAGATCACAACTGCAAATCTCTCAATTCTGAAAGGTATTCTTTTACTTATTAAAAGGGCATTTTACTGAATGGATTCATACTGCAAATCAGTAGGTTTAATTAAGTGAAATAAATTGCCCTCATATTGAAACTCTCTTTCCTTTACAGATGCAGACCCTGAAATCACTGGTCACTAGTTCCCATGGCTATGATTTAATCTGACAGTGAAACAAAGGGAAACCCTGATATTCACCTCTGGCAAAACAGATGGAAATGTTTTTCAGATCTCTTTCTCTTCTTCCTTTCCACTCCACTGGAGGACACAGAAACAGATGTAATGACCTGGCTGTGGGATCTGTAATATAATCAGAATAGCTAAACCTTTAGCCCTACTACTGGAGAGACCAGCCCCTTTCAAAGGTGTAATGGTGTCAGAAATAAAGAAAAAGTAGAGCAGGTTCATGAGCTGGCTGCAGGGAAGTGCTAGATGTACCAGCAGACAAAGGCAGAGAGAAGTGTGGGAGGAAAGGGGAACCTCCCCAGCACCCAGCTGTGCTAACCTGGCCCTTTTCAGGTGGGGTTGTTCCCTGAATCACACTGGTCAGGGGTGCTGAGTGTGGTTAGAGGTGGGGAGGGACCCAGCTGAGCATTCCTCCAGCCTAGACTGACCCTTTGGTGTCCCTGCCCCTGGATTTATCCTCCCAGCATCCGTGGGTGTTCAAACAGGCAGTGAGCAGGGTGGTAGGTGTAGGAGCACTCCTCTCTGCTGTGGCAGTCAATAGCTGAAATCACAGCCTGGTGTTGATTTTCTCTTCTACTGACAATGAATTTGGGGATCCCCTGGGATTAGTATGGGATCCATGCTCACATAGAGCTGTGGGGAGGGCTCCCCATCCCACTTGCACATTTCTGTTACAATGATGTACTAATCAATATGAGTGTCTCATCTTACTTAAAACAAGAGGGGGAGAGTTGTAGGAGGAGAGATGGGATTGGCCTGCTAATTCTAATAAAACAAAGTCCATTTAAATGAGAAATTTTATAAACTACTGAGCACTCGTGCTGAATGAGAAGTGAAGCCTACTGCTATTAGATGTGGCAATAACAGGCTGCTTTGATTAGTAAAGCCACCAGGAGGGAATACCTAGAAACAGATGCTGCCAGTGAACCACACTGACTTTGAGCAGGAGATCCTCTCAACATGTAAATGAAGCTTTCTCCCTGGGAGTATAGGGAGACACAGAACAGGAGCCCCACATGGGCAGCTACAACGAATATTAGGAACCACTTGAGAACCAATTTTAATAGTTAAAATTTAATTTTGGTGATTTATATATTATTATTGCTTATGGGAGATAACATTTACAAAGCTGCCGCAATGCTCAGAATTTGCTTACATAGTGGTTTTGAAGGCATGTGCTGCTAATCAATGAGTTAATGATTTCTTCCATGCTGTAATCCATCATTTTATCACAGCACACAATTTAGCAATTTGGTTGTGCTAATTACTACAACAGCCAGAGCAGTTCTGAGCACAGCTCCAGGCTGTGGCTAGAGAAATGTTTGCCATGTTATTTACATTGCCCCCACTTACCTTGGGAAAGGCCCAAAATACATAAGGAGAATTTCCTAAGATATCAGAAATATTCATCTTGCAATCAGTGAGTTCCCCTCCATGATCCCTGGAAAGGAGGCTGAAGGAAAGCTGCTCTCATCTCCTGCTGTCACAGAATGCCCAGGTGTGAACAGGAGACAGGAACTGGGGGCAGAGGAGGTTTCTGCTTGTGCCAGTAAATGTGTTCAGGGGTCAGGGTCAGTCACTAGGGCCAGGCAGCCTCAGGGACAGCACACAGAGCACCAGGTGGGATCCCATTTAGGCTTTATATTCTGTCTTGGGAGGTGTTAGGCTGCTTTGCCCCTGCTGAGGGCCAGGGTGTCCTGCTCGTCCCCACGGGGCTGTTCACTGGGGGAGCTCTCTCTCCTGCCTGGGCTGTGAGGATTTACCCATCTCTTGGGCACAGGAGGAGGATTCACCTTCTCCTGCACCACCAGTGCAGTCAGCTTGGCTGCTGCAAGGGAGAAGGAGCCTCCAGGGTGTCCTGGTGTGGGATTTTAATCACAAGGGTGGATGGTCTGGGGTGTCTGAGGAGCTGCCAGGCACTCGTCCCCCTTCCATCCTGGGAGAGCCCAGCAAACCCCCACGTCACCAGAGGAAGAGCTGGGTGTTTTGGATGGAGCTCTGGATCCTGGGAGTGCCCAGAGTCAGTCCAGACAGTCAGCACTGGCTGGGTGTTTGAGAGGACAGCTGTGGCTGGAGGGAGTTTGACCCTCCTGCCATGCCCTGGCCTTGCTGGGAACCTGAAGGCAATGTTGAAATTGCACACTGTCACAGGACAATAGTTTTTAACCTTTGTCATAATTGCTCTCTTTAAAGTAGAACAGAAGACTTTCCTGACAAGGCCATTACTGTTGAAAGGACAAAAGGAAAGTAGTTATTCAGCTGTGTTCAGAAACTGGGTTATCAAATTAGCTTCAGCCACTTTCAATTACAGAATCTTATGGTTTTGAAATGAGCTCTAAATGAGGGGCTATAATTCTTTGTCGACAGTGAGCAAAAAGAACATAACCATCATTATTTAACAGGGGCCTACAGCCCAGCTAGCTCCCAGATAAGTTCATGCAAGGGAAAAAAGGATTCAACTGGTATAAGCAAGCGAAAGATTATCAGCTGGCCAGGCTCCAGTGCATTTCTCCATCCTGCAGCTAAGGAAGTGACCTTGGGATTCATCCAGGAGGGATTTACTCCCAGAGCCATTCTGAATCACTAGTTAATTAAACATAAATACATAAGAAAAATTAGAGCAGTAGGGGCTGTCCCAGGCATGCATTATTCCACCTTTAGCCAGGCTTTGTTCTGCCAGGGCTTCCTCTCTGCCTGGAGACTGTTGTTGTTAAATGGCATTGTTAAATCCTACCTGTCTGGTGGCTGCTGCTTTACAGTAACAAGGAGAGAGAGGAGCTGGGCTCATGCCAGGAGAAAGAAGGTTCATTTGTGAGCTCAGGCAGCCTCAGGAACAAGCCATGTCTGGCCTACTTCACCTCATTGTCCTGGCACCCCAGACGGGGAGCAGCAGGGGCTGGGTGCCAGACACAAGCTTGGGACCCCAGGGCCACCAGCAGCAGGTGCCAAGCCTCAGGTGTGCCAGGGTCTGTGGGGAGCTGGTGACATCCATCACCATCCTCACTGTCCCCTGGGGGAGCCTACTCCCAGGCTCAAGAGCATGGCTGTCCCTCCCAGCCTCCCACACCAGAGGGACTGGCACCTCTGAGGCCACCTTCCAACCCAGCCTCTGAAATCAGTATAAATACAAGAAGGATGCTGAGTTACAGCCTCTCTTTTGTTCAGTGCCTCCATCTGGAAATGGGGGCCATGGTTCTTCTCTGTATTTGAGCACAGCAGCTGCAGGGTAAGTGTGAGAAGGTGAGAAATTCAGGGTGAGCAGCTGAGGCTTGTGTCCCTGTGGGAGTGCACAGTGCCATCATGGATGGGCACACCATGGGTTGGTCTGCACTCTTCCTCTCCACACTCCTAACAAAGTAAGTGTGAAGTCATCTGAGAGGTTTTGAAAGTAAATTCTTGTCTGCCCTCTTTTAGATGAAGTTGAAGGTGTAATTACCCCACCTAACTCCAGACCAACAAATCTACTTAATGAGCTTGCACCACCCCTGAGGTAGTGGAGAAAGAAGCAGCACCAGACTCAGACAAGGTGGGGGTAGACAAGCAAATTCTGAACACTTTCTGCTACATTTTCAGGAAGATTTTACAGAACAAGTGGGCAATCCAAAGGCAACTTTCTTTCTCCTGCTCACTGGTTTTCAGAGGTCAAATTTACTGCTCCTGGCTGTTGGTAACTTTGGCCCAAATATCTGGGGCAAAATTCTGTCTCTGCTGAAGTCAAGGGAGTTTTGCCATTAATTTCAACAGGCTATTGGTTCTTTTATTTTTATTCTGTGTTTCTGAATCAACATTGCCCTCAGGCTTGGGAATGTATTTAGATTTACACACAGTCATGAATGCACGCACAAATAAAAGTGACAGAGAAAGAAACCATTTCTTTTCAAGTCCCACAGCTTTTATTAATTTTTTCAGTCTTTGTTCTGTACATTAATTTTATTTTCAACAAGATTTCTATTCTATACCAGTTACAAAATGGATATCTGGAGAAAACTCATGCCATTTAAAAACAGATTTGTTATTCCTGATGTTGTCAGGAATGCAGACATTGACTTTCCCGATTTCCTTGACAGTTTTGTCAGGTTTATTATTTTCATAATGAATAGAGTTTCACTGACAATGCCTAATAGCTGCTGGAATTACTTTTAAGTTTTCTTTGTGAAAAATCAAAATATTATAACTGAAAATTGAATTATTGTAAACAGTGGGAATATGGAGGTCAGTCAGTTGTGCAGTATAAGACTGCATCCTGAAAAGGTGCAGAATGTCTCCTTAATGGATACATTGCTTTACAAATTTGCTCTCAACTTGCTGATCAGAATGGCAAAGAACTCTCATTTTAAAAGCTTAAAGTTGATAGAAAATTAATGTTCCGGTTATCCCTGGAGTGAAAGAATTTCTTGTCTCACCAGAGATATGAATATTGGGAAGAACAGCATGGAGTTTGGGCACACTGGGGTAGGATGCTGTCAGGAGTGTCAGGGAAGGAGTTTCATTTGGGTGCTGAATGAACAAGCAGAGCTCAAGCTCACTCCTGGGGCTGTTTCCAGGCTTCTTCCATGACTTGGTTTCACTTCCATGAAACAGAGCTTGATCTTCCACCTTCTCTTTATTTTTTTTTTTTTCTGTGTTGATACTTTACAGGAAACAGAGACTCTCATGGGCTTGATTTTGCCTGGTCCACTTAGTCCTGCTATTAATTAAAGTGTTATTAATTATGGACAGTTCTGTTTACACCTGCCATTTCACAAAGTGCTAGTTGGCTCCTGGAGAACCCGTCATCAACACTGTCACTGCAAGGAAGATTGTTTCAATTTTTAACTCTAAACCCACTGGGAAAAGTCTTACCTCAAGAAATCTGCGAAATTTTCTGCACTTTCTCTTTAGCTTTCAATGAAGTAAAATCTCCATGCCTCCTGCATAGAGTGCAGTACCTGTGCACCCATAGTCTGTAAGAAGAATTAGCATTTTAGTGTGCAAAACAAAGAGGCAGCTGGCATGGCTGTGCTGTGTTTACACATCTCATTCTCCCAAACCTTTGTTAAATGGTCTAATGAAACAAGGTGCTCTGAGGGAAAAGCCCATTTAACAGAGTAACAAATCCCATTAGCTCAGTGGAGCTGGAAATCTACTGCATAATAAATTAACTCTGAATTCGTGGCTTTGAACATAAATTTCCAGGTCTAGGCTGGTATATTTTTAAGCTTGTATGCAACTTGGCTAATAAGGTCTGCACTGTTTTTCCTTCATTTCCATCATACATTTTGATAATATTTTTCTCTCAGTTTCTACCAGAGCAGCAGTTTTATTGCTCGGTCCTGCTGCTACACAAGGAAGAGCTGCTGGTTTTTGACTGCAGGAGCACTTGTGTATTTGTGTGAGATGGAAGATGGAAGGTACCACCCAGACCTGTAAGAAAAAGACTCTCCCTGTCCCAGTGGCCTGGCAATCTAAGGCACTTTAATAATTAAAGTCCACATATGCACAGACTGGGGAGAGGAGAAATGCTGTCTCTGAGTGACACAGTCAGCTGCAGACAGGCCAGTTTAGAATGGAAAATAGTATTGGCTCTATATGGCTTGGTACCTTGCCCACAGTAATAAGCCAGGAGACAGGTTTTACTGATCTGGATTGAATTCAGCACAAATGTGGCTATGCAACTTTCAGGCCAGATCTGCCCACTGCACTGTGGGAACCTGCTTGGGGCTCATCCAGCAGCTCAGTTTAAGGCTCTGTCATCTAGTGTAAGAATATGTTGTTTTCAGTGCAGAACACATAAATTGTTGTCTTGAACTCTTGTCCCACTGGCGTGCTGCCTGAGAGATACAAAATAGTAAACACTGTGAAATCCTGGTAGAATTAATTTGAGCTACCCTCTTTTCAGGTTACTGCTTCTGACTGATCACTGTGGCTACATGGATTAAACAGTGAAGTCACCAAATCAAACTACTTGAATAAAACCTGAATTTCCATCTTGTGAAGCCAGAATGCATCCTGCAAAGGTTTTCACTGGCAAGATGGCTCAGCCAGGTTATATAATTGGCACCCTCACAAGCTTTTCATCTTTGTCTGAGTGGTACTCGAAAGGAGTGAAGTTTTCTCCTACCCTTGAAAATATCGATGAATCTCAGAGTGCTTGCTGCTGAATGTCCCGCTGATCACAAGAAAGCCAAGGGCACACAAAACCTCACCATCAACAAGAAAAGAGCTTCTGGAAAGACAATCTTTGTACTCTTTAAAGAAAAAAAACTTGAAAATCAGTGATTCTCAGGAGCATTCCCACCAAATTCATTTAGATCCTTTGGGTCACCAAGTCTTTACACACACGATACAAGAGCTACAAATCCAACCCAGAGGCTTTTTTACTGCTTATCTTCAGGAACAGCCAAAATGTGCTCTCTGCCTTTCTGTGGCAGGCTGGAGGCTTTGCCTGCCTGCCTGGGCATGCCATGGTGGTGTTTTGACCCCCTTGGAAAAATATTTCCACCCTCCCAAGACACCGGGTGAACTTTGGCCTTTGAGCCTGCTCTCCCTGGCCCTGGGAGCACCTCCTGGGGCTTGAGCTCAAGCAAGCAGTGAGTCTGTCCTTGTGACTGCACACACTCTTTTGAAAGGCAACAAGGATGCAGACAGTGAGCTAAAATCTAACTTACTGGGGTGAATCAATTCTGATGTAACTTCATGCATGGCAGTAAAATTACACCTCAGCCAGGATCTGTACATGCCGAGTACGTCACTGAATTTATGACTCCTATAGAGCAAGTGAGACCTTTCTGGGAGGAGAACTTTCAAGGGTAGAACACCATCATCACTCAGGTACATCACAAGGTTATCTGGGTAGAGTAGAGGAATCTTTGTTAGTATTCAGGGTCATCAAACCCTCTGCAGAGTGCCAGTCCCTATGGAGCAGAACTCTCCAAGCTCAGCTGCAGCTGCTGGATCTCCTCAGCCAGACTTTTTCCCCTTTGGCTGTTTCTCTCTCATGAGAAGAAATGCCAAGTGTAACTTGCACAGCAAATGAACAAGTCTCCATTGGCACATGCTCCCAGGAGAACTTCCACCAGTGTCATCCATGGGACGTGTGCTGGGGACAGCCTTGCCTGGGCTGACAGTGCAGAGCCTGGATGGATCTGGTGGCACTTCCATCGTGGAGTCTGGAACTTTTCCATGATCCACTGTGCATTTTCAGGATGTTACTGGCTGCAGGTAGTGTTGTTTAGCTCCTGTTTTATTTCCTGGACTTAACTGGCCTAAATCAAGGTGCTGGAGTTAGAGTAGCTTGTGGGGAAGAAGGGAATTGCTGGTGAAGCATTTTTGTAGGTCTATATGGTAGGAAAATGAATCAATTTTTAAATACTGTGGGGGAAAAAAATCCATTAACAGTATTTCTGCTGTCATACAGCTCAGCTTGGTCAAATAAGCTGCTGAAGAAGAAAATCATTCCAGGTGATGCTTTAGAGAAAGTGTCCCCAGGCCTGTGCCTTAGCCCATGTTACAGAGCCCAGTACCACACTAGGGGACTTGCTGTCAGACATGGGAAGTAGAGGGGAGTGGGCTCCAGAAGTCTGTTTTCTGAGTTTAAAACTATCATTACATGAGGAGAGTTTAGGTTTGGGTTGATTTTTGAGTATCAGAGCTGTGTACAAGCAACTTCTACACCGAGTCACACAAACAGCTAAGATGAACTTGGGCAAATGTTCTGTGTTGCCATCCTTAAAAAGAGCTACTTCACTGCACCAAACTCCAAGTCACAGCAGAGCTCTGATGCTTGTGAAATTTAATACTCCTAAAAATGACAATTGCCATGTCCCATAAAGTTCACTGCACCCTGTTGTCTAATGTCTCTGCACTTCTGTCACTTGGCAATTTACACATTGCCATTTTAAATGGTATTAGCAACTAAGATGTATTTTATTGCTTTTTGAAGATATGGAAGATTCATGGAGACTATTTCTTCTGTTGCATGAGGGGTTCATAGACAGCTTTGACCATGGATGTTAAAATTGGAATTGAACTCATCCATATTTCTAAATGTATAAAGCAAAGATGAGCTCTCCTGGGCTGCACTTACAGCTTTACAGTAAGGGACTCAGCAGCTCTTCATGAGTTTCATATGAGCATCACTTGATTATTTGATATTTTTGAAACTATAAAAGCATTTAAGTATGGGGACATGCTTTAAGAGCTGCTAGCTCTCAGATATTTTTATAAATAGCAAACAGCATTTTTTCTGTTAAGGCAAAGTTCAAATAGAGAAAAGCATCTTGCTTTCTTCTGTGTGCTTTTTTGTGTAGTAGCTTCTCAAAGGGCAGCTCCTAAAATAAAACTGTTTACAATAACCTCCTCAGATAAAAACATTTCACTTCTAAGATTGAGCATAAAATTTTCACATCTTGCACTTGAGCTCTGATGTGCCTTGCTCCCATGTTTTGCCCAGAGGGTTGATTATTGTTCCATTACTAATACAAATGGAGGAGCTTTTGTTTCAATTCAGGCTCTTCAAAGAAACTCTCTTCAAGTCACCAAGGTCCAGCCACTGTCCTCTTTAAATCTCTAGCTATAGCTTTCTTGCTTTTCCACTTACTGTTAAAAATCTATTTTCTGCTGACCCTTTTATATCTTGAATATAATGGTATTTTTTGCTTTTTCTCCCTGTTCTCCTTGCTTGTCTTTCTCACTTTGCCATGCCCTTGTGAGGGTGTATTCTGCTTCAATTCTCTGCAGTACAACTTGAACCCTGGAGAATGCACAAGTGTGTCTGAAGAAAGAAGAACCAGGGCAGTAGTTCCCAATACCCAAGAGGACATCTTTATTTCTAATAATGGTTAGATTTATTGTTAATTACTACAAACTAGTGTGCTTTGGAGGAGTCCAGTTCCTTGTCTGTCAACCCTGTAATTAGTGTAAGCAATTGTTATCGTGGTTCATGTGCTCATTCACTGTTTCAGTACTGCAAGTTCATGGCTCCACAAGTTGTCCCAGTGCTCTCCTAAATGAAGAAATGTGTGTTTCCCTGTGGTGGAATGCAAATGCAAATGAAGGAAGTGCTGCTTCTGACAGAAATTTCATAACAGCAGCAAAATTGACAGTGTCACATTTTCTTTTTAGTAAACTTAGACTTTCTCGTTGGCATTTCTGTACAGTTTTACTGGATCATATATGTAAAAGTTGCAGTTCTGAGGGCAATTCAGAACACTGTTGCAGTATTTTCTTGGTTTTGCTTAGGATCTGATTCAGATTAACTACACTGGTGTATGAGTCTGCTGAAGTGAAAGTGTCACTTTCCTAATAGAGTTTTGTTCTATGGCTGCACTGCTAATGGCCTGGTTACACTGCTTCCTAGGAACAGCCTAATTAAAGGCTTGACATTGAAAAAGTGTTTAAAATTTGCATGGGGAGATATTGAATTTTTCTTTTTTTTTTTCCTGGAGAGTTGATAAGTAATAACATGCATTTTGGTAAATATAGACCTCTGACTTGCTGGACAGAAGCATCTATTTAAAGGCTGGCATTTATTTCTCACTGGTTTCTTTTGCATGTGTTCAAAGTTAACCAGATATTACAAAGGATCTATCCAGAACAGGGGGGTGAAACCTTTCTGGCAGTATCTGGCGGGATCATACCTATAACTCTACATATAGATTTACTTTTGAATATGCCTTTGAGGTTTTAAAGGGTACTGCTTCATGGCATTTCCTGGGTGAATCACTAATGCAGGGTTAGGTTCTGGGTGGTCTCACTTGTACCAAGCAGGGCACACTTCCCACAAGAGCCCCACTGGAGTAACAGACTTTCAAACCCAAATCTGTAGCACTGTAGGAATCTGTCCTGTTCCTGGCTGGCTGAGTGTATCAGCATTCCTCATGCCTAAGCTGGATTCACCAATATGTATATATTTAAAAGGCACTTATTTTTGCAATAAGCATGGAATAGGCCCTTGTACAGACACAATGGCATAATTCTTCTTCTCAATGCAGCTGTATGGGCCTAAGTGAAGTTATAGCAGTCCAAATTAGTCATTGATGCATGGAATAGATGCTGCAGAAGTACTGGAGGGAGCTTTCCTCCTGCTGTTGCATTGTCAGAGAACTGTTCATCTAGCTCCCCTAACGTGATATACAATGTTTTCAAAAGGATTCAGACCTTCAGGCAACTTTACTCTCATCTCTAGTGCTTAAAATGCAACATGTAAATCAACTATGGGCAATTATAATCATTGCCAGGAGCACTGCAGGCACATGACTGAATGCATGGTAAGCAACAACATTCTGAGCACTGAACATCCACAGAGTTCAGTAGTGCCTGTACCTCTTCCCTGCTTTAAAACCATGTGTGTCCATGTGCAAATCTCTGTATTACTTATCTCTGCTCAGGGGGGAAGGAAAGGCTCGCTGGTCATCACCAGCTCATGAGCAAAGTAAACTTGGAATTATCAAGCTGTTAACTGTTTCCATGTCTCTTCTTCTGAAGTGTGCCTGCAGGGCTGGTTGTAGGAAGGTGTAACAAGAATTAGGGCTTTAGCATATCAGGATTAAGTAGAGAAGGCTGTTGTTTCTGTCTCACCCATACATCCCATTTTTTTCTGAAGATGATTATATATTTTGAGGGCTTGGATGCCAGACTTCTAGGAATGCAAAATTCAAATGTTTGAGGATCCACTAGCCAAATGAACAAAGCTGCCAGAAGAAGGGCAAGGGCTCTTCTTACAATAAAATCAGCAAGGGAAAGTCTGAATGTACCATAATTCTGTTGACAATCCAAAATTCTGCTGAGTAATTCCCTATAGGAACAGAAAATCTTCTGCATGAAGACCTGATCCACTTCAATGGAAATTTCATATCAGAGACAAATAACACATTAACAAGAATGATTCAGGGAATTAGGTCATTTAAATCTTATAAACACAATGGGGGAAAAGCTCTCTTGAGTGAACCAGAGAGAACTTCAGCAATTCTCTGCATTTCCTGCAGACAGTGTGTCCATCCTGCCATCTCAGCCTGCCCTCTCTGTTGTCCAGTTTGGCTCACAGTTAACTGAAATATGCTGGTCTGAACACCAGAGAGGGCCCTGCATCAAGGCAGGCACAGATCTGTACTAATTTATACCTGAACTAATTTATTCCTGTGGCCCAGAGGTCTCCACTACAGTTTTAGATAGCCAGGAAAATGTTGGGGTTTTTTTGGTGGTTTTTTTTTTTTTTTTAGTTGGTTGGTTGATTTTTTGTTTGTTTGTTTGTTTGTTTTTGTTTTGGGGGGGCTTTTTAGGGATTTTTATGGGGTTTTTTTGGGGGGGGTTGGTTTGTTTTGGGTTTTTTTGGTGGTGCTGATGGTTTAATATATATTTCCTGGTCTTTCTTTTTCAATGGACTGGCACCAGATTTCTTGATTTGTGCATACAAAGTACATGGAAGTACTGAGCCGAATAAGTTGGGGTTTTGGTTTTTTTTGTTTTTTTTTTGGTTTTTTTTTTTTTTTGTTTTGTTTTGTTTTGTTTTGTTTTTTTTTCCCAAGCCAGAGATAGAAAAGCAGTAAAAATTTCCTTGTTAAATTGGATTATGAGCCCATTGACTGGAGTTGCTCTTCCTGGTCTCTTAGGATCCAAAGGCATTGCTTGGTCAATGACAGGGTTTTTAGGACTGCTACAATGCAAATTAAGAATACCACAAACATTCTTTTCCCTGTGCCCAAATAATGGTGGCAGTATATCTGCATAGGCAGGGTGCTAGAGTGAATAAATCCAACCCTTGGGGAAAAAAATAAACAACTTTATTACACCCCAATGCAACTGAGCAGGAATGCTCATTTTTTCCAGAGGCTTATTAAACTTTGAAAAAGCACAGTGTACAGTAGCAGGAGGATGTGCTGTGGGTATGTGATTACTGGCCTCAAATGATCTCTCTGGGCAAAGTGGAGGAAAACGAAGAAACCTGCACAGGTGAAATACAGAAGTCAACAAAGTCTGTCCCAAAGATTCTCACAAAACCAAATATTGTGGAAAGTGTGGAGCCTTTGCAGGTGTTGGTTGCAGCAATTGAGGACTTGGCAAAAAATCCTTTTAGCCAGGGAAGTAAATTTTAGTGGCCTGTAGGCTTGCATTCTTCTTGCCTGTATTCAGCAGCCATCTCTGCCTGAAAAGAATGAAAACAATGACATCTCGACAGTGAAGGGGAGCTGCTTGGCTCTGGCACCTCCCTCAGGTGCCACAGCAGAGTTTCCCCAGAGCTGCTGTGCTTCCAGCCCTGGCTGAGAGGTGAGCCTAGCCTGGGTGGATGTTTGCTGCCTCACCAGAGCCTCCCTGCTGGTCATAGCAAATCAGGAGACATGGGACTTGGTGAGCAAAGGCAGCTCCTCTGCAACGAATAATGCCAAAACTGTAAACAATTCACAGCCTTTCTGCAGCTCTCTGCACATCCCACAGTATGTACATATGAAACACACCCTTCCAGAACTGCCAGCATCAGTGTGGGGCCAGCCTTGTTCAGTGCTATTCTATCAGGCAATGTTGGACATGTTTTACACTCAAAAAATGGTGGGTTTCATGATGCTGCTGAGGATCCATCCCTGCTGGTCAAGACCCTGTGTTGCTAGGCACTAAAGGAGAAAATAAAAAAAGAGTTTCCAGTCAAAAATGAATGTCCAATTCTCTACACAACGAGAAGAAACACCATGGTTATAGTTCACTGCCCAGCAGCCCTCCTATTAGATGTATCTTGTAGATGTCCCAGGAGAAGAGGGACCTGAAGAAGAGAAAACTGAGGTTTGCATGTGCCAAGGCTCTCTTTGCATGGTTACTGTTCAGTAGAAGTGCCTGTGCAGGAGGAGGAAGCTTCTTATTGGCATGGAGTTCCCTCTGTATACATCTATATGTGTGTGTAGGGGTTTTTGTGATATATATATATATTGCTGGTAATAATTACACTGTGCAAAGGAAGAAGCATAAATAATGAATGGAGAATGAGCTTTAGGCAACCTAATTAAAAACCTGGTCTCTTTATTAGTTAGCAAGGTAATCTAAGTCAACCTCTGGCTCTAAAGATTTTCACTGTACTGTAAATGAAATTAATCATCTTTTAAAAAGTATTTTCTTTAGTTCTTCACCTTGGAAAAAGACTTTTGGCTAGAAGCGGACTTTGGAAGAAAATTAACAGATGCAGTTGGGATTGGAGTTTGGGTTTTGTTGTAATTTGGTGGTACATTCTGTGTGAGAATGAAACACCCTGTATATTGCTTTCTGTGTGGGTTCCTGCTGATCTGGAGTGCTTCACACTGAGTATTTTGTATCCAGGGCAAACTCTTTTCACATAAACTTCCCCTCTTGAGTCCAGTGTTTCTGATAAAGCCTTCTCTCAATTTTATCTTCTCTTAACTGACAAATTGTTTTTCTCTCAGCCTAAGACACTATTAAGGTTTCAAACATTTAATTCAGGCTTGTGTTTTGATTGACCCTGTCTGGTAAATGTAGGGAAAGAAGAGAGCAGCAATTTTCTAGAAATTTCTAGTGCTTTTAAATATTCCACTGCTGAATGAAGTAGATCCTCAATAAAAGTTATTCTGTGCCAACACATGTGAAATAATTGGTACAGAGATTGCAGTATCTGAAATCTCTGCTGAAGTGTTGCTTATGACTTGGATTTAGTAAGGTCTGCCTAAGACAATTTTTGGGTCCTGTTATTGTGATGAGAGAATGTATAAGAAAATAAATCTCCTTTATGACTAAGTTGACTACTTGTAAAAACAGACATTACTCTTTAAAACATCTGTAAGGTTTTAGTTGAGTTTGCATCAGCTGTAAATCTGTTTAAACAGTGCATTTTCTGTGTATTGAAAGAATTTACCATTATGATTTTTTTTCTTAATATTTTCATATTTTATGAAGTTTCCAGATTAATTTGGTGAGAGGAGGGGGAGATCTGAAAGAAAAAGAGAAAGATAATTAGCCTTTATGTAACAATCAGGCATGCCAAGTTCTCCTGAATTATTAAACTTAATTAGTTTCATTTATTATTCCTGCAGGCTACGAATATCTGTATTAAATGCCAATCTAAAGTGTGGTATGTTTGATCTGGTGGGAACATGGATTTGGTAATATACTGCAATGCCACTAATCTTCTGAATAAACCCATGATTCTGCTATGCTCTTGTAAATGAGTAGTAAATGTATTTTCATAGGATGCTGGTGGAAAATAAGACCATCTTTAAATGTACTCAGCATCGTGTGACACATCAATAGTACAGAGGATGTTTCAATCTGTATTTCTGAAGTTACTCAGGTCTTGATTTCACAAAACCTTGTATGTGTGCAGAACATTATTCATGGTTTGCAACAACCTGAGCAAAACCTTTTTATAGGTGGCACTTCTCCAGGCATGACCTGGCTTCTGAAAAGTGATGTTTTTCCTTGACTTATGGTTCTTCCCCTCTCAGGGTGTTGGTTAAGTCTTGGTAAATAATGCATCTGCTCTCTTCTGTTGAGAAAATACTTCTCATTTTTACTGTGTATGTGATGATTTGGTCTCTGCCCTATGTCACCTCTGCTTCTGAAACAAAAAAAATGGAGAAAACACTTTTAGCTGTGCTGGGCAAGGAACAGCCTGAACAGAGAGGAGAAGACGGGCACAGAGCTTGTCCCTTTGTGGAAGGGAGAATTTTACCTCTAAGAGTCTGGTCTTGACAAGAGGGGAGAGGTCAGGGGCAAAGGACACCAAGGCTGGTGCAGAGGCTGCAGCCATTCCATGCCCTTGGAGCCAGCTGCTGATTCCTTGTGGGCTGAGGGACACAGGACTGAGCCAGCAGCACCAGCTGGGCATCTGCGAGTCCTGGGTGAGTTCAGGGGCACCCACCCTGCTAATGACCCTCTGAAAGGAAAGCTTTCAATTAGGCAGAATAAAACTGGAAATAATGGAAGTAATTTGGTGTGCAGCAGGAATAGGTTTTTTGCATTGATTTTTTTTAAATGTGTTTTTTTTACACATCAGCTTTTAAAGAGAAGACTTCTCAGAATTCTAGGCACTTTTTGCCAGTACTAACTTTCCAGGTAATTATTTACAGAATGTCATAAACCACTTCCAAAGTCAGAGGAACAGCAAGTACAGGAGAGCTGGCTGGAGAGGCAGAACTGTATTGAAGTAGGCCCAACTCAGTCACTTAAAAATTCATTGGAGCCTACAGTTATCTAATTTTGCAAAGAACAGAATCTCCTAGTTCAGGTGACATCTCAGTACTTTATCTTCATTTTGTGGCTCAGGTGAGATTTTTCTAAACTTCACAAAACAGTGACTTGATTCAGCTTCTTTCTTCTGACTACATCCAGACTAAAATAAAGTTAAAAATGTCTTGGATCCATTTTACATATTAATTGGTAGTCATGGTAGATTAAAAAAGAAAGGGTAATTAAAATTTCCTTAAACTGTGGGCCTGTCCCTGGCCATGTCAACTGATCATCCTGTTTACTGTTTCCCTGTCTTTTTGGCAAGATGGCATGCACTGTATCTTCATTGTATTTTGGCTGCAAATTCATCTGTGGCAAAATAAATAATTAGTCTTGTGTATTATTAAAGGCAGTGAAAAGGCAAGAAAACATTTTTCATTCTAATGATAGTTCTAGCTAGAAGCAAGTAGGCAAAGTGATGGAAAAGAACATGAATTTTGCCATAATTTTGTTAGAAATTGAAACTGGGGAGAGGGAGGGAGACACAGAAGGGGAAAGAATATAACAAAATGAATGATGGAGTTCTGCCACTCTGTTTTTACAATTCATACCTGCACTCCTACTGACTGAGTGATGATTTACAGCCTTATCAGCTGGATTTTAAATTCTTCTCACATTCCAGGGATTTCAGTATTCCCACATGACTGCTCTGCATTAGTGCTGTAATAATGCTGCAATTTGCTATTAATTACCATCCTGCACTGTTTCAGTGCTGTGATACATTTTGGTTTAGACTGTAACTGGTCATCCTTTTTAATTACCAAGTAGAGATGGTGTATATTTCCCTTTTGGTTTTGTTTTCTGATCCTGTATTGAAATATGCCCAAAGGTCATCAACAGAATGCTTAGTGAGAGATTTTGTCTTTTAAAGACAGCAGAGAGAGTGGAAGGATGAATAGGTAGCAGCCTAAAACAGTAAGAGCTGCATAATTTATTACTATTTCTCACTCCTGGGACATTGGTTCCATGTTACAAACAAAGCCTGTCTGTCCAGGACAGAATTTTGAAGGCCAGGGCTTTGGGGATAGAACTGTTTTCCAAGCTCTGCACACAAACCTGTATCTGCCTGCCAGTGTATCACAAGAAGTCTCAACTAATATTGAATGAGTCTTAAATATCTATTGGCATTTTTAGGTCAGCAATAACCTAGTTAGAATAATGACACATTGAGTTATCAATAACTTTGGTTCTGGCAGCATGTAACAGCACAGTGAGCATGGTGTTCTGATCTGATTACCCTAAAAGATTGTACCTGCTCCTTCCTGATCTCATGAACTAATGACCTTCTGAAATTAAAACTTTCATCTTGGTACCTTTTGGGTAACTGTGTTGTCTTTGAAAGAATTATGTGTATTAAAAACCTGTTCCTTTAAATGATTTTCTAATTCCATTCATACATGGATTTGTGCTACCATCCTTATGAGGCATGAGATGCTTTTCCTGTGGAGAGGGAAAGGTAAGAATTTGTGCAATTGGCAGTTAATGATAGGAGTGACCCAGGTGGGAGGGTGTTTTTAATACACAGAATAAAGTACAAAGATAATCCTGAAAGGGATCCATTGATATGAACTGCAAAGAGGAGAGATAACAGGAAAATATGAAGCAACAGCCAAAATTTCACAGTCAACATAGAGGCTTTAAGGAAAGTGACTTCTAGTGAATCACAGAGCTAAATCACTGAGAATTATACAAAAAAATTATCCTGAGGGTTTAATTGTTTCTCGACAAGGAACTAAATCCTGCTATAAAATCAGCTGTATTTAATAGTAATTATCATACTTTTATCTGCCACAGTATGTGATACAATACCTGAGCCTTTAATCAAAACTGGGCATGATCCAGGGCATTGCTGACAGGCAGTCGTGCTTGCTCTGAGGCAGTCCCCAACTCCTTAGGGCCAAGGCTATACTGATGGTAGGACTGCTGGGAAAAAGCTGCTTACACCAGCTAGCTCTGAACATCTTTATGTTAAAGTTAGATCACAAATGCCCAGTTCTGAATGCTTCTGAGTGCCTGTAATACAAATTGATTTAATTTAGGGTTTGATTTTTATTTATTTATTTCCCATTGGAAATGGGATCTGTGTACTCAGCAGATGCTCAGCTTCTGTCAGGAACTGAACTCTAATTAATTTTCTGTATGTATTCTCTGAGTGGTTTTCCAGTGTGGATGAAGCTCTTGAATTTAAAAACACTTGTAAGATCGAAACATCTGAAAATGTTCTTTTTAAAAATCAGCAGTTATATGAATCAGCACTAAGCTGAAAATAAAATTAGATTTTTCAAGAAAAAAGGATGTGCAGTCATTCTCCAAATTTATGTTCCTTCACAAATCAAGACAGAAAATCAGATATTGGCAGACTGGATATAACACTACCTAAATCCAGTAAATAGTTAGATAGGCAGTAAACACATATAAACTGCTGACAGAAAACTTGTTAATCTTCTGGTTTGACCTCAGATAAAAAAAAAAAAAAGAAAAAAAAGAAAAAAAAAGAAAAGCCTCAATTCCTTCAAGTCATTGGGCACATTTATTGGAGAAATTTAAAATAGGAAACATCCCGGAATATCTCCCTGTATTTGTGGGGCCAAGTTCTGCCACCTAGCATGGCTGTCTCCTTGCTGTTATCCTCTGGGACGAGCTCAGTGTAAAGCTGTGCAGAGCTTTGGTCAAGACCAGCTGCCCTTATTTCATCTGAAGTCCAAGCAGAAGCAGGGGGCTCCCCAAGCCCCCAGAGCACTCTGCACTCAGGGTGCTCAGTGCTGCATTGGCACAGCCCTGGGGTCTCCTTCTCCTGCTTACCCAACAGAGACCATCCAAAAGCAGAAGGTTTTATTTTGGGTTGATCAGTGTGTCCTGGGTAGGTGAAATATATTCTTTATAAAATGTTTGGCCCAGGAAAATGTAACACTTGGCACCTCATCCTAACTGAATGACACATGGAGCCAGATAAAATGCAGAGTGGGATGTTGTGCTATACTTGTGAATAAAAGCACAAGTGTAGTGGGCATGAACTCAACTTGTGAAAGCAGGCACTCTCCTAAAATCATCCAGGTGTCCAAAAAAACCCCCAAAAACCAAGGGCTGCAGTTTTTCTTGTATAATTGGTTTGCTGTCCTTTACTGAGGAAAAAACAATCAAAGGAGAACAGGCAGTGGGGGAAACAGGGGCAAAGAGGGTGCTGAGTCCTCTTACTGTAGTCTGATATTGTTTTCCTGTCTTATTAAAGGTAATGAGCTTCTATGAGAAATGAACAATTACCAGAGACAATTTTTGGCAGGGGATAGAGAGGAAAGTCCCCAGTCTGCCCTCCTGGTACAGAGCAGGGGCAGGCACTGAGTGCTACCTGCACACTGAATTCAGGAATCAGCTCCTGCACCAGCTTTTTGTGGAAGTGCTGAGCAGATTTCCACCATTCTTTATTTGACAAAGCACATTAACACACTGCTTCATTTCAGCTGATGCAAATGGAATAATAAATGGTGATTTCAGTCAACTGACTGCCTGGTGTGAGAGAGGAGAGTGGCTGTATTATTCTCCAGTGCTCTGCAGTGATTTTCTGTGTCTCTATTATATAGGTCCCTATATAATTCCCTACTAGCAATTCATTTATCTTCTTTCTTCATTTTAAAAGCACTTTGAAATAGCAAAAAATGTGTATATTCTGAACCATATGTGATTTTTTTAAATAGGTCAGGCAACAGCTTTTAAATCTACTGCGTTAAGAGTCATATTTTGAAGAGATGCTGCTGTTAGCCATGGAGTTGTTCTTTGTTACAGCAATTCACAGTCAACAGATGAAGTCAGATTCTGTAACTGGCAGTTGTGAGGGCTCTAGAAATGTGCCTGACATGTAGCTATCTGCAGCTGGTGCTGTTTAGGATGGGAAGCAGGGAATGCTGTCAGGAAAGTGGCAAAAAGAGGGAGCAAAATTCCCACCTAACTTCACTATTTATTCCAGTCTTCATTAAATATATTAGGTACCATTTCTGTGGAGTAATTTGCCAACAATGAGCAGATAAGTTCCTTTGACTCACAAATCCAAAATCAAAATAACCATGAACAACATTTGCAGTAGAGGTAAATATAAAATTAGATGCAGGGACATTACAACATCTGAGCTTCATTTAGACCTTCAAACTGAAGGTTCAAATGGCTTAGAAAAAGAAAAGCACAATTTTCATACTGAAATAATGAAAGCAGGAAATGTTTAGTATTTCATAGGAAGTATGTCTGTTTACTTACAGAGAAAGTGATTTGCTTTAATGACTTCTTAGAGAAAAGCCTCTTACAATATTTCAGTAAACTTAGTTTATTCCCAACAGGCTGAGGACTCAACATGTTTCTGGTACAATATTAAAGCCAGAGCTCACCCAGCAAAGATAGGTTTGGTCAGTCAGTTGGAAAGATGTTCTTCAAGTACATAATTCAATACAATATAAGCAGGGCTGGGGACAAGGAAGCCACTTACTACAATGGCATTGACTGCCCTAAGAATTAAAATCAGAAGAGAGGGTTTGAAGCAGCACAGATATTAATGGGCTATTGAAGAGCAGCTGTGATCAAGAGCACATCCCCATTTCTTGGTGTGATCTGATCAGTAGCAGATACAGCAGCTGTGCAGTCAGTGCCTTTCTCCTTCACTGAGCTTGGTGCTGGCTGATGACCTGCATGATGGGATTTAATATCCAACTGTTATTAGCAAGGCTTGCATTAAACATGGAAAAACAAATGTAGGTGTTAATTTAAAGGAAAAAAAATGCTGAAGAGTTTTTAAACTGCCCCTGATTTCCCTGAAATCAGCAGACAGTACCCCTTATTTTAAAAGGCTTAGCCTAAATCTGTAAAGGTGCAAACAAGACAAAAATAATGTCCTCTCCCCTTAGCCCCCCAGTTCAGTTTCTCCCAAGTGTGTGAAAGACGCTGATGTAGCAAACGTGTCTGGAAGAAGGAGGGTGTTTCTGTGTGCAGCAAGCACAGGGGTGCTGGCAGTGCAGGAGGTGAGCTGAGGTGAGCCCAGCCTCCCCCGTGCCCTGGCAGGACTGTGTGATGTTTTATCCATTGACAAAGCCTTCATGTCACCACAGAGACTGGTGGCCTGGGTATAGTTTTCCTGGAGCTGTTCTGGGTGTGATACAAAGCTTGCTGTGAACTTGGCAGCGTGGCAAAACAGCTGTCACCTGCAAGAATCTGTCATTCCTAAATACTAGAAGTATCTTTTGAAATTGGCTTTGTAATTGCCCTGTTGTTTCATTGAACAGATGTGCAAATTAGAGCTGCTGAAAAGTCTTTTAAATAAGGTCAAAAAATGCACAACCAAATAAATACGTGTAAAATCATTGAGAAAATCTTCAAAAACATGATAAACTTAGTTTTGAGCCTGGTTCCTCACCGGTGTGGAGGCAGCACTGTGCTGATTGCAATGGACCTGACCCAGTTTTCAGTCAGACAAAACAAGAACTTCAATGGAGCCTTGCTCTGACCCTCTGAGTAGCACTCCTGTGTGTGTGCCTGCAGCAAGTGATGCAGCAGGGCCAGTTACAGCGGCAGTCCAGGCTCTGTGTTCAGCTTCAGGTTCTGTGCTTTCATGGGAGAGCTGTTTATGTGAGGATTTGGGTATGACTTCCACCATGCTAAAAAGAGATCTTGTATTTTTTAAGTAAGGAAGGAGATGGTTGCAGTGAAGTGAAGCACTTCTAGAAGTAAGGTTGGTTATTGGGATGATGTTCTGCCTCCACCCTGCAAGGAAAAGCTGTCTGGGGTTAATGGCAATGGGAATGAGTCAGCCTTGTTGCATCACATCACCCAGCTGCTCTGAGAGAGGGAAAACATGTGAGAAGGTTTTATATCTTGAGTTTCAGTATATGCTTGCAGCATTGCACAATTTATAGCATTCTCCTTCCTCTAAACATACCCTCTAAAGATATATCTCTTCTACATGGCAAGATTGCCACACTATCTGTTATAAGACCATGCATCTTTAAAGTGTCATACTGCAAGATCTTGGGGTGTAAAACTGTTCTTTATTTTGGAACACCCTTTGCTACTCAAAATAGATAAGTTAGCAGCTTGACAAAGAGCAGCTTCGGGGTTCTGGTTTTATGAACTCGCTGCCCAACACCTCACACGAACCTGTTAATTTCTTTGGTCATAAAGCAAAGACTAAGGTGTAAAATGGCTTTTGGGCAGATGCTGTGTGTAATGAAATCTTAGTCTGTGGATTTATTCTTGGCTCATTATCCAAGGCTTGAATCTGATTCCTCAGATGTGGAAAATGTTTGGTGCTTCTCTTAAGACCAGTGAAAGGTGACTTTCATGTGACATAAGATGTATTTACTGTCTGCTTTCCCTATTCACAGTTTTGTTATTTTGCAAACACATTCTTTTTTCTAATTTCTCTTTCCCCTGAATCTATAGCATGAAAATACATGATCTATTGTTTTTGATACCCACTGTGCTCTGTAAACAGTGATGGGAAGCAGAGTAGATGTGACCTTTCCAGGCTGCTAAGTAACTCTGTATGTTGCAGTATCCAGGAAACTTTAAAATGCTTCTAAATGAAGATCACAGCTCATTCACATCTCTAATGAGAGTGGGAGGTTTTATATCTTACTGTAATTGTTTTGGTCCTCAACCTGCAGGCTGGGTTATAGCAGGTGGCTGAAACACAAGGAAGTAGCCTGAGAAAATAAGCAGCACTCAGGGGTTGTGAGAGGTTTGGCCCATCACAAAACCTCTGGACCAAAGCTCCCTCAAGTCAGCATTTGTGTGTTCTTGGGCTTCCCCTACTTGGAGTGGGCTACAGAACTGCACTTCCTTGGATCTGCAGCACCCCAGGGCCAGTCTGCTACCTCCTCCAAACAGGAGTAGCTCCAGGATGAATTCCTCATTGCCTGATTTTGGAGATGCTCCTTCTCCCAGCACTGATTTTCCAGTCCCATTGGGTTTATAATTCACCTCTCAAGGAGCAGGTGTTCAAATCATGCAGGGTTTTTAAGGTTGTGCATTTAATGCAAGTTAAGACTGTGCTGTGCATTCAGCACTATGAGCAGAAGGCTTTGGAAAGGAAAAGGGTTAAAATGAAGGTGCTTTGAGACCCATTGCTAGGGACTGCTGAGGGTCTGGCTGAGGCACCAAACACTGCTTTTACTTCTACTGAGCAGGAGCCATTTGAGCTCTGTCCTGAGCCCAGATGAGTTTCTCTTCTCTGCCCAGTCCTCCTCACCACTTGAAGCCTTGCCTAAATGCAGTGTGCTATCAGTGCCCCAGACCAAGGAAAACCTCTGTGGGCAACTTTGGATCAGCAAACGTAGTAGTCACATGTCTATGGAAACATCTGAATTTCTGGTTGCCTTCCAGTGCATTTCTGCAAATGGCTGATATTCTGCTTCAGAGCACATAAAAAATTTAAAGAATCACTACATGCTAAGTTAAAAAAAATACAATGGAGTTCTGTGCACTCAGGGAAATTATTGAAGCAATAAAGAATAATGTGTTTGCAGATGAGGCTCCAGAACAAGCAGTGCAGAGAAAATCAATAATGTCATACTTCTTGCCAGATTCAAAATACTTGTGGAAATAGCTATGGAGTGAGAGGGGAAAAGGTTTGTTTCAATCAATCATTCTTGTATAATGCAATATCACAGAGCAAACTAACTCACTTGCTAGGGACTTTAAGAGCTTGAAAAGCATTTAATCAAAAATGTTCAGGCATTGTTTATCCTGAAAACTCATTATAAAGGGAATATGTGGTGGATTCAGGGCAGGCAGGCTGAACCAGCAAGGTCCTGCCTGACTTTTTGTGCAGAGCATCTCACTGCATGCTCAGCCTGTGAATGCTGTGAAAGATGGGAGAAATGCCCAGCTGGGGTGCAGTGTCTGGGAGGACCGTGCTCTGTGTTGTAGCATTTCTAGTGCAATATTGCACTGGAGTCCAGCTGTGAGCCCTTCTCTGCTCTCTGCCAGCTGTTACAGGTACTCAGGCAGCCCTGTCTTGGGTAATTTACAGTTTAAGCAGTAAGTGTATGCTTGAAGTAGGTGACAGCTGTAATGAAATTAAATGCCCTGCTCAGGAAACTTGTAGTGGAGCTGAGAATTAAAAACAGAACTCATGAATCCGAGTCTCCTTTAGAGACAGCACCAAGCTAATGCCAACACACAGATTTTGGATTAGCATTTCTCCCTGGACCTTGATAGAGAGCAGCTCAAGTTAAAGTGTTTAGGGTCAGAAGAACATCACAAAGAGATAATTCATGATACAATAAGCAGAGAGAAATACCAGAGCTGCCCCTACAGTAAGGGAATGGTTCAGGAGGGACCTTGCAGATGCACAGGAGCTCTTCAGATGTAGAGCAGCAGACAGTGCTCTGAACTTAGGGCTGGTTTATTTCAATGTTACCTATTTTGAACGTATCCATGGAATCTCAATTCACTAGGTGTGAGGTAAAACTAGCTTTTGTAGTTTTCCTGTTTGTTTAAATAAATTTTTCATTAAAAAATATATATAGAAACATGGTAATATGATCTTTGTCTTCCACTGTACCTAATGATGTAACAGAAATTATGGTTTCTGAGGTACACACACTCCCTGAAGCAACCTGTATTGATCTAGAGGATGTCACAGTTTCCCTCTTTTTGATGTCAGTACTTTATTGATGAAAAGGCAGCAATTCTAATTTCATCCAGTTTTCATGTTTTGAAATGCATGTTGATTCTGATGTGGAGCAATAAGAACCATTTATTTTTAATGTGAATGTAGAATTGCCAAAGTTTTTATTGCCAAATTTTGTATTTTGCCAAATTGCCAAAATTTGTATTTTCAGAACAAAAGTCCATTTTTCTGTTGGATACCAAGATGCATGTGCTCTCCCACTTACCCTCTAACTCACACACAGAGGTTCACAAACTTAGGTCATTTTTTATCCCAGGTACCCCTGGCTTGGTCAGAACAGAGATAAATGAAATGGTGCTTCCCTTCATCCTATGATACAGCCATCTCACTCTGTATTTATTTTTTTAAAAAGAAAGTCTCAATTCATTGCCACAAAATATTTAATAAAAGAGTACACTTCTACAAGAACCAATTAAACCAGGAATCTTTTGATGACTATAGTCAGACTGTCTTGCTGTTTTATTGAAGGTCATCTAAAGGCTTGAAGCACTCCAGGTTTTGGAATGAAAACTGTCATCTTTATTCATATTGAGTAATAGTGGAAGGAACTAGAATTATAAATTGAGATTCAGTTCTTCCTCCTTCAGCTACTGAGTCAAAAAAAGTTGTATAAAATGAGATCCATCTTCTGATTACTCAGAACAGAAATTTCAGTCTCTCATAAGGCAGGTCAAACAATGCCCAGAAAGTTTCCCCTCCTTTACTTAGGCCATTAGAGAATTAAATTGATTGCATCATTTTCAGCATCATTTCACAACAGTCAATAGTCCATCTTCCAAATTGCATCAGTGCCTCGTACCATAATACCCATATGGAAAACAGAGCAGCTGCCCCTTCCTGATACACAAGGCATTAAAAATTCTCCTTCAGAAAATTATTCAAACAAGACAGTAAAATAGCAACAATTTACCATCTCTTTTCTCCTGCAAATAGATCGTTCTGCAAGAATAAAATTATTTGCTGTTGTTCTTTTTTCTTCCCCTGTGTGCCTAAATTCACCATTATGTAAAGAAGTTTAGGTCAAAAGAGGATAGACATAGTAGCTGTGCTGTCATGGTCAGAGGCATTAAGTGAATAAAACAAAGTCAAAGAGGCTGGGAGGAACCAATTCTGACAACGTGCTGCTCTGTTGAGCTGGGTGTCTTCTTACCTGGAGCTTTATTTAGTGGTGGAAGAGGGAAGGATGGCCAGCCAGGCTGCTGCATGTCTTGGAAAGGCAGGAGCAACTGGAAAGAGTTTCATTGCTTCTGGAGGGTTTTTTCCTCCCAAGCTATGGTGCTTTTTAAAAAACGCCTTCACCAAGGCCAGGTGCTGTGTTAAGGGAACAAGCTGGAGTCTGGACTTCAGGGCATTTCAGCTCCTCAGCCCACAGCTGTGTCCTGCAGCCCTGGAAGTGTTGCTGCAGCACTTGGGGAAGCAGCTCAGAGTAACCCCCTTCTGCTGAGGCTTTTCTGCTGGTTTATGGCTTGGGGGACTCCTGAGCTGGGAATTTTCCTTTCCAAGCAGATCTACAGGATCTTCCAAAGCAGTGCAAAAGAAAACCTGTTCACCTCTGCTGACTGAAGATGAGATGATGCCTATGGTAAGGTGGAACTGCTAGCAGTGCTTATGTGTGATTGACAGGATTCTTAACAGAAATAGGAAGCAAATGCAAAATTTGCAGCTTGTGGTTCTGCTTTCAGTGTTTCTTCCATGTTAAGCTTCAAACCTCTTGAAGAATGTGTGGCAGTTTGCTTGGATCTGTTCTGTTTGGTTCCTTTTGCTTTTCCCTTTTTCCCCAAGAGAAATGCTTGGGGAATGCTCTCTTGTTTCTTTTTTTTCTGTAGCAAGACAGAAGGTTATACTTCCATGAAAGAGTTGGGCAACCACAGTTTATATCTTACTTTGATGTGCTTTTGTGGTGTTACAGGAATACCTGGTAGAGCATTACAGAAATTTACCCAACATCACCCATTTTGCTGGGAAACATGACTTGGTGGTAGGCTGGCAAAGTGAGAAACAGCTCTTTCTTTTTCATCCCAGGTGTGAAAGAAGAGGTATTGCAGCACCTGGGGACCATCTGTTTGTTCAGGTCTAAGTTGTTCACACCTCCAACCCACCCTGGGCAATGAGTTGGTCAGGTTGCTGCCTGGACAATGAAGTCTCCTGGTGATAAATTCTCCCAGTGAATGTTTATAGCCAAATTCACTATTGCCTCGTGTGTGGAAATTAGGAATGGACTTCAGGTTCAAGACTTGAGCTGATGAACTTTTCCCACCCAAAATACATACATTGAGACAGCACAGTATCATTCCTGCCTGTGATTGCCATGTGTAAGTGAAGTCCTCACTCCACAGAAACCTCAGGGGATGCTGATTAAAATCCTCCTGCTTGACCAGCTGGCTGCAGTCACCACATTATTTTGATCCAGACCACTGTAGCAGGCTGGTAGCAGAAAACTCCTTTGGGGATTGAAGTTTGAATAAGGAAAAATTGAATTCTTTATTTAGAAAAGTCTGATAGTGTATTAACCTGCCAGTGTAGAAGGTACCCACCCCACTGTGAATATAAACATGTTCTTTATAAGGGGGCAAGAACTGTCAGGGAGCATTTTATAAGTGAAAAAACCTGCTTCTGCAAGCACTATCCTCTGTTAAATTGTAGGATTACCATTTGAGGGGATACAGGCAGGGGAGAGGAGTACTCTGCTTGACTAAGCCATCATTTCAGGCATGAGGGCAGTTATTTCTGATAAGGTTGCTTGTAACAATTGAAACCACATAACTTCAATTTTCCTGGGACTTAATAAACAGCCAGAGAACAGTTCTCTGGGAGGTACAAAGCTGGTGACCATATCCATTTTCCTACAGCTACTACCTGACCTCTCATTTTCCCAGAGGCACATCTAGGCTCACACAGAACAGTTTTGTATCTTCTGAATGAGACAAATTTGTTATTCCAGATTTTCCTCCACCTTAGATCAGTGGATGAAGTCGGGTCCTCTCAGAAAATATGAGGCTCTTTTTTCCCTGTGTATTTGAAGCTGACAGTGGTTGGTACTTCACATTTACCAGCAAGTGGATTATATCAAAGACCAGATGTGGAAAATGAGACGTGTGAGGTGCCTGGGAGTGTAATGTGTGGTTTTGATAAGAGAGTATGGGATATTATGTGGTAGTTGTACCCACAGAGTTTGTTCCAAAGGCCTGCAGAGACTTCAGCACAGCCTTTGCCCATCTGAGAGCAGCTATTGTGGTGCAACCCTAGACAGAAACTCATCCCCATGCAGCCATTCACTCTTGCCAGTGGGACTGGGGAGAGAATCAGGAGGGGGAAAGTGAGAAAACTCGTGGGTTGAGATAAAGACAGCTCAGCTTAATAAGTAAAGCAAAAGTCACACACTCAAGCAAACCAGCACAAGGAGTTTATCCATCCCTGCCCAAGGGCAGACAGGTGTTCAGCCATCCCAGGAAAGCAGAGCTCCATGTAATGGTGACTTAGGAGGACAAACACCATCCATCCATTCTCCCCTTCCTTCTTCTTCCCCCAGCTTTATACACTGAGCATGACACCCTATTGTCTGCAATGTTCCTTGGGTCAGCTGGGCTGCACTCCTTCTGCACAGCCTCTGCTGGTGGGATGGGTTGAGGAACACAAAGCTCTGTGTAAACACTGTTCAGCAATGATGAGAACATTTCTGCACTATCAGCTGTGTCTCCTGCACAAATCCAAGACAGACAGCTGTTGTGAAGAAAATTAACTCTACCCTGGCCAACAGCAGCACAGCAACTGAGCATTCTCTGGCCCTAGAAAACCTGGAGATCACAACTGTGCTCAGTGCCTGTGGGTGAGGAATCAATTCAGTCTTTTAATGCTCCCATCCCACAAATGCAAAGTAGGAGGCTGCACGATTTGCTTTTTCCTGCCCTAGGTGAGCTGTCAGCCAGAGGCAGGCAAAGTGTCTGTGGGTTTTCTGTTTACTGTGACCAGCAGCCTGAATGCCTCAGCAGGCATTACTGATGGTGGGTTAACACCATGAGCCTCCTGCTCCTAGGCTGTTGTGTCAAATTCTAAAACTTTCTGGACTTCATTCTGTGTGCTGCTGAGGTCTGATTTGGAACAGAGTCAGAAACAAATTGGAAAGTGTAAATGATGTGACATATCCTGCAAAAACTGCTGTGACCTCAACAAGGGTCTTCATGGCTCTCCAGGTGAATTTATCTACTCCTCCAAAATAAACAGTGTGAGATTACCTGTCATGCTCAGCTTCCCTAAGAAGCAGGTGGAGAGATTATATCATGTATCACTGTCAGCTGTATCACCCCGAAGAAGGTGAAAGGTTTGCATCTTCTTGCTGATCTTATCAATCTTTATCTTACCATTATTTCCTAAAAATGTGTTGGTATTGACCAGTAGAAACATTTACCATTTGCAGACCTACAAATACAGTTTCCTGAATTTTGTTACTTTATTCCAAACAGCACTTCCCCTTAGTAGCATTCCCACAGTCTCTTTCAGAAATTATAAGCTGCAGACTGCTTGCTCCAGGAGGTGTTCTCTGAAAATTGGCAGCTTTGCATCCCTGCAAATCTTCTGCCAACTCGCAGAGTTCACGTGGTTCATCCTTTAGGCTTTTTTATATTGTGGTTCATCCTTTAACAGCTTTAACAGCTTCTTTATATTTAAGAATGCATAAAGACACACCCTTGCAGTGAGTTTTTCATCTTAAATCAGAAAAGCATTGTAGCCTTCTTGCTATTTCAATATACATTTAAATACAAATTTGTGCTCCCTGCCATAGCACAGCCATGTTAGCTGGTCAGTCATGTGATCTTTTGATAACTTTATTGGGGGAAAGGAGTTCTGGTTTTGGCCTTCCTTATGCTGGGCTTGTTAGGAACAACAGTTAATGTGAGTGGTAGCTGGTGTGTGCAATATGTACCCTCACTCTTATGTCTGATAAAGAGGGAATGTTCTACTCAAACTGTGCCATAGCCACGTGCAGCTTTCTGAGCATCCCTCATGCTGTGCTGTTCATCTGCAAAACCTGTACCATCCAAAAGGGGCGAAGTTACTACTGATAAAGGACTACCAATAGATGCTCTTACTTCTGTTATATTCCTTGCTTGTAATGGGATTGTTTCACTACTGTTGTTGTTATGTATTGCTGTTTCTTCTTGGACTCAATTTTGGCAGGGAAATGCTGACTGTACAGTGCCTATGTGACACATATGGCAGATATAGCCAGTGTTTGGGAATGTGATGATAAACATTTTGTTTCAGAGTACAGGAATTGTATTTTTAGAAGTTATTCTGAAAAAGAATGGATGTATGGATCTACTACACAATTCAGTCACATAAGTGTATGCTGAAGGTGTTGACCTGAACACCAGTTTGAGTTTCTGTGTGGCTTTCTCAGCTGCTCTTCAACTTTTGCAGTGATGGACCAGCTCCCTGGGGCCAAATGCTGTTTGCACTTTTGTCCCTCACCCTAAAAGTCACAAGTGCTGCTCAGAACTCAGAGTAGGAACAGTGATGAAAAATGTTCTTGCTTTCCAAAAGCTGGAAAACTCTCTGTCCCCCTGTTGCCATGGTAACACCTCCATCCACATTCCTTCATCACTGCTCCCTATTAACTTGCTCTACCACTGTCTCCAAGCAATCATTGTCTTTTCCTATCCTGTGCTGAAGCAAGGAGAAAAAATATGTAGAAACTGAAGGAGCAGCCATAAGCACACAGAGGAAGGTTTGTTCTGGATACAAAACCATCAAAGTGATTTGCCCTAAGGACAGGATAGTCAGAAAATGAAGAACAAATTGTTGATTTGAAAGTGCATTTGATTTGAAAGAGGATTCTCATCAAGTAACACATTGCATAACTTATACATTGATGGTCTACAGATCATTCTGGGGCACAGCTGCTTCTACTCATTCCCCTGAAATGTGGGGTTGTTTAGGAGAGTGATTGCCTGGGATTTCTCTGCCTGGGTTACGGTTGACCATCTGGCCAAGCTAAAGGGTTTGTGACAGAAAGCAGCTTGGCTCAAGACTGTAGAAACCGCTGTGGAGGGGGCTAAGATGAAATGCCATTCCCAGAGGCTCTATTCCTCAAAGTGATGCCCAATAATTTCATTGAAGTGGGCTGGAACTGTATGGTTGAAGCTTCAGTTTGTATCTGGTGATCTGCCTGGCAGACTTTCCTTGTAGGTACTATTTATGCCACCCAAATTAGTGTGTGCATGTTAGTTCCCTGAGTGAAATGAATTTTACAGGACTATGATCTTCTTCATACAGGTCTGTACGTCTGCTTTTGGTGCAGCTGGCTAGAAGTGAAAGGTTTTTGGCATGTGCATGGCCCATGCAAATGAAGTGTGGGCTATGTCTTATTTTGATGCAAAGATTATCCCATGTAATTGCAAAGTTCTGTACAGTTACCTACCTTTAATTAGAAACACTGAACATTAGCTGTTGCAAAGTGGATAATTACAGTACTTCTAAGTAAAACCCACTTGTCGGTGTCTTCTGGAATGAGAATGAGGGCTGCTCTCCCATCCCTGAGATGAACATTTTACCTCTCATTGGCTCAAGTCAAGGATGGTGCCATCATGGGATATCATAATCTCTCAGCTGTACTCAGTGTTTATCCTGACAACATGACAAGGCTCTACTTGATTGTACTTGGGAAATAACCCAGCATAGCCTGGTGTAACATTTCCACAGTGCATCCTACACAATTTTAATAGAAACTTCACGATCAGAAAAATTTCAGGGAACTGGTTTTATATCCTATTGACAGTTTTCACTTCAGGTTTAGCTGAAATGTTCTCTGCTGTCTGTCACTTTTCTGGGGTTCAATAAAACTGCACTAAAACTGTTTCCCCAAAGTAGAGGCTTTCTAAATCAAGCCAAAATAATTCCACAGTGGAATCCAGAGGCTCTTCTCAGCAATGGTTGAGAGAGACTTGCATTGATAGTTGTTCTTGTATGTGTGAGGTGTAAGGGGTACAACAGGGCTCTATTTGGGACTGGATGCAGAAGTAGCCAGCAGCTGAGCTTCTTTCCTTTTATAAAACTATTTTTTTAATTTTCTCCTTCAGCTCTTCATACTTATATATATATATATCTCCTCTCATGACCTTTCCTTGTCCTGTCCTACCTGCCACCTGTAAATTTCCTCCCTATGGGAGTCCCATATTTAGTCAGTGGCTTGGTCTCTCACCAGACCCATGGCATCTCTTCATTCCACAAATATTCCTCACCTTTCTTACTCTGCCCTTACCTCTGTATTTATTGTGACACTAGAAGAACATGGGAGGGACAAAGGAATGTAACATGATGAAGATAAGAGATTGTGTCTGTCATTTGTTATCTGCTTGAGCATGGTGTGGTGTGTGTAGAGAAGTGTGATCCACAGAAGGAACAACATGCACAGAGCATAAGTCTTTCATGTTGTCCTCTAAAAGATTCACGCTGAGAACTCATGAGGTTGAAAGGATAGCAAAAATTTTAATCAAATTCATTCTCTTCTCTCTATAAGCAAATGGACTGAGAGCATTAAGCTTCGAGAAATGCTGAGTTCTCTTGAATGAGATGATCATTGTGTTTTGCTCCAAAGCCTCATCCTACTCCGAATGTTATATTGAGTCTGCTAAATATAGATAATTTTTCTGATATTCAGACATGAAGAGAAGGTAATTAGTGGTGTTTGTGTACAAAAAAAAGCTGGTCTGTGCAGGGAAACACAAACTCTGCCTCCCTCAGTTCCATGACAGGGAGCAAGTGTAAAGCTGTTACATACCCTTTTCCCCTCTTGCCTCCTCTGAGAGAGAGGAAAGCAGAAAAAACTGGCTTATTTAATCAAAACTGTAGTCAGAGAAACTGGAAGGGTTGATTCAACACAGCAACTTGAGCAACTTTTAATTAAGTGTGTTTAGTGGTCAGTCCTGTTCATGAGCAAATAAAAATTAGAATTAGGACAATATCAATCAAAATGAGTTTAAACAATTATTTGATCCCCAATGTGTATCCATTGGCTTAGCTCCATGAGTTGAAGAGCATGTGCCTGATCCTGTTGCAGTTGTCATCAAATTCTACAACAGGAAATGAAAATAAACAAATCAATAAGACGAAAAAGGAGCAATAGCATGAACTCCAGCTACTCCTGAAAACTTCAAAAGTCTGGAGAAGTTTCCCATACATAGAGAAAACTGTAACTCTGGCACAAACTGGACCTCAGCTTTTTGCACCTACCTATCTCTTAAGCTAAACCTGTCCCAGGACCTCCTAAAGCTTGGTGGGGCCAGATGAGAAATCTGACTCTATTAAAGTAAGGAGGTTATGTCAATTTTCATTCGACTGTCTTTTAGGGTATTTTGAAGTTAATGCTTAAAATCTTTAAGTTCAAAATGCAGATCTCACAAAATTCAAGACCGTGAAGAAACTTTTCCATAGTTTAAATTTCTTTTTGGAATTGGTTCAGGACTAGAATTCTCTACAGTTCCACGGCCTTGGTGCAGGAGCTGTGATGACCAGAAGGTGAAGTGCATTAGAAACAGCCATGGTGCAAGTCAGGGTGGTCAGGCACTGACCAGGCTGCCAGGGAGGTGGTCAGGGCTCCAAGGCTGGCAGGGTTCAGGGAGTGTTTGGACAATGCTCTCAGGCACAGGGTGGGATCCTTGGGGCTCTCCTGTGCAGGGACAGGAGTTGAACTGATAATCTTTGGGGGTTCCTTCCAACACATTATATTCTAAGGAAAGTAACAGTGAACAACAGGCTTAATAGTGTTTATGTAAAGGTTTTATTTGTAATCAGTTCAACCAAGTGTTAATTCAAACACTTGCTGAGTTCTGAGTGTGGCAGAATGGCCGTGTGTCAGTGTCCTTAAGAAATGTGTAAATTCATTTGAGTGTGATGTTACAACCACAGTGGTGCTGATGGGAAGCTCCCAGCCTGGCAGTGAAAGCAGATGGTGTTTCAACTCTGTCAGTCAGTTAATAATTTAGAAACAAATTCTTACATTTTGACCTAGCTTTGAAAAATGTAGAGAGAGCTGTAACTTTGCTGTCTGTATTTGAATTTTCCTCTACTTACAAAGAATTCATTTGTACAGAAGTGAACCTTGGTCACCTGTAACATACTCTCCACCAGCCTCAGTACATGACTGTCTTTGAAGATCCACCTTTCTGTAAGCACAGGGGCATTCCTTCCAATATGCCAGGTTTAGCCCCAGGAAGAGGGGAGAGGATACTAGAGCCAGGATGATAAAGAAGTATTAAAGGAAATAATGGTAATGAAAATACAGTAAAAAAGAACTGGGCAGATCTTGGAAGTCATCCAAAATAGGAACATCTTAAAGGAACAAGCCAGTGGGATATTAAAAAGAGCAAAAACCTAGACTGTGCATAATGGCTGGTTTAGTAGGATCAATAAGCTGTGCAGGGATTTCACCCTTACTGTGAATTTGTTTTGTCAGGACTGTAGTTCAGTAAAGATGGCTGAGCTCTGTCTTTTCTGCAAACACCAGAAAGTTATTCTTTAAACTGCAGCCTGGTCTCACGACAGACATAGCAGTGCTGGGTTTGCAGCTTCTCCATGCACTACTAGCATGGTAGCTCTGTTGTAGTGATGTGTTTTCACATGAGGAATTCAATTTGACCAATGTTCCAATTGTCTGGCATGTCCCTTACATTTTGATATAGTTCCAGTCAGTTGTTTCAGATCTGTAGAATGGGAGAAAAGAAGACATTATTGTGATTTTATGCATTGACATACAATTATAACTTGGGCATAGTATGGTTTGGACCGAGGTAAAAAGATATTTTTAGTTTTACTTTCCAGATTGAACCTTTTTCTTGGTTTCAGATCTGTCAGACCAGTTCCAGCTGGCCAAAGTTAAACCTGCCCTAAATAACTTGATGCCAGCATTAATTAACTGAAGTCCCTGGTTAATTGTGTTGTCTGGAACTGCCCTAGCCCTCCAAATGCTCTGGCACTCTGCTGGTGTCTCTGGCCACCCCAGAACTCAGGTGTGTGTTACGTACAGGCACAAAGGATCCGGTAGATCCTGTACAAGGGATCTGGTAGATCCTGTACAAGGGATCTGGTAGATTGAGTACAGGGGATCCAGTGGATCGTGCACAAATGATCCAGTAGATCCAGCACAGGGGATCTGGCAGATCCTGCACAAAGGATCCAGCAGATCCAGTACAAGGGATCTGACAGATCCTGTACAAGGGATCCAGGAGATCCTATACAAGGGATCCAGCAGATCCAGTACAAAGGATCCGGCTGATCCAGTGCAAGGGATCCGGCAGATCCTGCTCAAGGGATCGGCAGGTCTCCCCTCACTGTCCTCCCTGAGGCACAGGCTGTGCCCGTGACCCTCGGGGTGCCGTGCCGTGGCCCGGGCGCTGTTTTCTCTCCCAGGCGTTCCGTCGTTCGTCGCCGCAGGTGCCGTTCCCGGCCCAGGGCGTGTCCCCGGGTCCCGAGGCGGGCTGGGATGCCCGGCCATCCCGGCAGGTGGCGGTGGAGCCGTGGAATTCTGCGGGAATCTGGGCCCGGGCCCGGGCGGCTCCGCTGGGCCCGAGCCCGGCGCGCGGTGACGGCCCGGAGCTCCTGCCCTTCACCCTCAGGGTGGCCTGCCTAAGCACACGGCCTCACTTCACATCTTTGACCACATCAGTGAAATACGTTGTCGTACTAGGCTTGGATAAATTAGTGGGAAGAAGGCTGCAGAAGAATAAACATATTGGGGGAAGTATTTCATGTGTTCTCAAGATAAATGAGAATTTGTTCAGTTCAAAGAAACCCAGTGGGTCTCTTGATTGGAAGAGAAGATTTCAGATTGAAAAATTTCAAAGTGAAGTGATTCGTTTATCACAAGGGATGTTCTTTTCATGTATTGCAAATTATGGTTCTCTTTCACCAGTGAGTGTTCCATAGAAGACCATCTTCCTTGCCTTGTATGAATTCCTCTGGTTGCTGGGGAGCACATCCTTCAAATTTCCACACCAGTGTGTTCTCTGAGGAAATTGTCCAAACAATTCTTATGTCAAACAGCACCTTCATTGAAGGGTTTCAAGTAGAAAAATACACAGACAAAACTACAGCAAAGATCGTCAATTAAGTAAGTGATCATTAAAAAGCGTCCAGTCTCTTCTTTCAAAGTCTTAATAAAGGATTACATGGAAATTATCAAGGACTAGAACAGAAGCAATTTAGACTAGACTACGTATTTAATGCCAGTTAGAAAGCTGTCACACCGCACACTTGGCCCTTACAAAGACTGTAATTGCCACACTAAAAACCAGGTATTCCCAAAGACACCTCATGTGTGCAGCCAGGCTACAACAGTGGTACAGGTTTTTGCCATGAACCCAGACTCTTCCAAGCAAATGTGATTTCTGGGCAAATACCTTGGTCTGTTGAAGTGACAAGACTTTGGCCAAGAGCTGTTTAGGAAAAGGATCAGGGCATGTGGAAGAAGGTGGGTTTTCTTCCGGCTCAGCAAATAGCAGTGCTTTGGAAGCAAGGAGGGTGAGGCAAGGCAGGCAGAGACCCACCAGTGTCAAACTAAGTGAAAGGAAATTATAGTTAACTAGTTTTTATGGACCCTTTTATCTGTTATTGGTCTAAAAGAACTGTTTTTCTGGCAACCATTGGTGATGTGACCTGGCATTTAGAGGCTGGAGACAATGCTGTCCCAGGGTGCTGGTTTAGCTCAGGACTCTGTTAGCATGTGGTGGGGGCGTTAAGAAATAGACAGCCTCTTCTCAAAAATGACAAGGCCAGAGGAGGAAAATTTAGGCAGAATTCCCAGATTACTTCAGTCTATAAAACACATGCTTTGAAAAGCTCAGGCTTCAGCCACGATGTTCACATATGTCCTTAGCCTCTGCTGACTAGTTATGACTACCTGTGTTGTACTTGGCAAGAAGGCAGCATTTGTTCAAGGGGGCTCTTGCCAGCTGTGCTGGAGAAAGTGCTTTTCAACAGGATTCCAATTAAATGCCTTATTAATATTTATTATTCACTGCTTGCAGTTATTGGTAACATGCATTTGTCCCGGACAGCTCAAATGAAATACAGCATGTTGTTTCTTCCTGGGGAGGGGAAGAAAATGATTCTTTAGCTGTTTGTGTTCACTGTGTGGTGTTGAAGTGCTGATGCAGGTCCAGTGTGTGAACAGTGAGGGTCCATGTGCAGTAAATTCCCCACCCAGCAGCTGGCAGGCTCTGGGGAAAGGCAGCAGCCACTGCATGTTTGCTCAGCAGCGAGAGGAGCGGGCAGCAGCGCTGGCACAGCTTCAGCTCTGTCAATGTTTCACAGAACGCAAATATTTCCAAGGTGATTCTCAGAAACTGCGAGCTGAGCTGAGGACACATTGGGCAATGTGTGACCCTGCTGGAGCAGGGCTGCACCAGGAGGAGCAGTTTTTGGAGCTGCCTGCTCCAAAGCCAATGACACAGCTGTGTTTGGCTTGGCCCCTGAGCTGTGTCATCTCTCAGATGTGGTGAATGAGCACCAGGAGCAGTGAGGTGCTCCTGGAAGCCCTCTGAGCTGGGCACAAGCTTGGGTGAATGACTGACAGTTGTGTGAGACTCCTGAAGCACAGCTCCACCAGCGTGGCCACAAGCCCAGGGGACAAATGGGTTTAAAGCTTTTCCCACAGTGAAGTTGCAAATGAGCACAGGCTCCTTGCTGCTGTCACAGCTGATTATACCAAGCATGGTTTTCAAATTTCTGAACTGAGTAACTTCCACTAGCCCAACTCCACACAAAAGCACATTTTTATAAATGTGTGAGTTGCTCCTTTTTGTTAATATATCTGCATGAAATCCTTGTGGCCTTGGAGCAAACTCTCCTCTCTCTGCTGTCAGGAGAAAGGAAACACAAGTGTCAAACTTCCTAATGAGTTTGACAATGTAATTCTCTGAATGAAATGCCTGAAATACTGGCTTTAGACCCCTCTCCCTGATTAGCCCATCAGCCTTCAAGCATCTATTTTTACCAACAGGAGTTTCTGACCTCCAAGCCAGATCTTTTGATTTATACCAATTATGCCACTACCACCCATCAAGGGGATTTTTTTGGAACAGTTGTTGCATTTGTTTTGTATTTGTATTAATCCCTTTTAATGTATTGCTGTTATGCTAATGCCAGCTCAATGTAATTCCAGGGAAATTAAGCTAGGATTAATCTGTTGTAAAGAGGAAAAGAATTATTATAGTTGTCATTAAAATTGATTATTTTTTTTCTGTTCATCTGAGCATCTATGAAAGATTATCAATTCTGAACAACATTTTTCTTCTCTAGGATTTAAGAATAGAACTAAATGAGATGAATTTCTATCTGCAAGGTGCTCAAAGCCTGTATTTTAAGGCAGAATAGGCTATCACTGAATAAAAACCACAAGTCAGCATTTCTTCAGGATAGTTCAAGTTTATCCCTTTTTTGTATTAAACTTTGTGGTGCTTTTTATAATTAAGATTTGTAGCTGAGAATGTTGCTTCTGCTGCTCCCTATTTATAACCAGTGCAGATTAAAGCAGCTCCATTGCTGGTATGCATTCATATCTCTTTACTTAGTCCTGTCTGTCTTAATTGATAGGGCTTATTTATGAGCATGAGAAGATTATTCATGTGAGTGGGGCATTCAAAATATTGGTATTCATTTACAGAAACAAGTTTGGCTAATAAATATTGATTTTTAAAATTTTTTATGGTTTTAAGTAATATTTAGAATGTCTAAGCACGGTTATAATGATGTACTCTTTAAAATTAAACAGATTCACTTCATGTTTAGACTAAAATGAAAGAAGTAATGTTTAATTTAGCAAAGCTTGAGGAAGCAATTGCATTTCACACACTTAGGGCTCAATTCTCCTTGTGGCACTTCTAAATTTTTGTTCCAGGAATATATTCTGTAGCTGACTGGGGTCAGAGGGAGAATGAGGCAACATGCCAGGCCACTTCTTTGGCACCATGGGCACCTTCTGCCATGGCTGAGCCTTGGAGGAACTCAGTCAGCAAGGCAGAATTTTGACCAAGGAAGAGATGTGATTCAGACAGGATTTTAGTACATGTTTTATGAAGTAGAATTGCTTTTAGCACACGTTTTATGAAGTAGAATTGCAACTCTTGTCATGTGTCAGTTCATGGCATGTGAGTCTGCACTCAGCCCCTTGTCTTGACACCACATCTGAGAGCGGCTGGAACAAAAATGAGAACATCATTGGTGAGATGTCACATGTTTTCATTAAAATGTAATCTTGCACCTCATAATAGGATAGATAGCAATTTGAGGATTGAGCCTTGTGTACAGTGGGTAGACGCAGTGAAAATTAATTTTTTTCATTATCTTGAATGGTAAACCCATCTGGCAGATACAGACTGGTGCTGAACATTGCTTGCTCTATTTTTCTGGAAGGAAACTAATTAAAAGATTATAGCTTCTGTGTTTAATAGTTGGTCAAAATATACTGGTGGCACTGCTTGCTGTTCAGATTTCATCATGTTGCCAGCAGCAAAGGGAAGCACACTGACACTTCCCTCTCTTTGGGATTCAGTTCGTCTCGTTCTCTTCCTAATCTGATCTCCCAGCATATCAAATTAAGGCTTCTGTGTGTTAATGAATGCCCAATGTTAAATGAAAGTCAAATGAAACCTAATATCCAGCAGTGATCAACTTTACTTTGCCCAAAGTCCCACTGGGAGTGTCTTGGAGAACTTGTGTTTGATATCCAGAGGAGAACTGACTTCAGTGTGTCAGAGAGTCAGTTTTGGTACACCTCAGTGGTCAAATTGACAAGTCATTGTTTCTGTGGTATTTGTAAATGAAGTCCTCTTAACAAGAGTGCTGAGAAACACTTACTGCCAACTGCAACCCAACTGGAGCTTCCACCCACAGCAAACTTAGCTTGAACTCTTTAAAACCATCCCATCTTTTCCTTATGCCACTAAGTGACAGGATGATTTGGTTTCTACTGTATTGAAGTTCCATCAAAAATTTACTGTGCATTAAAAACATGAGAATTAAACTTAACTTGTCATCTTCAAAGAAGAATCTTTCTTCAGATAGTAGTAACGCGGCTGTGGCTCCCATCTCTCACCTCTACAGTGCTGACTTTTAAGCTGTAGTTTTCCTGTGAATCTTTCAGCTCCTCCTCCTCATGTAGGTGATGTTTCTGGCAGAAAACCTGAGTGTGTGGAGCCCATCTGGCCCCTGGTCTTCACCAATTTCAGACTGTCTCAGTAAACTGCTCACAGAACCAGGTCAAAGACCTGCAAAACCCAGCTGGACCATATCTAGGAATGGTGGTCCAGCACTGAACATGCTTCCACAAGAATCTTCGTCCATTAAGTGGATTTAATTGCAGTCCCAGCAGAGATTAAACTGTGCCTGTGGGGAATCAACATAAACTGTTTTCCTTTCTGTATCTCTTTGTTACCTCCTCACCAGTGAAGAGCAGCTGACAGCCTCCTGAGGTGTGGTGCATGTGGAGCCCTATTTATTTGCAAGAACTGTGAAGTAAAGAAGTTAATAATTCACCTTAAATCTCAAAGTGTTCTTATTTAATTACATGCTGCAACCTGGATAGCAAACAAGCCACCTGTCATGAACTGCACTTTTTAACAAACCATCATAAAATGTAAGAGCCCAGTACTTTAAAAGTGTCCCTCTCTTGCTGACTGGTGTGGCAGGTGAGGTTAGGAGGTCTCCATGCTTCCTCTCAGTGCTGTATTCTTCAACAGTGGGAGCCTTCTTCCACTCAAATTGGTGTTCCTTTTCTAAGTTTTGCCCATTTTTCCCCTGCTTACATAATAAAGTGATTATTAACATTAACAATTTGGAAACAGAGATTTTGAACACCTGTTGCTGAAATGAAATTCCGATAAGTGTTCTTCCTTCCTTAATTGTGTAAGAAAAGGTTTCAAATTTTCAGAATTATTTCTGCTTTATCTGGTCCTTGCAGGAAGAAATTACTATTGTCCAGCAGTTTCACTTGTCTTGCTACTTTAACATGTGGTTAAGGGACCTCACATAACTAAAATGTAAGTCACATTTGTGACTTTGTGTGTTAGCTATGGTATTTTTCTAACTGGAATTAAATTTTATCTCTATTTCTGCAATTTTATATTACTAGATAATAAAAAAATAATGAACTGCTCCTTGCTGCCCTTGGGGCTCATCCCCTAGCTTCAATGACTTTTTCTGAAGATCACTCTAGGTATGCTTTTTGCAGTGTTAGACCCTTCTTTCTGGGAGCAGTTAATCTCCTTTGAAAACAAGAGGGCTGATTGGAGAGCAATCAGTTGCAATCTTGTTGTAGATCTTGCTCAGATGGAGTCATTTTATATCGTGGTCTGTTTGCCATGGCATGCACACCTTTCTAAAGAAGAGAAGTTTTATTAATAATAAAGCCACTGTTTAAGCAAAATTGACGGTATTTTAAGAACCCATGACAACTGATCCCAGTAAAACTAGGAGTTAAATTGGATTCAGAAGAGAAACCACACATAACAAGCCACGGATACTAAATTCTTTACTTTTATTTTTTTATTCAGCTCTGTGTTCACTTGAGATGAGTCATTCTTCCAGTGAGCTCCTTCCAGGAAGGATTCCCCACAATCCTCAGAATGTTTCTCTTTCTTAGTACTATTAAAGTTCTTTCTCTGCTATTACAGTTTCCTTTTGGCTGAAGTCCTCTTTGATTCCTCCCGAAGGATCCTTTTAAAAAAGGAAATGCAAAAGGAAAATTGCTTATTACAAATGTTCACAAAGACTCTAGTAATTCTTAAAAAAAAAAAAAAAAAAAAAAAAAAAAAAAAAAAAAAAAACAAACAAAACCACAACACTTTAAGATTAGTTGAAATGCAGATTTTCATCTTTCCAACCAAGGAACTTGAGGTCTTGTTAATGAGGTCAGAAATAGAGCAGCTGTTGCTAAAATGCACTTTGTTTTCAAACCTTTCCACTGGTTTATGACAAAGCTTAGATGGAGCTTTGTGTGAAGATTTAATATGAACTTAGAATACCATGTGTGCTGATGGCCACAAGACTGTCTTTCTTTGGCAATCTCAAAAGAAAATACCCTGTTTATCTTGTTTGTGTATTTGTGAATGCCCTGAGGTGAGGATGAAGAATAACTTCAAGAGGGAAGTTCATATCAAACACTGCCCCGCAAATGGTGTAATATTGCAATCTTCTGGGAAAATGTGGTGGGTGTCAGATAAGGGTAGAAATAGTGAACAGATGAGAAAATGACAATTCCTTATCCCTTTTGCTACACAGAGCATGGTTTTGAGTGGTATTTTCTAAGCTGACTTTTTTACTTATTCTCTTATGTGAAATAAAGCATGAAGAAGAGACAGCAGAATATACAGAGCTCAAATATTGCACGTAAAAGAACTGTGTAGAACTCAACAGATCTGCTTGAAACACAGCACCAAGGAACATGCAAGGTGCAGACATCAGGTGTAGGCTTTGGGTTTTGGAAAGCAGAATTGTGCAGTGGTTGGGCAGAGGTGTGTGTCTGGTCCTGCTCTGCAGCCTTCTGTGTCCCAGTACTGCTTTAGTCATCTCTCTCCTGCAATAACTACATATTGAACACTGAATACAGGAGAAAATCAGAGCCTCTGGTGGATATAAGTCTGCAAACTCAAAACTGTTTCTCTACCCACAGCCAGATTTCCTACCAGCTGAAAAGGGTGTTAATAGCAATTGCTACCCTGTAGTGCCACTTCATTCTGGGCAGAAAGGGCCCAGGATTCTTATACCGGGTGGAGAGTGTCCCCATGTACATGTCAGGATTTTTTCTGTTCCTTGTAGCTCTCTGTGTGGAGCTCAGTCACATTGTTCACTTTCCATGTGTCTTGTTGCAGTGAAGTGTCTGTGATTCAATAAGAGGCAGCTGTGGGACACCAAACACTTCTCTGGTCTGATTTACAGTGCAGAAGAAAGGGTCAAGGAACTGGACAGCAATCACAACCAGACTGCTCAGAGCAGGGACATCATGTGCTCTCAGTTGTGTCCTCGTTTTATGAGGAAGAGAAGCTGCACTGAATGCAGCAGAATGAGGTGGGCAATGGAGATTTGAACAGCTCTAACTCTGACACTTAGCTGGGGCTTTGTTTTTCCAGCTAAAATTGTGAGCAAGTGTTGCTGCACACCTGCCAGGGTGCAGGCTCCTTTGTGCCACACAGTGCTTACTGCCAGTGTTGATGTGTGACTCAGGGACAGCACGAGCAGTGGGAGATGAGGGCTCTGTGTGACAAGAACAAGGATGTGAGTGGGTGTGTGCCTGCCAGGCTGTGGTACATGGTGCAGCTGCTGCGGGGATGGAACCAGCTCTGAGCTGGTAAGAACCACCCCAGCAGAGGCACGAGCAGGGGCCCAGGGGAGTGGCTGTGCTGCAGCCAGCTCAGGGATGTCTCCACAGGCTGGGAACCTGCCTGGGTTACACAGCAGATCAGCTCCAGATCAAATGCCTACCTTCTCTCCTGCTTCTGCTTTCATCCTTCTTTGTTCTTCTAAGAATTCGGAAAATGCCTCCAATGTATATTCCCCAGTATAGGCCACTTCCTGAAAAAGAATTAAAGTTGAGTATGTAACTCTTGTCCACAAAATTTTGGAAATAATGGCAAAATGGAGTGGAAGATTTTGGTTCTCTAGACTGACCAAACTCTAGACTTTTGTGCTCAGTTTAGAAAGCAATGGCAGGGGCACAGAAGGTTCCAACATTATATGAAAATTGAGTTTAAAGAAGAAGTAGATGTATATTTCTTAGAAGAAAATTATTTGTATAAAAAACAACCATTATTTTATGGCATTAGGTGGAGATGATCCTGCAAGCTACTGACATCAGTGGGGTTTTTTGTGCTTAACAATAAACTGCTTAGCAATATTCTGAAGAGCAGAGTCTTTTAAGTGTCCAGCCATGCTATTCAAAACTGTTCAAAGATTTTGATAGAAATTCAAACTCTGGAATAGTTTTGAAATTCACTGTTGCACAGCTTGAAAGAAGAGGACGAAGATGAGCAGTGACATTAATTTTCTTATTCTTCACTTTAAATTGTGGATTTCCTGAGGATTTTCTTCTGAGGAAGTCTAATAAAGAAGTAATTTCAGTTTGGAGCTTTACATTTTTCTGAGTGAGTCTAGGCACCATATTATGTTTTAAAGATTCCTCCCCAAAAAACCATTGCTCTCTAGAAGTATAAAAGGGTTTTGCACAAATTTTTTAGAAAAAAATTGTAGAAGTTCATGTATGTGACATTGGGAATTGTCTGCTGTTATCTGAGTGTATTTAGAAATAGTGGAGGCCTATTCTCAGTTGGATCAAGCTCACTCCCACTGAGACAAATAACGTTGTGTTACTTTACACTGGCTACTCTTACACCTCATTTGAGTTTGAAGGACTGTAACCAAAACAGACTGATGAGTTCACTAAAAATTGTACACTTTTGGTATACTGAAAGTTTGGTACTTCCATTCCATTTTAATAAAAAAGTGTGGCAGCTTTGAAACTACTTTTTAATGGTTTTTATGTTTGTAAGTTTAAGTTTCTCGAGAAAGATTCTTTTATTTCTCCAGAGGCAATTAACATTCTCAGCTGAGTCTTGATTTTTATCAACTCTGATGATGGCTGGAACACCAGTTTCTCAGAGCCTGAAGATCTGTAAAGCCAGAGAAGCAGCTGATTCCTGCAGTGGTTACTGGGGATACGTGTCAACACTTTTCATTACAGTAATCTGTGCATGTAAAAGTTATTTTTCTCACTTAACCCATAGAAACAGACATCTGCAGGAACCTGCACTGCTAGCCAAGTACAAGATGAAATCTCTGCACTTGAGGGAAGTAGTGCAAAAATGGTGCACAAGGAAGAACTGTAGATTTCAAATACCCTTTAATTCCAGAGTATTTTTAATTGTGAAACAATCCCTTAATGAAGGTTTTTACTTGTTTGGGACTTCTTTTGTGTGTGTATTTGGTTTTTTGCAAACTGACATTTATTTTGAGTATTTAAAGGGTTTCTGCTTTTCTGCCAGAAGACCAAACATTGTGTGAGTGTGCAGGACTGCACTTCAATTCATCAGAAGTTTTGCATGCACATGTGAGAGGAATATCTCTCAGAGATTAAATGAGAACATGGGTAAATGTCTTAGAATTTAATTTAAGTTTACTACTAAGAAGAAAAATGAAAAGCTTAGTAATGCCTTAATTATAGTGGTACCTTATTTTATTTTTTTACTTCAGTGATATTTTCTTTTTAATTAGATAATCTACATAGATGGAGAATGTAGTTATTTAATGGTTTTTTGCCTCCAATTTCAGCAGCATTTTCTAATTATTGTGTAACATAGCTGACTGATTATGTAGCATATTGCAAAAAATCATTGATCTTGACAACAAATATTTATTACCATTGGGGCTGGGATACCAGAATGAAGTAAAATTACTGGCTTTAATGTATAGTAGAGAGATTTAAATTTGAGTTTTGTGAAAATGTAGAGGAAAATAACAAGAGCAGTAGCAACATTTTGGAGACATTTATCATACATGCTCTGGAAAAAAATAGCACAAGTAGTTCTTTGACAGAACATCTCTTGTCATGGTTTGAAGTAAAAAGGCACTGCAGTCATTGAGAGGTATCTGTAAATTCACTCCAAATTCAGACTGTTGCTAGAACCCAACAGGCTGATTGGAGATGGTTAAACAGCGGGATGTGGGGCCCTGAGGACTTGTAGTCCAAGTGAGTAAATGAAACCTGAGCTCTTGCCAGAGCCTCATGTATAGGATGAGACAATGGAAGGGTTTTCCTCATGTATAGGATGAGACAATGGAAGGGTTTTCCTCATGTATAGGATGAGACAATGGAAGGGTTTCCCTCATGTGTAGGATGAGACAATGGAAGGGTTTCCCCTCTAATTCAGGTTCTTGGCAGCAATGTCTACTCAGAAGCCAGCGCTGAGCAGAAAAGGACCAAACTTTCCTAGTGAAAGGACTCCTTCCTCCCTGTGACGCCTGTGCAAGCACAGCCCCTGCCTTGCTGTGCAGCTGTGCCTCCACAATCTCCCCCAAGAGCTTCCTCCTCACCTGGTGATGTGAGCCGGCAGGAAAGAGCGTGAAGAACGGATAGCGGTCCAGCCCCACGCCCAGGATGTCATTTGCTGTGACATCAATCTTTGCAATCATTACATCTTTGTGACTTTCATACTGCTCTCCCAGCTTATCCCAGATTGGCAGGAGTTTTCTGCACTCATGGGACCAAGGAGCATCTGCAAATTTAAGAATAAAATTATAAGGACACAGCAGTGCATGTGATGATGCAATCACCGGGACCTGTCGAGCCCTTCAGGTTAACACAGTTTGTGGTAAATAACTGCTTGAAACTATTTGCCCTTCATGAATTTCACATTTCCATGTAGTGATAACTAGTTATTCACTAATACATGTCTGATAGCAGTGCTGCTTTAGCTCTCTTTACCCTCATGACTGTAACAAACACAGAACTTGGATACTTTGCTGGAGGGCTGTGCCAGATAACCAGTGCAACCCACGTTAAGTCTTGCATCATTCCCGTGCTGGAATACTTGTCAGAACTACAAAATACTTCCTGCATACTAAAATTAACTGTGTTCATAAACTATGCTGTGTTGACTCTAGAAAGAGGAGTTTGAGTCATGGTGCTGTTCTGACTCAGCACTGCACTGATGCAGGTCACCAGAAAGGCAAACTGCTGAGAGCCCAATGTCCCTTTAAAAAGCTCACAACACAGTTCCAGTCCCTCAGTCAGGAGAACAATGCTCACACTTGGTTCACACAGAATTAAAATTTCAGGAGCACTTGACTGAATACAGTACATTCCCTGACTTTCATTTCCAGAGAACTTGGTTCAATTCTTGCTTAGCTCATTCAGTTTGTTCATGATACTGAAATGTAAAAATTGTGTGAGTGACACAGCTGCAGCCAGCAAGGAGGGTGGCAGGAATGTACTACCTTTAGGAATTTCTGGAATTCAGGACAGTACAGCTAGTTGTTTATACTTCTGTTAGTGCTGTATATTTGCTTTACTGAAGTAACTGAGGCACAAACTAATCCCTGCTGGCTGGTACAAGGATAGGGCAGAGGTTTCTTGCTGGAAAGAGTCATGTAAGGAAGCCACATCCCTTGCAGACAGAGGAGGAAAAAAAGAGTTACAATTTCCTAAACCACAATTCCTATGTGGGATTTGATCCTAGAGCATTATAACCAGACAATCTCACTTAACTCTCCCTCTGCCCTTGGAAGACAGCCTGGCTCATGCTGTGCAACACGCTTCCATTGTACACCACGTTCCAGTCCTGTTGTCTTTCAACACAGAGATTTCATATGGTCTTGACCAATATTTACTGAAGAGATCCAGTGCCACTCAGTGCAACACTAAGTCAGCAAAGGTATCACAGCATTTCCACAGATATGATACAAATTTTTCTTCAATTCTTTCCAGAAACACTAAAATTTCATTGAGCTCAGATTCTGTAAAGTGCAAAGATTAGTTTGGTATATAAGGATGAGCTTTCATTTTTTCTTTCCAATTGATCATGTTATAGGAGCTTAAAATCTGAATTCAATGACAACACTTACAAAACATAACAAATACAGTCATGGTCTTATTGAAGATGATACTGTTGAAATTCTTCCCAACAAGCACTTTGACAGGCATCTTGTCCCAGTCTTGTGGAATTTCTTCACTAGAGAGATGTTGCTGAGCAGAAAAAGAAACATTGCTGTGAAAGTGCAGGGAACATTGAGAAACTGTACTCTAGCTCAAGTTAATGTGAGTCTGATGGGACATTACCTAATGTGCTCTGTTACTGTCTGATAACTCTTTTATATCATTACTTCCTGGTCAGCCATGGTTCCACCTTCTCTCCCTTCAGCAGGAGCTGGGATCTCACACCCCAGGGAAGTTGGTACTCAGAACTACTTGTCCCTCTCTTGAATACAGACTCTGTAGCAGACTGTCTGAAAATGATCCTTTGGAACACAGTTGTATTCCTCGTCCTGAGTTCTTGTTGGCCAATGTTCAGAAGCTGGACTACTGAACAGTTTATGTGTTGTGGGCTTTCAAAAGTGATGTAAAACACACCAGAAAGTGTGCATTGCTGCTTAAATCTCTGGCTTCACCACCAGTCATGGTCCCCAAATGACTTCCACAATTTACAGTGCAGTAGCTGGGAATTTCTCTTCTTTAACACCACAGCACAGTAGCAGAAAGGCACATGTGCCCCATGGAAGCAGATCTTGGTGAGGAGAAAGAGGCCACATCCCCTCTGCTTCCATCTTTCTGCTCCCTTCCAACACTAAATACAGGATTTACCTACTCACATTTCTTAAATTCTGCCTGCTCTCAGTCTGACTGCTTTATCTTTTCTGTCTGTAAATCACCCTGAGGAGCTCTGAATAAGCACAACGTTTTAATGTATTTTTCACATGAGTGTGATGATGCCTCATTATGGCAACAAATGCTGTATTTACCATTGGGAATTATCCCCCTGGGAAAATTCACTTTGCTAAACTTGCTTTAAACAAATACCAAATGTTAATCCCCTCTGAAACTGTCACTTTTTGATTTACTGGATTTTCCTGTAATCTTAAAATCTGTTGCAATGATTGTTTGTATCTCTCCCCAACGAAGGAAAGGAAATATCTCCATTATAGTATTGGAAAGATAGAGGCATAGGGAGTTTTAAAAAATAAAACTAAAATAAAACAGCTGTCATCAGTTAAAGTACTGGGCATAAATGATCAAGCCAGGATTTACATTGGAGGACTTGTAGTCCACCTCAGTTGTTAAATACAAAGTGCTCTGTCAACAGCTGTAGATGGTAGATTAATGCATTGGGGTGACAGTAAATTAATAAACCAGTGATCACAACAGGACACTGTTCTAATTTTAAAAGGGGGTGCTCTGCCAAGCTGCTATGTTTTAGCTGGTGTAGTAGAGAGCTGTCTCATTAGTAAAGGACATACCTTTGCTTTTCCATTTAGGTAGCTCTGGCAAAATTCTTTCAGGTTCTCCACGGTTACCTCATCCGCAGGCATCTTGTACCTGGCATCACTGCTCAGATTTAGGATTCTCACAGCAGGAACATCAATGTCCCTGATGCGAAAATACTCAAAAATCCGTCCATTCCTTGCTTCATTAGTATCCACCAAAACAAACAGTATCTGATGACAAAGAGAGAATCATGCATCTGGTTGAACCTTCCAGCTTTGGTTTAGCCATTTTGGAGAAATGGACTCTGGGGCTTGGCAGTGGGGTAGGATCTAACATTAGATTCAAGGAATTGTGGAGAATCATTTTTGGTCTCAGATCAAAACCCAGAAGCTCTGTGGACTTTATTACACCTTGATCCTAGTTAATAACAAATGCTAAAGCAGCCAAAAGTACTGAAGCTTTTCTCTCTGTCCCTTCACAGTGGTTTGCTATCACATCTTTCAGTAACACTTCTAAATTACCCCCCAAAGTGCTTATTACTCTTCTTCATAAATCTTAACAGGACAGAAGAGCTGAAACACCTGTAATCCATATGGATTTACCAATATGTGATATTTTACTACAAGATGACTTAACTATTCTTCAGTGCCTCATGTTCTTGGAGCAGGAGTAGCACCACGGAAAACCAAAATACTTGTGTGTATGACTGCCTATAACTGGCTCTATACTTGCAGACACGTGGCTGCAGGCAAGGCTATGCACATACCTTGCAATATTGCTCAGGTTTTGTAGCTGCCTCCAGCCTTTTCTTCAGGCAATATTCTGAGATCCTCGTGGTATTTCCTGGTAGAGCCGGAAATTGCCAGAATTTTACTAAAGCTACCTTTGGTTGGAAGTTGCTCCCAGAAAATTATATTTGTAAGATCTGAAACAGGTTAATTTGGAGCGGCTGGAATTAGTGCTTCTCTTTGTGGTCTTTGTGTTTTAAAGAATTATTTCCAAGTGAAGTTTATCTTTCAGCTTGTCCTTAACAAATTCAAATAATAGTTACTGAAACTGTTTTTAAATGGTTTGGTAGAGTTAGAACACGGACTGAGAGCAGTGTGTTTTTACCAGTAATATTGGTGAGTGGTTTTCCACTGATCTTTTGGCATTCCTACTTGCAAATCTGGATTCAGTGCTACAAACCTTTCCTCTGAATTCTGCAGCAGCAGACTGGTAGTTTTCGTAAATCTCACTGAATGTCTCCGAGTTCATTGGGGTGATCAGCAGGATGTGATTTTCAACAGGGACATCAAAAATCTTCACAGATGTCTGGGAAACAAAAGACTCAACATCTGCTCCACTCTTTGTAGGCAGAACAGTGAATCAGAGGCTCAGCATATCAGTATCCCTAGGCTGTGCTATTGCAAATTTTACTTTTTAAGACTCAGTTCCCAGTCATTTCCATAACCATTGGATTTTGTTTCATTGTTTTTAAGCAGATAAAGTAAGAAGAATCAGCAGCTGCTGAGGTTTTGGGGTTGATTTTTTTTTTTTTTTCTGTTCCAGGAAAACCTTATAGTTATTCATAGATTTTTACAGTCAGAAGGGACTGTGATCTTCTAGTCTGACCTCCTGTACAACACACAGAGAAGAATTAATGCTGAAAGTAAAAGATGGTGTTACCCAGGGAGGCCCAGCTGCAGCAGCTGTGGGCTGGGCACTTCCTTCCCTTCTAGGTGGCATCAGCAGCTTGTATTTCCTTCCCTGCACAGGACTACCTTTTTTCTCATGCCACCCTATAATCAGAGGCAATGGGGTGTCCCCAGGCAAGCAGGTATTTCCATGTCTTTCCTTCCCTACCTGCACTAGCAACAATTTCTGCCAGTTTCTTTCCTTCTTGCCTTGGCCCAGAGCTCCCTGTGGCTGTGCTGGGGTGGAATGTTTGGAACCCAGGATTAGGGACTGACCTTCCAACCTCCCACCCCACTGAGCTGCTGCAGAAGCAGCCTAGACTTTGTTGTTGGCTCCACAGAAGAGAGGTGTTTGCATGCTCAGATCTCACTCTTCCACCAGCCACTCTTCATCGTGACCTTCCAACACATCTGGGAAACAACATCTTGCCAGAGGGAAGCATCATTTGGGTTAGACCAAGAGCTGCATGCTGGGTTCTGCTGGCATTTCTAGACGTGTTTAAGAGTGGCCTTGTCAAAGCAAAGAAAATTCTCACTCCCTAAGGTGCACAGTAGCTCCCTAGGTCTCCTTCTGCATGGATTTCTGTCTTTCTCCTGTAGTTTTTGCTAATACAGTGAAAAGCACATACCTCAATATTATATTCAGTGACTAAATCCAAGGTAAAGGTTTTGATTAGCCTCGTCAGGCCCAGTTTGCTCTGTCTGCCATCTTCAAGCACTTCATTATGCACAGGTTTTCCCTGGACAAATAGTGAACTTGTGAGGTTGGTGGCCTTATCAATTATAGGAACAAAATGACAGGCTTTAAAAGCAAGAGTTTTATGATCCTCAGCAACTGAAATTCCATAGCTTGTAAAATGAATGTCACAGCTAGAGTGCAGAACAAGATTACAGCTAAAATTCAAGGTACAGCTGACAGTTTAAATTTGTTCAGTAATGTTGACATACTGAAAGATCATTCCTACATCTATACACACTATCTGTGAGATATGCTCGCTCAGGAAATCATTGGTCTGATTACTTCCTAGTCTAAATATTGCTGCTACTCTCTGCAGTTTTTGTTTTGTTGTTGGCCACTTGTTCTGTTGTGGACTGGAAGAAATTTCCTGGTCAAAAGCAACACACAAGAAAAGAGATGAATGTCTGCAAATCTCACTGAACTTGGGCAGCAAATGTTGATTAGAATGCAGATTGGAAAGTAAAGATATTATATCCAGATCCTTTCAGGTTATATATAAAATTTATATATAACCTGAAAAATTCCCAAACTACCTTTCCAGAGCCCACAGCTGTCACAACACCTTACCTGCTGGACTTTTGTACTCCTACCTTCTTAAACACAACGAGAGAGTTCCTTTGGACGCCGTAGTTAGCACAGACATCCTCACTGGCTGTCATCCCGAAAGGCATTTCTGGCACATCTCTGGCTGTCTCACAGAAAACTTCCACACTGTCACTGTGAAGTTCCTAGTCCCAGAAAGAGTATTTATTAAGACTTTGCCCTACATCCTGCTAAGATGTGTAGGAGTTAGAGCTCCAGGTGAAGCAGGGCCCTAAATGCTTGTGAAGTAAAAAGCCAAATGTAATTGTGAAGTGGATAATGCTTTCCAGGATTACCTAGGGGGGATCCTAGGAGTGCTGTGACACAGCTTGTGTTGGCTGGCCTGGATCAGCAGGGATGGTGGCGGGTCCCCTCTGTCCTCCCTGCACTGATCTCATCCCCCCTGCTCCCCCCTGGCACTGCCACCCTCTGCAAAGCCTTCTGCAAGCTGGGAGGGATGGAGCAGCAGCTGCTCCCCCTGCACAGCCAGCAGGAGGTGAGGGATGGCAGGAGGGCTCTCTGCTCACAAGAGGAGCTCACTGGCACATCTGGGGTTTTGACTGAGTGCTCTTCAAGGCAGGGACCTTGACTCCTGCATCATCAAATAGTCACTGTGCTGTCCACCCTCAAACTAATAGTAAATAAGCAGGATGAAAGGCAACAGCACTTCCAGATTTGATTTAATCAGACAATTATTTCATGCTAGATGAATAGTAATTTATATGCTGAGACCTTCCAACACATCCTGGCACTCATATTTGTGAGCAATCTGTGAGTAATTGAAGCCCAAATACAGCTCTTTATTTGCTTGGACACTGTTTTGTTGGCTTCCACCCATTAAATTTCTGACATGCCCTAGCTCATGCTCATCTATTGTCATTTCAGCCCTGAGCGAAACCAGTGTCCAGTCAAACACATCTGCAGGAAATATCTGCTATCAGTCTGGTTCAGGGAGCTCTCTGGCATCACTGTGATAGAAAGAGCTTCTCAATTTCCCCCAGCACTGGAAAACTGCCTTCCTTCCTAAATGGCTGCAAGCAGATTGCTGCAAAGCAAAATTCTGGGCACCGAGCATTTTCACAGTTTGTCCTGTTATGTTCTGTGTGCTCACCAGCTTCGTTACTATGGGGCATTTTGGTAATGAGTCCTGTTTTCCATATCCACAGAACTTGGACTGTCTGCTGTAGCCAGCACATTTGGGATATTATCAGTTCAGGTATGAATCCAGACATTGTGCTTTTAACTGGGCAGAGAGATATCAGAATAAAAGTCTCTTTAGTTAGAGAAAATCCTTGATTAAATTTCCAGATATTAAAGATTTCAAGGACACATTGGAAAAGCAGGAAAAAGCTACTCCTATTTTACTCACTCTGACAGCATTCCTATTGACTGTTGATCACTAGCATTCAGCCCAAATCCTAAGAATCTTATTCTGCTCTGGAAACTGGTAGAATTTGCTTGAGAAAGGACTACATGTGTTGGATCATACACAGTGGTAATATTTTATTACTTCCTATCCATGCAGATTTGGCCTTCTTCACATCAGGAACATTTGGGAGAGTTTGGCAGAGGCCTTTCTCTGAGGATGCAGGAAACACTGCTGGAGCACCCTGCTCTCAGAAGCAGATCTCAGGGTCTCTGTGCCCAGGTACTGGTTAAAGAAATGTGCTGTAGTGTAAGATTTCCTTATTTCTGCCTCGGCTGCTTGTCTAAAAGTTGTGAACAAATAGATAGAGACTGTTAATTTTTTTTTTTCTCAAATGTAGAGAAAACTGAGGGTCTGCATTTTTCTGGTGAGTTCTTGGTCTTTTGGATGTGTGGGCTCTGGTGGTGATAGCAAGCAGTATATCCCAAAGCTGGAACAGAACCAGCCTTTTTAGTTTTCCAGATAATTACCCTAAAGAAGCCAATCACTGCTAAATCATCAGCTTTTATGATGGCTTCAGCCTGATCAGTAGAGTTGATTAAAACAGTGCTAGGTCCAGTTCTTCTTTTTATCCATGTAATAAAGGCTGAGGCTTTTCTGACTCCTGTGGAAGGAAAAGAGAGTTAAGATGAAAATCAAAATGAATGACAGAAATTCCTGTGCAATCAGGACAGAGGCAGTGGAGGTGCAGAGGGATGCTGAATACAAATGGACTTGGGCTCCTTAGGACTGAGGTCAAAGCCGATTGACAGGGGGCCTGAGGTATCCAAGTTCAACCTCAGGTTCTAGTCACCACTTAAACCACTTAAACTATTGTGACTCTAGAAGACCAACAGTGGATTAGTACAGCTTTTTCTGAGACCTCTGCAAATGGTTTTATGTCCAGTTAAATGATTAATCACACATGGAGAATAGAGATGAGGAAATTCAGACAGGTAGGAAACCTGTCCTGCAAGATTTCATGTGTCCCAAAATCACAGTAAGCTATAAAGTGCTATCGACCTAAGGTTTAATCCAGAATGACTTCAAACCAATTGCAGATTTTATTGAACTGTTTGTTCAATTACATTAGGTGCCAAAATTGTTCCTTTGATGCTGCAGGAGGGATCTGATAGGCACAGAGACGTGTTAAAATTCCTCTGTGGGGCCATAGCATCACTTCAGTTTAGACATAAGAAACAAAGCTGAAGTGTCAAAGTTGTCATTTAGTTCTGGATTGTTCCATCTTTTGGCTTCCAAGTTACTACTACTACTTTTACTGAGATTATAGTCAGTCTTTTTATTTGGTAAATTGTCCTAAGCTTTCAGAAGTTTTAGAGTATTGAATCTCTTTAAAAATTACATTTTTAAACTATCATGTTTTCAGAGGAATTTGAGGCAACAAACTGAGGCTCAGGCCATTAAAATCTTAGCCCTTTCATCTCTGTATGACAGATAGGTTTGTTGGACCAGAGTAAGGATTAATTAAAATCATACATAGAAAAACAAAAGCTAAGTGTTAGAGTCAAGATGTATAGTACAAGTGGATTACCAGAGCTGCAAGTCCTGGTACTGTGCATTTTAGCAGTCTGACAAGATCAAAATTGAGTCAGACTGTTTTACTGCCACAATTTTGCAGCAGACAGCACTGCAACTAGTTTAAAATACTTTCTTTTTTTTTTTTTTTTTTTTTAAAGTGAAGCAGGCAGTCATCTGCTCTGGAGTGTACAGGCTGCAGAACAAAGTGCAGAGCAGTATCTAGTGGCCACATAGTGCTTGACTTCTGCTGTCTAAATGCAGAATTGAGGTCTTGTCACTTGTGTCAGTGCTATAGCTCCTAGGCATATTTTCTGTGTGGTTAATCTTTCTATTGAGTTCCTTTGATCAGCCTCTGTACTGGCCAGTTTCTGACCTTGCAGTTGTAACTGATGATTTCATGAAACCTAGAATGTGGCTTTCATGTTAAGTCCATTGCCAGGGACACCATTCAAAAATTCCATCTTCCATAAAGAGTTTAATTAATTTATTGATTTAAGCAAGGACTGCAGGGTTTTTTGTGCTATGAAGCATGTACCAAATCCTGTATGAGAAGTCACTGGGTGGCCATTGCACATTTCTAATTGCCAATGTTTGGCTTTTGGCTGAAAAGCCAAACATGGTACACGTGCTTTTACTCAGGGTTGCACATAAGCATTTACCAGTGAACAAAATGTAATTTAAGCCACTGGTGGTGGTACATGTCCTCCAAACAACTGGTGCTGCCTGCATGGTAAAAAGCACAGAGCAGCAGCCAGTTTCCTAATTCTTGCATCTTGCTAGAAAGTGTGCCTGAAATAGCAGCTCTCTGCTTCAGGGCAGCTATGTGTGTGTGTTACAATTCTCTGTACTCCCTGTTTCACACCAGAAAATCTGTCAGGTTTACCAGTTTCAGAGAGGTTTTCTTGTCAATGCTGTAGATTTAATCAGAGGCTGAAGGTGGGGGCTTTTGCTTTCAGGCATCAGCAGCTCTAATAGAAGTTCAGTATGGCACATCACGCTTTCGGTGGCATTTGTGCAGAGGCTGCTGTTTGCACAAGTCTAGGTGGTGGGAACTTGGTAAGAAATTCAATAGCAAGGAGGAGCAAGTTGCTAAAAATACTGAAGATCAGGTTTCAGCAGGAGCCACTGGGGGCTCAGCAGTTAAAGATATCTTAGCACTAGGTTGTGTACAAGTTCAGGAGGCAAACTTTGGGTTCCTTTTTTTGTTCGTTGTATTAAACTTGTGACTCACCTGTATGTGCTCAGAGTACACCAACAGATGCTTGGCCAAGTCAAGCAATTTTTATCACCTCTGTAAAAGTTCATCATTTTATGAAAAACATAACCTTTCTTGTATGTACTGTAAGTGAACAAAAATGTTTAATAAGACCTGGATTTCTGGGATTGCTCAAGTCTGTGATTGCCTTTGCTTAATAACTTTCTGTAAAATACTTCAAATTATTCCATGTTTTATTCTAAGCCACATATGAGCTCCCTCTGATGGCTAAATGGCAAAATTATTTTCTTTAGCTTAGGAAGTGGATCTGTATGTTAAGGACCCTGTGAATTCCCAGTTCTTTGTTAGATATGGTGTTGCTCCAGCCTGTTTCTGCAGGCACACTGCTCATGGGAATTGCAGTGGACCAGAAGAGTAATGAAGCAGTTTGGGGACCCAATTCTTGTTTGGCATAACTCATTAATGTTTATTGTAATAATTGGGAGTAAGTTGTCTTGTTTGGGCAATTCTGTACTCGGTGGAATAACACCAGTAATTAATTTGACTGTGTGAACTCAATAGAGAGAAGATAGTTATGCCCTTGGACGATGAATTCAGATTCAGGATCCTGTACTGGTACAGAGGCAATTGCATATTTAACACCATGGGCAAAACCTGCTTCCCACCTCGTGTATTTTTTATCTGAGCATCTATATTTTTCTTCTCAGCAGGGTAAAGGATGGGTACATCCTGTCATTACAGATCATTATCTTATCAGTGCATGAGACAGTTTACCTTTGCAGTCTATGGGAGCTTCCCTGCTGCCATTCACAAAAAATTTCACAGTAGGAAAGGCTTGAATATTAAATTCTTTTCTCAAGTCATGTTGGTGTGTCACATCAATTTTGCCAAACTGGATTCTTGGAGCTTCTTTTTTAAGCTGTCGTGCAGCTTCAGCAAATTCTTCAGATAAATTCTGAGAAGACTGAGATAAAGTAACATCTGGAAAAGGCCAATCAAAAGCAAATGGGTTACATAAGCCACAGTGTGAAGCTTTCTATGGAGGTTGTTGTGTCAAGTGGTAGCTGGAGGGTTTGAATGAGGTCTTCTATGACTCAGAGGTAAATGAGGGATTATATTTACTTCTTTATATTGGTGCTGGTTTGTCACCACTCCACATATCTTTGAACCAATCACGATGAACAACCAGCAACATTTCAATATTCTTTGGTTGGGAAAATATGTGGAGCAATTAAAAAGTAACTTGACTGACTATGCAGGATATGAGTTTAAGAGAGGTGAAGGGTAGAGTTAAATATGGCTCACATTAGAGTTAAATATGGATCACAAATGTGATCCCATTTTTGTAAGCACTTCACTGAGGCAAAGTTTGTAATGCAGAAAATACTTTACCAAATGAGATATGGAGGAGGGAAAGAGAGGAGCAGAGTGTGGTGTTTGAAAAGTGTTTGAAATATTTTTCAAAAATACATGTTTGAAAGGACATGTATTCCTCGTGCTGTCCTGAGTGCCAGCCCTTCTCCAGCTCAAATGGCAGCTGTGTGTTTGCTGGAAGGAGAGGGGCCATCCTGGGCTGGGCCCTGGAGCTCTGAAGTTATATTAACATGAAAAAATGACAAGAGAAGGAAATCAGGCACACAGATGCTCTGCATTCAAAGACAAGTAAGAGATAAAGGCCTGGAGCTTTATATTTTTGCAATTTGGGTTGAAAAAAACCCCAAATTTTAATTGAAATTGAGATACTCTGTCTTGTTAAATTTCTTTTATTATAAAGAACAAAACTTTTTTCTTTAGATTGTGCACATAAAAGTTTTTGTTTCTTCAATATACTTTGCAAATAGGAACAGATGAAAAACATGCAGTTAAATTTGGTTTCATAAAATTGTGTTTGTTCTTTTGTGTATATATGGGTGTTTTTGTGTATACACATGTTCAGATACATAACTGCACATACACCAAAGCATAAATGTAACAAAACAACTGTCTTTTGTTCTTTCACAAAATAGCAGATGCACTTCTCAAGAGCATATCTGGTGAAGACATTGACCAATGTGTTTGTAACCAAAAAGTAAATGGACATTTCTGTAAGAGTTCTAATACATTAAAGATAAATCCATATTCTAACTCAGGGCTGAGTTACATTCCTTGCATTATTCACCATTATCCTTGCTCTGAATCCCAGCCATCAATCATTTCCTTCCACCTTACTGTTGCAGCAAGTGTGAAGATTAGCATCAAATAATGCTATTTTCTCAAAATATTGAAGTGATAGTGCCAGGCCCTTCCACATCCAGTCACATCCAGACCCATCTTGGCAGAGGCTCACAGAACCCCTGCGCTGAAGAGCTGCTCCAGCTGCTAATAAACCAAAGAGTTCTGTTTGCAGAAGAAAACTTAGAGTCTGCTCAGGGGATACTCAGATACCATGTGATGAAGAGAAGGTGCTTCTCCAAATAAAGTAAATGAGCCTGAAGACAACAGTCCAAACACATGTTGTGTCCTAATGGCCTGTAAAATTAGTGTTTCATCAAATAAGCTTATTATGATTTTTCAAATAAATTTTACCCAAACTTTAATTTTCTATTTCCAATTGATAAAAATGGTCTTATGAACCTTTCCCTCAGCAGGATTGTAATTTGTTATCTCCTAGCACCAAAAAAGGGGAGCAAAAGTATCTCCAGTTGTACCTCAACATGCTTTAGAGACAACAGCAGAAAGCCTGCAAATCTGACCTGTCAATGTAAGAAATTGCATGTCTACCCTATAAAAACACTGTTGCTTCTAGGGACACTGAGTGTTGAACCTTTATGATTTTTTTTATTTTTTTTTCTGAAAAAGATTGCAGAGGTGGACTATTCAATAAGCCATGGAGTACTTGCCATGCAATTTGAGAGTGCTGATACACAGAGACTGCAGGTGGCAGGGCTAGCCCAGAGCAGTTACTGGGCTTTCCAGGAGGGAGGGTGTGTGGCTCTGGACAGACTGCAGCTGGAGCAGGAAACCCCATAGCAAACCAGGATCCAGCAGCTTTCAGCTAATTCTAAGTCAGTGTTTTACATCAGAGGCAATTTCAGTATAATGTTTTATTTTCTATTAACCTAAGGTTGCACAGCTGTTTTACCACAGCTGGGAATGTGGAAGCTGAAATGCTTTTTGCACAGTGAAATAAGAAGGGGTAGAACAAACTGTTGGTGAATTTCAGAAACAGAAGCTGAAGTTTCACAAACATAAAAGAAATATTAAGCTTAGACATTAGACATTTAGGTAGATTGTCTGGGCGGGGGAAGAGGGCATAGAATCCATTTTTCTCTGAAATATTTTAATTCCAAACGGATATTTTAGGAATGATGTCTTATCACTGAATGACCTGAGTATTCAGAGTTGCAGCTAACTGGGAATGTAAGCAGCATGCTTAGATAATGAGAGCTGGTAGAGTTAGTAACTGTGCTGCAGCTGGGAGAAGTGCATGACTCCAGCAGTCTGAGACAGGAGAACTTTAAGTACCATTAACCTGCTAACTGTGAGCACAAGTTCAGTGAGTGAACAGACAGATAAAAACTGTTTCCTTGACTACCCAGAAATCATGTGGAAACATCCATCATGCACCTTTCCCCTGCTTTCCTGAGTGATTAGACTCCTCTTCAGCTCTCCATCAATTCCTTTTCATTCCACTCATTCTCTGTTTGCCTCCCAGGTGCTTTATCTTTCAAGTCATTTGAGTGTTGCAGGAAATCATCACTCCTTTTATTTGGAGCCTTTTCTTGAGGTTTTTTTTTCACTTCCTCTGGTTTAGATTTTTATTGACACCGATCACTTCAGGCCGTGGGATGAGGAAGCAGCTGCTGGGGCTAATGTGGCATCACAGGCTCCAAACTCGAGGAGCATCAGCAGGGAACAAGAGCAGACACGGATAAGAGGCAGCAGAGCTGGTGGCAAGGTCACCAGGGAAGGCAGAGTGGGTGGCAGGACACCTGTGTAAGCCAGTGTGCTGTGCCACAGCTGCCAGAAGCAAGAGGCCCTTCAAAGGCTGTCAGCACATTGTATTAACATGGGAGAATGTTTCCATATCAGCAGTTTTAGCTGGGTTGTAAATAAAAACAAGGATAAAGTAAGGGTTTGAAAATTAAAAGTGGGAAGAGAACCAGAAATCCTGTATTTTGACTCTTACCTCTTCAGTACATTGACAACCTGAGTAAGCTGCTACTTCTGTTTCATGGTGCAGTTTACTGAGCTACAATATATTGAAATGTGGACAGATAGATCTTTTGCTGAGACATGAATGTGTTTAATGACCCTAAAGAATTCTTGAAGTGGGTGTACTTAGAAGCACAATGAGTTAATTTTCCTTTAGCTAATTGCTGGTGTCCTCCAATCTCATTATTCTGTCTGAATTGATGCTTTGGGGATTGCAGCAGTCATTGTGAATGTGCCTGTTGTCCTGCCAGATACTGATTTCCTGGCTGTTAGTTTCTGACATGGTCACAAAACCATTTCAGCAGTCCCATTTCTCATCTGTGCAGACTGCTTTTACAGTTGCACTACAGATAAATAAATTTCCCTGTAGAAGAGTCTTGAGATGAAGGATAGATTAATGTTTAACGTATCAGAGTAGAAGGATGTTGATCTTGCTGCAGTTGCAAGCTTGCTTGTGTGACCTTGAATTCTCCCCTTCTCTTCTAGAGTGAGATACAGCCATAACCTCCTGTGCTGACCTCTCTACTTCTTAACTGAGGTTTGCAATTCATTTGAGATTTCCTTCTATGTAAACATCAGGCTTTATTCTAAGTTTGGATTATTATAAGCATTCACTAAAATAAGTGTGTGGGAGACACCTACATGAGGGACCCATGCTAGTAAGTAATTCTGCTGCAGGTAACTGCAATTTCTTCTTAATAACATCACCTTCAGCTTTTGTGCCTTAAAAAGGAGAAGTTTCTTCAAGAGTAACCCTCATCTTGCCTATTAAATGTCATTATCTCAGTCACAGGTTGCAGGAATACTGTGGCTGACCCAATGCCTCACTAGATGTACAAATGTTCTGCTAGAAAAGGTAAACATCACCTTCTCAAAAATGAGAGCGTGCTTAGCACACAAAGCACAGCACAATGTCTGCACCACTTGTGTGCTTGTCTTTAGGTTATCCCCATGTTTATCTAGGATCTGAAAACTTTTCACTGGAAAGAACAGCAGCAGGCATTCTCAGAAGCCTGTGGAATCAAGCATTCCCTAGGGTCCGTGTCTGTCCATGAATTCTTCTGATAAGTTGGAAGAAATGGTGTTAGCATGTACTCTGAAGACTGTGCTTTTACTAAGTGTACAAACTGTATTCTCTCTGTGATAGACATATTTGTTAGAGTGATTGAGACTTTTTATGGTGCTTATTTGCTTTTCTCTGCAGTGAAAGTCAACAGAGGGATTATATTCAGGCAGTGTGTAGTGCAAACACTGAAACTCTCCCATGCAGGCAGCACTGATCTAAGGTCTACCTTCTGCTGGTGACAAGTGCTCTGAATTCCCTGTGCTCATAAGCATTTGTGTGGAATTCAATCCCCGTCAGTTTAACGGGGATTGGGAGATGCCCCAGCCTGCAGCAGAAGAGCACTTCCAACTGAGTGCTGAGATGAGGTGCAGGACACACATTGCTGGTGATGCTTGCATCGTTTTCAGACAAGTCTTGTGGCACAGGACAGCTGGGATGAGAGAGGAGGAGCGCTGGGTTCCTGGGTCAATGCTTTGCTCTCACACTGAGTACTTGCCCTGTGAACTTCGCCCAGCTCCAGAGGGATCTGTACATTGCCTGGCTGAAAGTCAGCATGTATTTATAGTAACCCTTCCTGAAGGAAGGCAGACCTGGGACACTGTCAGGGTGGAACTGACAGGTATTACAAAGGCTTGAATGTCACTGGGTAGACAACGTCAAAGCTGACCTCACCTGACAAATACTGTGGGACTGGTGAGTAAATAATATTATACAACAGGGAAAGCATTGGGGTTTTCTTATAACTGAGAGGTCTAAGGCACAGTCTTGAATGAAAGTTTGTAGCTCAAACTTTTCTGGAGTTGGTGCAGCACCAGAAAAAAATCCCATTTTCTGGGAATTCTGGGATCCCTTCCCACTCTCTGTCTCTGTGATCTCTAATGAGTCAGGAAGAAAAAGAACTCAGGTCTCACATTCATTCTGGATATCTGAAGCTAATTCCTGGTAGCCTCACAGATTTCCTGGGTATCTGGGCAATATTGTTTTCTCTCACATTACCTAAGTTTCTTTAATAGTGCCTTGTTAACACAGGTTGTTTATTTAGATAGACTTTTTAGAAGTAGCATTTAACAGATATGGGCTTTATGGCTTTTCTGTGCAGGTCCCATCTTTAGTCTCCTTGTGTTGTGGCAATGAAATTGTTCCAGCAAATGAGTCAGCTCATTCAGCATTGTGGAGTCAGGTTTCCTCCACCCCAGGGCAGTGCCTCACTGCAGGATAGTTTGTCACTGCCCCAGAGGCTGTCCAGTGGCATGTCTCCAAAGGGAGCTACAGAGATTGAGGCCAGTGATTTCCAGATAATGGATCAGTGCTGTGGAGCTCATCCCTCCTGGGAGTGATTCCATAATTCTTTCCAGGGACTGTGGATGCCTTTATGGCTGTGGGGGGAAGGCAATCCATGGGTTTTCAGCAAGGCCTTAGATTGACATGCTGGCCTTTGATCCAAACCAGAGAGTGATGAGGATCACTCAGGCAAGGTGAGTTTGGGGAGCAGATCTTCTCCTCTGTGTTTTGGAAGATGTGGTGGGGAAGGGAAGAGTCTGTTTGTCCTTCCCTTCTGAGGGAGCCAGGTGTGAGAGATCAGAGAGCTCCAAGACTGCCCTGAAGAAGGGGCAAGGAAGCCTGCTTTAGACCCCCACATCCCTGCAGTGCCCAAGTCCCTGGGCTACTATGTTCTGAACAATCCTTTCTCCATCTCCTGTCTCTTTCTGAATTTTTCCATGTCTGTTTTCCACTCATACTTGGTTGCAATCCTGAAGTGTGTTGCAATATCTCACTGTTGATAATCTCTGCCAGTACTGAGAAAGTTTGTTTACAAACTCTCCTCTGACCTGGTCACTTAGATCCTGTGCTTTGAAACCTCTTACAAAGGTGAGAATGCAGAATGACTAAGGTTTTTTCTGATAAGTTATTTTTTCACCAAAATTATGCATCTTCAGAGAAATAAAACAGTACACAATTGCAGATTGAATTTGGCAAATAGCTTTAAATCCTCCACAATTAGTAAACAAAATCTTCCTAAATTTCAACACTTTCAGGAGTATCTAAAAATTTTAAACACTCTGTTTTAAATAATTTTCTAATGTGACTATTCTGAAAGATTAAAAACACTTGAAGTTTTATAACCTTGTTTCAGGACTAATTAAATGTTTGGTATGATCCAAACATATTTTTAGTTTCCTGAATCTGTTAGTGTATTTTAGATTTTGTTGTTGAAAATACAAGTATTTTCATTTCAGGTTGACCTACACTACATTATTATTATTATTATTATTATTATTATTATTATTATTATTATTATTATTGTCTTTATTGTATTCTTTATGCTATGATCAGTTTTATTGTTTATTTCTATACTATTATGCTGCATATATTATTATATATTCATATTAATATTAAATATTTTATTTTATAGATTATATTATATTATGTTATATTTAATCAGCAGGAGTAAAATTCACATTTGATAGTGATGCAAAAGAACAAATTAGATGCACTTCTGCAAAATTAGGATATTGCCTTAATTTTGAATATCCCTTCCAAATATGGAACAGTTTGGGGGTTCAGCTTGTGCCTGTGTCTGGCACCTGCCTCCAAAGGGGGTCTGGTTTGCAAGTGTTTGTGTAATTTAAGGTTAAGGGGATGTGTGCACTGAGCTCAGGGAGTTTGGCTCAGCAGAGCCAGGTCAAGCCCAAGCAACAGAGACAAAGATTTCTCTGCCTTATGCTGATCAAAGGGTTTCTGCCACCAGCAAGCTGCTGGCCAGTGCAGATCCCTGTTTGGGACACGGGAGATTATGCAACATCTGAACTTTTAGATGGGTAACATCACAAAGATCTGCAGCTTGGATTTTGCCTTTGTGATCTACTTGATGGCCACAACTTAAAACAAAGTTAGTTATTCAAAAACCCCACCAATTTTGTGCCCAGAAGAAATGAAGGACTGCAAACCTGCCTCTACCTAATCAAGCGCTCCTTTCAGGGAAGAAGAACAATATAATGCAACTACAGATATCAAAATATTGTAAAAAGACAGTCCCTGAAGCCCAAAAGCTCGCAGAGGAGAGATGCCATCCAAAAAATCTCATACAAAGTGCTGATGAAAACGCAAGAGGGAGAAAAGCACTCTCTGATTAACTTTTGTTTGGTTGGGGTTTTTTTTAAATATGTTTTACCCATCACTGCTGTGAAACACAGACTTGCAGAATTAGGCAATGGAAGCAAAGAATGCCAACTCAGCACTGTCTTATGTAGCAGACTGGTATTTAACCACCCAAAAAAGAATAAATTACTGTAGTTACGATCAGAAATAGATACATAGAGGAAACCAAAACAAACAAGGACTACTAGGGGACAAAGCAATGGTAAAACAAGCATTCTTGAGTGCCCCAACATCAGTCATTCTCTGCAGAGCCACCAGGGTAAGGGAGGGGAAATTGATACTCACAGAACTTCACCAGGAGGTATTTGGTTTCCTTCAATGCTCTGTCAAAGTTGCTCTTTTTCAGCAGAAGGACATGATTCTCCTTCTTTATTTTGGGGAGCTTGGTTTTCTTTAGCTTTGCTTCATTTGGGCTTATGCTGTCTGCTGCCAGGAAGCCTGTGAGAAACAACAATAGAAGAAGGGAAAATGGATGTGTCCTCATCTTGTCCTGCCTTTATCCAGATACTGAGAAAGAAAGAAACAAAGCAGCATTAAGCAGTAGGGTTTGCTGCTCAAATGTCTGCAGCTGTATCAGCCAGACCAAGAGGCTGATAAGGTTGATAAGTCCACCACCAGTGGAGCCAACTGCACCTTTCCATGGGAAGATTAAATTAGTTAAGTACTTCCCCATCTTTAGTAGTGGTTCAGGGGTGGAGGAGTTGGGAAGAAGTATGGGGAAGTTGGGTTTACTGTGTCTGAAAATAAACAACCCCAGGAGAAGGTGAGAGAGCACAGGAGGAAATGCCTACAGAAGCACCAGTGGATTCCAAGTGTGCTGGTGTAATTGGAAACCCTTCTCTTGTCAGGGCTGCAGAGAAAGCAGCAGCTCAGGTACCTGGGACAGTATTTGAGGGCTGCTCCTCTGCCTCATGTTTGCTTGTCTCTTGCACTTATGGATCTACTAATTGTGGGGCTGAGAGTGTGCTGAGGTCAGGGGAGAACTCTCATTTCTTTGCACAGGTAATTTTAATGTCTGTAACTCTTTGATGACTTGTCTATGAGGCCCCTCTGTACTTAAGTGCCAAGTTGTAGCTCAAGTAAGATACTACTTTGTGGGTTAAACCAGAAGGTTTTGCAATTGGTTTTCAGTGGTCACAGAGTCTGTGCAATAAATGGAAGGGGCTAAATGTACCAATTCATCCTTAGGATTGCTATCAGCTGTGCATGTGAACTACGAGGCCTCCCAAGACAGCCCTTTCAGAACATTTAAAAAAATATTTTACAGAAATATTGAGATTCTGGAATTCCTTCGATTACTATGGAATTATTTCTGTAAACACCTGCCAGTCTACAGTTGTAGCAGAAATATCTTTGACCCTTAAACTCTGATGAAATTTGTGAACTTTACCCCCAGAGCTGTAGCTGATAGAGGAGACCAGTCACAAAGGACGGAGTATTTCAGTGGCATGAAGGACAGAGCTGACTTGACAACAGGTGGGTCTGGATTAGTAAAATCAAGAAGAAATTCCTTCAATAATGATTCTTTCTTCTTCTTGAGGAGCAGCAAGTATTCTTTGCACCTTGTGCCTTTAGCAGACTTTTTATTCAGGAGGGCACCACTAAAAAGAAGGAATGTTCATAATGGGGGTTGATGTGGCAGCCTCCATTTTCTGTGGGTGAAGGCTCTTGGGGGGCATATTGCTGCAATTTATTCTGTCTTCATGCCTGCTGTGAGTGGGACTTGGTTTCCAGCAAACTGTTTTCTACCAGGCTCCAAAGCTTTGTCTTGTAATGCACCTTGAGATGTGCTCCATTGGTACTGGCAGAGCGTGCCTAATGCAATCAGGAGCTGTGTGGTCAGGCTGCTGGCAAGATAAGATCACACATAAATACAGATTCAGCAATCAGGTACTAAAGGAGAAAAACAAGCAGAAAGATAAGCTTCTCCCATTTGACTTTGTGGTCTCTTTCTCTTCACAACAGCTCTTTTCAAAGATGTCTTTCAAGTAACATACTAGTAAGGTTAAAAAGCATCTCTCAGAATTGCAGGTTAAAACTAACAAGGCCTGTTTGAGCTGGGCAGGCAGTTATTTGAGCTCAGAGCACAGCCTAAGGCTCCAGAACAAATGTAGGATGACAAAACCATTTGCTGACAGAGCTGGTTTTCCCCTGTCTGTCACTAAAACAAATAGCCATCAACTTAAATCCCTCCTGGAAACCTCCTACCAGGAAATAGGCTCCATCATGGAGTGGGTTTCTAACCTCAATGTACTGAAAGGAAACTGCAGAAAAAAGGAGGATCATACAACAGTCCATCCTGCCAGGACAGATGTGCAATGAGGAAAGGAGTGAGATTTAGTGGAACTGAACTGGTGGAGAACAATGTTTTCTGTTAGACACAGAGCAGATAAGACCACATTCTGTGTATTTCTTCATCAGTGCTAGCTAGCTTTGGCTTTCTTTTTGTGCTTTGCAGTTTGAGAAATGTGGAAAACCTGCCCCCTGCAGAAGTCACAGTCCAGTCAGCAGGAAACACTGGATTCAGGATCAATAATATTCTAGAGCCTTCTACTTAGTTACCACTCACACCCTGTCAAATAAGTGGCCAAGAGCCATTGAGATTGCCTGACCTGTGCACCTTCTGTCTCAATTTCTCTGGTTTGCCTCACAAATACAGTGATTTCAGAGTGATGCCACTTACTGTTATTTATTGGCACTGAGCACTGGAAGCTCTCACTACTCCTACACTTGCAATAAATAATGCAAAGGTGAGAGAAACTGCATAGAATCCCTGGGAGACAGGTATGTACTGCTGGCTGTTAAATAAGGACAACATCATGGCACAAAAAAGTTTAAAAGCTAAGCTGATTTTATAGAATTGAGTAAAAAATCCCTTAGATATATAGGTACATCCTTAAGGACTTAATTACACTCAAAACAAGTTTATCTGATGATTAAGGTCCTGTGAGTGAAAATCCAGTTTTCTTGACTTTCAGGGCTGGGCTTTAAATACCTGTGGCATTATCCATTCTGTCTCTTCCACATGTACCTGTATGTTGTGTAGGAAAGACTAGGAGAAACTGGAAATGTTGGCACTTTCTTTGCAAGTTTATTTTACAACATGTCTCTTTTCCCAAGCTTCACACTTCAGCTGAAGTGCAAAGCAAATGGAAGTCTTTGGCACTTCACCTTTGCTCACCTACTGTCTATTTTGTGTTTATTCCATGCCCTCAAAGGAAATAGAACTCATAAGAAAATAAATCAGAGATTCATCAGTTTTATTGGTGCATAAATTCAGTGTGACTCGCCATCTAGTGCAGGTTTAGGGCATAACATAATTACAGAGACAGTTTTAAGTCAAGGTGATAGTCTCCTAAAACCCTTCAAAAGTAGTGGTATTTCATTTCTGTAAGCAGGCAAAGTAACATAAAAGTTACAGGAATCCAGACATAGATATTGAGAAAAGGAATGGCAAGTGAAATTTGAGAGATGAGATATGAGGGTCATTCATCAGCTGACAAAGTAGAGGACAAATATTATAATGAAAAGCAGTGCACAATCCCTTTACAAGAAAAGAAGCAACATAAAACAATAGGGAAAACATGGATGTGTTCAAACAACCTATTTATTCAAGCTGGTTTGCATTAATTCATCCAGCATGAGAAACTAGACAGCATCCAATAACTGTTTGGTTTTAAATGTATTTTCTTTCATTCCAGGTGACTAATTCCTTAGGTGCACGCCTGATTCCTTCCCCTCACCATCTGATAAAACATCATTTATCATGAGAATATTTCTTAAATCCTGGATTCCTCAGTGTTTGTGGATTCTCAAGTCACCTTCCAGAACATTCCATGGAAACACCAGGCTTCTTACATCTCAGATTACTTCCCATTATGAATCTATAAACCAGGGTAAAAAGGAACTGCCAGAATATTTCAACTTTGCAAGTGATGTCTTAGATGAATGGGCACGACTGGAAAAGGTAGTATTTGTCTTTTATTTTATATACATTGAATTGTAGCTTAACCCCATTTGTCAGCTAAGAACCACACACACACAAACACACACACACACATCCAATGGGATGGGGAGGAGAAACAGAAGAGAAAAAAGGTAAAAACATATAGGCTGGGAACAAACAATTTAAGAATTGAAATAAAATATAGTAATAAAAAGAAAATTAATAATAATTATCACTATTGTAATGTATTAGAGAAATACTAGTAGAAATAGTAGTGATGAAGTGGGAGCTTAAAAAAAAGGAGTGGAACCAGGAAAACCCAGAAAAGATGAATTACGCACAACACAATTGCCCACTGATCAACACCTGGGCTGTCCCCAAACAGTGACTGGCACCTCTCAACCAACTTCCCACCAGGGAATTAACTCAGCAGGATCTCCTGTCGCTGGAATATCCCTTTGGACAGCTCAGGTCAGCTCTCCTGTCTATGATTCTCCCAGCTTTTCATGCACCAACTTGCTGGCAGAGCGTGAAAAACTGTGAAGTCCTTGACTTAGTTGTTGCTAAGCAGTGCTTACTCTATCCCAGTCAAAACCAGGACATGGTGGAACAAATCTGAAATTATACAATTTAATTAATGGGTACTGGATAGTACGGACACCATTTTATTTTCTTTGTCAGAAAGATGGGTATCACTCCAAGAGAGGAGCTGCCAAAGATTATTTATCTTGAAGTGAAGCCTTTAAAAGTTTGTCTTATTTTAATATCTTCTCACGTGTTGTAGGATGGGAAAAAAACAGCAAATCCAGCTTTTTGGTGGGTCAGTGATAAGGGAGAGGAGGTGAAGTGGAGCTTTGAGGAGCTGGGCTCTCTGTCCAGGAAGGCAGCCAATGTCCTTTCTGAGGCCTGTGGCTTGAGGAGAGGAGACAGAGTTGTAGCAATTCTGCCTCGTGTGCCTGAGTGGTGGCTCCTGAACGTGGCCTGCATGCGAGCAGGTGAGTGACTCGCTGACTTGTTGGGGGCAGACAGAAAGCAAAAGAAAGAGCCTACAAACCATGTATTAGACTGGGGTGAAGAAAATGCAAACAGCAATGTTCTGTTGGGACCTCTACAACTGATCTTCTGCCTCCAAGGAGAATTGGCAGCACCCACCCAGGAAGCACAGGGCCAGACCTGGTCCAGTCAAATGGCATCCTCAGGTGAAGCCAGGGAGGGCTGAATGGCTGCAACCTAAGGCCAGACTTGACCACATACATGGGAAGGGAGCTGAGTTTATAATGGAAGAACTTATATCATTGGTGTCATTAATAATTCAATATATCTATTTAGCTCTGGTTTTAACCTGATAAACATCCATGATGGATAAAATCAGCATCAACAGAGAGACATAATCAAGTCTTTTTGGGAAATGCTGAGTTTTCTCAATTGCTTCTTGCTTTTTTCCAGGAATTGTCCTTATTCCAGGAACATCCCAATTAACAGCCAAAGACATCTTATACCGACTGCAGGCTTCAAAGGCCAAGTGCATCGTTACCAATGAGACGCTGGCACCTGCAGTGGAATCTGTCCTGCCTGGCAGCCAGTTCCTGAAAAGTAAACTCCTTGTAGGCCAAGGGAGGAGGGATGGCTGGCTGAACTTCAAAGAACTCCTTGCGTGAGTATCCAGCTCTTTTCTTCCCAGTTCTTTGAGGTGAAGGGAGCTGTATCAGTCAGGTGACATTGCTGAGTTGTGGGGGTAATTTTCAAAATACAAATGAGTTACATATTTGCATTCCTCTATCAGCTCCCTTTCTTGTGATTATACTGGTAGACGTTCGTCCAATCCAGGTTTTGGGACTTAGTTCATGTTCTTCAGCTTCACTTAGCAGCCTGCCAGGTTTTAGAAGCTCTCTACTGTGATCACCAGACAAGCTCACAAAGTTCTAAACAATTGTTATGATCTTGTCTGCTGGAGCCCATTCTAATGGCTCTTGATTAAATGGGAAAATATTGCTAGCTCTTGGTGCTCAGTTCTTTCTTCCCTATGCTATCCTGGGAGCTCAGAGGATCTGAATTATTCCTCAGTCTCTTGAACATGAATGATCTACTATGTGTAATAAGATTAATGTACTTGCACAATAACCTTAGTTATCGATTTCCTAACTGGTTTTTGCTTGTGTGAGGCAGACACTGATTTCTGGCTGCTGTTCCATAATCAGCATCTGGAGTGCCCTTGCTAAAACAGTTGAGGACAAAGTCACTGAAATATTCTGTAGGTGCTCATATCTTAAAAGTGCTGGCATACAGGACACACTTGTTACAAGCAAAATGTGCTCTCTAACTGTTCTTACCTGTGTTACCTCTTATTTACTGAGATTGTTCACGTTGGGGAAATTTTCCTGTTGAACTCCTAAACTATAAAAATGCTGTTGGCCTGGTGGAAAACTGCATGTAGTGACTGGAATATATCATTTCTTCTGAAGGGTTGCATCTGCTGACCACCAGTGTGTCAAGACAAGGAGTCAAGACCCAATGCTGATCTATTTTACCAGTGGAACTACAGGCTTCCCAAAAATGGTGCTGCACTCCCACAGCAGTTACGGCATTGGATTTGCAGTCAGTGGCAGGTATTACCTTGCAGCTCCTCCCAGGGTCCTGACTGAGTGCTGTGATGAGCATTAAACTGAACCTGAGGCCGTAACATTCCAGTAAATGCAGGCATCTCATGACTGTGGGATCTTGCCTCTTCCTCATCTTGAAAGTTAAAGGATACCTTTTCCAAAGCATTCTGAGTTGGAAGCTGGTGATCAAGGGTCCAGAGAAGTAACTTGTTTAGTTTCCTGGAGAAATGAGCTGTGACTTAGCTGATGTCTCAACTGCACCAGGTAGGGAAAGCCTACTCAGATGATCTGTTTGGGTTCTGTTCTAGATCCAGATTCTGCAACTCAAGATACAGATGTTTTGCACTGCTCACAAGAAAAATAAATGCTTGAAATGTTAAGCAGGAGGGAAGGAAGGGAAATCAGAAAATATTTAAGACTCTTCAACTCTCTCAAACTTTCTACAGAGCCCTACTTGCTGACACCATCTTCTAATGGAAGCCTCCTGCTGTGACCTGGACCCGAGTCTCTCACATTCTCTGCATTATTTCTTTCATCTCTGCTTTTTCATCAGGTATTGGTTGAACTTGACTCCTTCAGATATATTGTGGAATACCTCTGATACTGGCTGGGTAAAAGCAGCTTGGAGCAGTGTTTTTTCACCATGGATCTGTGGATCTTGTGTCTTTGTACACAATATGCCACAGTTTAAACCAGAAGTTATTGCAGAGGTAAGCTTAATATCTTATACTGTGACATTTATTTCCATTGTTCAAAAGTGAAAAAAACAAACTGAGCTTTAATCCATGGGTGCCATTGATTAGTAGCAGCAGGGATAGTACTTCCCACACCCAAGGAATCATCTCTCCATTTGGTGCCCATTAAGCTCAAGGAACAAGTGTTTTCCCTCCTGGTTAGGCCATGTGTCATTGTTCAAGTGTAGAGAAGAATTGGATAAAGACGCAGGATATAAAGATCTTGGGATCACTGCTGTATTGTCCAATATTGAACCTAAACCTTACTTCAGGTATGGACTTCCAGCTGCTTTGGGGTCAGGCTGAGTATGGGCCAGTATTCAGAATAAGGCGTAAACCTGAATTAAGGCTCTATATTTCTGAATTTTCAGTGAGTTGCCAGAGTGCCTCTTCCTCCCTTAAGGCACTTTAAACCAATCAGCTGATTGATGCCCCTCAAAATTGACCTTTTTTGTTAATCACCTGCACATTCACAAGGTTTTCAGCACAATAACTTCCTATTTTTCTAGACTCTCTCAAGATATCCCATCACCACCTTCTGCACAGCTCCCACTGCCTTCCTTATGCTGGTCAAACATGATGTGAGCAGGTACAGCAGGGAGGGGAGGGAGGCTGGGGTATACTGCTGGGACAGCTCTGCATGGTTAGCTCCTTAGGCTCCTTAATTCTCTTTTTAAGTTCAAGGAAACCTAATTAGCAAAGCTTGCTCTCAGTAAAGAAGGCTCTCAGTTTTGAAATGTGAGAAGAATTAGCCACACCATAGGCTACTTGGACTTCAGGACTGGGTCTTTGAATAGACAGCACAGAGGAAAGAGAGGAGATTTTTTTTTTTTTTAAACTGTCACTTCCTCTGAACTTGGGCTTCACAGTTCAATTTAAGTCAATGTTTTAGGCAGCATTGGATCAGGGAGTTACTGGTGCACCATGGAGTTGTTCTTATATGTTTGGGAATGAAGAGAGCAGTTAGAGGAGTTCCACATGCTGAGAGTTATTTGGCAGCTGTTCTTCCTGTAAAATACCCAGCTTGTGAGAAGTGGTTTGCAAGAAGTTTTCACATCTTTGGTAAGGCGCTCATTCTTGTCACAGAGGTTTTCATCCTGCAAAAAGCCAACCCAGATTTAGCAGAGCTCAGCTTCTGTATATCTATTCATCCTTCCTTTTGCTCTAGAAAATTCTCTTTGTTATATCTGATCTTAGATGTTGGCACATAACTCAGCTTTCCACACACATCTGATGTGCTTGTTCATATTTCTCCTTTTATGAACAGTTCTCCGAAGGAAACAGTTTTGCTCATGCATATTCCTAATTTAGAAAAACCTAATTCTGTTGACACATGCATAAACCACATCATCTTCAGTGGCAACTCAAGCAGACTAGGATTCTAGTCAAGGTGGTCATAACAGGATGATGATTGTCATTTCCAAAGGAGCTTGTGAAGTTTTAGGTGTCCTTCCTTTTTGGAAAGCTGAAGGAGGCTGTTTGGTTAAATCAATTTACTGTTCTTCGCAAGAGTTAAGAAAATTATTTTATCTGCTCTTTCTCTCAAGCTACAAGTTCCCGAGTCTGAAGCACTGTGTAACTGGAGGGGAAGCACTCAATCCTGAAGTGTTGGCAAAGTGGAAAATCCAGACAGGGGTGGATATCCATGAAGGTTATGGCCAGACTGAAACAGTATGTTTGCAATAAATGTAATTACTGGTAGTAAAACCCTTCACCATCTTTACTTCAAAAGCAAAACTAAAATTTATTATTTGCTCTGGGTAACAATTTGTCCTGTGTGAGGTTTTAATGAAAAATATTAAAGCAGCTCTCATCCCAGACTGATGTTCTTGAGAACCACAGTGTTCTCAAGGTCCTGATTCAGCCCTTGTCACAACAAAGTCACAAAGAGGAGTCCTGTCTAATGCAAACAATAATAAAATTTACAAGAAGCTGCAACAATTATTAAAAAATCTTTTAAAAATCTATTCTGCAGGTGACAATCTGTGCCAATATGAAAGGAATGAAAATTAAACCTGGCTCTTTGGGAAAAGCTGTTCCCCCTTATGATGTGCAGGTATGAGGCAGTTGTGGGCAGAACAGAAGGCAGTGCTGTCTGTGTCCCTTCTGTGCCCTGCACTGAGCTGCAGCACATGTTCCTCTGAGCTGATCAAAGCACCCCTGCTGTGTCTGTCCCTTCTGCAGATCGTAGATGACCATGGGGCTGTTGTGCCTAAAGGAGAAGAGGGCACCATTGCCATCCGAGTGAAACCCACACGACCCTTCTGCCTGTTCTCTGAGTACTTGGTGAGCCTGACTTGCTGTGTCTGTGTCTGCTGAGGGGCTCAGGAGAGACCCAGGGCAAAGGTCTGCCAGGAGCAGAATTCCATGCAGGATCCTCAGAAAGTCTCACTGGGTTACTTGAGGACTTTGAGCCTGATCAGTGCATAGTTTCAGGAACAGACTGACTGACAAGAGTGTAGCTTCAAAATGGAACGTGAACCAGGGGATACCTTGTTCCAGATATGTGCCATCTGCTTCATGTTCAGAGCACCATTATTCCCTCTGTTCCATTCCTATCTTTGGTTAAACGTTACTGAAGAAAGCCCATAAATTCTACTCTTATACAACAGAAGCTCAGGGAGGCTTTCCAAGGCACAGGTATTTTATTCCCTCATACCACTGTCAGAGGTACCCCCATTCCATCAGGCACTGCAGTCAGAGAAACCTCAGTACAGATGCCTGTCACACACAACATGAGCACGAGATCAACAGCACAAACACAAGCTACAGCACAAACCCCTCACAAGGAGATGAGCATGTGGCTCTGAGGCAGTGACACCTCAGTGAAAATATAAAGCTGTATTGAACACACTCATTTTGAGTACCATTTTTTGTTCATTTTTAGGCATCACTGCTAAGGAAATGCATTACAATTCACTAACAATAAGATACTTTTCTGGAAATGTTTGATTGTTGCCAGGATAATCCAGAGAAAACTGCTGCCTCTGTGCGAGGAGATTTTTATGTCACCGGGGACAGAGGCGTTATGGATGAAGAGGGATATATCCGGTTTGTTGGAAGAGCTGATGATATCATTAACTCTGCTGGGTAAGGCATTTCCTTTTAGATCTGCCTCATGAAATGCAGCCTGGAAAGCCCAGAGGGCTGGTCCGTGCTGCTGGCTGAGGTGTCTCTGTGCTCCCAGGTACCGCATTGGCCCCTTTGAGGTGGAGAGTGCATTGATAGAGCACCCAGCAGTCGCAGAGGTGGCTGTTGTCAGCAGTCCCGACCCAGAGCGAGGGGAGGTAAAACAAGCCAGGAAAAAAATGTGAAAGAAATACCCTTTGTGCTAAGTATCAACTTCCTTGTATGTACTAGGCTTCCTTGGAATTCAGTGTTGCAGACTTTTGAAATTAGGTGGCCGTAAACATTTTTAAAATCCATACCTTGACACATCTTACAATATCAGAATTATTCAATTGCAATGTTTTTCATGGGAAGAAAATTTGATTTTTCAGACTAATCATGTGACCTTTTTGTCTAAGCAGTGAAATTTTGATTATTTCCCTTTACCAATAAGCATATGGTGGCAATGATACACAGAGTGTTGAATTTTTGCTTTATATTTTTCCAACTTTGCAACATTTCTTTGAGCAACTGGGACAATATTTTAATCTCTCTTTATTTTCTATACTAGAACTTTTTGAAAGTTTAATAATATATAAAGTTAGAAAAAAAGTGGAAAACAGCAAAACATTCTCTGCTCCAGAATGGGTCCTTCATAGCACAGCAGTTGATAACAAACAGCTAATGAAAAGGGAAATTAAGGAAAAAGTTCAAATTTTGGCATTCTGAATTTTGACACTAGCTTTTCACATCAAATATATCCCTTTACTGCCAGCTTTGGAAGTTAATGGAACCCCTTCATTTTTGTGGCACAGGTGGTCAAAGCCTTCATTGTTTTAGCTCCTGCTTTTGCATCACATGATCAAAAAAAATTAATTCATGACCTTCAACAACATGTCAAGAAGGTGACTGCACCATACAAGTATCCAAGGAAGGTAAGCACAGCCCAAAAAGACGGGTTCTCTCATTGTACCAGAAATTGTGCATTTTTTGTCCCGTCTTAGCTCTTTTTCAGCATTTTCTGAAAACACTCCAACCAGAATTAGATAAAATAAAAATAGATGCCTTGGATTGGCTGTGTGTGCTAGAATGGACCCAGGGGCAGGCAATGGTCATGAAATTTTACTTCATGAGGGCCCAGTGCTTCTTTCACGGAGTACTGGGCTTTTCACAGCAGCTCACATGGGCAAGGCATTCCATTCTAACCAGTTCTGCCTTGAGCTCTCCTCTGACAGACAGGCTAAATCAAAAGTTCCTGCTAGCATCAGTGGGTTGGAATCTATCTCTTCCCACTAGGAAAGACACCAGTAACTCCCTGTCCTGAAAGCTGAAGCACTCAGCTCCTAGAGATCATGGTACATCTCCCTGCAAGTACTGTCTGTGCAGTAGCTACAAGGTGTAGTAAGGAATTTCATCATTCCAGCCCTGGTTATGCAGCTTACCATCCATTTATCCCCAGCTATCCTGTGCTAAAAGTGTTTTCACAATCTTTTGTTGCACCTGGGAAATTATCCACAAGTTATTTGGCTACAGGGAGCATTTTTGCCTTTCAGGTGGAGTTTGTTCAGGATCTGCCAAAGACAGCTACTGGGAAAATCCAGAGAAAGGTTCTAAAGAACAAAGAGTGGGGAAAGGTATAAAAAGAGCAAGAGTGATACAGAAAACAAGGAGAAACTCTCCACCGTGTGTACCAGCCATAACACAAGACACAGAGCAGGTTGTCATGACCCACAGCAGAACAAGAACATCAGGAAAAACAAACTGCAGAAGAAAAAGGAGAAAACATTCTTGAGGATGTGTGGTATTGGAACCACTTTGGCCATCGACCTACAAATTTTCGAAGGAAGGAAGTGCAAGTGATTCAAAGTGTGGGATGGGAGAAAGACTCAGGTGCATACAGAGATCTAATTTTTTTTTACCACAATTTGTATAAACATCTTCCTTAAAAAAATGGGTGAAACTACAAGGCTTTGAAAATTACAAATAAATGAGAAATTAATATGAAGATATGTTTGTCCTGAGGTGGGTATCAGCAATTAATTAACATCCAAAACCTACCACTGTAACATGCTCAAATTCTTTCAGAGTAGAAGGAAAAATGCATTTCTTTTTAATGCTTCTCTTCATCATGACGAATTTGTGATGTACTTAAATGGTTAAACTGGAGGAAAAAGTGCTTTAGGTTAAGGTGCAAATTATGCACAATTAACAATGGTGTAAATGATTACAAGAAAAAAGTTACTCCACAGAAAGAGTTCTGCTGCTTGGTCTGTTTTGTGCCACATTCTCTTCTCATTACTCCAGAAGAGGTGAGCAATAAAGTCAGAGGGGTTTCACTGCAAAACCTTTATGAAGGAGTTTCCAGGTTTGACATCTCCAGGGAACAGCTGATCCTTACAGTGCCTCACATGGGAAACATGTCCTGAGAGGTGAGTGAATAATGAAGAGGATCTCCCCCAGCAGCTCCTGATCTCCTGTCCACAGCAAAAAGGTGAGGAAAATGTTATTTATCTGCACTCTATGTATTGATGATCACTGAGCAAAGCAAATAGTATTCAATCAGGAATAATAATTTTTGATTCTCACTCCTCGTTCTGAGAACTTTGCCATTACTGGGTCTTTTCCTCAGTTTTCTGTCTTCATTTTCATCGCTACATTTGCAGGTGAGAAAGTGCTAAAAACGTGAAGGTTCTCACAGTTTTCTTGGCAGAAGTTGTTGTAGAGTACTTGGGAATACCAAACTCCAAATGTGTTTCATCTTGTCAGCCTTGAATATAATCTCCCTAAATATCATGTCCTTCCTCTTTCTCTCATAGGCTATTGTGTAGATTTTGTCATTGTAATGCTCCAAAATATGCAAGTTACAGCTAAAGCAGAGAATTAGAGCAGACTGAGAAAGGAGAAACATCTCCCTAAGTGATTAAGGATGATTTACAAGTGGTCAGTGTTTCTCTGCCACAATGTCCAAAGATTGTGGAGAACACCACGAATTTCTGCTGCTTTTGACAAAATATCTCTTTGGTGGGGAAAATCTGCATCCAGATTGTTTATATTGGCATACACCACTGAAAAGATTAAGTTGTGTTAAGCTCTGGCTATTTGAACTCATTTGTCTGATGGGCAGATTAAATATTACTGTATAAGGTTCTACTAAGGAGTAAGGCAATAGTTCCAATGTTAAATAAGTAACTTTTCTTGAGGAATAAAATTTGACCAATGCTGACATCTGTGCATCAAAGATGTGAGAATAAACAGCTACAACTGAAGACATGGGGCAAGGGGTAAAAGACAGGCAGGCCCATGATCTGTTTTTATCTCTTGTAGGATGCCTAGAGTTGAAAATGCTTGTGGGAAATGTTTTATAATGTGAGCTATGTGAGCAGATTGCTCCTGAGAATCTGTCTATGGAAACATGTATAGATTTAAAGCAAACAAAAGACACATAATGGGTGACATTGCTTTGCCAAATTTGCAAACTGTGAAGCTCTCTAGGATTTACTCCTGCCCCAACAGACAGCAGAGAATATTTCTGGCAGTCAGGGCATGCAGTGACAATGTGTGTCAGTTTATTTATTACCTTCTGTTAGGAATCTTGGCAAAGAATGAAAACATACATGCATGACAAAATAGGGATGCTGTTTCTGAGAAAGAATAAAAAGTTTTAAGAAACAGTATAACTGATCACTAGTAATTATCTCTAGGGATGAATTTTCAGCTCTCTCAAAGATACCTGTAAAATAAGCAGAATCACTTACCAATTAAAAAGGCATGTAACAAAACAAACAAGACTAAATCTTTATTAATGATCTTTAGCAAAGGCTTAACCCAATTAATAGTTTGTAACAGTCTGAGAGAGAATTTTAAGTCCCACATATTTCTAGGGTGATGTTTGCTGTATCTTTTCCTCTGTGATGGTCAGTCCTGCTTGCTGCATGGCTGTGATGGTGGCTTTCAAAGTTGAATGCAAAGATGGATCATTTTCAGCTGCAATAAGTATATTATCCATATAATGATAAACAATTGCTTGTGGATGATTCTGGTGAAGGGGAGCCAAAACTTTAGCTTCATGCATGGTTTACTAGGCTTTTCTTTATACCTACAAAGTCTGGAGCAGGTGTGTTACCATCAGGCATTTGCATGAGTGCTTTCCTTGCTCATTTTAAATATCATCAAGCACTGGCTGTGGGAGGTTTGCAGCCTGATTATGGGGCTGGTATGTGCTCCCTCCCCAGCAGACTGTTCTAGTGTTAGCACTGCCCATGCCTGGTCTACAGCACTGAAAAGCAACAATTGATTTAACAAGCAGCAATTGATCTAACCATCTCTTCCACCCCCTTTCCCACAGGGTGAATTCAGCTGGAGACAGCAGCACAGTCATCTCGTGCTTCAAGTCATGAGGGGATCAAAGATATGCAGTGAAAGCAGCTTGCACTAGACTGCTCAAGAAAGGCGAAGCCTTTCCATAGTTTTGGCAGCCTTACATGTCTTTGTATTTCTCTGTAGGTTAGAGATTTCCATGTTGGACCAGCCCCTCTCCTTCTGTTCTTTACCATACTGTCTGGGCCTTTGCCATGGATCCCTGCTAGATCCAATGATTCCATGGGGAATCACTGGATCTAGAAGGGATTAGGTTTTCTTCTGAGGAGGGGGTTGGATGCGAGCACAGTGTTGTTATTGCAGCGCTTGTTCTCCAGCATGGCTTCCTCTGCTGCTATGGGGACACGGGTGTAGCCATGTTGGAGAGCAGCGCTTCCGGGACATGGTGGGCGTGGCTCTGGTTCCCCGGGAGGGGCGTGGCCCGAGGCATGCTGGGAGTTGTAGTCATGAGTGGTGGAGGTGGTGTTGAAGGGGGACTCTTGAGGCAACATGGTGCCTCTGGTGGCATAGACGTTAGAAGGGTGGTTAGCAGGTAATAGAACAGGGCACTCAGATGAACAGGAGAGAGGTTAGGATGGTGAAGGAGCAGGGAAGGTGGGGGGATCCAAGAGGGATCCTGAGCAGAGGAGGCAGAAGGGGATATGGGGTAGCTGAGTAACTTGTTGGAACTTGTCAAGTTCCATGCTAGGGCAGTTTGCTGGGCGAAGGGGCAGGCGTTGCGATTTGCGCTGCTTCCTGTGCCTGGGACAGGTTCTTCCCTCGAGTTCCATCTCCAGGGGATGGGTTAAAAGCAGTCTGGGTTTGGGAAGGGGTCCTGCACGGTGGAGTGGCCCCAGACCCCCCGGATTCCTGCCACACCAGCAAGGCCAGGGAGGGCCGAGCGCCGCGAGTCGTTGCTCTTTGGCTTTGAGCGTTCTGAGATCCGCACGGAAAGCAGGCAGCAGACACGCCACGAGAGAGTCCCCTGGTAGCTAGGTCGTAAAGCTGACACCCACAAAACCCCAAAATCCCGCAGAGAGGATCCCCAGTCCGTGCTGTTCTCCGCCGCGCTCTGCGGGCCTGTCCCACGGGCTGCAGCTGGCGAGGCTGGGCTGGGCAGGGCCCTGGGCAGGCAGCTCAGGGCCTGGCACTGGCAGGGCCTGGCACTGGCAGGGCCTGCTGCGGTGCCACTGGCTACAGTTGCCGCAAGTTCCAAACCAGCCATTTTAGGAGGTTTTTTAACTTGCAATTTTGGGCCTTTCTTCTGTGGACTGCTAAGAATAATTTAAAGCTGTCGTATCTGTCCCTGTCTAGTCCTGATGGTCTTATTCCTGTCATAATCAGGATTGGGTGGGGTATGCCCGACTGGTTGGGGTAAGAATGTCAGAAATGTCTCTTTTCTCTGCTTACCTGCTTTTTCGGGCAGGCATCCAAAAGATCTGACTCCAAGGGTTGCTTGTAACCATGTCAGGCCTGCTGATTTAATCCACAGCAGAGAAAAAAAAGAAGGGTCCAATTGATTGGCCAAAACCAAGCAAAATTGAACTGAAGAAGATCCCTCAATATGAGGTCCCTGTTTGGGCACCAGTTATTGTAGTCTTCACTCGCTTGGACCCCTCGTTCAACCTGGCTGGGGGAACTTTCAAAATAAGGGATGGGAATGATGGTTTTACCCAAAAAAAACCCCAAACAAACAAAGAAACAAAAAAAAAACAAAAAAACAAAAACAAAAACAAAAACAAAAAAACCAAAACACCACAAACTTTAGAAGCAAAATAACAAGCGTAGAAACCACAGAGTCTAGGGGCAAGATCGAAAGATAGGGGGAGCGTGGCAAACATCATAAGGTATAGGGGTTTTCTGAGGGCAAGGATCCAATCAGGAATGTGAACTCAGAACATGACCTTATTTGTAAAAGATACCGAACCAACGGAGAACAAGAACCAGAAACCTGACCCAAACAGAGGATAGTTCTGTTAACATATTGACTCCCATGATCCCACTCTTCTCGCCATGACATGGCTAGGTGTCCTTTTTTCAGTGTCCTGCTTCCCATGGCCTCAGGTTGATGCCCCCTGCATATGCTACTGAGCTTAAACCACCATTTCTCCCAGCTGGACGAGATTCCACAGTTGCTGTTTTTGTTGAAGTATTCATAGCAGGAACTCTGCTAATTTTATTAACCTCAAGATGACTGTGCTTATTCCTTTTGTATACCATAATGTTAAATACTCACATCTCAAAAATACAGGTAACATGACATAAAATGAGGATGTGTGTAAACAACATATTTATTCAAGCTAGTTTGCATTCTAACATTATACATGGAACAGCATCCAATAGCTGGATTCACTTAAATGTATTTTCTTTCATTCCAGGTGACTGATTCCTTAGGTGTACACCTGATTCCTTCCCCTCACTATCTGATAAAACATCATTTATCATGAGAGCATTTCTTAAATCCTGGATTCCTCAGTGTTTGTGGATTCTCAGGTCACCTTCCAGAACATTCCATGGAAACAACAGGCTTCTTACATCTCCGATTGTTTCCTATTATGAATCTATAAACCAGGGTGAAAGGGAACTGCCAGAATATTTCAACTTTGCAAGTGATGTCTTAGATAAGTGGACACAACTGGAAAAGGTAGTATTTGTCTTTTATTTTATATACATTGAATTGTAGCTTAACCCCATCTGTCAACTAAGAACCACACACACACACACACACACGTCCAGTGGGATGGGGAGGAGAATCAGGAGGAAAAAAAGGTAAAACCCATGGCTTGAGGAAAGAACAGTTTAAGAATTGAAATATAATAATGATCATCATATTAGTAGCAGTAGTAGCTCACTGCCCACTGATTGATGCCCAGCCCATCCCCAAACACCTCCCAACAAACTTCCTCCCAGGTTATAAACTGAGCAGGACCTCCTGTGATGTGGAATATCCCTTCAGGCACTTCAGGTCAGCTGTCCTGTCCATGATCTCTCCCAGCTTCTTGTGTGCCTCTTTGTTGGTGGAGTGTGGGAAACTGGAAAGTCCTTGACTTAAAGTAAGCACTGCTTAGCAACAACTAAAACATCAGTGTGTTATCAACACTACACTGATCCTAAATTCATAAACCACAGCACTTTACCAGGACATAGTAAGAAAATTACTCTATTCCAGCCAAAACGAGGACACAGTGGAAAAAATCTCAGACGACACAAATCCGTTTTCCTCATGGGTACTGGGCAGGATTGGCTGCAGAGTGGAAAGCACTATTTTATTTTGTTTATCAGAAATACAGGTGTCACCCTAAGAGAGTGATTGCCAGGGATTATTTGCTTAGTTTAGAGTTATTTTGTATTGAAGTAAAGCCTTTTAAGGTTTTTCTTATTTTAATGTCTTCTCATGTCTTGTAGAGTGGAAAAAAACCACCAAATCCAGCTTTTTGGTGGGTCAGTGATAAGGGAGAAGAGGTGAAGTGGAGCTTTGAGGAGCTGGGCTCTCTGTCCAGGAAGGCAGCCAATGTCCTTTCTGAGGCCTGTGGCTTGAGGAGAGGAGACAGAGTTGTAGCAATTCTGCCTCGTGTGCCTGAGTGGTGGCTCCTGAACGTGGCCTGCATGCGAGCAGGTGAGTGACTCGCTGACTTGTTGGGGGCAGACAGAAAGCAAATAGAGCCTACAAGCCGTGTATTAGACTGGGGTGAAGAAAATGCAAACAGCAATATTCTGTTGGGACCTCTACAACTGATCCTGTTCTCCTGTGCCTCCAAGGAGAATTGGCACAGGAAGCACAGGGCCAGACCTGGTCCAGTCAAATGGCATCCTCAGGTGAAGCCAGGGAGGGCTGAATGGCTGCAACCTAAGGCCAGACTTGACCACATACATTGGAAGGGAGCTGAGTTTATAATGGAAGAACTTATATCATTGTTGTCATTAATAATTCAATATATCTATTTAGTTCTGTTTTTAAACTGATAAACATCCATGATGGATAAAATCAGCATCAACAGAGAGACATAATCAAGTCTTTTTGGGAAATGTGGAGTTTTCTCAATTGCTTCTTGCTTTTTCCAGGAATTGTCTTTTTTCCAGGAACAACTCTATTAACAGCCAAAGACATCTTATACCGACTGCAGGCTTCAAAGGCCAAGTGCATCGTTACCAATGAGACGCTGGCACCTGCAGTGGAATCTGTCCTGCCTGGCAGCCAGTTCCTGAAAAGTAAACTCCTTGTAGGCCAAGGGAGGAGGGATGGCTGGCTGAACCTCCAAGAACTCCTTGCGTGAGTATCCAGCTCTTTTCTTCCCAGTTCTTTGAGGTGAAGGGAGCTGTATCAGTCAGGTGACATTGCTGAGTTGTGGGGGTAATTTTCAGAATGCAAATTAGTTACGTTTCTCTGTCAACTTGCAGCACTGTGATTACACTGCATTAAATACAGATTCATGCAACCAAGGTTTTGGGACCCAAGTTCAGCTTCTTCTTGCTCCTCAGCCTTGTGATTCAGAGTGTATGTGACACACAAAATGTGTTCTCTAACTTTTCCCCGTGATATATAATGGATTTAGTAAGATCACATAATTTGGGGCAGCTTTCCTGTTGAACTCTTAAACATTAAAAATACTGCTTCCCTAGTGGAAAACTGCATGTAGTGACTGGAATATATAATTTCTTCTGAAGGGTTGCATCTGCTGATCAAATATGTATCAAGACAAGGAGTCAAGACCCAATGCTCGTGTATTTTACCAGTGGAACTACGGGCTTCCCAAAAATGGTGCTGCATTCCTACAGCAGTTATGGCATTGGATTTGCAACCACTGGCAGGTATTACCTTGCAGTTCCTCCTATGGTCCTGATTAAGTGCTGTGATCAGCATTAAAGTGAACATGAGACCATAACATTCCAGTAAATGCAGGCATTTCATGACTGTAGGATTTGCACTTCCTTCATCTTTCCGCTCTCATGGTAAAACCCTTGTTATTAAAAGCTTCTTGAAGGCCCATTTGAGCTCATCATGTGCAGAGTTGTGTCATTTGCAGGACTGAAAGCAGAGGAGCAATAAGGAAAGTGTCCCTACAACCACACCAGAGGAAGTCAAGTGCTCTCATGTTGGGTCAACCTTCCCTGAGAACCAAAGCAACCTTGGGCCGTTTCATTATACCTCAAAAGTTAAATCTGTGGTTTGGTACTGATTTGCTTTCCCTGAAAGTTTTTTCCATCTCTGCTTTTTCATCAGGTATTGGCTGGACTTGACTCCTTCTGACATAATGTGGAATACCTCTGATACTGGCTGGGCAAAATCAGCCTATGGCAGTGTTTTTTCACCATGGATCTGTGGAGCCTGTGTCTTTGTACACAGTATGCCACAGTTTCTACCAGAAGTTATTGCAGAGGTGAGTAGTCCCACATCCCAAACAATCCAAAGATACCAGAGTGCCTCTTCCTCTCCCCAGCTCTTTTTCAAAACCACTCAGCTGGATGATTCTCCTCAACATTGGCCTCTTGTGTGGGGCGGAAACTTTGACTTTCCCAAGAATAATACTGGAAAAGCTGTGGTATAATTTCCTATCACCAATTAGGCTTGAGCTTGGGATACAGATGCCTTGGAAAACCCAAAAAACCCCTTAATTGGAACTACTGCTCTCACCAGTCCTTCATTTACATGAGTGACTTCTGTTGGACAGAAAGTTCCATGTTATGCAGGAGTTGGACTGCCTGATACAGCATTTTTAGGGTTTTCATCTTACAGGCATTTGAGCATGTAAATTGTGTTAATCACCTGCACATTCACAAGGTCAGACCCAGCATTACAAGGTTTTCAGCACGACAACTTCCTATTTTTCTAGACTCTCTCAAGATATCCCATCACCACCTTCTGCACGCCTCCCATTGCCTTCCGCATGTTGGTCCAACATGATGTGAGCAGGTACAGCAGGGAGGGGAGGGAGGCTGGGGTATACTGCTGGGACAGCTCTGCATGGTTAGCTCCTTAGGCTCCTTAATTCTCTTTTTTCAGTTCAAGGAAACCTAATTAGCAAAGCTTGCTCTCAGTAAAGAAGGCTCTCAGTTTTGAAATGTGAGAAGAATTAGCCACACCATAGGCTACTTGGACTTCAGGACTGGGTCTTTGAATAGACAGCACAGAGGAAAGAGAGGAGATTTTTTTAAGCTATTACTTCCTCTGAACTTAGGCTTCACAGTTCAATTTAAGTCAATGATTTAGGCAGCATTGGATCAGGGAGTTACTGGTGCACCATGGAGTTGTTCTCACATGTTTGGGAATGAAGGGAGCAGTTAGAGGAGTTCCACGTGCTGAGAGTTATTTGGCAGCTGTTCCCACCAGTTTGCCACTCTGTAAAATACCCAGCTTGTGAGAAGTGGTTTGTAAGGAGTTTTCACATCTTTGGTAAGGTACTCATTCTTGTCACAGAGGTTTTCATCCTGCCAAAAGCCAACCCAGCTTTAGCAGAGAGCTCAGGCTCTGTCTTCCTATTCAGCCTTTCCTTCAGCTTAGGTGTACTTGGAAAGCTAATGAAGTCTGTTTAGTTAAGGTTGCTCACTGCTCATTTTAGGAGTTAAGAGAATTATTTAATTTGCTGTTCCTCTCAAGCTACAAGTTCCCAAGTCTGAAGCACTGTGTAACTGGAGGGGAAGCACTCAATCCTGAAGTGTTTTCAAAGTGGAAAATCCAGACAGGGCTGGATATCCATGAAGGTTATGGCCAGTCCGAAACAGTACGTTTGCATTAATTCTTGTAGAATACCCATTCAAAGGTAAGAATACCACAGCCACAATGTCCTTGATAAATCAATGGAAAAGGTGAGAATCACTTACATGATTAAAAAAAAACCAAAAACTATGTATAATTTTGATTATACAGTTCCAGAATCAGCAAGCTGCATATTTTAATGATTTAGACCCCTGCAAAAACCATGCCAGAGACACTTCAAATCAAATAATTGTAGGAGATTTCTTTGTCATCTTTACTTCAAAAAAACCCTGAAAACATAATTTGCTCCAGCTATCAATTTGGCCTGTTTGAGTTTTAATGGTAAATATTAAACCAGCTCACATCCCAGACTTCTCTGTAAGTGAACATTAACAAAACTATTAAGAGCCAGATCTCAGGCTTTCTCTCATTTTGCCCTTGAAATGGTCCCAAATTAATTGTCCCAGTATGGAAATAAGATCTGTGGTAATAATCTGCTGTCCTGCAAAATAAATGTCAAGTGTTTGCAGGACAATCCTCTGGCTCAGACTCAACAAAACAAAACTCTCACAGGTCTGACCTGAACTGCCTCTCAACCCCTCTCTGATGTTCTCAAAAACCCACAGCGCTTTGGTCCTGATTCAGCCCTTGTCACAACAACGTCATGGAAAGATGCCTAATGCAAACAATAATACAATTTACAAGAAGTTGTAACAATTTTTAAAAATATTTTTAAAATCTATTCTGCAGGTGGCAATCTGTGCCAATCTGAAAGGAGTGAAAATTAAACCTGGCTCTTTGGGAAAACCTGTTCCCCCTTATGACGTGCAGGTATGAGGCAGTTGTGGGCAGAACAGAAGGCAGTGCTGTCTGTGTCCCTTCTGTTCCCTGCACTGAGCTGCAGCACATGTTCCTCTGAGCTGATCAAAGCACCCCTGCTGTGTCTGTCCCTTCTGCAGATCGTAGATGACCATGGGGCTGTTGTGCCTAAAGGAGAAGAGGGCACCATTGCCATTCGAGTGAAACCCACACGACCCTTCTGCCTGTTCTCTGAGTACTTGGTGAGCCTGACTTGCTGTGTCTGTGTCTGCTGAGGGGCTCAGGAGAGACCCAGGGCAAAGGTCTGCCAGGAGCAGAATTCCTTGCAGGATCCTCAGAAAGTCTCACTGGGTTACTTGAGGACTTTGAGCCTGATCAGTGTGTGGTGATGCTGAGGTGCAGGACATTCTTAAGAAAACAGTAGACTCAGGCATACTTAAAGACATTGTCGCCTGCAACTGAACTATCATGATGAATAAGCTTTGGGGGACCTATCTATGTCTTTGATCCTTTTCTGAATGCCCAATTTGGATATTTGTAGCATCTTCAAACAACTTGTAAGTGCTCAATAGGGGATATGAAACTTCTACAAGTTCAGTACTATAGCTTCTGGTTTTCATTCTGTCTTCTGTTGTGAAAGTGTTTTCCTGTGTAACCAAGAGGTTACACTGGATGTAGAGGTCTAGGTCAATGCAAATAATGAAGTTTTTCCTGCAGGTGACCTCATTTGAGTTTTGGTCCTATCAGTAAGGGTAAAAAATTTATTTTGACAGGAGGTTATTGTGGCAAACACCTGCAATGATAAATAATTTCCCTGAACAGAGTGGGTTACACATTTTTGTGGGTTATACATTTGCTGTGATGGATGGGCATTTCGATAGAGCACAACGTTTTCTCTCTAGAACAGAAATCTCTACATACATTCTGTAGTGTGTAGAGCTCTTTTCCACCTGTTATATACTTCAGGCATCAAACTGCTAATTAACATGGCTTTTTAGTTGAAAATATGAAACAGTATTGAATGCCCTCATTTTGAGAACAACTAAAAAAAATATTTTTGTCATTTTTTTGCATCGCTACTAAGGAAATGCATTGTGTTTCACTAATAATCAGATACTTTTTCTGAAATGTTTGATTGTTGCCAGGATAATCCAGAGAAAACTGCTGCCACTATATGTGGAGATTTTTATCTCACTGGGGACAGAGGCTTTATGGATGAAGAGGGATATATCTGGTTTGTTGGAAGAGCTGATGATATCATTAACTCTGCTGGGTAAGGCACTTCCTTTTAGATCTGCCTCATGAAATGCAGCCTGGAAAGCCCAGAGGGCTGGTCCGTGCTGCTGGCTGAGGTGTCTCTGTGCTCCCAGGTACCGCATTGGCCCCTTTGAGGTGGAGAGTGCATTGATAGAGCACCCAGCAGTCGCAGAGGTGGCTGTTGTCAGCAGTCCCGACCCAGAGCGAGGGGAGGTAAAACAAGCCAGGAAAAAAATGTGAAAGAAATACCCTTTGTGCTAAGTATCAACTTCCTTGTATGTACTAGGCTTCCTTGGGATTCAATATGTTGCATATTTTTGAAATTAGATGGGCTAATGTTTTTTTAAATCCATATCTTAGTAGATCTTACAATATCAGAATTATTTCTATGTTTGCAGGTTTTCATGTGGGAAAATAGTTTAGCTTTTCAGACTAGTAAAGACATGTTTTTGTCTAAGCAATGAAATTTTGATTATTTATTGTTTTGTCACTTAGTGCACTGTAGCAATGACATCCAGTGTTTAATATTTGTTTTATATTTTCTACATTTGCAACATTTCTTTGAGCAACAGAGTCGAGATTTTCAGCTTTATTAGTATATAATGTTAAGGGTAAAAAAGCTGGAAATATGGAAAAAATCCTCTGCTCCAAAATGGGTCCTTGATAGCCAGTATTCTGTAGTAAACAGCTAATGAAAAGGGAAATTAAAGAAAAAGATCAAATTTTGGCATTCTGAATTTTGACACTAGCTTTTCACAACAAAAGTGAAAAGCCTTTATTGCCACCTCTGGAAGTTAATGGAACCCCTTCCTTTTTGTGGCACAGGTGGTCAAAGCCTTCATTGTTTTAGCTCCTGCTTTTGCGTCACATGATCAAAAAAAATTAACTCTTGAACTTCAACAACATGTCAAGAAGGTGACTGCACCATACAAGTATCCAAGGAAGGTAAGTACAGCCCAAAAAGACGGGTTCTCTCATTGTACCAGAAATTGTGCATTTTTTGTCCAGCCTCAGCTTTTTTTCAACAGCTTTCTGAAAACACTCCAACCAGAGTTAGATAAAATAAAAGTACATGGCAGGGTCAGCTGCAGCTGTAGCCTTGGGTTGGCTGTGTGTGCTAGAATGGACCCAGGGGGAGGCAATGGTCAGGAAATTCTACTTCATGTGGGCCCAGTGCTTCTTTCATGGAGTACTGGGCTTTTTCACAGCAGCTCACATGGGCAAGGCATTCAGTCAGCATTTCATCATCCCAGCCCTGGCTCTGCAGCTTCCCATCCTTTTATCCCCAACCACAATGAAAGTGTGTCTTTCCTTCAGCTGGGAATTTAAACAGGATGTATTTTTGCCTTTCAGATGGAGTTTGTTCAGGATCTGCCAAAGACCGTTACTGGGAAAATCCAGAGAAATGTCCTAAGGAGCAAAGAGTGGGCAAAAGTAAAAAAAGTGTAAGAGTGATCTGGAAAATAAGGAGAGAAATATTCTATTACCTGTACCAACCATAACACATCAAATATGGCACGTGTTTATGATCCAGAGCACATGAAAACATTGTGAAAAACAAACTGTGGAAGCAAAAGTAGAAAACACTCAGAAAATTTGTAACTACAACTCTTAGATACATACAAATAAAAGAGAAATTAATAAAAGTAATCTTTGTCCTGTGGTATCAGCAGCACATTGATATAGTCTTGTCAATAACTAGTGCTGTAACATTCTCAAATTCTTTCAGAGTGGAAAGAAAAAAAAATTATTTTTAATGCTTCTCTTCATCATGATGAATTTGTGATGTACTTAAATGGTTAAAGTTGAGGCAAAAGAAGACACAAAATGCTTTAGGTTAAGGTGCAAATTACGCACAATTAACAATGGTGTAAATGATTACAAGAAAAAAAAGTTACTCCACAGAAAGAGTTCTGCTGCTTGGTCTGTTTTGTGCCACACTCTCATTACTCAGAAGAGGTGAGCAATAACGTCAGAAGGGTTTCACTGCAAAACCTTTATGAAGGAGTTTCCAGGTTTGACATCTCCAGGGAACAGCTGATCCTTACAGTGCCTCACATGGGAAACATGTCCTGAGAGGTGAGTGAATAATGAAGAGGATCTCCCCCAGCAGCTCCTGATCTCTCCTGTCCACAGCAGACAGGAAAATGAGTAGAAAAGTTTCTATCAAAATCAGGGGCTACATAACAAAGTGAAGGTTCTTGGGATTGGTGTGGTGAATGGGTGCATCAGTCAGCAGCTGCTGAGGCTACAGCAGTGAGATTCTTGATGGAACTAGTTTGGAAACAAGCAGAAAACAAAAAGGAATAGAGAATCAGATACTGAATGTATAAAGCAGGAACATTCTTTTAATGTAAAGAATAACATCTGATGTTGTGTTTTACTATGGAGAGTTGTGGGCGATTAATTTAAAAATTAAAAATATGAGAAAGTAGAATAGGAAACTTAACATTTAATTAGCATGTTAAAATCATCAGTCTGGCTCTGACTAGCCTAAGTGACTTTAATGAAGATCTCATTAATTCATAACTGGATTGTCTTTGGATAATTTCAATATTATTTTTCTTTTTTTGTTGGTTTGGTTTTTGTTTGTTGTTGCAGGATTCACAGCAACAATTCTGCAATTTTCTTATATAGTGTACAGCATCTAGACACATAGTCTTCTGCCATGAAGCTGCTGTTGAAGTTACAGAAACTAAAACTCTTGTGGACTCTGAAACCTCCTAATAGGGCTTTCCATGGACATCCCAGGCTGCTTTCCTGTGATGTATATTCCCAGTATGAGTCCATCAGACAGGGCAAACAGGAAATACCAAAGTACTTTAACTTCGCAAGTGATGTACTGGACAAATGGTCTGAGATTGAAAAGGTAGGTGATCTTCTGTTGTGCCAATGAAATATTTTAATTTTAAATTTTATTTGGAATAAGCTGGGTTTTTTTCTTTATAAAAACAATCAGTTGCCAAGCCAAATTTGCATTAGGAAATTATAAAAAAGTTCATTCTTTCTTGCTTTATTTATTGTTATTTTGTAGGAGCATTAATACACAGTAAAAGGCTTACAGTAAATAAGATCCAGACTAGGACTTGGGTCTGGAGACAATTAGGCTGGTGAACATTTCAGGTTCAGAAAAGGAGAATCTATTGGGAATAACAGGACTTGATGAATAGAAAATCTTGATCCTTTAAGGACAAGAAAAAAAATAGCTTATATGCCAGCTGTCAAATTCTCAGATCTTCCATAATTTACAGATATCTGTGCATTATTATTTCATGGTCTTTCAGAAGAAAATCTTTTATGTTTAAATTCCTATGTTTTGTAGGCTGGAAAGAGACCATCAAACCCTGCTTTCTGGTGGGTAAGTGGAGAAGGAGAAGAAGTGAAGTGGAGCTTTGAGGAGCTGGGGTTCCTGTCTCGGAAAGTGGCCAATGTACTGACTAAAGAATGTGGACTGCAGAAGGGAGACAGGCTTGTCCTGATCCTACCACGAATTCCAGAATGGTGGCTGGTCAAGGTGGCTTGTATGCGAGCAGGTCAGTGAGGTCAGATGGTCACTGCAAACTGGTTGAGAGGAACAAGACCAGATATAGTTTATCAAGGAAAAATAGTGTAATAATCCAGGGAGTGGACTGGCTGCCAGGCAGTCCTGAAGGGTTTTCACTAGGGGCCATAGGAAATGTAGCTCATGCAGTGGGCAAGAAGATGCCAGAAGGCAGGGAAGAGCCATGGAAGTCACCAGGCAGGTCCACATTTCATTCCTGACAGGAGAGCACAGGCACCTGCAATAATCTAATCTAATCTAATCTAATCTAATCTAATCTAATCTAATCTAACTGTTTGGCGGGAAAACACCAGAGCAAATCCATATGAGAGATCAGTTTGGGAATATTTAATAGCTTAGGTTCTTAGAAAAGAATCAGACAGAGAAAAAATGCCAACATTATCTCTCTTCCAGGAATTGTCATAATCCCAGGAACATCCCAATTAACAGCCAAGGACATACTGTACCGACTCCAGGCATCAAAGGCTTCGTGCATCATTACCACTGACAAACTGGCTCCTGCAGTGGACTCGGTGGCATCCCAGTGCCAGCACCTGAAAACCAAGCTAATGGTGTCCAAAGGCAGCAGGGAGGGATGGCTGAACTTTACTGAGTTGTACCAGTGAGTATGACTGAGTGCCACTGCAGTCACAAGGACAAACCAGACCCGTTCCCACAAGCACTCATTTATATTAATTACACCCATTGAAGTTATAATAACATTCTCCTTTTTACAGAAACCAATCTGCTGACCATTCCTGCATCAAAACAAGGATTCAAGACCCAATGATTATCTTCTTTACCAGTGGAACTACAGGTTCTCCAAAGATGACTCTACATTCCCAGGGGAGTCTTGGTTTCAGACCCCTTTTAAGTGAAAGGTATGAAAGAGTTAAGCCTGGCTGAACATAAAGTAATTGAAGCTGCATAGTAGAGCTATTGTAAAAAAATTACTGAATAAGAAATACCAGTGTACATCCCCAGCCTTTCTCCCTTTGAAATCAGAGTAAAAACCCCATCAAATTGCTAGGGACTAGGATCACCCCAGTGTCTTCTCCCAATTAATATCTTTTACCCTCTTTCTGGGTATATTTTATTATCCTTTTTTTACCCTATCAGGTACTGGCTGGATTTGACTCCCTCTAACATGATATGGAACACTGCAGACACAGGATGGATACTAACTTCAATAGCATCTTTTTTTGATCCTTGGGTTTTCGGATCATGTGTCTTTATACATAACCTACCACAGACTGACTCAGGAGTTATCCTAAATGTAAGGGAAAAACTCATGGAAATGTAATCATCTGCAGAAAGCATGCCAAAACCAATTCTTGACAGCATCCACAGATTTCATGGAGGTTGTGTTTATAGTAGTGTTTGAGATATTTGTATTTGTTGTGTAAAGCCCTACTTTCATTTTTAATATATACAGAAGGGAGCAAACATGAAATCCATTCATACATTTTGCTCATAGCTGGTGAGCACATGAACAAAAATCATCCAAAAGCAGCATTAAATGCCTGCCATTCATTCTAGTGACTGTGGAAATAGTATCAGTGGGTATTAATGCAGAAATGAAGAGTTTCTGTGCCCACATCAGCCAAGATGAAAATGAACACCTCCCTGTGATGTAGACAGAGGAGGAACTATTCTGTCATGCCCCAAACTGTGGGATCCTGGTGTCAGGTAGATGTGTTAGCATGGGACTTTTGTAATCAAATCTACAGTCTCTGCATATTGCACCAACTGCAGGAGGGTTCCTCACCCAACAGAGGCTGTGGTGCTTTTACATGGGGGGCAAATGTACTTCTCCTGTCTGTGTCACCTGTTTACTGTACATTCCAAAGGCAGTTTTTGTCTGTGCTTCACATGTTCTTCTTGTTGTTTAACCCTCTAGACTCTCTGCAGATTCCCAATTGATGCCCTGGTCGGTGCTCCAACATTGTTCCGCATGCTGGTGCAAAATGATCTGTCCAAGTATGTAAAAAAATTATTTAGTAATGTTTAATTTACCCTAAATGAACTTAGTCATGTCCTATATTTAACTGCTTGACCCAAAATAGGGTAATCATTTGGTTTAAAATATCCTTTATGAAAAGACCATCATGCAAAATTTGAGTTTTGCTGAGGTTTTTGATCAGAGAAACTTGATGTTTTCCCTCAGAAATTTGAGACTTAGGCTACTTTACTTGGGAGTATGAAATTGAGAGTCTGTTAAATACTTTGTCATAATTTTTGTCTACCACATTAATTGTCCAGACTTTGGGAAAGACTTCATCCTAGAAAGTGCACGTCAGCATAACTGTGAGGGAATTATTTGTTGTGGCAGCTGTACCTCACCCCCTGTTCCAGTTCTCACTGCCAGTCATTGTTCCTTCCTTTCCCCTTGAGCTTTCTCGCTTGGCCTGTTGCAGAGGGTCAGCAATCAGGGCCCTGGCTCAGCAGATCAGTATTTGGTTATTTATAATCCCAGCTGACTTCAGCAAAAATTTTATTTTTCACATGTTTAACTCTGACTGCTACTTATGTAGAGTGTTGAGCACAGAGTGATATCCTTGTTGTATCAGGAGCAGAAGAATCAGGGCCCCTCTGATTTCCCCATTTTGTGGCACTAACTCTCCCAGTAAACAGCTCTCCCGTGGTGTTCACCCTTGTGTGCTCCCTCTAGATTTAAGTATTGCCTTTCTTGTTTTTAACTCCCTGTGAAGATACAAATTCATGAGCCTGAAGTACTGCATGAGTGGAGGGGAACCACTCAACCCAGAAGTCATGGAGCAGTGGAAGAGCCAGACTGGGGTGGACATCCAGGAAGTATATGGCCAGACCGAAATGGTACATCTGTAGGGACAATAGCCTGTTAAATCTCTGGGATTTCTTTTTGCTGTAAGGTTTGTTTTGTAAGAAGACAGTCTGTTTCTTCCTTCACATTTCTGAGAATGTTTCAGTAATTCCCTTCCCTGGTAACCTCTGAAATAACTCCCTCTCATGGCTCTCCTCAGAACAGAACCTGCCAGAAACATGAGGGTTTGGGAGGGAATGTGCTGTAATATTTCCACAAATGTCCTTAAGTTAATTCCAAGTAACAGTGTCAGTCAAGAGGGCAGAGTTTGAATCGAAGGGAAGACTGGTTAGCAGAGAACATTAATTTTTCACAGAGAATGGAACAGGATTATTTCAGGGAGTTTTATGATTTTGCTGATCCCTACCATACAGCACTGATATATAGGATCCTATGAATCTTAATTCCTTACTTTAGAATTAGTCTAGAAACTATATTTAATTAATTGAATGTGAATGTAGCAATTTTCTTTTGAAAAGCTTTGGTTTAATTTTGATTTTTTTTTACAGGGAATAATCTGTTCTGGTTTTAAAGGAATGAAGATTAAATCTGGATCAATGGGGAAAGCAGCTCCCCTTTATGATGTTCAGGTTTGTTGACTGCTCTTTAGATTCTGTCATGGGGGATTTTTTGTTTGGGTGGATTTGTGTTTGGAGTTTGTTTTTCCATTGGACTAAAATAATAACTGTTTTCCATTCTAGATCGTAGACAAAAATGCCAATATCCTGCCTCCAGGACAACAGGGGGAAATTGCTGTCAGAAGCAAACCTATAAGGCCACTTGGTTTTTTCTCTGAATATTTAGTAAGAACTTTGTTTTATTCCTCGCCACCACTACCAGTCTCCCCAAAAGCTCTCCAATTGCATAGTGGTCTTAAAGGCTGGACATTTTTCACCATTTTATTCTTTATTACCAGAGTAATTTGTTTACTTGAATTGGTGGGTGTTAGAAAAGGAAAGAAAATAATTTAGAATCAAGTCAATTTTTTTCTTAAAGAATAGAAATTATTTAAAACCTATTTTATTGTATCTTATAGTAATATCAGTACATCCTTGACTGAAAAAGTAAATTCCAGTGCATTTAATGTTATGTGTGTTATAACATAATGTATAGCTAATGTATGCTCAAAATCTAAACTACTGCTTGTAAACCACTTTAAGGATAACCCTAAGAAAACTGCAGAAAGTGAACGTGGGGATTTTTATGTCACTGGAGACAGAGGGACTATGGATGAAGAGGGATATTTCCATTTTATTGGCAGAGACGATGACATCATCATTTCCTCAGGGTTAGTCTGCACACACCCATTCCAAACCTGCCATTGTATATTCTCACATTTTGTGTTGTATATTCTTACACGTGAGCTTCTGGAGTCATAATCCTGTGGCAGGAATGTATTGACCTATTGATTCTGGAATCCTTGCTGTTATTATTGGCTTTTCACAGACCTGCAGTATCATCTCTGTGATGATATGGGATCCTCTTCCCCTGCAACATCTCGTGTGTTTCAACAAAGAATGAAGACTTCAGTTGGCAAAGGAGGGATGTTTATCTAGTTTATTTTTTTACTAAAATTGAAGGAACCTCTATTGGATTCAAAGAGCTTTTGAAACAATTTTTAACATGTTGAACGGAAAGAACTTGATATTGTATGTTGTGATTCCATAATGTGGCACAGGCTGCTGCTGCAGACCCCAGCTATATGGAGCTCCAGCCTAAGAGACCCAAGGACAGAGGACAGATGGAGAAATATCCACAGCCCACCAATCCTCTGCCACAAAGAGCACCATGCAATGCTCCTACTTCTAACCCAGCCAGCTGTCCCATTTTGCCTAAAACTTCTATAGCTGGTTATTGATTTGTTCTGGCTTTTTTTTTTAATTCAACATGAAAATTTAAAAACTTTTGGTACTGTTTTTTCCAGACAAAAAACAAGAGCCAAACATAATTTTTATTTTTCCTACCTAGGTATCGCATTGGGCCATTTGAAGTAGAGAGTGCCCTGATAGAGCACCCAGCTGTGGTGGAAACAGCTGTTGTCAGCAGCCCAGACCCCCTCAGAGGAGAGGTAAGGATGCTGAATGGAGGGGGGAAAGCAATGCATTTGTCCAAATACATAATGATATCAAGGAATTTCTACTCTATTGAAAAACTTACAGCTCTAAGGCAATAATGTCATCTTAGAATCATGGAATTGTTTAGGTTGGAAAATACCTCTGAGATCATTGAGTCCAGCTATGAACCCAGCATTGCCAGGTCTAGAAATACACCATGTCCCTAAGCACCACATCTACTTCCATCATGGATAATCCTGGTGGGGCTGACAAGCAAATCCCTTCCCATTTACATGCCTTGGCTCTTCTGAGTTTCTTTTCATCCCAAGATCTTCTCAGTGGAGAATACTACTGTGATGTTTACTTTGCCCTTATTTTTAAGTATTTGTCTATACACTTAAATTGTGATTTATGACCCTTGGTGCTGCCAAAGTTCTACTGCACTTGCCCGAGAATTAGACATGGGCTGCAGGTGTGGTAAATGCACAATCCTGTGCCAGGATAACACAGGATTACTGTCCTCAGTGTGAACTTCAGAGAGAAATAAAGTGTCCCTTACCTTCAGAGAGAACTCCACAGAGACACATTGTATTGCCCCTTTCTCTCGGCTGCTGCTGAGAAGAAAGGGAAAAGGCTCTTATTTGTAATGAGGGCACAAAAACTGTCCTTTAAACTTTCCCTTCTGCACATACACATGCAGAAGCTGGGCACAATCATTTCTTGTCCTGTGCTGGTTTCTCTGTTCCTCATGACTGTTGTGACTCTGAGCAGCACTGCTCACTGGTAACTGCACATCAGCCCTTAAAAAACAGATTGCATCAGATCACTTTTGTTAATTTTACCTTGCAGGTTGTGAAAGCATTTGTGGTTCTATCCCCAACATTTTCATCCACTGACCTGAAGACCTTAATTCGTGACTTGCAGGACCATGTCAAGAAAACTACTGCTCCATATAAATACCCTAGAAAGGTAAATATTTCTGAGGAGAAACTTTAAAACAGGTCACTCTTCCTTAAATCTCTGGAGAATTACCATTTAGATTTTCATGATTCACTTGAAGGAAACAGCAGTAAAGATTCATCTAGACCACTGGCTCCAGAAGATCTTTTCTAAATAACATTAGTTTAGATTGTTTTTCATGAATTTGTGTAAACTACTTGTTCAAACTTCTCAAAATTGTCTAGGTTTTGTATATCCCAGTTAGATCTCCATGTTCTAAGTCATACTCACAATCATAATTCTCCATTGTGTGTTTGACCTTCAAACAAGCACTTGTCCATGCCTTTAAAGTAGCATATGACTGAATCTAAAGAAGTTTTTATCTACTGATCATTACAACTAATAAACAGACACAAGCCCAAGAGGATTCACTTGGTGTTTCATAGTAATCCATGCACCACAGGAAAAGAGCTACTGCAGTGCCTTAGTCAACTTGAGCAGAATTCGCAGAACTAAGAACCCTTAAAGACTTTGGGGCTGTAACATCCTTTTCTTTCTTCTTTTTGTCATTCATCTCTGACCTCTGATACTATTTGGGCACTTGCCCTTCTGCTGTGAGTTACTGTACTCAGTTTGGTCAGCTGAGAGGCAGCTGTGCAGATGTTTGGCCATCTGGGCAGCCACGGAGATGCTTTCACAAGTGGCACAATGTGCTCTGTGGTTTGGCTTGGATTTGAGGCAAGCAGCTCTTACTGATGGGAACCCTCTCAGTTTTCCACATATGCTTGGAGAGTCTTGGAAAACCAGCTCTGTAGAACATGCTGCATTGCTTTCTCTCTTTATTTTATCTAGATGGAATTTGTCAAAGAGCTGCCAAAGACAGTCACTGGGAAGATCAAGAGGAATGAATTAAGAGACAAAGAGTGGGGACGGATATAGCATTGTTTGGAATTTAACAGAACTTCCATTCCATTAGCACTATATGCATTTCCCTACTATAGCTGCCATCATTCTGATTTCTTTATGTTAAGTGTCTGAGCATCAAAAAACTACAGGTAACATCAAGATGTAATATTTGTGCCTGCTTGCAGAGTTTCCAATGTCAATACCTGACTGAATTGTATTATTCTGGGTGAAAAATAAAATTTTCAATAGACAACTTCAATAGCCTTTCCCTTTGAGACCTCCTCACCATCCCTCTTGCAGCCCAGCTTCCATTCAATGTTATTCTTGAGAGACAATAAAAAAGTATTGTGCCCACATTTGAAAAGGTATTTACATCATATATATTTTGATTCACTATTTCCTGAGAGTTTACCCTGACATCCAAAGTTTATGGAGAGGACATGGTGACTGGTATGGTCACTATATGGGTTCCAAAAATGCAACATTATGAAGAAGTTGGAAAAGAACATCTTTTCTGTGCCACTGGATAGTGGCAGTAAAAGTCCTAAAAATGTATTGTTACAGTTGGGGGATTAGCAGTTTTATTGGATAGGTTCAAAATCCACATTTTTGGTGGTAGGATGAGAACCGTGTGTAGGTATCCTTTCTTTTGAAAGTGTCTTGTCTCTTCCAAGCTCTAGCCAGGAGTGGAATTCTCAATGCAAGGCTGGAAGTATTCTGAAATAGATATGAACATAAGATCCCATTTTTTGCTTTAAAAACCCCTATGAGGTAAATGAAATTGGAATTCAGATTATGTTCAGTATGTGAGAAATAATCCTTTAATAAATGATGCCGTTATGCATAGAGAAATTATTAAGTTGTAGAAATTCACAGTATGTGCCTAATGTTGCACATATACATATATACAGTATGTATAAATATATGTTTTTTGTATGCATTTGGCACATAAAATTGCTATGCTTGCATTAGTAAGAAAGTTAATATTTAGTTTTATGTCTTGAAATGCTTAATACATTTCCAGAATGGGTTTGGAACTTGGTCCTTTAGATTTTCTGGATTGTGATTTTTGTGACTGCATGAGTTATTTTAGCCAGTCCATTGAGCAGGAGCATTTTATAAGTGATCCACAACTTCATCTGCTTTCCCATAGTACCAAAAGTTGGAATTAAGCTTTAATAAAAAACAGAGCAGCCTTTAGATGAGTTTAGGTTTAGTTATTCAAAAGGATTTCAGATTGTTGCTATAGAACCAATTCTTCTGCTAATACTTGATCTAGGTCTGAATAGTCATCCTGTAAGAATAAAAAACAAACAAAATTTATAAATTAAATGTATGTAAGCTTATCTGTTTGAAAAGGATTTGTTACTGGAAAGATCAGAGAAGGGGTAATTCCCCATGTTTGGGCATCACACTCAAGTGTTAAAAATTCAGAACTCTCCATCTCAAGCTGTCTGAGCTTCCATCAGCTGTGGCAGAGCAACAGAGCTCAGCAGCTCTAATTTGTTAATGGGTTCCTTGACAGTCCTTCAAATCCAAAATAAAGTTATCCTCAAACACAATCTCACAGGCTTCTAGTGACTGTAACAAATTAAATCCCCCATGAGAGCAAGTAGTTTGTTTAATGTGATTCTACCAGAAGAAAAGTGAACAAAATAAGGTTGTGCTCAAACCTGGCTGTAGCAGGGTTTTAAACTTCCCTTTCCTTTTCCTGTATTACAGCTTTGTTCTGAGAGACTAATTTTTCTCTCCTTCAGTCAGACAGAACAGAAGGAAAACATGTTGGATATTTTAAATGTAATGTTGTATTTTAAATGTAATCCATTTTTGTACAGAATAATAAGAAATTGGATTAGATCTTTACGTGCAATTGAAAAAAGGTTGAAAAATGTGATTTGCTCACAATTTCAGCATCTGATTCTATTTAAGGGCATTCAGATTTCAAATGTGAGTACTTTTTGGAAAAGTAATCCACTTTGAAGTGATCAGATTTTTAAAATAATATTTTATATTCCATATAAAAATATAATAAAATAAAATAAATAAAATATATAAAAAAATAATATTTTTTAATATAACCTAATTATGAACTTTGAAAGTAATTGATTGTAAAGCAAATTTTAAAGTATAATCCTGCAACATGTTCCTAGGTTTTTGGTATTGGTCTCTGCTGGGCTTTAAACAGACCTGGCTAGACTTTTCCCTGAGCCCTGGTGGTGACACAAACTGTTCATTCCAGCAGGGAAGGGCTGGTGCAGGAGCTTTCCTCTCTGCTGCAGCACAGCCTGCTCAGGCTGCACTTGGGGTCAGACAGACTTTCCAACGTGTTCTTGCAGTTTTGCAGTGATAACCTAAACCTGACCAGAAAAAAAGGAAGAAACAAACTGATGAATCAAACCATTTCTGCTTGATGTGTGGGCAGGAGCCTTTGCTCTGTCACACTGCCCAGGGTTTCAAGCAAACACACAAAGCCCCTCAGTGCTACCAAGGTTGTGCTCAGTTTCAGGGCTGTGTGATTGCCCTGCACTACTGACTTGAGGAATTACTGAGCCAACCAACTGATATTCCTTGCTTCTCTAAAACAGAACTTACTTTTTTTGTTGGGCACTGGGAGTGATGTGCTATCTGCCAGCTAAATCCTAAAAAGAGCCTGAAACTTTTAAATTTGCAGGCTTGCCACAGAAAAGGAGAATAGTTTGTAATGAAACTGCTAAGTTGTGTTGTTTTTTAATCTGTCCAGACAAGTTGGGGTTTGTTCAATAACTATCAAAGATGATCTCTGGGAACATTCAGGGGAAGAAACAGAAACACAGAGTGGTGCTCTTTGCTGCTGAGCTTCTCACCAGAACATGCTCATCCTGGACTTTTGTGTATTCCATTTTGTGTATTCCATCCTGTTTCCTTCAGTCTTAACAGAACAGCCTTCTGAATAAGGGTGGAAGATACACATTGCTGTTCTGCTGCTTTGAAATATTTCTAAAGCAATATATTCTCTATAACTTCAAATACATGGGAGAAAAGGTTTTTGAAAATAGTGACAGAAGAGGGAAAATGGACTAGTCCTTATTTTTTGTATCTGCAGTGCTTTTACTGAAAACCACAATATATGTAACTCTGTGCCAAATATAATTTTGTGAGAATGTTTTTTAATATTGTTGATGATCAGACTTCCATGTCTAGCCAGTACTGGGTTACATAGAGTTTGGGGATTAAATATAATCAAGGACTTCCTGGGCTCACAGTTCAAACTGTGAGATATTTCCATAACAGTCAAGCTGTGCCAAGGTTATGGGGACAGCAGAGGTTTAGACCAGCCCTGCTAGGTCACATCTCACATTTCTTGTTACCTCTCTGCAGCCCTTGCACTTCACACCATGCTGCTACAGCACTTGATTCAGAAGATATAAGCAGTAGCTGAACTCTATGGCAAAGGTTGTATTGAGCATAAAAACACCAATGAACCAGAAAAACAAAACAAAACAAAAAAACACCAATCCCCCCCAAAAAAAATAACCAAAAAAAAAAAAAAAAAAAAAAAAAAAAAAAAAAAAAAAAACACAAAAAAACCAAAAAAAAACCAAATAAAATAAAATAAAAAAAAAACCAAAAAAACCCCAAAAAAACAACAACACAAAGCCTGAGGCTATTTATCTCAGGTTTTCCTGGTTCTGCTGTAAACACACTATGCACTACCCATAAATATATCTGCTGGTAGCAGGAACCTGGACAAACAGCAAATGTGCTGTGTAGTTAAACTGTTCACATGACCTTTCAGGACAACTAATTATTATCAGCTGGCTAATAAACAAAGGTCCCAGGCTTCTGCCAGGAGGGTTCTGCAGGTGGATCTCACCTCCATCACACCCTCAAGCTCTGAAATGGATATTCCTTTGCTTTCCAGCCACAAAGCTCATTATTGTCTGAGGTCAAAAACAAAAACAAATGCACAAAATGCTGTGTCCATTACATTAATCTTGATGAATCTGAGTTTGCACTACTGAAACCTGAGGATTGTTGAGACTTTTATTTCTTTAGGAGCAGAAATGGAAAACGAGATGAAAATCAATGGAGCTCGAATCTCAGAATGGTGGCAGTTGAGCATGGTTTGTATTCAAGAAGGTGAATTGTGTAATTCCTAGTGGTCTGTAGATTGTTTATTACCTACTATGCCAGAAGTTAATTCATTTAACAATTATATTTCTTATTTGACTTCCTTGTTTGAGCATTTGACAATCAAAGGAGGGACTGGAATGGTCTTTAACAATTGTAATTGCCTTCATCAATGTAATTACCTTCATCATTTTTCTTTCACTTTCGGTGGCTTGGATAAATGAACTTAACTGTGACAGACTCAAAGCTGCCAGTTTTCTGCCTCAAAGTTGTGCATCCTACTTTCACTGTGCCTGTAGCAAAGGAGCTATTTTGTACTTCAAGTCTGCACATCTCTGTTCAAGTTCAGATGTGTGAGACTTGTTTTACCACCTTCTCATGGTGCTGGTAGTCAACAAATCAGGAAAAGCTGTGAAGTGATCAGGACTGAAATGGAAAAATACTTAAAACATTTCCGATTTTATTGCACTTTCAGGTGTTATCATCATGCCAGGGACAACACAACTGACAGTACCTGACATCTGCCATCGACTACTGGCTTCCAAGGCCAGGTGTGTTATTACAATCCATGCTCTTGCTCCTGTGGTGGACTCAGTTGCATCCAAGTGCCAGTCTCTGAAAACAAAGCTGATTGTGTCTGAAAGCAGCAGGGCTGAGTGGCTGAACTTCAGCCATTTGCTCAAGTAAGTGCCTTCTACCTAAACCCTGTTAGTTATCGCCAGGGGAAATTTCCTCATGTTTGAGCACCCTTGTATCTCATTAATTAATGAGATACCTCTAAGGGAGTAGGAGAAGAGGCAATTTAGTCTGTTTTTTATATACAGGAGCAATATTAAGGAATAACCAAACAGTTAATTATAAAGTAAGTAGCCTTATGATGTCTAAATTTGTTATATAAGACCATAAAACACAGAAAAGTGGGCAGGAATGACCTCTATTGTGGCATATTTACTCTCTAAAAGACAAATATTCTATGCAAATTATTCCATGTTCCTTAAGCTTGATGATAATGATGAACAGCTTTTCACTATAAAAGGCTAAAAAGGATACTGTAAAATGAATTTAATGTCTTTAGGAATCCTCTGGACAGATCACTGCCAGCCTACCTACCTGGCAGGATAACTGCCCTGCCTTCCCTGCTGCCCATGTCCTCGGCTGCCTCAGCTGAGAGCTGAGCTGGCCAGGAGGCTCTGGGGCTCTGGAGGGGGAGCTCCTGGGCAGCAGCAGCCACCAGCCAGCCCCGGGACACGGCTGGGCTGGGGAGGCAGACTGGCCACACGTAACCCTGCAGGAGTGGGCAGTGCTTGCACGCCAAGCCAACAAACAGCACAACAAACAGCAGTCCTGGCAGAGCGTTTTTCACCCGTTTTTGTACATGCCACGCCACAGTTTGAGCCAAGTCTTAAATGTAAGAACACCATGCCCACAATGAACAGTTACTCATATTTCATGTTGTTTTCCAGGTAGTCCATAAAACTAAGCCTCTTAGGTTTACAGGATTAGCTGTTTTAAGATGGCAAAACCACAGGCTGACTGCTCTTTGAATAGGAATATAATACAGGAAGGATTTTGCAGCATGGTTCCTGTTTCCAATCAGTGGGAGTTACTGGTGTTACTTAAAACTCCCCCCTACTGTACTTCACTACTGAAATGACAAATGAACTGAATTACATGTAAATTCATATTTTAATTACACAGCTGTGACCCTCAAGAAAGGCAAGTCATTTTAATCTAGCACAAGGGGAAGAGTGAATCTCAGGGCCAGGGGTTTCATACCAAGGGATGATCCTTGAGCTTCAAGTCAGCATCAGGACAAATTAAGTACACCACATTCCACCATCAATGTATCACCCAGCTGATGGCTGGGCACTGTAGCATCTTTCCTCAGCACTGACAGTGACAGCAATTATTTGGCTTTTCATGTAAGGGAGATCATAATAATGTCATATGGCTTGTCCATGAAGGTTTGAATTTGAAACACTGAAGCACCATCTGACCATAAGGGAACCACTGAGCCCACAAGTGAGTGCACAGCAGAAAAGCCAGGGAATTAATGTCTAAACAATGAATGTTCAGTAAGAGCAAACTGAAAAATCAGAAGTAAACTGTAAGTCCTGTAGACAGGTCAGTGAGAGAGAGGAGGAAAGAAAACTAAAAATTCCAATAATTACCCTGAGTTTTGTCCTTAGAAGTTAAGCAGGCTGTCATGAATCATGATTACTAACTATATCCTTAACACCAACATCAGCCACCAATAAACATTCACAGTTGGCCTTTGTGTCTGGTGTCAGATGGTTCTTTCCTTTGTGTGACTCAGACATTGATGGTTTTAATCCACACACAAAAATCTTCAAAAATTTAAACAAAACACCACAGGACATAAGAAAGCAGAGTTTTAATAAATGGGCTGCAATGGAGACAGGATAGGGAAATAAAAGTCCTCTTCATTTTCCAACTTCTGAAACAATTTTGACAGAAGAGGAAAATATAAATTATGAAAGACTTTAACAAGTAATTTTCATTAAACCAAGAGAAGTAACAAATTGTGTTCTTCAAGGTAAGTCTTTTCCCATTAGCAATACACAGGATTTTATGCTAGAAATTAAATACTAAAGCTAGAAAGTTCTAAAGGAGGCATACTCAAAACTTGTTGGAAAGCAAGTTATAGCTGCACTGGTTTTGGCTGTATTTAGGAGTCACAGGGACAGTTCACTGCAACAGTAAGACAACAGAAAGACTCACTAGCATTACTTTCAATCTGAAACAAAATTAATATCAAAAAGCTAACACTGTACCAAAATTAAAATTTAATTCCCCTTATCTAGTATGGTATAATGGAGAGCTTCTTTCATAAGAAGCTTCCAATCAGTATTTAAATTCAAACTTTGAGACTTAAAAAAAAAAAAAAAGTGAAACACATTGTAAAATCCCTCAAGGATTGAGTCTTTGGAAAGAGCAGCAAAATGCTATCTACAGGAAATTACTCAAAAGGATTCCATTCAGTGATTACAGCATTTACTATAAACCAGTAAGTGCTGCATACACAGTTAATGTAAACACATGTAGTTTTTGATAAAACCATCTGCAATGCCTGCACTGTACTTCTATTGTTCTAAAACAGTCCAATCTTTTACTCTAAATCACCTCATAATATTCAAGTATTTATATATATAACAGTTCTTTCCATTCAAGTCAAGACAGCATACCTGTGTGTATATATATGTATAAATCCCTCCATCAAATTATCAGATTTACCTCATTCTGTTGTTCACACAGAAAAATGTTACCAAGTTCTGCAGCTGGCAGCTCACTTCCTTCCCAAAACCCTCTGCAGCCAACCCTTTTCCAGATCTGACAGTAACAGCTCAGAGCAGCCTGTGCTGCCTTTTGGCTTCTGTAGCCTCCAGATACAGCAAAGGAGAGTCCATGCATGTCAGGGTGGTCACATCTACACATACATGCACAGACCCCTGCTTGTGTGCCAGGCACAGGAAATGCAGAACAATGCTGCAGGAGGACAGCAAGCTTCACCAGAAGGTGATGCACTCTTGAGCACCCTTACATCTGCTGAAATGTCAGTTCCACCTGCAATGAGCATTAAAATTCTTACACATGTGGAATTTAAAACCAGGACTTCAAAACAAAACCCCTCTCCTCATCCCAACACCCTTTCAGAACTCTAGGGCAACTTTTTTTTATATGTTTCGATTACATTTACCTTTCCCTTATATCACATTTTCTACACTATCAGAGCATCATTCCCCTTGGGCTCAGATTCTATTTCACTTTGATTCTTGTTTTCTTCTTTTACTTCTTTAGAGCTCTTCTCCTGCTCCTCAGCTTCTGCTTTAACTACCTCTGAATTCTGTTTTTCTGTCACACTTGATGGGTTTTGTTGTGCATCTTCTTTGTTGCTCTTCACCACCTCTTGGAGATTGTATTTCCTGAACAGAACATAGTCCCTCACCACACTTAGGCAACAGACGGTTTTTATTATTTCCACCACAATTGTGTATTGTGGATTATTAAGATCAACCTTGTTTTCTGGATTGAGGCTGCCCACAATTCCTGTAAAAGAAGATGCAATTTAAAAGATGCTGGGAACTCTGTTTAAGAGCATAAGCATGTCTTGTTTCTCAGTAATTGCAGTGAGATAATTTTGCAGTTACTTCAGTCCTACTGGTGGTACATTCTCAGAGTCCTGCTCTGCTCCACCATTGTAAGCAATTACAAAAATAATTTGCTATAACTGAGGGGGATCCTGCCTCCTCTCTCTTAATTTTTATCCATTCAATAAAATACCTGAGTAAGGTGGAGTTATTATAGGAGTCAAATACTGGACAGAAATGGTAACATTATTATTTCAATACAGCATCCAGAGAGAAAGCCTAATAGCAGTCATTTCAAAGCACATACAGCTGATAATGCAAATTATAATCAACATTGTTCTCTCTTGTGCTCATAGTCTCTTAAGTTATCAACACCAACACGGAATACTGATGCCAAGCTTTTTTTAAGTCTTAGAGAAGCTTTTAGAATTCAACATAGAGATTTTAAGCAAAAAATGTGTTTGTCCATTATGACATCTTTTAATAGTCTGACCCATGTTGTGCATGCAATCTTGTTCTGTTTTGTGTGAAATCCATACATACCTGCCAGTTCCTTAATTACTTCTTCCCTACTCATATGGCTGTTGTTACGAGCTTTGTAAACAATCTGAAAAGTACCCTTGTTGGGGGCTTTAAACCAAGGCTCAAAAAAGGTTTCTGTGTATTTTTTCATATCATCCATAAAAGCTTTGCAAGTTCCAGAAATGGGCAGCATGCGCAGAATAACTCTTGTTTTCTTCTTTTTAGTGGTGTGCATGTCCTTCAGTATATGGTGCACCAGGTTCTCAGGTTCTGCAAGAAAAACAGTTGAGTATGAGCAAAAAATCAAAGGCATTATCTCTCCTCTTTCCCTTCTGAATAATAAGCTGGGAACTTGCTGCACCGCTGTCAGCCTCAAATCCTTTTATGTAAAGAGTTGCTTTACTATACCAAAACTAGAATCAAAGACTGTTTTGTCAAAGCAGTTTCCTCTACTTTTAGCTTCTTCACTAACAACAAAATTCACAGCCAAAGGGAAAGGTATTTGTTTGACATACACGTGTTACTTAGAAGCCATACTGTGGCCTTTTACTAACAGCTTGAGAGCATTACTCAGTGTCAGGAGAAGTCCCACCTATGCCCTGGGTTCTGATGAAGACCACGTTGTTGGCACCACTCTCCACCGACTGGAACCGCCGCAGCTTCTGCTCCGTCGAGGCACGGATCTGGCCAACCTCCTTCTTCAGAGCAGCCTCGACATCATCCTCATCCTCCTCCCTGTCGCTTCCAGACAGCCTCTCCTCGTGATCTGAAAACTTCAGAGGCACCATTTATTGGGGAGCGCCGACAGCAGTGCCCAGCACCCAGAGCAGTGCCCGGCACCCAGAGCAGTGCCCAGCACCCAGAGCAGTGCCCGGCACCGAGAGCAGTGCCCGGCACCGAGAGCAGTGCCCGGCACCGAGCAGCAATGCCCAGCACCGAGAGCAGTGCCAAGCACTGAGCAGCAATGCCCAGCACCGAGAGCAGTGCCCAGCGCCGACAGCAGTGCCCAGCACCAACAGCAGTGCCCGGCACCGAGCAGCAATGCCCGGCGCCGAGAGCAGTGCCCAGCGCCGAGAGCAGTGCCCAGCACCAACAGCAGTGCCAAGCACTGAGCAGCAATGCCCAGCACCGAGAGCAGTGCCCAGCGCCGAGAGCAGTGCCCAGCACCGAGAGCAGTGCCCGGCGCCGAGAGCAGTGCCCAGCACCGAGAGCAGTGCCCAGCACCGAGCAGCAGTGCCCAGCACCCAGAGCAGTGCCCAGCACCCAGAGCAGTGCCCAGCGCCGAGAGCAGTGCCCAGCACCCAGAGCAGTGCCCGGCACCGAGAGCAGTGCCCGGCGCCGAGAGCAGTGCCCGGCACCCAGAGCAGTGCCCAGCACCGACAGCAGTGCCCAGCACCGACAGCAGTGCCCGGCACCGAGAGCAGTGCCCAGCGCCGAGAGCAGTGCCCAGGGCCGAGAGCAGTGCCCGGCACCCAGAGCAGTGCCCAGCACCCAGAGCAGTGCCCGGCACCGAGAGCAGTGCCCAGCGCCGAGAGCAGTGCCCGGCACCCAGAGCAGTGCCCAGCACCAACAGCAGTGCCAAGCACTGAGCAGCAATGCCCAGCACCGAGAGCAGTGCCCAGCGCCGAGAGCAGTGCCCAGCACCCAGAGCAGTGCCCGGCGCCGAGAGCAGTGCCCGGCGCCGAGAGCAGTGCCCAGCGCCGAGAGCAGTGCCCAGCACCGAGCAGCAGTGCCCAGCACCCAGAGCAGTGCCCAGCACCCAGAGCAGTGCCCAGCGCCGAGAGCAGTGCCCAGCACCCAGAGCAGTGCCCAGCACCGAGGGCAGTGCCCAGCACCCAGAGCAGTGCCCGGCACCCAGAGCAGTGCCCAGGCACAGCCCGCGCTGGGCCCGCCACAGGGCACGGCCCGGGCCTTCGATCCGGCCGGCAGCGGGGCTGCGAGCGCTTCGCCCGCAGAACTGGGGCATTCCGGGGCGTGCTGCACACACATGGCTCCTTCCACACACGCGGCTCGTTCCACACACACAGCGGTAGCCGGGGCCCCGGGGTGCCGCTCCCCCGCCCCGAGCGCCGCCGGCCCCGCCGCACGCACCTGCTCGGGCCCGTAGAGCAGGTCCCCGTACTCGCCGAGCAGGCTGTAGGCCTCCCCCACGCACTTGCGCTCGTTCATGTTGCAGGTGATGAGGATGCCGCGCATGCCGGCCTCCAGCTGCCGCCCGCCGCCGCGGGGCCGCTTGGCCCGGCCGGCCCCGGCCGCGAAGTGCCCCTTGGGCCGCCGCTTGCGCGCCGCCGGCTCGGCCGCGGCCATCGGGCAGCTCCGCCAGCACCGCCGGATGGCGTCAGCGCCGCGCCCGCCCCGCACAGCGCCGCGCCTGGAGCGGCGGCCGCGGCACCGACCCGCGGGGACCGAACCAGGGGGGCCGACCCGCCGGGAGCGAACCACAGGAGCGAACCGCAGGGACCGAACCAGGGGGGCCGACCCGCCGGGACCGAGGCTCCGGAGCGCGGGTCGCGGAGCCGCGGTGGCGAGCACTCTGGTGGTGCGCTCAGCCGCGGCCAAACTCGTAGCCCTCGATGCTTTCTTTTCTCCCGAGCTCCGGTTCCAGAGTTAGCCTGTGTTGGGAATTGCGGAGCTGAGGGGAGAGGAGCAGGCGGACACTCGCCGGAGCGGAGCGAGCAGCCCTCGGTCCCGCTCCATCCCCGAGCCGGAGATGCTGCGGCCGCTTCGCTGCCTGTCCGGCTCCAGAAGGTGTCGGGGGAACCAGCTAAACCAGAAACTTTATACAGGTAAATGGAGGCTTGGAAGAACAGCAAACATGTGCTAACAGAACAGTCATGGCCCGTAGTGAAGTTGCTAAAGGAAGGTGTCTGTGCGCATCCCATTCCCTAAGAGCCGCCTCTCCCTGCTGTAAATTTAAAGCCTCTTAGACAATTAAAGGGGTAAGAATTATTACTGGTTTTACTGGTTATCTGTAGAGAAAACTGACCTAGGCAGTTGGTCCAAATCCAACCACCATTGGAAGCAAACTGCACTAGAAGTGGAGAAAAAATTAAAGTACTTGCTGCTTTTTTGCAGGATTTTTTTACAAAGAAAGTCATTGCAGATTTACACAGTAATGTAAAGACATGACACTATATGCTTCTCAGTTTAGGTTTGAATACATTCTTACCAGATTCCCATCATTTGTCTGTCCCAGGGGCTACACTTCGAGCTAAAGCAGACACTGATAATAATGAAATGGGAAACCCAGAGAGGCAAGAGCACAACAGTAATGTGTGTTAAATAAAGTATTTAATGAAATATCAGTACCTTATCTTTATTGTTACTTAAAGGATAAAAAACTCTGTAAGAGTTTAAGAGAATACTATTGCATCAAGAATCACTTTTGATGTGCAACATCTTGTAAAGAGATTTAAAAATCTTTCAAAAGTTTAAAAAAATTAAAAGTTGTAGGCAATACAAGTATATGTAGGAAAAAAGTGCAAATAAAATCTGTGTCATTGAAATCTTTAAGGACTGGACTAGTAAGGCATTTAAAATATATGATAGAACAGAAATTTAAGAATTGTAGCAACAGCTGCTCATACTCTAATTTTAGCACTTAATAGTTTTTTCTGTTCTCTCACACTTCATTAAGGCGTTACTTTATGATCTGCTGATATTTTTGTGTGTTTGAGCAACTTTCCTTTCTATGTTAACCAAGAACTGTCTTTTTCATCCCATTCTGAGAATATATATCTGACATCATTTGACTGTCCTGATTCAATTAAGCATGACACTTAGAGTTTAGGATTCAGACAAGAAATGGTATCCATTTTCAAGTTCTCATAGAGGGTCTAAGACACCAATTTTTCTTGTTGGAAGAATTTTCTGAATTACTAGGAACAGTTCCAAGAGAGGTCAAAGCATCTGCATTAAAGGTGAGACCACTGGATTTCTCTTTCAGAAGTGCATATTCCCACTTGAAGTATCCACAACTTTTCTTATTACCTCCTTGCTTGCCAACAGGACAACAAAAAAATGCTCTGCCATGGTTTGGGCCAGCATTTGACACAGAGAGTTTTTTGGCTCTTCTGCCACAGTTACACAGAGGGGGGGTTGATTTTCCATTTCTCACAGCTCTTACAGTCTCATTCAAAATGACTGTGGAGTTCAGAACTACAGGAGATACTCTGGGCAAATTTGAACTTCTCAAAGGTAAGGAGTGATCAAAAGAGGAAGTTTTCTCTTGATATATATTAAAAGACTGTTTTTTTGCTGGTGGGCATGTTTTTGGACTAGTTGGCTTTCTTTTAGGAGCCTCTAAAGGAGTAGAGTAATTTCCAGTTAATGCTGACTGTGCTGAAACAGCATTTCCCTTTGCAGATGGTAACTTAAAAGCTGAAAATGTTGAAGTCTGCCTTTGTACTGTCCCTATATTATAGATTGTAGTATCAGGACTTTTGTAAACAACAGACCTCAGAGGTGCCATGGGTGCTACACATTCCTCCAAACTCTGATTATCTGAACTTGTCACAGCCAATTGTTGTGAAATATTTTCTTCTTCAGACACTGTTAGACTATCTGTGCTTGAGTCATCCTTGAGCTGAACAGAGTCTGAATTTTGTTCATATTGAGATTCTGGTATCAAAGCAACATCTTCCCAGTCTGTCAGCAGAGACAAGCACTCAGAGCTGGTGCTGATGTCCCCACTGGAGAGAGTGACTGAGGGGATGGTGGTGGAGACAAGCACCAGCCCTGATCCCTGCACTGGGAGGCTGGGCCTGGCTGTTCTCAGGGGCTGCCCAATGCCTGTTGATGCAGGACTGGGACAGGGCTGTGCCACACCCAGGGGAACAGGAAATCTGTCAGGAGATGCTGCTGAAGAGCTTTGGCATTGAGCATGGAATTCAGTCCTTGAGCTGCTGCTGGGTACAACGTGGACAGCTGCAGAGGGATCAGTGCAAGTGATCTGCTGTTCCCCAGCCTGTACATTAGAATTTATCTTGTTTCCAGCAATACTCTTGTGTTTGTTCTCAGCCAGAGGTTTTGTTTCACAAGTTCCATCTCTAGATGTTTCAGCTCTGCTCTTAATTCCCAGTGGAGTCTTGTCAGTGCCATTTACAGTCAGTGTTCTGGAAATTAAATTACTCTTCTGATGTGCCTAGGGAGTCCGTAAACAAAAGCAGATTTTGGAAAGTGAATACCCAGACATTTTGGGAATAAATGCACAAAATTAATAAGCGTATCAGCCTAAGGATGTTCTTTCCAAATCACAGTCAAGATGCTGGGTTTGTTATTTGAATAGCTCACCTTTCATCTGTATTCCAGGCTACAAAGCAAGGAGACAGGGAGATATGAAGTAGGGACTAACCTTATCCAAAGATTTAGTAACTTTCAGCACACATCCATCACAGATCAGCCTCCAAGCAAGACGAGCAGTATTCCGGGAATCATCCAACCCTTCAAAGTATGGTTATATTAATGTCTTCCTTTTGAACTGCTACTGGGAATAGTTCTTATTACTGGAAAAATGTAATCTAGGTAAGCCTTACATGAATGACAAGGAGTCACAGAACTGTGACACTTAGTCATCTAGTTCAAAAAAGGGAAGTAGAAAATTCCAAATAATTCTCTGTGCTGAAGCATCTGAAGGATTATCCATAGAGCTGAATATCTATTCACAGTTTTAAATATCCTTGCTCTTTTTATTAGTCAAGTAAAAAAACAAACAAACACATATTGTGCTGCAATTCTCTCAAACTAACATGATATTCAGATCTATTTCTTTATCTTCCCTCCCCCTCTTTTCTTTGCATCCTAGCAATTCATAAATTAATCTTGTGAATTCATAAAATGAGGATCATCATGCTTACCAGAATGTTCCCGTCCTTCAAAAGCTATCCCCAAATCCTGCAAAGCTCCATTTAGCCCTTTAGGCTTTCTGTTATAGAAGGCCTAAGGAAAGAAACGCAGGTGCTTAACATGAAGCATATGAAGCATTTAAAAACCTTTCCCTAGTGAAGCAAAGCCATTTCAGAAATATCCCCTTACGAATAATAAATCTCACAAGGCAATTAAGCAAGCTGGGTATTTGCATTTTACAGTGAGGATAAGTCCATAAGTTACTTACCCTCTTAGAAATCAGAATGGAAAGAAACATGAATCCCTTCTTTCAGTCTTAAGCAAATCCATTCTGTCTGAGCTCTGGAGTCATTTGTCTGCACTCTATGGCTTGCTTACACTGATGAAAGTCTTAACAGACCAGCATTAAAGAATACAACTATAAATAATACCTTAAATGCAGTCAAAGGCATGAATATATTTGGCGTAGGTATGGATTTTTTTGTAACTGAAAAAAGTGAGTATTACTTCTTGCTCCTAATACGAGTATCTGATTTGATCACTGCAAAGGGGGAATATTCACTGCTTATCTTTAGATATCTGTAAGGTACCTCTGAGTACCTCTCAACAGACTATAATGACAACTTCCTACACAGCAATATATGGCAGCAATAAGAGCACACAAAACAACAAAAGATAGGAAGCAAGGAGAGCAAAATATGTCAGGAAAGGAAGTGCAGCTCATAAATTCTCATAATTATCATTCTTTTATCAAACAACAATGTTTTCCTAGCATTAAGATCTCTATTCACATTCACACAGTTCTAGGGCAGTTGGTTATTGAGCAGTAAACATGAAATAAAACCAGGTTACTCTGGTCACTGGGACACACAGCATTGCCTTGTAAGCCCAGGCACAGCCAGCCTTTGAGGTCAGTGTGGATAGAAATGTTTCAGTCTGCCCATCCTCTCACCCTGTAGGTCGCTTTGAGGTCAATCCAGGAGTTCAGAATGTCGGGTTTGCGCAGCTGCTTCCTTCGACACTCGTAGTGCAAACACACCCCCAGGTCCCAGTCTGTGCAGGGAAAGCCACAGTCAATCCACCACTGCAGAACTGAACTAAAATCCACACAACGTGGCCTATGTGCCCCTTTATGTGGCCTAAAAATCTGCATAAAGGGACACAACACCAACACACTGTCAGCATCCTGTGCTGCTGGGGCAGGAGGCACAGGCTGTGAAGTGGCTGTCCAAGGGAAAAACTGCAATGGGACACCAGGAGAAGCAAACCCCTGCTGTTAGTAATTAACTTCAGGCAGTTAAAGATCTCAAAGACATCATTAATTCATTTAGACAGACTAAGAATGATCATACAGTTCACTAAAGCAGAAAAATGTAACAGCATCAGACCCTGGAGTCAAAGATGCAGCAAACATGTCAGGATTCCACAGATTACATATTTTCAGTCTTATCCCAATATTCCACAATTTTAATACCTAATAATAGGAGTTTGGCTGTGTAGAAGTGAAGACACAATCTCACTAGTGCCACCTAATGTTATTACTGTGCAGAAAAAGCAAATGAAAATGTTATTTACCTGTCCATGTAACAAAGGCACACGCTTTTGCTTCTGAAGTAGAATTACTCTGACTATCTGTACTGAACATAATTTTCTTCTCCTCTTGTAGCTTTTGAATCCATTTCAAAAATTGTGATAAGCAAATGTTGAGAGGCACCCCTTGGTCAACTTGATTCTTCAAGGAACAGAACAGGAAGCAGGTATGTGTTAGAATGCACTGAAATTCATTTGAGGTTTATTTCTTTATAGCCTCTTTAAATAAAACAGTAAACAGCAATTATACAACTGTAAAACAATGTTAAGTCATAATTATACCTGTGTTATGCCAGTTAGTTCTGTACAGAATTCAGAGAGAATAGGGTGCTCCTGGGGCTGGACATACATGTGGAATTCAGATTCAATAGCTCCTGTTGAGGTGTTTAACAGGACTGCTGGAAATTCAACTGCAACAAACACGGGGAAGAAGAAACAAAACAAAGAGAACCAAAACACAAAGCCAGAAAGGTTAAAACTCTTCACAGGAATGAGACCATTTTCAGATGGGTCTCTGCCAGCTTAGCACATTCCATTATTGTGTTATATTATATATAGAGAGAGCTCAAGCATGGTGCTGATAAGGCCAAGCTTGTGGGTTTGATCCCTGTGTGGATCATTCGCTTGAGAGATGGACTAGGTGATCTTTGTTGGTCTCTCAGTTCAGAATATTCTGTGATGTGCATTTTTATATGTATGTGTGTGTATATATATATATATACATACATAAACACATTTATATTATTTATATATCTATTATCCCATTGCACTGGGGCTGAAACGCCAGGGGCTAAAAGAAACCGGAGGAAGACACATACAGAGGCGCGCGGTTCACAGCTCGGTGCACTCACTGATCTCGGGCCCGCGCCGCCCGCGGTCCGCCCAGCACGTGGCCTCGAAGTCCAGGACGATCAGGAAGGCGAAGCGCTGCCCCGCGGCCGCCCGCGCCCCGCTCCGCGCCCGCGCGCTGCTCCGCGCCAGCCCCAGCCGCCTGCGGACACCGGCCGAGCTCAGGGGCCGCCCGCCACCGCCGCGGCCCCTCCGCGCCCGGACCCCGCCACCGCCGCGCCACGCCGCTCCCCGCCCGTTCACCGCCGCCGCGCCCCCTCCGCTCCGCGCCCCAGCTCCGCACCTGGCCAGGCGCTTGGTGGCCATGGCCACCCCCGCCCCTCAGCGCGCTGCCGCCATTTCAAAGCTCCCGCGGGCCCGCCCCCATCGCGCTCTCGGCGCTCGGCTGCTCCGGCCGCGGCCCCGGCGCCGCCCAGCGCGATCCGAGAGCGCCCGGGAGCGCGGGGCCGTGCCCGGCCGTGAGGGGCCGCGCCCGGCCGTGAGGGGCCGCCGGAGCCCGCCGCTCCCGAGCGCGCCATGGCGAAGGGGCTGTGCCTCAACGGGCGCAAGCGGCCCGGCCAAGCCGCGGAGGGGCCGCGGGCGGCGCGGAAGAGGCGGAAGGCGGATGGCGGCGGCCCGGGCCTGGGCCCCGAGGTGAGAGCCGAGCGCCCGGCGCTGCGAGGAGCGCGGTGCGGGCCCCGTGCCCCTTACGGCCCTTCTCGGGTGCTGTGTGTCCCGCGCTGGGGTGCTGGAGCTCAGCAAAGCCGTGTACACCGGCGGTGTAGCGGGAGGGTACAGCCAGTGCCTGCTGATAACAACACAATGTCCTGAGTTGTGCACAGGGCTCCTCGAGTCCAGCTCCTGCCCTGGAGCTGTGGCCAGCCCAATCCCACCGTGTGCCTGAGAGCATTGTCCAAACGCTTCTCGAGCCTTAGAGGTTTGGGGCCGTGACCTCTGCCCTGCGGAACCTGTTAATGTCTTGGATTCCGCTCCAAGAGATGTGGAAAACAACTCATTTGGAGTGCTCAGCGTTACGTTTAAGGAATTTTGTTTTTAAAAAGCAGGTACATTCTCCAGTATGATCTTGTGAACCAAGCAGATGTTGAAAGGAGCGCTGTGTGTGCCCAGCACACGCGCCGCTGGGTGATGCAGAGCAGCCCCACGGTGTCCCTCACCCGGGCACACGGACTCAGTGCCGTGGAACAGGAGCTGCGTCTGCAGCCTGTGAGACCAGTCCTGTTTGTACCCAAATTCCTCTGGTTGGCAGTACCCTCTCCTTGGTGAAACAAAACCTCTGCTCTTTGTGTGGGTTTTTTTGCAAAGCTTTAATGAGGCTGTAGTGAAAACAACGGTGTCATTACTTGTCTCAGCTTGAGAGGTGAGGCACTGGCAATTACACCAGCCTGTGCTGTTATTGCCAGATGATTCTCAACCACTGGGACCACGAACGTTGTCGCCTCTTTTTAACTTCCTTACCCAGTGACAAATGTCTTGGAAGAGCACACCAGCTCAGTCCCATGTGGGCAGGCTCTGTCCAAATTACTGAGCACACGGCTTGTTAGTTAGTGTGTGGGGGAAAAGAACTTCCAGTGGGTGTTTGTGCTGTGAGGTTCTACATTCTCTAGTGTTGTGTGGCGTTTTTCCCCCGTATGCTTTGATGTCTTTTCATCACCTATAATATCTTTAAAATTTTTATGGAAGCTCTTTGGAAGAGGCCATGTGGCCAGTGGAGGTCACCAAAAAGCCACATTTCCTTGCTAATTAGCCTTTAGAAGAATTTGTGCATTTCGGCTTAAAGAGCTGCTGTGTGGCACAGTCCCCACCTCATCTGCTCAGTGCTTTCTTTCTGCATCTTGCTTGGATTTTACTGAAGCGTTTTTCCCTGCAGGGGTCAGCAAACCCTTGTGGCAGAGCAGATCCCACGCTGTAGATAGAGAAACCCTCACACAGAGTCCCTGCGTGTAACTCTTGCACAAATGTCTGAAGCAGTGCAGCAGCAAGTGGGGGAAAGGGTTGAGAGACCAGGATATTGTGTTTGCATATCAATTGTCTCCTTACTGCATACATCTGCCTATGTTAATCTTTATTAAATAACTCTTCGAAGTTAGAGTCCCTGGGTTACTGAAATGTTGGGTTAATGTAATATTCAGCGGGATATGAAAGGAAACTGTTGCCCGTAAGGGGTGGAAGAGTTAGTTTAAATGTAGCTGCTTGTATCCGGGTAGTTTCTTAGTTTCTTTTTCCTTCTTTCTTCACGGCCTGGTATGATTACATGAAACATCTCTTTACCACCGTTTCTCTTTCCGCAGGAGAAGTCGTGTCATTTGTCAGCAGCTCTGCTGGGCGAGGCCTCTGAAATCAGCCAGGAGCAGCTGTATGAGCTGCTGAAATACGCAGCTCTGGGGAAATGCCACCAGGCAGCACAGCCCAGGTACATCCACAGCTGCAGTCAGCCTGCTCTCACCTTCTCCCCTGGCGTGGAAACATTCCTGCAGGAGTATTGGCCGTGCTAGGTTTGGAGCACTTGCCATAATGGCAGCCTGGATTGTGCAGATACAGTTGTTGTTAGATTTGGCCAGGAAGCAGAATTCCTCTTCTGGCAGAAATCCTACCATTCCATAGTTTTGTTTCACGCCGTTTTGCAAAACTGAATGACTGCTGTGGAACTGAAGCTCTACACACTGAGAAACAAAATACCCTTTTAAAATATTAACACAAATATTAATGCATTTCATGTTAGATATAATTGAAACAGAGTGTTGTAGAGCATTTTAGAAAAAAACCCAAACATTTCACTTCTCCTTTTCTCTGAGCCAGTTCTCAGAAGTGAAGGGAAAGGGACTTCTCAGGACTGGAAGGGAAAGGCTGTGGAGGGTTTATAACCTTGAATGGTAAAAATGAAATTAAATTAATCTTCAAATGAAAGTCAAAGCAGAAAATACCCCAGTTTAGATTTTAATAGTGAATAGAAAATTATTTTGTGAAACTGATTAATTAATTCACCAGACTGCATGACTGCAGTTGAAGTTGCTGGTATATTCACATTCTGATGCATATGAATGAGGTATACATGTCTTGAACTGGTATGCAGCAGAAATTTGCAATAACTCTTCTTTCTCTGTCTCCTGTACTCTGTTGCTTCCAGGAATATGTGGCTATTCAAGATAAGCTATAAAGCTTTTTCTTATTGAAGTAATTTGGCACTTTGCCATTTACTGACTTAAAAGCTGGGCTGGTTCCAGCTTTTTTTTTTAAGAGTGCTAGATAATTGTTTTGCTTTGATTTTTGTATATATATTTTTTAATTATTACTCTTTTTTAACTGCAGCTGGTGCCATATTTATCACCAAAGCCACCTGGCTGGGGTTGTGGTTGTTGTTCTGCACGAAATGAGCCAGCTGCATTTCTACAGGTTCTATTTACAGTTCAAACACCTCAGGAGGGTGTTCCGCCATGTAAGTCCCCAGAGTGCCTCACTGTCCTCTAAACTTCTGCCAGTCCTGAAACCACACCCCAGGGATGATGGCTGCAGTGGAATCACTGCCTTCTCCAAGGAGGTGGCCATCCTTGACAGCAAGTGAGAGGATCTGTTTGCAGCAGTTGTCAGCTCACAACAAAGGACAGGGCTTTGATGATAGGAACAGGATTTCAACAGGATTATGTCTTTGGAGCTTTACCAGGTGAAATGTTCATTGAGGCTTCAATCCTCTGACTGTTATGTGTCCTGCATCTACAGGATGCCAACTGGATTATAAATATCTTGGAATAATTTCAGTAATTTGGAAATTACTGTGAGTGAGGAGACTCTCTATAGAGTTATGCTAGTCCCACTGGTTGAAAAATACCACTTTTGTTATTTGCACTTTATGTCAAGTTTCTCCCATTTCCTTGAAATATTATTAAAATAATTATTTTCATTTTCTTACTTACAAACAATATTTTTGAAAGAAGATAGAAAGAAACTAGGACTTGAATTTAAACTTCTACAGAGTTCTTCCTGAACTGCAGCAAATGTAAATCACAACTTTACTGGAAAGACTGGAACTAGTTTTAGTTTCTATCAAAGAAGGTCTTGAGATTTGCCTTCTTGATCATATCAGGCAAGGCAAATCTGTCCTGTGGTACAAAGAATCCTGTATCATCCCTCATTAGGACAGGTTTGATTTGTGGCGAGTTTGTCTACTTGCTAAAACACCAAATGTATTTCCACTATTTCTTTTTTCACCCTCCTCTGAATTTGGCTGGCTTGGGGACCAATGAACCCCTAATTTTCTTCTTATCTCTGCTTGTCTTTCAAAGTCACTAACATGTTTTCACATTTTCTTTTTTCAGAGATTCACATTAGCACCTTCTGCTAACTTCCCAGTCAGCCTGTATGGAGAAGGAACAAACCTGAAACCTCAAAACACTCCACAAGGTATTTTGTTTGGGTTTGCATTGTCTCTTTCAAGACAATGACTCACTTTGAACAGAAATTTATGACTTTGCATCCTCTGCAATCCCAGTGCTGCCATGTTAAACTTGTTTAGAAAGGAACACATACAATGGTTTAAACCATGAGACTTCTTACCCTGACTAGTTCAGTAACTCCTGTTGGGCTGATTGTCAAAGTGAATGCAGAATGAGAGAAAGTTTTTAACATATTTAATCCCAATCCCTGCTGCTTTACTACCCATTCTAAGATATAACTAATCAAAGAGACAGAGATATAAATTAGGTTTGAGTTGAGAAGACTGTCTTTTTCTCTGACCCTCTCTCTCTCTCTCTCCAGTCTGTTGTTCCAGGTAGTGATTTGGAATGGTGCAGCCTCTTAAGTGTTGATCTGATGCAGAAACTCAGCTTGACAGATGCTTCTGTATTTTACAGGCTTGACTTCCACCAGCAGTGAATGCATTACTAAAAGCTCAGACTTGCAATGTGATCCCATCATTCAGAGATATGGAGAAAAAAAACAAGGCCTTACAAGCTATACTCTAACTTTAGAAGAGCAGAAAAAAAATGACTATCCCATAAAAGGTCAGTTTTTGGGTGAGGGCTGTTTTGTTTTATTGTGTTGGGGGTTGTTTTTAGTTTTGACAGTTTAGTGATACTTTTTGTCATATGAGTTGTAGAAGAAAGGTCTTATTCCCAGGTGTGTTTTCCCTCCAGGTTCCCCTGGATGCAAGGGCTACATCTCCACAGAGTGTGATCAGCAGAGGACAGACAGCAGCCCCCTCTTTGGTCTGGATTGTGAAATGGTAAAAATTAGTGTGTGTGGCCTTACAAAATTGAGTCAGGCACCCAGCTCTTATCATCTCTTCCCAAGTAAACCAATCACTTGTATTTGTTAAACCACTTTTGATATCTTAATATCTGCTGCCAGTCCCTTCCTTGATGGTACCAGGGCTAATGCAGCCATGGAGAGGCCCCAGCAGTAGTTCTAGCTGTGAGACAGAAATAATATCCTGAGCAGAGAGCTCAGTTCTGTTGGCTCCCAGAGCAGCAGCTGGATCTTCCAGGCCTGTCAGCAATGCTGCAAGCTGTGGAATTCCTCCTCAGCTCTGTCCAAGGTCTGAGAAAGGAAAGACTGTCACACATCTTTCCTTTAGCCATCACAGTTCCTTTGGCAGCTGCTGTGGTGAGGAGTTCTCCTTTATAGCCCTGCAGAGATGCCTGTTTGGATCAGCATTGAGTAACTATTGATACAACCTGGGCTCTGCCTTTACATTGTACAATGTCTCTGGGGCTGGTGCTGTCAGGGGTATTTGTGCAGTGCAGAGCACAGTCTGATTCTGTGAAATCAGCACTTCTTTGCAATGTTTTTCTGTGCTGTGCTTGCCTGTGTGTTTGCTGTGCTTACAGTGCACATTTAACAATTGGAATGAAGCACAGTAGAGTATAAACCCACCAGCTGTGAGTGGTAGATCTCTAAGTCAAGGAGCTCCTTCCCAGTGATGCTGCTGCAGCCAAAGCAAATGTTAGTCAAGGTTTTTGAGTGGCAGCACCGTGCTGATTCAACAACTGCCTCTGCTTCTTCCTGACAGTGCCTGACTGCAAAAGGGAACGAAGTCACGCGTGTGTCTTTGGTGGATGCACGGGGTCAGTGCCTCCTGAATGAGCTGGTCAAACCTGAGAGCACAGTGGTGAACTACCGCACCAGGTCACTTGCACAAACCTGTCTTATCTCTTTGTCTTTCAGAGCTGCAGCCCTTTCACATTCAGCCTGTTACACAGGACCTTTCAGAAACCCCTTGGTTTGCACAGATGCCTGCTGCATTTCCCTCAGTGTTAGGAACACGGTTCTTGCTGTGTGACTGAAGTGACCAACATTATGTGTACAATGTGCTGCTCATTGTGGGGCTACCAGGCAGAACCACTGCCATTCTGCAGTGTCCATGGGAAAGTTCTGTTACACATTAATGATACACAGTACAAGTTACTCTTCACTCGTGGTTATAAAATAAGATGGAGTCCATAGCTGAATTTGCTCATATGTAAAAAATGTATAGAGCTTGTACACACCTTCAGGTTGGGGCTCAGGATTATAACAAAAGCAGGCAAAACTCAAGGCTTGTCTTCTTCACAACTTCACCTGGCTTTATGCAGGAGGTGCTGTCCCAGTCCCCTCAGGTTACTTGGAAGCATCTCCTCCCACCATCAGACTGGCAGTATTTCCTTACCTGTGCTGTCTGATGCCAACTGCATTATTAAGAATACCTGGGAGAAATAAACTTTTGAATCAGCACTCGTAGCAGTTTAGCTGCAGTATATCCTCTGATGTTGGAACAGAAACAGTAAATAGCATTCTGTGATTGGCTACACTGAGTTCATATTTTACAGGACCTGCTTGTAATGTTTTCCAGCATACACTGTTGATAATGTATTGCTTTTAACTCACCCAACTTTTGTTTTGAAGATTCTCAGGAATCACAAGGAAAATGCTTCTTCCAGTGAAGACAAGACTGTCAGACATCCAAACCAGGCTAAAAAAAATGCTTCCCCATGATGCAGTGTTAGTGGGTCATTCTTTAAATTCTGATCTTCAGGCTTTGGAAGTGAGTATGTTTTTAAGACTGTTTTTCCCAACCCTGTGTTACTCATTTCACACCTGAAAACTCTTTAACAATTGCTCTTTTTATTAGTGAACACTTGTTAATTGCTTCTTATTATTAATAGCCCTATGCTTATAAGGATTAAAAGTCAAGAACTCTCCTTACAGCTATAAAATTTGCAAGGGGCTGTTCAGAACCCAAAAGAGAGAAGTCTGTCCAGACACAGATATTGTTGCAAGTGCAGCTTTACCCCTCTGCTTCAGGCAGATGCTTCTGATAGTTCTGTCACTGATAGCACTTCACTTCAGGAAGAACTGAAGTTCTTTCTGTGGGTAATTTAACCAATCTAAAATCCTTGAATCATAATTAATCTTGATCTTCCCACTAGAGTGGGAAGTAGAAAGGAGAGTTGGACTTGTTTCATTATTCCTTTTGCTCCCTTGTGAAGGAGGCATCTGTCAGGGAGAAGCTGGCAACTGAAATAAAAGGCAGAGGCACAGAAAATTGTGGAGTTACTGTCCAGTTCTGTATGTGTGCTGTTCTTAAACTAAAGTGGTGATGATTTTTCTCCTCCAGATGATCCACCCCAGTGTTATTGATACTTCACTGCTCTTTGCCAGAAGTGAAGGCCGAAGATATAAGCTAAAATTTCTAGCCAAAGCTGTTTTAGGGTAAGATTATTACTGTACTGTCATGGGAAAAATTAAAAACTGTCATGGTGGGTCATAGGGTCTTGATCTGCTGCTAATAGTCTCAGAATTATTATTTTGTTACTAAGATTCAAAAGAAAGGAGCAGGTTGTGCAAGTTAGACACAGTAAAATGGAATTTACTGGCTGCTTGAAACATCAGGCAGCACAATAAATGGGCTTGTCTTTGAGCAAGCAGGAATGCTGTGACCCAACCAGATCTGAGTCCCAGCAAAACTCGCCTTCCTGCAGGGCTGTAGAGGTATTGAGCTGTAGAACAACAGAGGCACTCGGGCTCACACAGGTGAGAGCTCTTTCAGTTGGCAAGAAAGAAAGAAAGGTTAATGCATGAAAGTGTGATTTCCTGACTTAAATCATATTTCTCAGAGTGTCAGCTACCACTGGGTAGTATCTTAGTGAGACAGTTCTCCCCATGCTCACAGTGAATGGTAATAGTCTGCAGTGCCAGACTTCACTGAACTGGAGGCTGCTTTCCTCTCTGTGTGCAAGTTGTGAGTTGGGCCATTGGTCGAGAAAGAAGTAAAATTTAAAAATAGTCATGCATCAGAGTAGCAAGTATTAGCAGTGCTTCTGTCAAATTCCCCCTGTGCTTGGCACTGGTGAGGCCACACCTTGAGTGCTGTGTCCAGTTCTGTGCCCTCAGTTTGGGAAAGAAGTTGAGACACTTGAGAACATCCAGAGGAGGCAACGAGGCTGATGAGGGGCTGGCAACACAAACCCTGAGAGGAGCCACTGAGGGAGCTGGGGGTTTTTAGCCTGGAGAAAAGGAGACTCTTCCAACCTAGTAATTCTGTGATTCTGTAAATTCCATAAACCATTTTGCTCAACATTGCAAAAACATTTCTTGCAGTAACTTTTGGGAATATTTCACAAGAATGCTGCTGCACAGAACTGAAATCCTTTTTGGAGAGGGGAAAGCTCTTTTGCCTGAAAAAGACCCAGTTTAGAAAAGACAGGATGTTGGTCAGTGTGGAAAAACAGATAACCTGCCTGTACACCTAATTTTGATGCCCTAGGAAGGAGATTCAGTGTGAACAGAAGCTTGGGCATGATCCTACAGAAGATGCTAGAGCTGCATTGGAGTTAGCTCAGTTCTTCATTGAGCAAGGACCAACAAAGGTATTTATATCTAGTTAAGATTTCTGTCCTAAACTACAGAACTTAAGGTTGTTGTGCTTTTGAAGAAAAAAATCCTCCACTCTTGCCCATCCTCCTATTGATTTAAAAGAGAAAATGGAGCTGTGATAGAGGGCCCAGTTTTGACAGCTTGTTATTTCCAGCCTGCATCCAGGTACCTGGATCACCTGGGCACTAGCAGTGCTCAGTACTCACTGACATCAGCCAGCATTGCTGCTGATCCTGAACAGGGGCCCTGGGTAAAGCACTGAGACATTTCCAGCCTGCAGGAATGCCTGTAATTTTGGTAGATCAAAGAAGAGAGAGACCTTGTGTGTTGTGGTAGTGATTCAGCTGGTTTTATGAGTCCCTTGTGCTCTGAGATTTCTGAGAGAATGTTTTTGGAGATGACTGCCTGTTGATGCTGTGAGTGCTGCATGCTTGAAAATGACAACAGAAAATAATAAGGCAAGAAATTAATGTCCATGTTTCTTCACTGCTGGAGTGTGCCTGCATGACTCACAGGGAAAGCACAGGCTTTTTGTCAGCTACAATTAGCTGATGAGATGAAAGCCAGCTAATAATCTTCTTCCTTCCTCAAGGTAGCAGAACTAAACTTGGAGATGCTTCTGACAGCTGAAAAACTGGCTGAGCTCTCACAGAACAAAGCTGTGCCACAGCCACAAGGACGTGGGTTCCAGGAACAGCTGAATGAGCCTCCACCATTATCCAAACCATGGTAATAAGATTCTCAAATATGTGTGTTTTTCCTTCAGTTGAATCCTCAGTAAAATCGAACAAGTGCCTTATGTTTTTCAGAAGCCACCAGGATCTTAGACAGACACAAATAATTGCAGCATAGTGCTGAAAAAAATTTAAGCAGTTTCATCTTAAATTTCACAGAGTATTTCCTAGGCTTCTTTTGATGTTGTGGACAAGAATGTTCTTTCAAATTTCTTAACTGCATTGTAATTCTCTGACAAGACTTTCTTGCAAGTTTTTATTCTCCATATTGATTCACAGTGTACTTCTCTCTGCTAGTTTTTTAGATTGTCTGCAGGTGACTGGCCAGAAACCCCTCCTTTTGGGCAGACAGGGATTAGACTCTTCTGGCCTGTGTCAGAGTAACCTGAGCACTTCAAACAAACAGGTGAATGGACTGAGAGTGGGTTGGTCTAAGCATCAAAATAGTTCAAAGTTGTTCTTGTGGTGGGAGTGGGTAGATGAGTCCTATTTTAAAAGCTGACTGACAGTACTGTTAGCAATAGTGTTAATACCAGGTTAGCTAAATCCATTTGAGCATTTCGGAAATGAGCTTTGATCCTCTGCATCCTCTCATGACTCACCAAAGAAGAATTTCTGCCTGAGGACTTTCTTGGACAATAATGAAAATTAAAGTTGGGAGTTAAATTCAATAGCCTTGTTTTTGATCCTCTGCAGTACAATTGTCTTGTACCTTTTTGAGCCTTGTTTGTTCTTGTCCCTCCAGATCCTTCAGAGAGCCTTGGAAGATGTTCCCCTGTCCAAATTCAGTATCATTCAGTTCAGTTTGGGTCCAGAGTACCTTGCATCTCACCTTCATGCTGGACTTCATGAAAAGGTATTATTTTTTGTTTGAGAATAGTCTTCATGCTGAGCTTGTAGAGAGATGTGATTTATCAGGAGGCACTGAGTAGTTAGTTCCTTTGCTTTGTGAAGTGCCTTCTCTAATCTGTGTTCCAACAGGTGAGAAGCAAGCTGACTGACATGCTGACAATTTACGCAGGTCCTTTTGAAGAAAACTTTTGCATCAAGTCTGTGAAGAAAGAATTTGGGAGGTGTGGACCAATCCAGTCCCTTACAGTGGTAACTGAAACATTCCAGGTGAGGAGCACTCAAAGGCTGCAGACAGGTCTGGAAGATCTGAGTAAATTCTTGGAAATATATTGATTAGAATCAAAGAAATACCAGTTATTCTCTTTGGAGGGGTTCTTGTGGTAGTTTAGTCATCAACTACAATCATTCAGGGTACCTAAAAACCTGCTCCACACAATGACAAGAACAAGTGCAGCTCATGTGCTGCTCAGAGGACTTTGAGTGCTGGGGAAGCTGAGGTGATTTTTGTCCTTCTAAAGAGAACTGATATGTTAAGGCCTTTAATAGCCAAAGGAGAAAAAAAGGGCAGTATTAATTGAAGAGTTAATTGGAGGGGGTTTTAAACAGCTAGAGTATGTGGAGTATTACATATTTTACCCTCAAACTTTTTTTATATTATTCTAGTTTTAAAAGAAAGCAAAACTTTATGGAGACCTGACTTTTTCAAAGGGAGGGCTAATGTGTCTCACTGATAAACCTGAAGTATCTCACTCTGCTATTTCAAGCCATATGTGTGTATCCAGTATGAAGTGCTGGAAGCTGCCCAGCTTGCTGTGGAAAGCCTGGATGGAGCTGAGGTAGCAGGATCCTGCATTAAGGTAAAGGCAAACAGCAAAAGTTATGTTCAGCCCAGGCACAGCCTCCAATAGATCTGAAACATCACAGCATTGTGTTTGAGCAAATGCTTGTGCTGTTACAATCTCCCTGTCCTTGCACAATTCAGGGCCACTGGCAGAAAGGAAATGGCTGGATCCCTCTTGTTTTTCCTTTCTGCCTGTCAGCAGAAGGGAGGTAGAAAGAATTCTGACCTCCAGCTGCAGCTTGAAAAGGCAGATGCAAGTAAGAGGGCTATATAGAGTATGGCATTTTAGTTTTATAGTTTTACAGATATGATACAGTTTTATCTATATTACAGATATGATCTCCCTTTATCATGACTAATTAAGTTGGCCTTCATTAGTCATATTTATTTCAAGTGATGAAAAAGAACCTGTCTACTTTTGGTAATGGGAGAAAAATACTTTAAAATAGAAGTTCAGAACACAGAGCAGTGTAGGCTGACATGCTTTTTATTCCTGCTGCATCCACCCCAGGTCCAGAGACCAGTCACTGCAGCAATGCTGGACTGCAATGTTCTGATTAAGGAATTAGAACTGGATGTAGAAAATGAAGGTGTGATTTATGTGGCTGGTCTAAAGAAGTCATTAACAGAGACAGACTTGCAAGAAGAATTCAGCCAGCTGAAAGACCTGGAAACACTGTTCCTGCCAAAGGATCTTCAGAGTGGAAAGCACAGGAACTGCTGTTTCCTCAGTAAGTAGCTTCACACACAGCCTGCATATTTCCTTCAAATGAGCTCATTCAGCAGCCCTTGGGACTTTGCACAGACACAGCAAGAGGTACTGGAACCCAGGTAGGCTCCAAGGGATAGTATTTAAAATGCTCCAGTGAAAGCACATACTGTTTGGAAGAGCACTTTACAGTTAAATATTTAAGAGGAAAAAACACCTGCTTAAAAAAAACCCCAAATATTTACTTAGAAAAATTCCAGGGTAACTAATGGGCTCCAGTACTTCCATGTGAGGGGTGGCCACTGTGCAGCTTCACACAGCCCAGCAATCACCTCTGAAAGGTGGGAGCAGCTCAGTGAGGCTGCTGCAGCCAACTGGCATTTCTAGTCTGATGTTTATCTGTAGCTAGATGAGGATCTGCTTGCTGCAGAGATTTGTTTCTCTTCTCCCTCCTGCTCCACACCTTCAGCCCTGCCTTGCAGGTGCCAAGGAGGGCAGCAACAGCATTGCCAATCCACGTTCCCTTCTCTTTGCATTTCAGAATTCCAGAAAACCCAGAGTGCTGTGGATGCCCTGGAAGCTATAAATGGATGGACCATGAAGGGTAGCGAGCTAAGAAGTAGGAATGCCCTTGCTCCAGGTCACCTCTGGAGATGGATTTGGCAAATGAATCACAGCAATGGGAAGCAAGGAAAACACATCTTCTATGAGAAAGTGGAGCAGCTGTCTGACTCTGTGAGTGTGAGGCTCTGCTGATGTTGGCTGCAATTAGTGAGGAGGGACTGCCCTGGGGACCTGGAGAGGTAACTTTGAGCTGGCTGAGGTGCAGAGCTGCTTGTGGCAGAAGGGTCTCCTTGTGCTGGTGCAAAGGAGGATCAGTTCCCACAGAGCAGCTTGATAGATAACACCACATGAGATAATGTGATGTTTGCAGGGCACTGCATAACATTAAAACCAGCATGGCTGCACAGGGCAGTGGGTGCTGCTGCCCAGGAACTGCGACCTGGCACTGGGGAGCTGACAGGGCACAGGGAGAGGTGAGTGGCTGTGTGGCTGCACAGGAAAGAAGAGCTCTAGCTGAGAGCTCTGGAGGTACAGCTCCCATTTTTGCCATGGAGCCATTTGAGCAGGGCCTGTGGTTCTCCCTGCAGCTGGGCCACTGCACTGCCAAGTGCCAGGCAGGAGCAGCATCACTGCTGCCCTCACCTGTGCCATGCCCACACACTTAGAAGTATCACTGCTGATGAATGGGGGACTTTATTGTTTCTGTTCTCTTATGCAGGAGCAGGATCTAAGGAAAAAGGTGAAGAAGTTAGACCACCATATCAAAAAGCTCTATAGAAGCCTGCAGAATAACACCCTGTGCATTGTTCTCTTTCCTGGAGTGAACAGGTAACTTGCTACCTATTTTGCAAAGAACCAAGGAAAATACAGAGCTGAATATTTTTATCTTAATCTATTAAAAATTAAAGCCCTGCACAAGGAAGAGAAAGGCTGAAGAAGCTGTTGTAGTTAATCTGACTTTCATGTTTGGTCAATAAAACCTCAGCCCTACATTCTGCCCACAAAGCAGGCCTGAGTCACAGTTGATGTATCTGAGGGTGACAGTGTTGATTAATTGTACAGATCTTATCAGCTCACCCACCTCCCCCAGAGGATGTTCCATCCCCTCTGACAGTGAGTTAAGCTCAATGTGGCTGTGAGAGAATCAAGCAGAGTTTCCACAGCAGGCAGGAGTTTTTGGGGTGTTTGGTTTCTAAAACCACCTAATTACTGCAGCCAAGGCCTCACCTACCAGTTGTTGTGTTGTGGTACCCCACAGTGTGCTTCAGCCACAGCTGCTCAAGGAGCTGGTTCATGCCCCTGTTCTCATGTGATGGACAAAAATGAGAAAACCCACATTTGTTCAGAGTCCTTCAGCTTTTGTAGGAAGGAGCAAGCTGTGAATTTGAGTTGGGCTGCAGCACTGCAGGTATCAGGGATACTTCCCTGGAGTGGGCTTCCTGCATTTCAGCTCCTGAACTGTCAGAGTCTCACTGTTTAATTATTAACCAGAAAGCAAAGCCCTGGTTACTGAGGACAGCCTTCCATGCTCTCACTGTCACTGGTCAGCCTAATCAAGGTCACATCTACCTTTCTGCTGCCTTCTTTGGGCTAAAACTGCCTCTGTTTGTGCATTTCTGAGCAATCATTTGCCCCTCTACACCCTGTATCACCCCAGGTGCCCTGCACACTCAGCTGTCACCCCACGGGAAGGTTTGAGGCGAGGATGGCTGTGAGTTCAGTCACACCATGTGTCCTTTGCAGCAGAGTCACTGGGCTCAGCACGTCCCAATTTACTTTCCAAGGGCCATTTCCAACTCTTCTTGCTTAGCACAATCTTCCATCACCAAGGGGCAGGAATCCCACGAGCAGAACAGGTGGATTCAGGAATCTGCATCCACAGGGAGCCTGTGGAAGCCCACAGAGCTTGGCTCACACTCTCAGGCTGCTGAGGGGGTTGGATGAGAGCTCCAGCTCAGGCTGGGAAGAGATTTCTTGCCAAGTGTGAGGTTCCTGTATTACTGTTTCCCTAGGACCAACAGGTCAGAGGAGGCTTCTTGATTAAAAAGGATGCCAAATAATTGTGGGGTGGAAAAATAATTAATTTTTCAATGTGCTGACCTGGGGGGCTGCAGGCCTCTCACTGCCAGCCCAGCAGAGTTATGTGCATGAAGGCTGAGCAGAACTAACACACTTCTTGTTTGTGTTGCAGCACACATGGATCACAATCCGGCCTTGGTCTGATGGGAATAAAAGATGATGAAGGGAGGAGTGCTTGTTAAACTGCCAAGTTTTTAAGCAAAGTCTTTTGTTAAGATATTTTTAATTACTTTAAATATTGATGTCTTTGTAAAAATCTCTTACCATAAGAACAATAGGCTTTCACTCTGTATCTTCAAAAATGTCTAAAAATAAAAGCCATTCAAAGTGTCTTAAAGCACAAACCCTTTTCCATTAACCCTTCTTGCTGTGGGAAGGCTGAGCCAGGCAGGGCTTGGCAGCTGGAGCAGTGCTCCACAGGAGCTGGGCAGGACTGGCCTGTGGGTGTCATTCCCTCCTGGACACCAAGGTACCAGCTGGGGCTGTGCCCTGGAACATCCCAGGCCATGAACCAGCCAGGCAGGTCAGAGCAGAGCCTGCAGCAGCTGCTCAGCAGTTAACAGCTCCCCCAGGAACTGCGTGGATTTCGGGAACTGCGCGGAGCCAGCTCCTGAGCTGGAGCTGCTGCCTCCTTTCTGGGAAAGTGCTGTACTTGGGCCATGGAAAGGAGGAATCAGTGATTCATACTTCTTGGACAATCTCCACTTTCTCCTCCCTCCCTGACCACCCCCACCCTCCCCTCACACACAAAAAGAAAAAAAAAAAAAAGTTTCCTTGTGGCTGTGGGAGGGGCAAGGGATGTTCTAAGGAAAGCACATGGCTCTGTGGCCTTCCCACAGCATCGCTTTCCACAGGGAGCTGGAAGCAGGATGAGGTGATTTGCAACCTGACAGCTCCAGACTTAAAAATTAAATGTTTGTTAAAAGGTTTGACCAGGAGGTGAGGGATTTTTTTCCTGTGATAAAGTTGAAAGTTATCATTCCAGAAGTTATTAAATACAGCTGATGGAATAGTCACACACTCCTAATTTCCAACCCTAAGTTCACTGTGCTGGGCTGAGCTCTCTCTTTATCTTGGGATTTGGAAGTTGGGAGTTGCTGCGTGGAGGAGCAGGCACAAATACAGGAAAGCAGGAGAATTCCCAGAAGCAGCAGTGAGCAGGCAGGAGCTGCTTGTGTCAGTGTCATTAATGACTACATTTAAAGCAACCTGAAAATTAAAGCTATTATTCAGCAAGATGAATGCAGCCAATTTTTTCTCACACTAAGGTATCCTGGCCACTTCAAGTGAGCCTGGCATTCCTTTGGCTGCAGCTATTGCAAGCTGGCATACACAGTAACATCAGTGCTATTGCAGAATGTGAAAGGGAGCCAGTGCCTTCAGCAGCACAGGCAGCCCCTGCTGCTGAGCCAGCCCAGCAGAGAGCAGGAGCGCAGGCAGCTCAGGGCAGGGGGTGAAGGGCAGACTGACCCCAGCACTCATCCCTCTCTAAGGATTCACTCCTGTTCAGGCTGTTCACATTCACCATCTCCTTGTTGCAGACACTTGCACTGCAAAGTTGAAAAAAAACCAGCTAGTTTTCCTTCCACACACTTTAAAATTATGTGGTCACCTCTCTGCCAGGATTTAGTGAGCATCCAGGAGTCCTGCTTGAGAAATAAATAAAACTAGCAAGAGTCCTATTCATAGGCATGAAAAAATAAGTAATTTGTCCCTTTTTAATTGAAAAATGTAAAAAGGACTTCAGCTTTAAATAAGACATTTTGTACAAAGCTTGAGCACAAAAAAGTGAACACCAATGTGTCGTTATGTAAACACCACAAATGTTACTCATCTGTTCAGTAACGCACAGAACAGCGTGCGAGTTCCCTCTCCAGTGGGTGAGATTTCTGTAGCTGCTGCCCTCCCCTCAGACCTTACTGGAATACAGGAAACCCAGAAGCTTTGGAACATTTACAGGCTACAGTAGTCAGGATACATTGTGACTAAAGGATTTTTTTTGTTTTTTTCTTTAAGGGGTTGGTCGTTTAAATATACAGAAGTACAATAATCTCACAGGTAAATGAATGGCAGCTTGGATTAGAAAAAGCACCAAAATATTTAATATACATCTGGCACAAATTTCACAAGAAGTCAGTAATGGACAAACCAATGCTTTGCTTGTAAGAAAAGAAAAACCTCAGACTGTACTTAATGCTCTTCTTCCAAAAGGGACACAACAAAAACATTGCACTCAGGATTGCTATCAAGTAAAGACAACCTTCTTATCACACCCTATTTGCATTGTGCCTTAGATTGCACATTCCATAAGATGCTGTTTCCATTCTGTTCCAGACACCAACGGTGAGAAAATTTGATGTAAGAAAGGTAACTGTAAAACTACAAACCAGTTCAGTAGATTGGGATTCAGTAGATGCATTGCCCTGGAATTCTCCCAATTTTCCTCCAGATCAGGTTTCAAATTTGGCCACATCCTCTTGAAATAAAGATCCTACATGAAACAGAATTTACTCCAGCTGTTTTCAAGCATTACATTTACACAGCACTTCTGATACTGCTGTCCCAAAGAGGAACCACGGGGTTGCTCTGTGACATGCAACACATTCATCATTTCCCAGAGTGAGAAAACTGGCTCATACAGGGTTATCTCCTGGGTAAGTCTGAAAGGGCAAAACAGCCCCGGGCACAAAGAACAGCAATGTGACCCTGCCCACCGTGGCTGGTTGGCTGAGGAGCCCAGAGGCCCATCAGGGAGCTGTGCTCACAGTGACAGCCACACAAAGCCCTGCTCTCCTCAGTTCCACTGAACCTCTCTGGGAGCAAACACCAAAACATTCCTTCCACAGAGAGGGACTTGAGGCTAAACCGGGCCTCAAGATCCACAAGAAAGGACAAGGCTGCACCCACCAGAGCTCCCAGGCTGACCCTTCTCCACGCAGCCCCCATCAAGGCCTTGTGTTGCTTCATGCCCTCAAGACCAGCCAGTGCAAACCCTCTGAGCGCTGGCTCGGGACAGAATCCTGCCAGTCCCACCAAGGCTCCTGGAACTTGAGTTACTCAACAACTTAGAGCACGAGGCCCTCCAACCCTCCTGCCAGCCCATCTCTTTTTAAAAGACTATTTCAAACTTACAGATAACAAAGCAAGTGTTATTTTCAAATAACTTTGCTTAGCATGACTTAAGAAGTCACAACTTTCAAACATGGAGCACTGATCTGTGAAGTCCTCTAACGTGAAACGCTCATGGGAGCAGCAGCCAGCCTTCAGCTCCACTGATCCTCTGTGCAGGTTTGCCAGCTCTGGTCACACAATCTCCACTCTCACAGGCCCAGAGAAGAGCAAGAGTCAGCAGCTGTAACTGCACAAAATGACAACATTCAAGTAAACACACTGCTTCAACAGTAGGCAACCTTTAGTCCAGATATAATTTACAGGGCATAAAAAGAAACACTTTACAGCACAAACACTGGAGATGGACTTTTTTCCTGTGTGTGAAATGACACATTATCCAAAAAGGGCTTATCTGAAGAGTGCAATTATGCAAAGATAGAAACTTATTAAAAATTAAACAAAAAACAGTATTACCTACAGAACCTGTTGGATTTTCAAAGACTGAGGATTGCAATAGTAACAAGGAACCGCTGCAATGTCAGTGATTTAAGGCAAGCTGTTAGGACAAGAACAAACATGCTCTTTTTACCTACTGTCTCACATGTCCCCCTGTTCTCTTGAAATACATGCCTGTCCTGATAGTGCAAGAGGTCACAGCCCAAAGGCAGCCCTCACACTGGGAGGATCTTGCAGCAGCAGTTGCACTACGGGGGATTTGCTGTGACAGCAACTGTGTTGCAGTTTGCTTTGGGGGAGGAAAGGAAGGGCACAGATGTGCTGCATGGAGAAGAACACCCCCAATGCATTAATGAACACAGCTGAGCACCAAAGCCACTCTGGCATCTCCAGTTCTCGTGAGAACATTCCAGCTTTACTCAAGCACAAGGGTTTTATCCTGAGCAGGATTCTGACCTCAGGGAGAAAAAGGACGCGTGTAGCCTTTGCACTTTTGCAGCTCCCATCTTTGCTGGGTGGTTACAAGTCCAGTCCAACATGGAACAAAACACAGTATTTTTGATTAAAAGAAAAATACACTCATGGCACTGCATCAGGTGGGTTCCTAAAGCTTTTCAAGGGCAAATGAAAAGGCTGGTGGCTCCCTCTTGGGGAGCAGCTGCTCCATCTTCAATTCACTGTCAGTACAGGCTGACCAGGGCAGAGGGTGTGTGGTGACAGAAGCCCTGAGCCACAGGCCACGTAGCTCTGCTCGGCCGCTCTATTGCACTCCAAAAGTAGCACCCGGGAGGAACAACTCTGGTTTGCAGCTTGACCCGGCCCCCTGCAAAGGGTCCTTTGCATACAGGTTAAACACAGGATACCAAAAGCTATGGCAAATAGATAATACTTAGCTTGGGTCAATTAAAAAAAATAGATTACTCATCCAGGCATAAAATCCTGGGATGAAAGGATGGTAGCCTTAAACTATTCAAGTCTAAGAACAAGAGGTAGAGATACCTACGTACTTCATGGTGAAGGAGTTACAGCCTTCTTTCTGTCTTACAATCTCATGAATTTCACTTCAGTTCACACTATAAAACCAAAGATTCAATCTTCAATAGACCAGAGAGAAAATGTTAACACTGGTGGGTTTGTTTGCACACAACAAAATTTAAGCAGACACTTTGCTTTAATACTTATTTGAAAAAATATGTTTTTCTCCATATTGAAGCACTACCCTGAAGAATTCTGAGTTTCAGGTTAAGCATCTTCCTTTTTAATATGAAAGGCTAAATTCACATGCACATACTTTGAGCAGAGTGGGCTCAAGGGAAGAACTGGGTGCCCAATGTACTGAGGACCTTCTAGAAAAGCATCACACTGCAGAACACAAGGCTGCAAGACCCAGAAACTCACAATGACTATTATTTACCAAAGAATGGGAATGATGTAACCTCAGCCAACAAACTGTATCACAGCTGAGGTGCCTATTAACTACATGGTGTTTCTTTAACTTTGTTGGGCTTTTTTTGGAAACAAGGCTCATGTTGGCAGTGTCACAGAAGTCTAAGGTCACTGGTCAGTGCACAGCCTGGGAAGCACGGGTGACAGGCTAGTCCTGGATCCACGGGCTCTGATGGACACAGAGTGAAATGAGAGTCACCCAGCAGAGCTGCTGCTGCCCCCCAGCACTGCCCACAGAGGAGGGCTGCACCCTCTGCCACCAAGCCGAGCCACTCAGCCCCAGCAGAGCAGCCTGAGCTCACTGCCTGCTCTGACCTGGGCCTGGCTGAGAACTGTCCTGGCTCAGAGCTGCTCCAGCAGATCTGCTGGGCCAGCCTGGGGAGCAGCTCTCAGTCCCAGCTGTGTCTGTGCCACCTGCCAGACCTGTGGTCATTTTCCTGTGGTCCTTTCACGGGGATTGCACAGTACTAAAAAGCTGTAATTCTCCATGTAGAATAGCACCAGCAGCAAATAAATTCACAATTTGGTGTTCAACTCCAACTCATTGCCTCAGTCATGTTTTATGGCCAGCTATGGGCACAAACCTTACTTAAAGCAATAGTCTTTCACCTCAGAAATGCACCCACACAAGTGAAAATTTGCACAATTAAGCCTCCAGTTGATCTGGAAGCCAAATTTTATAGGTGTTGCAAGCTATAATATGGTGTAGGTGGTCAGTGTTTTATTACTAGGGGCTAAAGTTTACAGGAGTTGTATTTCTTTGCATATAAGAGAAGGCAGTAAAATGCCACAGACTGTGGATATCAGACCAGTTTTCCAGTATATTACTCCAACTACCTATATAGTTATCTATAGTTATTTATCCCAAGTTGCAGCAGATTCACTACATGCATAAAGTTTCCTAATGCATAATCTAATTTTTTAAAAAATTAAACAGTTGCAATGGTTTCAAGGATTTCACCAGCATCACTGGTCACTTACAGTCCTGTGCCCTACACAATGAAGAATTAAATTATATAAAAATGAAGAGTGAATGTATTTGGCCTGTTCCACAGATATTCACAGTTTAACCATTAAACAAGCATATTTTCAGAGGCTCCAATATTATTAAAGACTTCTCAGAGACACACAGAAACCCCATTCCCTCACCCCAACATTACAGAGTCCAGACTCGTTTGGGATCACAAAACCACCAGGCAATCCAAGAGAAGGTCTGACAGCCCTGCTCACTGCCAGCACTGCCAGAGCTGCACCTTCTGCTCCTGCTTCAGGAGTTTAAAACTGACACAGGTCTGGTTTGCATTCTGTAAATGGCAATTAAAGGACTAAAATTAGGCTAAAGATAAGTGATACTTCCCTAGACAGATCATTTGGCTATTTCTGCAAGTACCCTGCCCAGTGGGTGGAGCTGCTCCTGCCGGGCTGGAAGCAGCACAACAGGAGCAGGGCTGTCCCCCACACTGAACTCGTGGCTAATGGTATGTCCTTTCCCCAACAGGAAACCAGATTTTCCCTTCCTGTGTGTTCACCTCTGCCTCTAAAAAGCAGCTGTATTACCTCTGATACATTAAAATGGCCGAGCCTGATGTGCTACAGATTGATTTCCTCACTGCTGTCCACATTCCAGCCACAAGATAAACACCTTCCTTAAAGAGCTCTGTCCCTCATCCTTTAGGGCTGCTGCATGCTGGGGTGTAAATCAGAAGCTGCCATCTGGTGAGCTACCCATGTGAATAGTTACTCTTCACACTCTGGACATTTTAAATTTCCTTTAGGAAAAAAAAAAAGTGCCGAACAAAGCATTTAAAAGCTGAATGAATGAAGAGTCTCAAACTTACAAATACAGTCTTCATTTACTATCAAATCAGTCTCCATTTGGAACTTTTCCTAACAAAGCAGCCTCTGTTGGGGAATTTATTTTAGTCGTTTAAAAATAACAGCACCAGCAAAAGTCTCACCATAAATTCAAGGATTCCAGCACGAGTGCTTTGGCCTGCTTTGCTCACCAAATCAGAACAAGGTTTTGCTGCCAAACACTTTTGTGCCACAGAAAGTTAGAGAAGCAAGGACAAAGCTCTGGGTGTATTTACCCATAAAACAACAACTTCAGGGCTCTCCTGCAAAGGGACAGATTCAGCTGCATCTAAACAACTGCATTTGTTTTCCACAGCTTGTCTCCCAGCAAGAGCAGCATGCACCAAACTCTCCTTTTATTAGATGAAAGAGATGCTGTCTGTGGCTTGTGGGTTTGTTTTTAAGCTGTTTGCATTACCCACATTTTGTTAGTGATTCATGACCTCCAAGCCAAGCCATTGCAGGGCTGCATACCAGCAAAGCCAGACCCAGAATTTGGGCAGATCCTACTCCTCTCTCTGCTAACCCCTGTGAGGCACAACAGATGTGCAAAGCATGACACCCTGGACCTGGTGACAAGCTCACCACTTAAAACCTGTTTCCCTTTAGTTTTAAAACCCTTATATCACAAAAGCCATTAGATGCTATAGATGACTGTCTAGGCTTTTTTGTTTTGTTTTTTTTTCAGTTGAAGTTGGTTTATGATCCTGAAATGCAGCTCTGAAAAGAAAAGGTGTGTAACAGAAGTGTATCAAATTCATTAAGCCAGCACTTGGCTATACAGAAAGCCTTGGCAATCAATCCTTTTACCAAAAGGTGTAAAAAAGTTGACATACTAAAATTAAAAAAGGTAGCATCAATAACCAAAAAAGTTTCAACCAGTGTTAATAAAACTCCCTTTAAGTCACAACAATTTCAACAGGCAAATAGTCCCAATACAGGCATTGTAAAATAATAAATTGACTCCTATCCAAATATTATCAAATCAGTCTAAAAATGACTCATCTACACTGCTGTCATTAAGAACACATTAAGAATTCACTTTGTCATCAGATGCCGATATTGTTGCTCCAGAAAGTGTGGAGTATAAACTGCAATTTAGCAATTAAACATATGCTTTAAAAAATTGGTTTGTCAATATTAATGCAAAAGATAGTTCCTTACATAGAAGTACTGTGCTTGCCAGACAAGTAAGGTAATACTTTAGGTATAAATCAAACAAATTAAAGCAGAATTATACCACAGTTTTCCTTGAAGACTTAGGATTTGTGTGTTGCTTCTCTCAATGTTTAGCAAACTTAAGAAGCAGAACCTTTGGTTCTTTTAGTCAAGTAAAAATATTCTCATGTAACCACAAAAATACAACTTCCAGAGAAAATGGAAGTCCATCAACAAGTCCACTTTCAATAAAACTGAGGTAGTACTGCTCTTTTATTATGTGAATGTGTAAAGAGATTTAGATATAAATCATCATCTACCACTCAGTTGACTGACAGGTACAGTAATTTTATAAAACAATCCCAACATTTAGTTTGAAAGTCCAAAAAAAGGAATGATCTGGACTCATTCACTAGGAGTTAGCTCAAAATGGGAATTAGCCATATTACAAAAAGCTGTTGTTTATGTTGGTTTTTAGAGCCTTATTACCCAGGATTAATGCATTTATAGTTAACACTGCTGTTCATCTCAGTATAAAACCTTAAAATTATTACAGCCTAAAATTTCAACAATGTAAACAGCACTACACACAGTACAGACCTGCCCTGACAGATGTAGTATGAAAAACTTAATCTGGCACTGTATAATTTAGCAATGTTAATTTAACCTAACTAAAAAGATCTACATTGTGCAAGAAGTATCAGACTTACTTATACTAATCTGAAGTCTTAAAAATAAAATAAAATAAAAAAAATGCTTAACTTGTAGCCAGGGTCAAATATTTCAGGGCAAGAGTAAAAGGAATAACCAAAATTAAGAAAGTGCCTAAAACATGATACAGCATTTTAGAGCCCTTTCAAAGACAAGGCAGAAAAAGGTGTAAAGTAGAAAAATCTGGAGCCTCGGTAATTTCCAGAAACATCCAGAGTTTACATTTTGTGAAGGGCAACAAGTTGCTTCTGTCACTGCTGCTGGGCCGCCGCTAGGTCTGTCCGTCCGCGCGCGGGCCCTCTGGGTCCGAGGACAGAATGCTTTTGGTTTCCTCCTCCTTTTTCCTTCGCTCCATTTCCCACTCCACAAAGGTGTCGAACAGACTCGGCCAGGCCTCGTCCTCGCTGTAGTTGCTAAGGTCCGGTCCAATCACCTGAGTAAAATTTAGAAACATGTTCCACGTGTCCCGGGAGATTCCCTTGATTCCTGAGGGGTTCTTGATTAGGAAGTGTAACCACTGGTCCAAAATAGGGGGCTTGTTTTGGGTGAAGACTAATTTCCAAAGGGCAATGGCTATTTCCCGATGTAGCGACCTCTGTCCTTCTTCAGAGTCCAGGCCAAACTGGAAGGTGAAACGATAGAGATCCTTGAATTTATCCTCCTGCTTGGCTTCGTTCAGGAGGCTGGGGAACCTTGCACAAATGCCATCAATGCTGTCTGCATTTATTGCTTTGCAGCCTTCAAAAAACTCCTTCCTGTTAAGCAAGAGAAGAGAAATTAGAGTGAGCCCTTCCCACCAACCTCACGAACATGTCCCATCTCTGTTGAGCTCCAGCGAATCTGAGAGGACCATCTGCAGAAGACAAGGTGTATCCTCAGCCCCAATGGCACACAGATTCTGGCAACAGGAGTCACTGCAAAGACAGACAGTTCCAAGGCATTCCATAAGGCCTGGGGAACCACACACAACCCCCAGGTCTGCTGGGGCACTGCTAACATTTGGACGATTCTGCTCTCTGGCTTTTCTGGACACTTCCACATCCCAGAATGCCTTTCACATTAAAAAGTGAATCTAATTTGCCACGGAAGAAATTCTAAATGTTTGAAACTAACACATTTACCCCAACTTGACTCAATACTGCTGATGTCTAAATGCCCATGCTCTGGGCGAGCTGTTTGCAAGGGACTGAGCAGTTCACTTCTACTTTTGCTGTGGTTTTTGGTTGCTCTTTCAGCCTGCAAAACCAAAGGGGAGCCACTGGTGTCAGTCAGCAAGGCATCTGCTGAGAGCATGGAAGGAAGCACAGCATCATTACAGCACAATGTATGGACACTGCTCCAAGCACCAGCCCTGAACCAGGTGGCCAAGTGGGACACAATTTAGCTCCAGTTTCTCTGATGCTTGTGAGAGGTGTAAAAACCAGCCAGGAGACACAGGACAGGCTGGAGGGAAGAAAAGAGATGGAGCAGCACTCAGGAGAACAGACCACAACGCCTTCCTTGATGGAAGAATCCATCAGCACCTGTACCATGGAGCGTGCCCTTCAACAAATACAACCTCTCACAACCAGATTTGTCCTGTCCAAGGAAATTAACACCATGTTAATAACACTCATGGTAGTTGTGCAGAATCACAGACACTACTTACAATTCCTTTACCATCTTAGCAAATACCTGTGTCATCAGCCTCCAGTAAATCCACATTTGCATTCCAGAGTAACTTATCCCTTTGACACACACCCTCAGCCACAAAGACTCTGAAGATGCTGTCCAGTGCACAGCACAGGCTTGGGTCAAGGCTCTGAACACCAAAGTAATAAGCTCAGTAAAAATAAGCAGCATTACTCAAACCAATCTAGACAGATCGAAAAATAAAAAATTCCTTCTCTCCCTGCCAGTCCTTGTAGGCACTCTTCCCTTGCTCTTACCTGGACATTGCTAATCAAGCTGGGGGACTCTGCTGCAGTTTGGGTTTGCCTGTTGCTTAGTGGGGGGAGTTTTAGCCATTCCACTGTTTCCTGTAGCATCACACATGCTGTCAGCCTGCTGACTGAGCCCCTTGTCCAGAAGGGCACACAGCACTTGGAGCAGCAATCATTTGTCAGCTAGTATGAAACAGCTACAAGTGTCAAAACCCTCACATTTCCTTCCCTCTCTATGCTTTAACAAGATTACTCTTGGAAAAAGACATTAAGTGTTACATTGGTTGGGCAGGAACAATTCTGTCATTCTTTCACAGACTGTTAACAGAGTCAGTAGCAATTACGAAAGAATCTCACATTACTTTAAAGGAAAAATTAATTTCAGTGTCCAATCTCATCACCAAGACAATGCCGGATACAGTAAATTGCTTCTGGTAAATCAAGAATAAATTGATGTCTACAGAATCTCACTACACTGTTCATCACTAGCAGCATAATGGCCAAAACGACATCTTCTAAAATCCAGTGTGAGGAGAAGGGGAAAAGAAGACAATACAAAGCTTACCTTCTGCAGTGGTAGGCATTAATTTGATCAAAATGCAAGTGTTAGAAGAAATAAGTAAGTGAAGCTAATGAGGCTGTCTCTCCAACATACTGCTGAAAGGATATACTTTAACATATGAAAATAATTACAAGTTCTACAAGAACTAACCTTGTAAATTTGCACATGGTAGCAGCCTGGAATTTCCAAGCCAAAACTAGTACTTTAAATTCAGTGGGATCAACACAGAGGTCATTGCAAAATCGTTCCATTCCTTCTTCCAGTATGGCATCTTCCCGCTCGTCCTTATACCTCCTGAACAACTCCCCAATCCTCTGAAGAGAAGATTCCTCTGCACTGCAAACAGAGTCTTTCTTTGTATCTCCAGAAAACGTTGGAGGCTGACTGGACTCTACAGCAGCATCTGTTTTCTTTGTCCCATTCACAAGAATGTCTCCTGAAGCCTTCCCGCAAGCTGAGCCGTGGTCGTCTTTGTGGACTGCACTTCTCTTGCTGTGGGACTTGCTGCCAGATTCTCTCTCCCCATTTTTGCTGCCAAGGGTAGAAGAAGGGTTCTTGCACTTGGTGACACACTGGCCCATGGTGTTGCAAGCCCAGCTCCTAGCACGGTCCCCCTGCCCTTGGACACCCTTGCAGCTGCTCTTCAACACATCTCACCATGCCATTAGCAGCACTCAGCTAACCTGAAAAACAGTTTCACAGTCAAACTGCTGTCTCTCTGTAAAGAAGAGTTGAAGTATTAAATGTGGGATAACACTTGCCATTAAGCAGCCAGCTTCAGGATATTTAAGCTTTGCATACTGAAAAGGAGCAGTGTACACAAGGCTGGAATATGCCATAAATTTCAGGCAATTTCAGGCTGTTTTACCTAGAAATCAATGCAGCTTGCTCAGTGGCTACACTATACCAATGGGTCCTAATAAAGGAAATTCCTAAAATTCTTACTGCAGCATAGGTTACAAAGAGGTTGATTCATGTACAGGCTTCATCACAACAGACTACTCTAACCCAGAAATACTTTAAAGGAAATGGTTTTTAAAAGTATACCCACATTTTATCTACAGAATATAAAAACACTGAAACAAAGCAGGGAAAGGAGGACAGGGACACTGATGGGACAACCTGGCAGAGACCTAAGCATTGGATCTAGACTGTACCTCCAGCAAATCAGCAAAAAGGACTTCTCAGGGAGCAGGGGAGGAGGGGGCTGGCTGCTGGCTGGTTCTGGGGAGGAGGAGAGAGAGTGAAAGTTGTGTGTTTGTTTTTAAACAGAGTTTGGAATCTAGGTTTTGTATTTAAAACATACACAGAGTGTGTCTGCAGAAAGGAGGCAACACTTCTTATGCAAGAGGGTATTCAGAAATTGTTAATTGTTTCAAGTGGGCTCCTCCCTTCAGGTAAGGGGACAGAAAAGGGAGGGGGCCTTCTTAATGACACTTCTTCAGACAGACACACATGCAGATAAGTAGTAATTCCAGTTCAGAGGGTGGGTTTTTTTTTTTGAACAAAAATTAAAATGCCAAAATGATTTCATCATACTCTCTTTTTATAAATCACAAAGCCCTGCGTATTTGGAAAAGATATTTTGCCCAGAGAAAAGGGTTCTCCAATTTTCCCTGTTAAAACCAAGCTAACGCTCTGATACTGCCCTATCAGCGAGCAGCCACACCAAGGACAGTCTGTTTCTCAGAAATGTCAGCTCCAAGAAAGCAATTGCTTATCATAGTCCTCCTTTACCCACTAATTTGCATTTCACCTCTGCTGTCAGTTAAGCAAAAGCTTCAAACATAAAAATTGGGTTTGCTTTGACTTTGTGTACAGCTTCCAGATTAGAATTAGAACAAGAAAGAAGAGAGATAAAAATTAAGAAATACAATAGCTGTCACATCAGTTTGACTGTATTCTTTCTTGGGCAAAGATTTACTGAGACTGAAGTCCTCTCTAAAGCTGTAAACCAACAGCAGCAACAAATACAGATGAATTCTCAGATATTAGGATTACAAAAATAAATCTCTCAGCCATTATACCTGTTTTGACAAAACAGCACGTGTGCAGCTTCATGAGCAAAAAAATTTGCCAGTGGAACTACAACAGCCAAGATGCTGGTTTTGACTACCTGGCTTCCCCTTCCCTCCCCAGTCCCTTTCCTTAAGTACATAACACACACACAAAACTAGCAAATACCTATTTTTTAAGCAGCCAAAGGAACAAAGGTATTAAATATTCTTTCATCACAATGCTTTCAAGATTAACGTTGCAGCATCATTTTTGTAGGCAAGAAAAGTCTGATTTAATTTATTCAAGAAATTTGCAATAATTTGTATTTGAAAGGATAAATAAAAATATGCACGTCAATATAAATAATCCACAAGACAATTTCACTGGTCCTTAGTACTTCACAGCTCTGTGAGTTGTGAAGCACAGCCTGGCACTGATTTCTGTGCTGCCAGGTGCCTGAGCAACACCATCCTCTCCAGTCTACACCAGTCATTATTTCATTACACCAAAACAAACAGGATATTAGTAGGCAGTGTAAAAACTGCTTAGTGATTAACTCCCACATACCAGCCTTCCCCCCCAAGTCTTTAAATTCATCTGAATTCAAATGCTCAATCTACACTAATTCTTGTTCTTCCATCAGTTTCTCAGAGGTAGCTAGCACCACACTGGACAAATTTTTCTTTAGAGAGAAGTATGCAGCTAAAAGAACAGAATAAAAAATCCTGAGTACAGACTAGCATTAGAGTTTGAGTAGTATAGAAAACTTTCTTCTCAAAGATCTAACAGCAGTTATTAACTATTGGTGATTTGGAACAGCTTTTTCCTATGGGGGAAGGTTAAGGAACAGCTGCTAGTGAACAGTACTTTCCTCTAAAGTAGTCAAATCATATCGTAATTGACAGATTAATCCAATTCACTTGAGGAATCCCAATTTGAATTTTTTTAAAGGCAGTTTGCAAGACTGACATACTGTGTCCATAATTTTCCTAGTAAAATGACTCATGCTGTCATGCTTCCTAAGCAACAGCTTGTATTATTGATGATAACAATCTAATGTTCAGGTTTCCAAAGTGACATCACCAATGTGATGAAACTGATGGGTTTTAAAGTCATTTGCTGTCACAAAAAGAGCACTACAATTCACAGAGGGAAGATCTGACACCTGTATGTAAGGAGGTGTCCCACTGGCAGTTTCCAAAGACAAGCAATCCCAGCAGCATTAACCCCTAGAGGGCAAGTTATCCACCTCCCTCACATTGTACCCCTCTAACAAACACGTTTTCTGTACTCCTACTTGCCTTACAAAGAGCTGGATGCTGCTCCTGAACAGCCACTGCATGGGCACTGCTAGCACTGCTCTTCCCTGCAGTAACACAGCTCTTCCTTCCTCCTCCCCACCAAGGAAGTTTTCAGAGCACAGTCCTACTCCTTATGAACAAACACTAGAAGATACTGATGTACAGTTGCTGCTATTCCTCACTTTTCTTCTACAAGAAACTTGATGCCATGTGCCAGATACTTAGAAGCATTCTACCCCAAAAATAGCAAAACCAGCTTGGGAAAAAAAAAATCCAGACTGCATCCGCTGGCAGCTTGTGCATGTATCTGGTTTTGTAAGAGAAAAGTCTTTTGGCACTCCATCAGTTACCCTTTTGTACATTGCCTTGGTGAGCTGGATCCACTTCACTAACTAGTCACCTCCGCTTCCTACATGACTCAGGTTTCAAGGCATGAAAGGAACAAGAGCCTTGGAAGGAGACAGAAACAAGTGGGAGAAGCCGGCCCTTTTGTTATGGAAGGCTGGAGAGAGGATCTAATTGCAGCATCAGGAGCTGCAGTGAAGCCAGAGCTCAAGGAGTGGGAGAGAGCATCCTCAGGAAGGTGAACAGAGCTGTGCATTCAGCTGCAGAGCAAAGTGACTGTCACACAGCACAAGGATCTGCAGAGAGACTTCCCAGCTGGATCAGGAACTATGAGTATAAAGTTATTGTGTACGCAAAGGTTAGACTGGATTGGTGGCAAAGCATCAATTCCCAAAAGGATCAGTTCCCAAGAGCAAAATTACTAAGAGGCTTGTACAGCATAAAAGCAAGACATAAAAGGCAGCAGTGACCACTGCTTTTGCTATTCTACTAAAAATGATCAAGATTCAGGGCTAAGGTTGGAATGTGCTCAGTGCTACAGGATGCAGTGCTCCCAGAGAAGTCTATTACTCAGAAAAGTATTGAGCAATAATCTCCAGTACATATGAATCACCAAGATGCCCATGAGGCCATCTTCCTCTTTCAAAGCAGAGATCCACAATGACCTTCTCTGCACCTTTCCAGAAAGGAGTCGGCAGCTGGGAACACAGGAAGATGAGTGCTGGTGAATACAGCCAGCTAAAGCAAAGTCACCCTCTAAGACAAAGGATGTGCAGAGCCATATGGCCCCACACATTAAAAGAAAACCTAGATAAGATTACAAAGGCCTGGCTAATGCTTGGGGGGGCTTTTTGATTTGGTGGAGGTTTTGTGTGGGACTTTTTTCTAAGTGCTGTAAGGAATTTGCAGCATTTTTCTTCCATTTTCAAGTGACCAGATCACACATAACCCAAAATTTGAAGGGAGCAAAACAAAGTGACTCAGTAATAACTCTCAATCATACAAGTACACCGTGGCACAATTGAAAACAGCAGTAATGAAGTGTGGGGGGGAAGCTGGCAGGAGGAGAGAAGATGCAAAGGAGATATTTAAGTAACCCAGTATTTTTCTATAATGACTGATGTTATTGTAGTAATAGAAATTATTGGATATGTCCAGAGAATAACAAGCAAAACAAGCATTATGCTGTTTAATGAAGTGTTGCATCAGAAGGTACTTATAATGAGTTTCAAAACACAGAAAGTATCAAGAGAGTAGAGGAAAAAGCTTTCCATACATTCAAGAAGACCAAAGACAAATTTAGGAAATATCATAACAAAAGGGGAAACAGCTCAGCCAACTATTTAATCCCTTTCCAAGTAGCATTTCACCAGCTAAGGCAAAGACAACATAACTAGAGCTTAACTAAGCCTCAACCCAGCCTCAGCTTTTCACTAACACCTGAGCATAGCCTAAGAATTTTACAGAATTCCACTATGCACTATCTACCTTTTAATGGATAGGAACACATGACTTTAAAAACAGCTGAGAGTAGGGAACAGTACCATGGATGCCCTGTCTGTTTCCAGCCCTGAACAGACACAGAGAGCTTCCCTTTGGGGAGGCAGGAGAGGATCACTGCCACTGCTGCAGCAGAGGCAATCGCTGCTCTAACAATTGTGCTGGACAAGTGATCCTGTAAGCAAACATCTAATACTTACACAGCTTCAGCCACACAGGGAATCATTCCACTAGCTTCACAGCTTCCTTCAGGCTCCCTGGGTTCCACATAGAATGCTGGAAGACAAAAGACCACACAAATCTTTACATTTAGAAGAGGCTATGAAAACCATGAAATGCACCAAATCACTAAGAACCAACTGTGTATTTCATAAAACCCTTCAGAGCCAAACTCTATTTGTTCAAAGAGTCATTTTATGAAAAATTACTTCACTTTTTTGACTTACGAAGTAGCATTAACACCATTAACTCTGCATTATCATATAAACCATAGAACAGGTACTGAAAACAACAGACAAATTCAAATGTTTGTTTGGAGCAAATACACACTTCCGGATACTTTCATGGCTTTCAGCATGGGAGAGTTAATTCCTCATTTCATGCACTCAAAGCAAAGCAGAGGACATGCTATCACTGTCACTGCATGTTAGCTGAGCACTGTTTAATCTGTGAATGCCAGACAGCTGCTACCTAGCAAAGCATAATTTGGGTCTGGAGAGTAATTCTCTTTTTTCATTCTCTAGCACATTCTTTTCCATGTTTGTTTTCCCATGTTCAGTCGAGCTGGCTGCACTTCTCTTAAATTCACAGCTCTGGTGTATAACTAGGAGCCTCTCAAGAGGACAGACAAAGGTATGTCTGGTTTGTTTAGCAAGAGCTGCAACTGCAGCCCCTCATCAACATCTCTGTATCTGATCTAGTAGAAAAACACAACAAACAAGAAATCTCTGGCAAAGCTCCCCTGCTCTACCATACTAACATAAACACTAAAACATCTCGTTTTTACAGCTCTTAGTACATCTAGGGAGCAGACAGGTGATCAAAAGCTGCCTTGCTGCATACTTACCTTTTACATGAGATTTACTTCTTAGGAAACAAGTAGAAACATTAGCTTGTTCAGAGCTTCCTTCAGCAGAAAGAGGGGGTGAATATAGAAAGACAACCATGAAACAATGTCTTGTCACACATGCCAATCTCCACATGAGTTTTCCCCAAACCTGAATCCTATATGTGGATTAGGAAAATCTGACTGACACATAAAACCTAGTTCAGACCAAAGCTGTTGATAGAGCTTAAAAGCCTCAACATTTCAAAATGCCTGGAAACTCTGGAGTGGTACTTTCACTCATATACACACACAAGCAAAAGCATATCTCCACCAAATCCCTTTGAGGCATTTACTGTTGAGATGGAGACCAAAAAGTCTGCTTCACACTGGGTTTACATACTCTGCTCCCAAACCTCATCTTCCACACAACCAACCACCCTTTTTCCCTCCTCCATGGCTTCCCAGCTCTTTAAGCAGACACTCCAGTGGGTGCACAGCCACCAGGCAGCTTAACATGCAGGGGAGCAGAGGAGTGTCTGCCTGTCTCACGGTGGAAGTACTAGCTTGAATTTCTTCCTATTTGACCATAGCATCCCGTGAATTTCAAGAATTTAAGAAAATGTAGCATCTGGCACATCTATGCTAATTTCTTTTGGCCTCCTGCATCTAAATAATTCTCTTTATAAATCACCAGGGAGGAACACAGGGTACTGTGCAACCTCATTTCCCAGGAACCTGTTTAAACATTTTACAGTTCACATTTTGAAAAATCATTGTCATGGCAACTTTTTGCAATGAACTACTTTTCAAACATATCTGTATTTCTTTGGAAGAGATCTATGATCCCATGATCCACCAAATCTACATTTCCAGTTGACTTACTGCACGTACTGGCAGCAAACACTTATTTCAAGTTCAAAAGAAGCAGAATCTAATGGAGATCAGCCTTACCCAACAAAAGCCAAACTTTTTCAGGTTATTTGAAGTAATTTCCATGTTGGCTGACCTATACACACAAGCACACTGACTGGAGCCAGAAATGTTAATATGTTAGAACCTCCAACTACAATTCTTCCCTTTTCTTTATATTTCTATTCTTCCGAGTTGTCTGTTTAACCTTTTCAAAATTTTTTATGTAGTAGAATGTGTAAATTTTGACAACACAATAATGGGCTATGGAACAAAAAGTTAGTATGAGATAGTTAAAAGATCAAGCTCTTCAAGGCTGTATTTAAAGGCTGTCATAGCACAGCAATGCACTGACTTCATCCTAAATCATGTCCAGTGGGTGCAGCAGGGAGAGAAGCATCAGCACGTTGGTGGCACAGTTTTGGTTCAGTCCCTGGGCCAGAGCTGCAAGGTGCAGCTGCAGGCTGTGGTCACCAACACCCCTCTCCCTGTGCTGCTGTGGAGCAGCAGCACCACAGCACAGGAACTCACACAGCCTGCACTGCTCATTAGCAACCCCTCAGCAACCCATGGGGAGGGAGGTGAGTGAGTGAATTGTGTGGGCCCATGGGATGATGGAGGCCTTTGTTTTGCTCACCTGGCTGTTTTCACACCTGTGCCTGACCCCTGGGACCTGGCTCTCCTGGGCACTGGGCAGGAGGATCAGGGCAGGCCCTCACACTCCCAGCAGCTTTCCCAGAGGAAAGAGCAGCCCTCAGCAAAGGCAACTTTCTTTGCTCCCCGGTGGGGAATCAGTGAAGGATCAATGGCATTGTTTCCCTCTTCTGCAGGCAGAAATTGAAAGGATCAGCTCTGTGTGGAAGCTTTCACTGTGCAGTTCAGAGCTCTACACCACAGCACCAAGCACTTGGAGCACAAGTGTTACAGCATGAACCAAACTTCAGTCAAAGCCAGCATGCTACAGAAACTGCTGATTTCAAGTCTGAACCTGCCATGACACTTTCTCAGCAGAAGCCCTCTGAGTGCAGCACAATGGCACATTATGGGCTCTCAGGAGCCCAGAACACACCTCACCACAGCCCAACCAAGCACCTGTGTCACGCTGATCTGCTCCACACCACTGCTGCACAAATACTTTTATGCAAAGTTACTCAAGAGGAAGTCTAAAAGCAGGAAAGTCCTGCTGCAATTAGTTAAAATGAATTATTACTTTGTGAGGCTTCCTGCAGTTGAAGAACCTTTCAATGAATTGCAGACAGTAATGGTTTTGTGGGCAGATACATGAGAACTTTACCAGTCTGTTCCAAAACAAGATAACAAAACTATTTCTGATTAACCTCAGTCTGAGCTTTGGAAACAAAACAGCTTTAGAAATGTGATCAAAGTGGGTAAAATTTGTCTCTACAGAACATGCCTGCAAAGAGCAGAAGCTAGTTATACAGCCACCTGAAAAGGCACCATGCAGAGTTCTGGCTGCCTCTTGGCACAAGGCTACATGGCAGTTTAGGGGAAAGCCAAGCCAGGCAACAGCTATGCTGGGGGCCTGAATACTTCCTCAAATGAGAAGTGGACTTCTCTGAGAAAGGTTATACTGGAAAGCCTTAACTACCTTGGAGGGGAAGGCCAGGTACAAAAAAAATACAAAAAAGAATCACAAACACCTTCACCATATTTACAGTCCCTCATGCTGGGCCAGGTCTCAGGGCCAAGAATCAGAGCTATCACCAAATCTCTTCCTAGAGGAACCCCCTCCCAGTCACCAGGATGCAGGCAAAAGTCTCTTAACAACACCTGAGCCTTGACCTGGTGTGCTGTCACTCCAAGTCCAGAGCTTACTCATCAAAGGAGATTTTTCCATTCAAGACTGGGCAGAAGAAACCTGCTTTCTGCACTCTAGAAGAGCACCTGACTGCACGCACTCACGGAGCATGAGACCACATTTCATGTTCAAAGTTCAACAAGTAGTCTCAAGAAAAAGTGGAACAGATGCTTCAGATCTGTAGTTCACTGCGTGCAGCTAATTGTGTAAGGTTAGCTTAAGGAAAAATAAATAATAATGTGAAAAATGATAGGCAGAGAAAGACTTAAGCACCTTACTACTTTTTCTTATGGAAGATACATTCCTTAAGTAGCTTTTCCAGCAGACACAAATGCATCATCCTTGAATCCCTCCCTTCCCTTTACATTCTCTAACCACATAATACCTTACTTACTGATTACTTCTCATTGTTTTTCCATTTGGCCCCATTAAAAGTTTTCAATTGTTTCCTATTATGTGCTTCATCTTACCTTATTAGGTGGGTGGAATGATTTGTTAGGATTATTGTATTTTCAAAGAACAAACCCAAGTCCGGTTAGCTAAACAGAATATAATTTTAGAAGGGTGCCTTCAGGTGCTTTTGTAATGTAAATAAATTAATGAACTAATTCAAGCAGCAGCAGTACTTGTTTTGAGAAGTCTATTTAAGCTATGAGCAAGACAATGGGCAGAGGGGAAATCAAGACAGCCAAACAACAGGGCTGTTCAAGACCATGCCATCAGTTTTCAGTAAAGCTGAAACCAGAACCCAAATCAGATTCCATCCAACTCCCCACCTCATACATACTCAGACATGAACAAACTCATTTATTTCGCTGCACATAATTCAACCACCTTCAAAAAACAAAGGTTCAGTCACTGAGCAATTTATCTCCATCTATTTAAAAACTACCAATATTCCCCTTCTCCCTCAAGATCCTTGTCAAAGGCCATAAAAGGTCCAGCACGTACAAAAAAAGCAAATAACCTAATGAGAGTTTGTGTGGTTTTTTCTCTTTTCATGTGCAAAGGGTTGTAAAAGAATAATCCTTCAGTATTTTTCCAGGGTACACTGTAACTTTTGCACACCATGACAGACCTTTAACACCTCAGTATGTATTATGAATAATTAAAGCAGCTCATGCCAGGGGAAGAGCTACTCTGTGCTGACACAACCAGTTCACATCTCTACAGCAAAACTGCAGATTATGGGACCAAAAGAAACCACAGCCCCTGGGTATTTGACAGAGATTCATCCCACTGAAAGCAGTTGTGCTACAAATATTTACCTTAGCCTGGCTCAATCCATTCTGCAAATTAACCTATGGAAAATTGCAACTCTCTGCAGCCAAACCAGAATAACTTTGAAAAACCACCTCAGTCTACAATCTACTTGGCTATGGAAAGAAAAACATTTACTTTTAAGCTGATCTAAGCGTGCACAGATTTTCTTCTACACTGAGTTCAGCTATGAGATTTCACCTTGAAGTGTCTGAGGTGCCGTCACCAATTACATTCAGCTGAATATAATTCAGGTATATATCAAGTGACTCCTGTAATAATAGGATATGCTTTAAACTAATTGTAGTAAGTGAATAACTTAATATTTCTTGCTGTTCTCATCAATGAAGAAAAGACAGCAGTCACACAAGAAAAGGAAGCCCTTCCAGCAGCTCTGGCTGTCAGTCTCCCTTCTCCAGCAGAAAGCAGCTGTGAGAACAGTGACCCACACAGCACCCAGCACTGAAGGGACAAGTCTAAAGACAAGAGCCAGACCACCTCATAAGATCCCTGCTGGCAGCAGATGCTCATAAGGAATTTACAGAAGGCCCACTGGTGTCTCAGTGAGTGTAACACAGTTTACAGGCTGCCAGCCAAAAGAATCACTCATTGCACACAGTTGTGTAGGAACTTCAGCACCAGCTGACCACATAAACACTGGAATCATATCTAAGTTATGTACAACAAATTGTTCTAAGTGAAAGCACTGACATATGAAAGTGCCTGAAGAGCATATGCTTGGATTTTTAAATTGACTGCAGTTTCTAAAGCAGAAAACACACACAGCCACCTGCAGAAGCCCTAATTCTCTCTCCTGATTTGATTTGTAACTTCCCTATTTCAGTAAACAACACCAACATTTCCTACTGTACAAAGGATGCTGCAGTGTTTTGATGCTAACTGTATCAGTAGCTTCAAAGGAGCTCCTTTGAGTACTCAAACTTGGTCATCAGTTGTAACAAAGACTCTCACCTCTCCCTGAGAAATCTGATGGCAGCTTCAACCAACACACACCTTTTTTTTTCATAAGTTTTCACATACTTTTGATGTCTCTGGACATCCTGTGCCCACAAGAGCCCAGGCGTGTAGGTTTCTACCCTGTGCTTCATGAGACATAATCACTAACTCCAAGCACAGGTGACTGCTGGAAGCTGGAACACATCAGACCTTTGGCACTCCAGGCCACCCATTATTCTGATCCAGAATACTCGAGGCTTTCTGTACAGATTCACTGGCAAAGAAAATATTGAACAGTCAGCATATGACCAAAACCAAACATGTGTGTTTGTGAGTCTATTACTAAGCTACACGTGCCTCCCATAATCATAGGTGCTAAGATGATTTCCCCCCTCCCTTTCCATTTTAAAACAAAAGGATAAGACTATGTTACAAGTTCCAAAGCTGCAGGAGGAAAAGCATCACACAAAAAAAAAATTCAAAGAAAAAACTAAAAACCATCACTTTCTGCTGTAGTAACATGGATGCAAAAATAAGACTGGTATATTTCAGGAGTACATAATCCTTTTGGTTCAAAAAAACCCACTTCTGTTCACTAAACAGAAAAAGTGAGACAACAAACAACTATGACTGTCATACTGTCTCTGGCAGTCTGACTTTGTGGGAATAACAAACTGTGACAGGAGGTCAGGAACAGCATTCTCACATTTTGCAAAGTAAGTTTTGTCTTTCACAAAACAGATGCTGTAGACAGAACAGCATTTATAACCATTCTTTCTGAGACACCAGAAGATTATACTAGCTTACTCTCTTTACTGGAATCCTGTCTCACCACCTATGCTTTTGTTTGTTTCTCTACAATAGTCCTGCTTCTGTGAGAGTTCTTTAAAACTTACATCTAAGTAGCCCCCTAACTGTAATTATTCTAGCAGCAAAATATTGCCATTAAATAACCTTTAACTAAAATCCAGATTTTCTACTTCCTTTAGATGCAGATCATTGGACCAGAGAGCTGTCCCCCAAGACACAATGGATAAAATGGAGACCTAAATGAGTCAATTCTCAGATTATCTTTTAGGCAAGAGGCTTTGATTCCTTATTTGCTCTGTTATGTTCAGCACTGAGATCACAATATAAAAACATCACCACACTATCACACCAAAGCCACACATGACAAGGAGAACCTCCTCATGTCACCACAGAGAACACTGGCACTTGTGCAGGGGAAATCAGAGCCCCCACCTGCCTGGGGCTCTCCAGTTCACTCACCCAGAGCCCAGTGCAGCCACAAACCCTCCTCAGGGAAGGGGGAAGCCAAGGTGCCAGTGAGCAATGGGAGCAGGTCTGCAACTCTTGGCTTTCCTGATCACTCCCTGGGAAGGTTTCAACCCAGATCTGTAATTACCTGACTCAAGTGAGAGTCAAAAGGAAAGGGGGGAGGAGAAAAGAGAGATCACTGACTGTTTCAAAAGACACTGAGAAAATCTGCACAGCCAGTTTACTTGTGTCACATGTTTACAAGGGGTAAATTGCAGCTGGCACTTTACCAGAAGGCAACATTTGCCTTGAACGTTTGCCATGAAATTACCATTGTTTCAAGTCAAGTTACTATGTCATTACTGCTGGGTAACTTAAGAGTCAAGCACACAATTAATCCATGTCACCAATGCAGATAGTCTGCAAAACATTACAGCCATTAATCTAGTATTTTTAAAAAGGAGGAAGGGTTAAGAGACAAAAGAACTTATTAGACTTCCAGTAACCAGAAGACAAAGCCCATTAGTCAGAGGCAAATAGAGGAAAGGAAGCCAGTGAGATAAGATGCAGACCCCTAGGGAGAAGCAGCCAAAGACAAGGAGCCCAGCCAGGGAATTCTGATGAAACTGTTAAGGGGGTTCCCCCTTATCTTCCTGTGACTACCAAGTCCCTCGAGTGTTTATAGATTGTTCTCTCAGCCTTCTAAGAATTCTGGCTACCAATATTCAGCTCCTTCTGTAGTTTTGAGGATGAATTTTTCTAATATCCCATGCTTCTATTTTTATAGTCTCTTCTTACTCAGAGCAGTTTTCCTGTTACATTCTCCTACAGACCCAAGTGCCTAATGGAACAATAACATTGTTTCTGCAATTTGCAAGTTCTTACAAACTGCCAAAACCCCATCATGATGGATTTTATAGTGCTCCAAGGCTCTAAATTAAATTTACCAACATTCCCCTGGCACCAGTAAAGAAAATCAAGTGCTTCAGTGTGGGACAGATCTGAGCAGTGCTGGGCACTCTCACTCCTCCCGACCTGCAGCCGTGCATCTCTGCATCCAAACTCTCTGTGCATTCCCTTGTGCCATGAGGAAATGCAAGAGCAGAGGCCATGCCTGTTCCTCTTCTTCCATCCCCTTTCCATCTACCTTATACCCCACTGCCCCCACACACATACCCAACACAGAGGATTTCTTCCTGTTCCTTAAGCTGAACCAAAGCAAGCAGCAGAACCAGGCCTCTTCCTCATCCACACACAAATTTCTCAGAACACACCTCAGAAGTCTGTCAAACTGTCTGGCAGCCCTTCGTGCTCAATATATACTTCTTCAATTAATTTCAATAAGGGTCTTCCAAAAGAGCTGTTCTTAGTTTTCTCTCAAAGCCACTCCTTCATCTGATTGTCTTTTTTCAACACAATTCATGCTAAATGGAAGCAAGATGTAATTATTAATGAACTTCCAAGACAACAAATTATAAGAACTACTGACACAAATAATTGAGAATTTGCTGTGAACACAACATTCAACCTCAAAATAAAGCAAGAATCTGGGCAGAAAAGGCACCTAACACAGCCTTGAAGCTCCTGATTACACGAGCTGATTACAGCTCATATTGCAGGCTGTCAGTCTCACAAAGAAAGCAGCCAAGTAGTACCAAAGCTGTAATTCCCCTGTTATTAGTTGTGTTACTTTTTTTTTTTACAGAATTACAGTATTCATGCCTGCATAAAACTTGCTATTAGGAAATAATCTGAGTTTTAAAAATCATTACAAGAGCCGGTATTTGCAGCAAGTTTGTAAAGCCAGTTGCACTTTGCTAATCTGAACTGATTCAACACAGATCACAAACTCTCCTTTTTCTGCTGATGTGCAGAAAAGCTTTGCTTCAGACTGTGAGCTGCCTGTCATGTAAAAGAGAATGTTTTCCACAGACCACCACGACACACCTGTGTGGGGGAGACTTTGAAGAGAGACTACAGAACTGACAACAACACGGGGTGAGATCTCTACTTTCACATGCAATCTTAACTAAGGGACTGTGTTTCCTTTTCTGAGGGTTCTCTTTCACCAGGGAAACATGCAGCAGTGTTCAGATGCAGGCAAGGGACACAAGTACTCAGACACTCTCTCCTCCTATTGCTGCAGCCCAAATAAAGCACTAATACTGTAGCTACACGTAAACTGTTTACCACAGAGGTTTTTAAACACGTAAGAATTTGTTTAGATAATGTCTTTTGGTCAACTGTTCTCCCAAAAACACACAGACCATGCCAGTGAAGCCTGTGATTTTCAAAAAGGGAGGGCAGCTCTGTGCTTTGTTTGTACAGCTATGCCTCCTTTCCTTCCAGAGCACTTAACTCATTGCCCCTTTAAATTATGTGACAGACACTGTCATTCAAAAAAAGTTACCAGCTGTGGATCAATGCTGTGTTCTGACACTTGGCATCAGCCTGCCCAGTTATCAATGTAACGTTTTGAAGGGCAGCATATCAGCAGTGTTAACTATTTAAAAGATAATCAATGATTCTTTCCAGCAACCACAGCACTGATAGGGCAGGCACATTCTTCCAACCAATATTTGCTCAAAACACTGATTATGCAAGTTACAATTTAAGTTGTTATGAGTAGCTTATTAGTACCACCACAGCCCCGGAGAGCGATTAATGCAGATTGCAGCTTGCACAGGAAGGGTAAACACGCTCAGGGGAGGGAGGGAGAGCTGAAGCAGGAAAAAGAAGTGGCTGTGCAAAGGGGGTACGCTCAGATGGCAACAACTACCTAGGCAATAAATCGCTTGGCAGTTTATTTCTGTCTTTCTGCTGAAAACACGTCGAACATTCGCGTTTGGCGCGACACGTGAGCAGGCTGGGCACGAAGCGGCCCCGAACAAAGCGGCGCTGCCCCGGCCGGGGGGCGGCGGGGCCCGCGCCCCAGGCACGCCCTGGCAGCCCGCAGGGCGCACACCGGAACGGAACAACCGGCAGCGGCAAAGCCGGGCCGAGGCAGCCCCGCCGCCCGGGCACGGGACCGGCGGGCTGGGCACGGCCCCGCGGCACCGGCACCGCGCACCGGGCAGCGCCTGTGGGCCGCTCCCGGCGGTGCCCGGCGCTGCGGGGCTGCGGCTCGGGGGGCCCTGACGTGAGGGGGCGGCGGCGCGGGGCCCCCCGAGCACCGCCGGCCCTGGCGGGGCTGCGAGCAGCGCGGCGGGCACGGACGAGCCTGGCCGCCCGCGCGCTCTCCCGGGCCGGGCCGGGCCGGGCCCCGCGCCGCCCCCGCCGCTGCCGCGCAGCCCGGGCGGACGGGAAGAGCCTCGGTCCAATTCACTCACCTCCGCGGCGCCCGGCGGCTCTGCCTCCACCGCATCACTTCCGGGCGAGCGCTCAGCTGGCGGACGCGCCGTGACGTGCCGCGCGGGGGGCGGGGCGCGCGGCGCCGCACGCGCGCTGAGGGCAGCGCAGGGAAGGCGGCGGCTCGCGCCTCCCGCGCCCACCGGAGCGGGGGCACCCGGCGGGGCGGGGCCGCGGCGCGACTGCACCAAGGTAAAGCGGGGAGGGGGGGGAAGGCGGGCGTACACGCGGGGAGGGCGGAGGGAGGGGACAGGCCGGAGGCGCGTGAGGTGGGCTGACCCCCCCCCGCTTTGCGCGTTGGTTGCGCCCTGCTGCGGGGGCAAGGCCGCCCCGGCCGCCAGGGGGCGCAAGGACGTCCCCCAGACCGGCATCGCCCCCTAGTGGCCGCGCGGTTCCAGGCCGTGGGGGGCGGCAGCGCCATCTTGACTGTGGCGGCGGCTGTGGGGGCGCCCGTGTGGGCAGGGCTCGTTGAGCCACAGCGGCCTGTGACACACAGCGGTCTATGACCCACAGGGATCACTGACCCACAGCAGTCTGTGACCCACATCAGTGTGTGACCCACAGGGATCACTGACCCACAGCGGTCTGTGACCCACAGCAGTGTGTGACCCACAGGGCTCACTGACCCACAGCGGTCTGTGACCCACAGCAGTGTGTGACCCACAGGGCTCACTGACCCACAGCGGTCTGTGACCCACAGCAGTGTGTGACCCACAGGGATCACTGACCCACAGCGGTCTGTGATCCACAGGGCACATTGAGCCACAGCGGTGTGTGACCCACATCGGTGTGTGACCCACAGCACTCCAAGCGCCAGTGCCCACAGTGCTCAGTGTCCTCAGGCCTTGGTGCCCTCAGCCTTCATCCACCCTCAGTGCCCACAGCGGTCTGTGACCCACAGGAGGAGAAGGCAGCATCTTCAGCTGCACCAGCGGAGGTTTAGGTTGGACATGAGGAAGAACATCACAGAAAGGGTGATTAGATGTGGGAGTGGGCTGCCCAGTTTGGTGCTGGAGTCACCATCCCTGGAGGTGTCAAGGAAAGCCTGGACGTGGTCTCTGGTTGACAGGTGGTGTTTGGTCACACACTGGACTTGGTGGGCTCAGAGTTCTTTTGTAGCTCACCTGATTCTGTGTCCCACAGCCGTGCTGTGGTTCTCAAATAGCAACTACAAAACAAGTCTGTCAATGAGTTTCATTGAGTGACCCTCAGAATAAAGTAAGAAAAGGGTCAGGGAGGATTTTGTCTCTGCTAGCATTAATATTTATACCTGTTCTCGAACTTGGGAGCATTTCCAGTGCTGGGAAATATTTCTATTCAGGCATTCAGTTGCATGTGGCTGGAAGCCAATGTATGAATAAGGTGCATAAATCTATACTGGAGCTTGTGTCTATGTTGTTATATTTCTGTATGCTTCTATATTATATAAGCAAGGCCATCCAAGGATAGCTGAGATGAAATTTTCTCTGCTAAATTTCTCACTCTGCATTAAAATGTTTCTCTGCTTGTAAGTAATAGAGAACTAAACACACAATAGAAAAGAAGAAAATGGTATTGAAAGCATGAACAACAGAGTTGGACAAGACTGGAGACGAGTTCATATTGTTTTAGAGTTTACCTGGACACTGTGTGCTTTTCATGAGAAAGCTAAGAAATAAGTAAAGCATTTTTTTTCATTTCCCTCTCCCCTTCCCACAGTCTAAGTCAGTATTTCTGTTCTTCCTGAGGTTCCTGCATCACAAGAGGCACTGCCAGGGCAAGTCTGTATGTCCTACTAAAACCAGATAATGCCTCGACCACCTCAGAGAGAATGAAAACCCAGTGATCAAAAGCAACTAGTAAAGGGTTGCCACCTTCATTTATTCAAGTGAAAAAAAATTTGTAGAACCTTAATTTTGTGCAAATTGGCTTATTTGAACTGACATAGGAAACAGTGATAAAATCCATGTCCTTGCTTTTACTATTTAATTATATTCTTTGCATGCAGTTTAGTTTTTCTGATCAAAAGGCTGCTCCATATGCAAAAGGAAGCTTAAAAGAGATGCAAGTTCAGTCAGAAATCTGAGGCACAGATAGAGTAGCAGAGGTCCCACCCCAGCTGATGAACAGTGTGAGTACGGTGACTGAGGGAGAGTCTGGTTCAGAGGTGTTGATCAAGGTTTCAGATCACTTCAGTTTGCCAGCAGAAAGACACTGGCATGACAAAATCCTAAACCCTGTGAAAGTCACCCTGCTTTTAGATACCATTACAGAATATCTTCGTTCAGTAACTTCATTCTTTTTCACCAAATCTGCATATATTTAGGATTGCAGCTTGTAGATGGAAAGAGTGAGAAATAAATCTTTGAGTCAAATTGATGGGAATGTCTGGAAATTTAAGGCTTGTGGCACTGGTAGAAATGAGGATGTAACACCATCATGGAAGAACATGATCTTTCATTCTAGTCATTTTTCACCATGTGGAGATGGAATACTTTAGCTGTGATTGAGGTTTTGCTAGGATTTGGTTTTGTCCGTATCTTTAAAAAAAGTTATGAATGTTCAGTCAAGAATGAAAATCAAATGAAATTTTAATTTTGCCAGTACATTCTGCAGCCATGTGTGGTCAGCGTTTGCAGGGTACTGTCACAGGCCACTGAGTCATTGATTTGAGTAAAAGAGGGCAAAATTACTTCTGTGGAAACTAGATTTTGAAACTTAATATTGCTGGAAGGCATGTGACCTATGGAGCTATCAGAGGAATCTGTGACCCCTTCTCTGCCCCCTGTGCCACAGGAACTCATTGTCTCAGTTGTTGGCCTCAAGGAAATGACAGCCCAGATCCACTGCTGCCTGAGGAACCACAGACTCATTGTGGCAGGCTTGCATGAAAGATGAATATGGATTACTGACCTCTCGTTGCTGTGGAGAGCTCTGAAAGGAATGATTGATTATCTGCTGCATTAGCAGCAGGAGAGAGGCTGCAGGCCACTTTTTAGCTAAGTGGCATCATTTAGCTCCTTAAAAAAAACCCCAGATATGGGAATTTTTCTGCATCTCTTTAAATAAACATTAGCCAAAGAGGGCATTTGAAAAGAGGAGCTGTAGATTAGCATACAGGCTGGATTGTTTTATGGACACATAGTATGGAGCATGGTGGTGTTCCCTCCTACAGTGTTGATACACCGTGGTCTTAAATGACATAATTGACTTCATGACAGAGATGTGACCACAGCTTCATTTGGAAGCAGTCAGCCCAGCAGTTTGTCACTGTGTCTTTAGACTTCTTGCCAGTAGCAAACCAGCTGTCAAATAGAAGTTGTGTTGCTGCTAAATTAAACATTTTGTATCTGAGAAGTTCAAAGCTGCCTTTTCAAATTATTTTATGCAGGGTTTTGTTCCCCACCTCCCCTGAGCAAATCCAGTTTTCGGCACCAGCACTAGGTGTGTGTTACTAATGCGTGCCCCAGTTAGCTGGGAAGTGAAAGAAGAATCAATTGTTTTAAAATACCCTTTTCCCCCCATGGGCTCTTCCTTTCAACCTGTATTTTCTAAAATCCTCTATGTACTCACTGCTGGCAGATTTTATCCTTAAAGTGAGTAGCTAATGCTTGACTTGAGAAGAAAGGATGAAATAAAATAGACTTACAACTTCACCAAGGAGCTGTGCAGAGGAGGACAGTGCTGGACATGTGTTCCCAGCCAAGCATCCCCTGCTGGGAAGCAGCTGAGGTTTAGCTGCCTCTGGATCTGCAGTCAGCCTTGGGCAGCCTTTCTGTCCTAGCTGTGCTTTGACACTGCACTCTTGGGGTCATTGGATAGTGCAGTTGGCAGATTCCTGTTATTATTTTTATATGAACTTTTAGTTTAAATTATAGACAAGCCCGCAAATAGCAAAGTAAGACTGGTGTTTCATTGATTATTCAGATTATTGAACTTTTGAGTCAACCATCTAACAATCCCAAGGAATGTCTGCTTGTTTCCTGAAAGAAAAAACTACTGCATTTTATAGTCTAAGGGACCGTTTATTTTAACTAACAGTGAAAAAAGTTTGCATGTTCACCACGCAGTCAGTCATTAAGTGCTCAGCTCTCCTGTGGAGTTTGGGTGCAGTGGGATTTTCAGTGCTGGAGGTGTGTGTTGGTAAGAGGGGGCTGTGCGGGGCCGGGGCAGAGCCCGAGGCTCCAGCGGGGCTCCTGGGGAGGCAGCGCTGGGCTCCTGCAGAGCCCGGCTCCGGCACTGCGCTCCCCACCGGCTCGGAGTGCGGGCACACCTCCCTGTGACATCTCCGGTTTGCTTTGTGGCGCTAACCACCCGAATTTGCTCAGCTGATACAATAGCCCTGTGCTTTTTGACAGAAACGCCTGTGGTTAACCTCTGTGGGCTGCGTGCTGCAGTAAAATGAAGGGTGGTAGAAGTTAAACAATGGGTGTGACTACCACAAGATGGGTGTTAGTGGGAAAGTGGTGTAACATCCACTTAGCATTCCAGAGATGTGAAATATAATTATGATTTAAATGCCAGAGATGTAAGTTGCAAGATGAGTAACTACAAGGACATGAAAGCCTCCCTTATCTTGCTTTCTATCCCACTCAGAATCATTTTGCACACCCACAAAACTAATACAACTAGTGTCACTTGATGAAATTGCACCTGATACATGACTTGTACCATCACTTACATTTCTGTCAGTGTGGGCTCTGTTTATACCAAAGGAAAAATTCCAATCTCATTTACAACATTTTAAGTTGGAAGTAATTTTGCTCTCAGTGGAATTACTCCCTATTTATACTCCCACTCAGATCAGAATCTGACCCAGGCTTTGAATTTTGTCTTATTTGCTCTCATCCTTTTCTGTCATAGACAGAAGTCCTCGATCTGTAAAGGGCTCTTCATACCTTCATTGATGTATCTTTGCAGAAATGGCTTATGAGCAGGTCTGTAAAGATAAGAATTATTGACTAAATGAGCCTTGGGAGCAGCTGGTTGCTGAGTAGAGATGAATAGCTCCTTAATGTCTTTTACATCATCCAGCAAATGTGGGAAGGAGAGCAAGAATGCAGAAGTGCAGCCCATGCCTAGATCAGGGGCTACACAGTTCTGTAGCAATTCCAGCACAGAGGAGTTGAAGAACAAAAAAGTTGTAGGTGAAGGAGGGGAAGCAACTAGTGTGGAAAATAATTGTTGGTTCTAGACTTTTCAATAAAATCTTTCTAAACAGATTCTTGGTATGTTTAAAATCCAAGGGCAGCAGGTGTAGCCAGCTCTGAACAAAGGGCATGTGTTGTCCCAAGCTGTCACTGTGGAAATTGTCTGATGCCTAGATCAGAATTGAAACCTGTTATTTTAAACATTTTTTACCCCCAACGTTGTTCCTTTTATTTTCTCTATGGATTGCATGAAAATCTGTCCTGTTAACAGCTTCTCAGAGATGACATCTTCAGATAAAAGCAGAGGAGGGATGTCAGGAGAGGCTCTAGATGAGGCCAGGATTTGGGACTCTGCTTGTGCTAGGTTAACCCTTGTAAATGAACTGTTTCTTTTCTGTACAAAATATGCACCTAGCAGGGGGAAGCAGTGATTTTTCAAATTCACGTACATCTGTGCCTTTGTGTCTGACTGATTTCACTGCCTGAAATGGAGCTCTAGAGTGGATAAAGTGAAGCACTTACTCCAAACTGATGAGCTGGGACTACCTAGTTATAATGGAATTAATTTCCTAGAAATACCATAAGCACTTACTAAAAGTACTTTCTGCTGTGTAGGAAAAATAATTTTCTATCTGAGGGAAAAATATATGATTGGTTAAACATGTTAAAATACAAATAGCAAAACAAAAATATTCACTCTTAAGAATCAGAGCAAAATAGTTCTTGAAACCATGAAAGGCCTTTTGATGACAGCAACAGCTAAGATAAGGCTAGGAATTTATAGTTCAGGATTTCTTATTGGAAAAAATAAAAAAAAACATGAGCCAAATCCTGTATTCAGGTCAGCATCTGTAACTCCAGCTTTGGTGAGGGAAAGAGGGTGTGAGTGTCTGGAGCCACAGGAGGCTGGTTCTGGCCAGCCACTGTGCTGGAGCTCAAGAACAGGACAGCCTGAGAAGCCTTTGGCTCTAGCCCTGCTTTTACAACCCAGAATCCCAGGAATTGCCACAGACTGCAGGGATTTGAGCCACAGCACACTGCCAAACTTCCCATGGTAGTTTGGGTGCTGCATTAAGATGCAGCTTCTCCTCATGGCCAAGTGTGCTCTCTCCAGGGGGAAGGTCAGGCTGTCTGAATTACTCTGCTCCAAACTGTCCATTCCCAGCACACAGGTCTGATTTCAGGGTAGATTCACCCACAGTAATTAGAGCTCCAGGCTGGCAAATGGATCCTGATAGTCACATAATGTCCTGTCCCTGGCACTTGTTCCTCACTGTGTCCATGCATTTGGCAGTGCTGCTGCACCTTCCTTTGGGACAGTAAGGTACCTTTGACAGCTGCAGTGCCCCTTAAGCAGAAGTCATTGTTTCTGCTAATTTAATTCATGACTGAAATTTTGTTATCCAGAAGTGGATTTGTCTCAGGGATATCTGTGGTCTGTCATGAAATAGTGTAACCAGTTACATGATAAAATACTCATTTACATTAAGCAAGAATAAGATTTCATTCTTTCTTCTGACAAATAGTTTTATCACACCTGGAGGCTGATTCAGTGGGCTCAGCAGGTACACAGCTCTCTGAAAATCAAGACATTCAGGACTTTCCTAAATCCACAGTTAGTCTGCCTCTCCTGAGTGCTTAGATAAAATAGCTTTCATCACCTTTTCATCACATCAAACTCCAGCTGAATCATTACTGCCATGGTATCACAAATAAGCCTCTCAGCCCCTGGAGCCTATACAAGTTTTCAGCAATATTGTGGTGGTTTTATCATGTATTTCATTCACAGATTTGCAAAGATAGGGTCAGCATTGGTACAACGTCTCAGGAAGGGGGACACGTAGAGTTTCGGTGACTTGCCCAATGTCTGTTGCAAAACATCAGTGAAACAGAACCCAGGCATTCTTGTACCAGGCTTGATTCAGCAAAGCACTAAACCAAGTGCTTAACTTTGAGCAAGAGCTCAAGCTGTTTGAATGGAGATATATTTAAGTATCTATATAAAAACTTTGCTGGACTGAGTCTTCAACTTTCAACAGCTAATTATTGTCTACAGCTATTTCAGGGTTTTTTCATACAGCTCAGCATATCTTCGGATGGCGGAAATATTTTAAAACTAATTTAATGGTGTAAATAAATATCTTGCTTGCTGGCCTTTTGGCAGGTCAGATGTTCATGCATGTGTTGGGGGGTCTGTCTTGTCTTTTTAGATGACACCAGCAACTCGACAAGAAGTTCTCGGCCTTTACCGCAGGGTTCTGCGAATAGCCAAGACCTGGCAGTCGGCATCAGGACAGACAGAGGAAACCACGAGAGAGAAGGAGTACATTAGAAATGAAGCCAGAACCTTATTCCGGAAAAACAGAAATGTGAGTGTCCTCATGGTGTTGAATTTCCAAATTACTCTTCTCTTGCTCTCTGCACTCTGTGGTTGGATGCTGAGATAGGAACGTAAGGGTTGAGTTCCCAAAATTTCATTCACCTTAAATGCTGGTGTATTCATTCACCTTAACTGCTGGGTTACAGTTTAAATATCATCCCTGAGAAAACTCAGTTCATTTCAGCTCTTCATTAACTACTGTAGAAGTCTAAAAGGTCTTTTTTCAGTAAAAAAGTGCCAAGAAAAAATTAAATTCCAAAGATACTGCTTGTGTAACTGAAGCAGCTTTTGATCTTTACAAAGTTAGCTAAGTGTATCATTACCCATGCAATGGCAAACAGAACTCAGCAGCTTCTTTTTTTTCTTTTCAAAGCAGCAATTATTGGCACTTCTTTTAAAAGAAGCACTTTAATTTTTTTCTTAAGGAAAAAATTTCAAACCCTGGTAATCAAAGGCCCTTCTTGTAATTCAAGATCACAACACTTATTTATATCCCATATTGGTCTGGGACTAAATTGAAGTAATGCAAAATCAAAAAAATGAATTTAAGTCATAATTCCCACCACATTTCTCACTTCAAAGAGAGTTTCTGGATAGGATGATAACAAGCAGTGTCTTTCCTTTCTCCACTGGTGACCTTGCAGAGTGATGAACAGACGAGTGTGGTTTTTTCATAGATGTAGCAGTAGTTTACATGTGTATTGTCTTTTTACAGAGAAAATACCATGTTTGGGTAAAAAACTCCTTCTGTAGCCTCAATCCTGACAGCTTTTGGGCGTTAACATTCAGCACCATCAAGCCCAGAACTGCTGAGTCCAGGAAAATACCAGTGTTACCTTTTATGGGTGTGAAAAATACAATTCATTGTATCCTTGAGTTTGCCAAAATAAGCTAAGGAAAGCCATGTGCTGGGCATCATGTACACTTGAGCTTCCAATTGCTAATTATTGAACTCATATAAAACACTTGTTTGTCTGATCATCACAGGTAACAGATCCAAACCTGATTAAGCAGTGCATAGAAGAATGTGAGGCAAGAATAGAAATTGGACTTCACTATAACATCCCCTACCCGAGACCTGTGAGTATAAATCACAAAATCTTCACTGATACCTGCTGAGCTTTCCCTGTGCAACAAAACCATCAGTTTCCATCACTCTCACTGCATTGCATTTTTAGATGAGCTGGCATTTAAATGTATGCTAAAGCAGAGCCAAATGTACATTGAGATGTTCTCTATCTTTCACTGTAAATTGGAGAATTTCTTCTCAGAATAAAGACTCAAAGCCTAAATGGAGTTGCATGAACTAAACTCCAAGGGCCTCTGAATATTTAGCCAACCAATGAATATAGAGAAACATGGTAATGGAATCAAATAATAGAAGAGAGCGAGAGAATAAAAATACCTAATTACATCTGTCATAGGTACAATAATTTTTATAGCCTACATTACTGTTAACTGTTCTCCTGGTCACAAATCAGGCCTCATGAAATAGCTGTCTGTGTTGCTGCTTCTTTTCCCTTCTTCCTAGAGAAGAACATGTCCAAGATTAATGAAATGCTGTCCAAGATTACTGAAATGCTGGAATTTGCAGCAAAGTTTTCTAGTGCACCATTCAATACAGATTCCTCACTGCCCAATCACTTCTGTCAGTAATACTTTGTGCTGCCTCCCATAGAGGCATCCTCTCCACTGCTGTTGATGAGTTGATATTTGCACATCTATAGTTCCCTTATCAAGGCAGTCATGGTCAAAATTAAATTGTATCTTTATCGGATGCTTGCCTAGACTAGGGTCACTGTTACCATCTGTTTCAGTATGCAGAATAGCAATGCACAGCTGGTAAACAGTGTTCCTAGAAATGGGCCTAAAATGTGTGCTCTGCAGTGGTTTCAAAATCCCAAAGGATCTGCTCTCTCAGACAAACGGGATGATTATTATTTTTCAGATTCTAGAAATCTCTACTGCTGTTTGAGTCAGTGCTTTTACTACTATTTGCACCTAAACACCCATCTTACAGGATGACAGCCTCAGCAAAGTAACACCTGACTGCTACCACCTACATTTTTCAGTCATTTCAGGGTTACAGCTGCATTCCCACTTACAGTCTTATGAAATATAAAGACTTTGTCAGTCAAAGGAAGAGTCTGTCACCTATGCTCCTTCTGCTTATGGAGTCAATGACATTGATTGTGCATTTTAATGTGCCATATATATATATATAATCATGACAGTAAAAAGGCAGGCTTTCAGTACATACAGTTTGAGGTTATTTTGTAACTTGTTAAGTAGGTATGAATAAATCACACAGTGATTCAAGACATTACTCAAGCATTTTTAGGGTTTCTAGTTCTTACTGTTCTGGAACATTGTCAGCAATCCTATTTCATCAAGTGTCACTGCTGTCTGATACCAAGCTGCAAAACAAAGTTACTAAGGCCTTGCATATACAGGATTTTATTAAGGCCTAAAATATATGGGATTTTAATAAACAGAACAATTAGTTCTGTTTTAGTTACACCACCAATTAGTTCTGAAAGTTACACCACTAATCACTCCTCAGAGAGTGCTCCTCCTAGAAATCTAATAACCTGGCTTGAGACAATAGAGTTACCCTCTCCAAAGTGTGAAGAAATGATTTAAAACTCAGTGAAATTTACTCTGTGTTTTTCTCCCTAGTATGCACCTAACTGGTGGGGTTTTCTTTTCCAGATCCACCTGCCTCCTATGGGCCTTGCCCATAAACAAGGCCGTACATTGCGACACCAGGAAAAGTTAAGGAAGATTTCTAAGCCAATATACCTGAAATCCCATGATGAAGTTTCATAAGCCACCATTTAAGCTGTGGTGTGTAATCACATCCTTTCAACTGTGAACTGCAATCCAGGTGATTTGTGTGCACGACTGTGAATAGTGTGGTCACTTGCTCACACATTTCCTGAGGCCAAAAAGCCAATTGATCCATTGTGTATGATGGATAAGGTTGGTTTAGTATTTATTACGTTTCAACCACTGACTTGTCAATAAAAGTAACACTTTTTAAGGAGTGAGGTGTGATACAAAGATTACTTTGACATCAGGACAAACTGCAGCAGGATTTCAAACTCTGTTTATCTGTAACAGGGTTCTCTGGTGGTTTGAGGGTTCTCTGTGCTCAGTTGTGACTCAGGACTGTGCCTTGTGTAAGGTCAGCCAAAATTAAGGAAGTCTGGGACAGTCAAGCAGACACAGTTCCTCCAGAGCTTCTGAATGCCAGTGGGAATACAGTCACTGCACCCTGCACCTGCTCTCCTTCCTCTCTGCTCCCTGCTCTGCCTCTGTCCCTGGAGGAGAGCTCCAGTTTCACAGTACCCTTATGGGGAAGTTTTGTTTCTGGACAGTAGAAAAGAGACAGCAGCAGTGCCACTACTCCTTTGCAAACTGCAGAGGAGTGGCCTAGAGTCTGTATGTCAGCTTTTTTCTCTCTTCCTTTGGAGAGGGTGTGGATGTGAATGGCAAAGTTTGGAATGCTATTACACAACTCTGAGTGAAACATTCCAGTGCTGGGTTCCTCAGGTTCCCATGTATGGACTGGCTGAAAACTCTGCCTTCAGGGTATCACTATGGGAACAAGCTTAGGATGCTTTGGTGTCCTCACTGTGTGCTTTCACATGGTCAGCTTTTCAGCATAATCAGCACACTGGCTTTCTCAACAATTATTTTAATTTATTGTTAGGTTTTAGCTCTTACGTTATGGATTGAACCCCAACTTTAGTAAAAGAAAGTATCCACAAGTCTCCTAAGTTTGAGGGGTATTTCTGTTTCCCAGGTGCCTCACGAATAGAAGTAAAATGAAATTAATTTTCTTTGCATGGGCTACCAGTTGTTTTGGCTCCTTTGCAGTCCTCTGACATGTTCTCTTCAGGGAAGTTGGGGGAGTCTTCCATCCTTCAGGCTTGAAATACCAGTGAGACCAAGCTTGGACAAGAGCCACACTGTACTGGACACTACCTAAGCACAGTCCAGAGCACTTAAAGGACAACCTATTCCAGCCTGACTTTAATAGTGGCAAAAGAAAAAAAAAAAAGAAAAAAGCAAATTTGAAATATGCATATGTGTATGATTTCCTTTTAAAGTAGGAGAAATCAATGAAATCTCATTTCTGAACTCACCAAGTAATTTGAAACTCTGCAAGCTCCAATAAACAATGACAAAGAAATATTGCTGTCTACCTGAAACATAAGTTAGAACTGGTCCTGTGCAGAACAGACTGACAGCCCCTCCCCTAAGAATGCACTTTGAAGAGTGAAAAAAGTACAAGCAGATGAGAAAGTATAAGAAAACAATGAGAAGAGTGAATAAGCATGACAGGTACTGGCTAGCCCAATTTCTCACTACCCTTTATGGCTCCAGTTCCCAAAGGTCTCTATTCCCATATAATTATTTCCTGGGAATGCCTCATGTGGGGAGTAGCAGGTAAAATGCCATTGTTCTATCAGTGGAAGCTTTGCAAATTTACTGCTGCCAGGAAGACAAAACAAAACTCCTTTAGTCTAGGAAAAGGGGGATTGCATAAAAAAGAGAAAGAAAAAAATTAACATGATTTCACACACTGTTTAATTCTTCACTGAAAGAAGTCTAAATACAAGCTAATCTGATATCCTAATTGTGATACACCAGTGTAGGGATGCATCAACTGAGCCCAGCCAAAATGTGCAGAGGCAAGGGGTTTGAATGGAAGCTTAAGCTCACTCTTTGTCATTAAAGTATCATTTGAATCTTTTGAATTGCTGAAGTTCATGTGACTAATGAAGTTACTGATGCTCTGACACACCAGGTGAATAAACAGCCATGGAAATGAGCAGTCTGGATTTACTGTCTGTGTTACAGTCACAACTCTTTTCTAAGCACATACTGCAGATAAAGATACATTATTTCCAAATAACATCCCTAAAATTACAGAAGATTTATACCAAATTGAAGTAACAACAGAAGTTTGAGTTTACTTCTGAAGGAAAACACAAGCAATTCTTAAGAGGTTCATAACCCTCAAGTTACTCAAATGAGTATCCACTTGCTTAACTGAGAAATCAGCAAGTAACAGCATTACATTATTTGAGATGCCTTAAAATGCAAGACAGCCTAATAATTCTTCAAAGAGCTTGAAAAATTATTAACTGGTGCTTCATCCTCATTACCCTCCATCACCAGAAGGCAAAGACTGAATTTGTTCAGCTGAAGGAAGTATTAGGTCAGCTCTTTTTTCAAGTCTGCAGAGTAAACCCTTTCTTTCATAGCTTAAGTTAAAGTCGTTATGGAAAGGAGAATCAAACTAGAGTCCTTTGTTTGTGGAGGTCAAACTGACCAACTACCATTTTGAGGGAGTTTAATTTTAAAAAATTAATCTGAAACTCAGTCCAGCAGGTAGGCAGACATCTCAACTGGTACTCTTGTATTAGGTGCCAAGGCCCTTATAACTTCTGTCAAGAAGTATCCCAATGATTGCACAAGATGTTATTCCTACACATTAATTTTACTTGCAAAAACAGGTTGTCCTAAAATGCCTCTGCTTTCTGCAGAATTTGTAATGCACTGGATTCACCCAGTCAGTGTACACTCTGTCCTGTACTTGCTGAACCTTCTCTTACTCCCCTTCCAGTAAATACTGTCATTTTCCAATTTATCACCCTAGTCAGGAGATGCTTTAGAATAATTTAGAGGAAAATGATGACATTAACTTTATATTCTTCAGAAATAAAAGTCCTGAGTCAGTTGCATGAACTCTCCTGCAAGCCCACTGGTAGGCAAGGCAGTAATAATTTGTTGACACATTATCTGGCTTTGAATACCTAAAAAACACCTCCTTTCTGGAAGTTTTGTGTCTAAATCCATCATTACTAAGGCTGTAATTTATGAAGGTGTGCACTTACAACTAACATGAGCAAGCACACAACATTTTAAGATGGATGTGGCACCTCTTACTGCATGTCCCCCTCGATGTCTGGGGGTGAGAAAATGCTCATTTTGCTGCAGATGATTCCCAGGGCAGCATCACAGCACCAAAATTAGGATAGCTTAGGTTACCTGATCCATCTTCCTACTAATACAAACTGCTTCTTGTAATGCCTTTCACATGGGAAGAAAATAAGGCAAGCTGGACCTCACTGTCCTGGGCCCTACTGTATCCATGAGAAATGGTACCAGTAACATCCATCTTTCATCCACAGACAGAAGGTCACTTATTTGATCCTACCTATGCAGTCATTTCCAAGAATGCTAATTAGAGCAGAGACCTGCAACTTTCACTGGTAACTCTAATCCTATTAGGCACAATATTCTAGCTCTAAGTGGAAGAATTTGGAATCTTTGTACTGTCTCCTGCTTTTTAATTGCATAATTTTCCCCTTAACAGCCCAACAGTGTTAAAATCCACAGGGGTAGTACTTTCTAAAAAGAATTTTTGTATAGATGAGAGGAAGGTTTCAGTCTCCTAAGAAAATGTACAAACTCTGTCTGTCTTACAGCATCCCTAGCTGAAAATCTCTCTGCTAAGGGAAAAATACCTCTTGCTCCATAATGCTTTTTTTCCCATCTGCCTTGAGTTATTACCAAGGCTGTAAATCTGCAATTTGAAGTAATTACAGGTGGGGTTTGTGGCTTATTTAATGAGTGCTTCTAATTAAGAAATGAAAATTCTAAACCTGTCAATCCAAGGATTCTAATACTATTACAAGGTACTTACTTTGTCAAAAAAAAAATATTTTTCACATTTCTATCATGTCCAACTAGCAGCTGAGCTGCCTTTTTTTTTTTTCCTAAATGCATCTTAGCCAAGAAAGATTGTGAATTCTTATGTTTAGCCAGTTGATCATTCTCCAGGAAGGTGTAGTCAATGCTAAGGAAATAAGGCTGGGAAGCTCATTCCAAAGAACCACAGAAACATATCTCTCAAGACAGACATCCCTTGACAGTAAATTCCATTGCTTTTCTGTACTAGGGAGGGCAGCCTAGGAAATCATGTACTGCTGTAATCATCAGCTAAAGCAGGTCAGCCATGCCTGATCCCTGGTGAAGGGATGAACAAGCCCTCTCTTACAGACTCCTCTCTTATCTATATATATTTTTATCAGGTCTACAAAAGCTTAAAATACATCATTAATGACATTCCAAGGGATGCCTTCATATCAAATCTAAACATCAGCACACAGGCAGCATTTAGAAAATCAACACAGTGACAAGGACATTGCACACAGGTCATGGCAAAGTCTCTGCATATTCACAAGAACCACAACTGTGTCATTTAATAACTATCAATTACTGTTTGTTCACAAAAAGGAGTTAACAAGCAACCCACATGGTAATCTATTACACAGATTTCTAACAGTTTAAAAGTAATTGATCTCCATGAAATATAATTTAGGTAGTGAATCCGACTATTTAAAAATTGTTTCATTTAGAGGACTGTTTGCAAGACTTATCCATAAGAGGATTGACAAACCTTCATTTCAGAGTTAATTGTTGTTGGCCCAGCCTCCCTCTCAGCAGGTGAGGTGTCACCAGAAGCTATGTCTGAGCAGAAAGATCCTTCTGAGAGCAGTGACTGAGCTGATCAATCCTTAGGGAAGGATTTAACATCCAGGTCCTGTCCCTTTGGCCTGCACACAGAGGCTCATCACTGGTGTGTTATCCCTGACACCACAGTCACCTAATTAGTGATCTGAACTGTTGATGCAATTACAACAATTAGATGCAGACATTCAAAAATACAGTAATCACCACAATATTTTACTAAATGTATAATACATTTCTGTTAATTTAAATATATGAAAACTACAAAGTATCTCTCTTATGAAGTCTAAGAAAATAATTTTTTCAAGGACCAATTTTAATTAATTTATTTATAGATCTACTGAAACATGATTCTCTTCTTAAAAACTGTTGTCTGTTTGGATGAGTGTGCTGTAACATTCATAAACAAGTTTTATTTTGGTATAGGTGCCAAATATCATTTAGTCTAATTTCTTAAGAGTAGTTTCTTCCTCTCAGTAATTTGAAACACCTGCACATCTCTGTCCTTTTTATTGAAACAAACATCCTTTAGGTGTCCTGGCCTGACATCTTTGCTCTGCTCCCAGGTACCAATGCTGCACCAGCTGCTGCATGCTGGACTGTTAATGAGGTGTCAGGTGTGGTGCATGAAGCTGCTCTTACCTGTGCACCTTCCTGCAGAGCAGCCCTGCACAACACACCCCAGCACTTCTGCCTGACCCTGCACTACCATTCTTAACAGCTACTATTTCATGAATACCTCAATAAAACAAACCAGTGGTTAATAAAACAACAATGAACTGTTTTCACCTAAGGACAACACAACAGACAAATTCCTATGGCAAGAACTGTGTCTTTTAAGGAGATGTAACAGCAGCCCTTAATGCTTGGAGCAGCATACTGGGAATTGCCAAATGATGGCTGAATCTCTGACTTGGTGAGGCCTCCAGCAAGTCATTAAAATGCTGCAATTTGGGCAATGAAAAAAAATACAAGACCCCAAATTAGTGGATGTATGTGTAGTGCATGTTTTTTTAAATGTTTGCCTTGATCTTTGTGCCTCTCTTGTCCTGTGTACACAACAAGTCTAATGATGCATCTTTAGTACCTTCTTGGCATGCTGTGGGGATTAGTTAATGACTGCACAGCTCTTTGAAGATGTTCAGGCTATTTTATTTTTAATTAATGTTTGCAAGCTACTTTGAGCTTCTCTGATGAAAGGGCTTGAACAAGTACAAAATTTCAGGCAGTTATTAGTCCAACATGCAAGAGAGCAAGAGGAGGAAGTTGGGGTAGAGTCAGTTTTCCTCACACTGGCTGGTATGGGGCTGTGTTTTGGATTGTGCTGAACACGGGGTTGATAACACAGAGATGTTTTTGTTATTGCTGAGCAGGGATTGCACAGAGCCAAGGCCTTTTCTGCTCTTCATACTGCCAGGCTGGGGAGGAATTTGGGGGTGTCTGGGAGGGTGGGAGGAGACACAGCCAGGACAGGTGACCCCAAATGAGCAAAGGGACATTGCAGACCATGTGGCATCATGATCAGTGTGGAAAGTGGGGGAGAAGAGGGGGACATTTGGAGTGATGTCTTCCCAAGTCACCATTACATGTGATGGGCCCCTGCTCTGCTGGGAATAGCTGAACACCTGCCTGCCTGTGGGAAGCAGGGAATTAATTGTTTTGCCTTGTTTGTGTGCATGGTTTTTGCTTTCCCTATTAAACTGTCTGTATGTCACCCCATGAGATAGTGGGGGGAAATGGTGTGAGTGAATGGCTGTGTGGGGCTGGGCTGCTGACAGGAAGTAAAGTGAGACTGTGGGAGAAAGAAAACAGCTCCATGTATCAATCAGGTACCTGGAATATGCAGGTAAATAATATTGAAAAAAAAGTTATATGGCACAATCATACTGTTTTGAGAAATGGCAGCTCCCAACACATGTTGAGAAGCTCTCCATGGAAATTCTGACACATCATCCAGGAATGACTACAGTTTTATAATACAGCTTGGGTAATTCATTCTATCTGAGGATTGGAGGATTGGTTTCATAGGTTGACAACAGAATATTCTCATCTCCTCCCTCCTTGTCCTACATACTCCTGAGACACAGAGGTGGAAGGCAAATCCAAAATCTTTTTGCAAGATTTGTAAAGTAGATTCCCAGTAAAATCAACATCAAAACTCTTTAGCCCTGATTTCATTAAAAAAAAAAATCAGCCATGCAGCCATTGAGGAGTAAAGCAGATTTTTACAATCTCAATATTGCACCCTCTCAGTCATCCAGCTGGCAGAGGGCTGCCACACCTCTATTTATCCAGTGTTTCTGGGGCTTGTCTGAAGGGAGTTCAATCGACAGGACATAGTTGGTTGAGTGCCCAGTGGTGGATAAGACACCTCTTCTTTCACTTGTCTTGTACACAGGGCATGAGTAGATGTTCTCATGAAGAAACTTGGAACTTTCTCCAGGTTTCAGCCATATTATGGGCAAAGGATCATAGAGGATTTTTGGCAGTGATTCTCCAATTACCAAGGATTCTCTATCCCATCGTGCACCTTCCAAAAAAAGGCCTCTCACATAAGCCCCATCTTCTGGCATTTTCTCCATTGTGTGTTCCTGTTTCATTACCTGGAATGATTAAACCATTGCTTGATTTTATCTGGAGGATACTAAATCCTGTAAGTAACAATCTGAAATTGCTCCTTTAAATAAAATAACTTTTCATCTGAAAACGATCTCTTGCTGCCCCAGAACATGTCTGTTAAAGAAAAACAAAATTCTGGATTTTTCTTACCTCAAACTCAAATCCAATGTGGTCAATTGGGATGGTGTATTTTCTGGCAAAGTTTTGTAAAACACCAGTCAAAAAAGACTGAGTGAAGAAGAATCCTGACAGCCAAAAGACTGTGGGTGGCCCCTTGTCAACCCAATCCTGAACAAGGAGAGAGAAAACAAAGAAAAAATCCAATATATTTGTAGCTTCACTGTGCCAATTCACCAGAAAAGGATACACTCAAACACTGAAACAACCAGAACTCAGTGCTACTGAGAAAAATTTCAGAAAGTAGCATAAGCATGTTTTGTTTAGTCTAGATAGTGGCCTCTAAAAACAAGAAAAGTGGTTGAATTTGGACACTTTTATCAAAATACTTTCTTTTACAGTCTTGTGAACACCAATCTCCTAACATGAAAAAAGGCCAAATTCTTTTCCATTCTTCCCTGACCAATGTCTCTTCACTGATCACTGTGAGGGCACTCACTAAGCCTACACATCAGATGCTAGCAGAGGAAATCATTCCTCTACAAAGGTGCCAGACAAGGAGATCTTGGACCTTGTCCACACAATGCAGTAGGAAAAAGCAAAACAAGGGCAAAATGTCTTCACACTACTGTAGGTTATTTGGAATCAAAATGCTCTGATCCAGCAAACAGGAAACTCTGCCATTTACATAAATCTCAGACACTTCTTCCTAGCTTTCTCCTTTCCTGACTTCTATGGGTTTCACTACATCTCAGTAGCTCCCTATTTAAGGTACACCCAAAATTTTAAGTAGTTTTAAGAGTGCAAGGGAAAGAATGGAATGACAAGTTAAAAATAAAATAGCCTGTTCAAAAAGTTTAAGAAAGTATTGTCACATTTTATGAAACTTGAAAGATATTTACAGACACGTGTATGAAATTTCATAGTGCCTGTTATGCAGTGGTTCTAAAGCATTCTCACACCCAGCTCAGTGTCCTTTCAGCAAGGAAGTCATTAAAGCACCAATTCAAACTAAAATGAACCTTCTAGAAACAGAAAGATGGAAGCCACCAAAAGCAGCACTGGATTAGCACCAAGGGATCACTCCCAGCTCACCCTGAGCAAGTGCCCAGCTGACTGCAGTGCTGCTGATGCAGAGTGTGTGTGAGCAGCTCACAGTCTGAGCAACCCAGGGACTGCTGAGCAAGGACAGCACTGCCACACCCTCCCCATCCAGCTTCCCACTACAACTCCCCAGACCCTCAGTGTCAGTTCAGCAGACCTGGAAGAACTCCAGGCGGCAGAGGAGATCGGACACGTAACTTCCCAGAGGCTTCAGTGATGGATAGGATTTGGCAGCCCACATTGATGGCACTTTTCCCATCAGCATGCTGTTGAAAACATCTTCAAGCTCAGAAGACATCAACACTTGGCCTTTAATGGCTTTGCCTATATTAATGAGGCTGCTCCGAACAACTTCAGTAAGCCTTGAGAGAAAACAAAGGAATTGTCATTATTTACTTCTCACTACCTGGCTAAATACCCCCCAGTCCAACTTGAATAAGGGTTGATAGAGGTGGTAAATGTCCTGTCAGAAATTCCTTATCTCACCTGTAGTTATCAAAATTCTCACTTTACTTTAGAAAAGCAAACAAATGAGAGACACACACACAAATAAAAGACAGTGAAAACTTTCACTCTAGATAAGGGAAATCAAGTGACAAGAGCTTTAAAGCTTGTGGCACTCATTGTCATAGTGTGCTGTGAATACTGGGGCCTGGGTATCAAAAAGACTAAAGTTGGCTGCTCTACCTTAGCACAACAAAATCAAATGTGATTTAAGTTCATACTCCAAGAATACAAGTACTATTGCTATATTCAGGTTTTCAGCTGCAGCTTTCAAGTCTTTCTGAAGGATTCATCCAAAGCAGAATCTAACATATCAGGAAAAATGTACTGTAAAAGGCTTGTTCAAGGTTTGTGAGCAGCTAGCACCAATGCACACAAGCATATTTCAGTTTAAGAAGTACAACACAAAACACTGAGCCATACCTGTTAAATCTAATTAGTTCTTGCCTAAGAACTGTGTTCATGGACTCTTCATAAAGTACTGGGTATGCCTTCATCACTTCTTCCATATCAAAGCTAGTTGGTAGTTTGGATAGGATGTCCTGTGCCAAATCTTCAACAACTTCCTGAAGTCACAAGTTTGCAGTGAATAACAAATATTCCTTTTTTCCCCTCCTATTTTTATTGAATAAATTCCACAAAACACTACAGATTTTATATTTTTCTGTATAACCACATAGGTATTTTAGTCCATTTTTACAAAGATACAGTGCTTTTATGCTCTTACTCACTTTTAGTATCATCCTGTCTGTCTCTGCATGTGCCTGCTTGCTCCTTCCTTCTCAATAATTTTAAATTTGTTAGTAATTTTTAATTTGCAACAAAGTTTTAGGTGATTTCTAAGGAAACAGGCAGGAGAGCAGACAAGCACAATCCTATTTCTGCCACAATGAAGGACAAGATGAAGCATGCAGCATGAGCAAAATAAGGGGAAGACCCCATGAGTAACCCAGTCACAAGAGAACCCTTACTTACAGAATATTAGACATCAGAGAATATGATCATTACACAACCCTGCAGGAAATGAGGAAAATGAGGAAATTCCACTTTTCAAGAATCCACTTGTGTATAAAATATAGGATGTCAAATCTGAGAGGCTTGAAATGTTATTTATCCATATCTCAAAGTGGCATGGATTTGGCCTGAATAAACTGAGCTGCCAGGACATGTGGTATTAATCTGTTTGAATGCAGAGTCATGAAGGTACCTTCCATCTTTAAAGGTGCTATGCCAAATCCATCTGCTTCTCTACAGGGACATTCACATCTACTCCCAGAGCTACAGACATGAGATGAGAGGTGTTGGATTACTCTGAGAGCTAGGACATGCCAGGAAAGGGCACCTTTCCAGACTGCACATTGATCTTTCTTCCCCAATTACCTGAGGGGACTTCCCAGCTCCCCCTGCTTCCCTAGGCAAAGTCAGGAGCACTGCATGGAAAAGCTGGTTGGTCTCCTGGTTATCCTTGGTGATGTCTGCATTTTCATGAAGTCCAAACACTTCAGGGTGTGTTGTAATTGGCAAACTTCGTATGTACTCAATATAGGACTGTAAAAGAAACATTCAGATACTAGACATCATACAATGTGATAGTCATAAATGATCCAACTGGGACAGAACCTTCCCATTTACAACTAACTATGGTAGTTCCCTGTTAAACACATCCAGGAACTGACTGACTCTCCACAGAGATAAATATAAAAGTTCTGAGTGATTCAAAAGCTCACGGAGGAGTTGTTATTACCACCCTCGTGTAAGTGGCAAGAGAAAGGAAAGCTCATTAGAAATATCCAAGGAGTGCTGGTAGGAGTCACAGAAGGATGCTGGATGTGTCATCCCTACAACTGTGGGATCTGAGCACATTCATTATCTCTATGCAGCTGTTAGAAGGGAAAAAGAGGATGGAAATTGAGTATACACACATGCCATTCCACCTCTCCCTCCTGATTGCTGCTTTCAAGGTCAGACTGGTTGCAGTCTGACACTGCAGAAGTACCATGTAAATTCCTGCAGCCTGACTCCTGCTGGCCTTCTAGAACTGTATTGGAAACCTGCACAGGGGTGGTTTCTCTCTTCATCAAAAAATGTATTGGATGATCTCTACATCCCCACTGGAGTATTGCAGATATTAAGTACCAGATTCATATTTCATACACAAGATACATTCTGGCATGGCTTTATGATATTATGGGGTGTATTTTCTATTTGTTGTATTTAGCATTATCCAAGCACACCATAGGCAAATTTCTTCCCCAATAATTCAGAGAATTTACACTTGTCTTCTCACCTCATAGGGGCCATGTGGTGGTATGTAGTAGTCACTCCCAGCTGAAAGCATGTACTTCTCCTGCTCTATGTCCTTGTTGTAGACTGTGGAAAGAAGGGACAGGAGAAGACGCCTGTCTTTATCATCTGTCACTCTACCTCCATAGTTACACTCCCCTGGAAAAAGACAAAGAAAACCAGGACAAAAACCTGAAAATTAATGAACAAATAAAAATTTCATGGCAATAACATGAAACTCTAGTAAGTTGAAGCTCCAAAGCTCCAGATTTTCCAAAGTCTTTAGGCTTTCTACTTCAATTAATTCAATGGAAATTAGACACTTGAACATCTAAGGGCCAAATTTATATGTCTTGATGATGGAAGGTTTAAGGAACACTATCAGTTGGTCTGAGAAACTGCTACTTATGTCCCAAAATTCTTTTTCATAAAGATAATCATAATATTAACAAAAATTAAGGATGACAAGGGTGACAAAGGAGGTGCCAAAAAGCAGCTTATCTCCCTGGAGAAAGAGAACAGAATAGCCACAGCAGCTGAGTTATTTCCACACATTAACATCTCCTGCTTTAAACCCCTGAGTACTACCACATCCTCTGGTGAGACCCCAAAGCTTCCTGTGTCAGTCTCACACTGATCAGCAAAGGTGAACCAGAGGCCATAGAGGGTTTTATTTGATGAGCATGAAGCAAAGACCAGGAGGTTTGCTGGGACATCAGTAACTGTAGCCATATACAAGACAAAACAACAATGACATCTGAGGGTTTGGGATCCAACTCCAACATCCATCCAATGACAACCACATTGTTTGTGGAAGGCCAGTAAAACCAATCAGTGTGGAATCCACTCAATTTGTTGAGAACTCACCAGTTTATCAGTGTATCAGCTGAAAGTGCCCAGCAAAGCCAACTAACACATGTGAGAGGATGTAATGGCTGTACCTGTCAGATAGGTCAGAGCTTCAAATGGGATTTCTTCATATTCATTCAGAAACATCTGGATCTGTTGCATACTGATTCTGAGGTCAGACTCGTTGAATTCATATGGAATATTCCAACCTGTTCAATTCAGAAGAGATACACAGGGCAGTGGTGCAGTGTACTGACAGCTGGGCTCAGGAATGGTGGTGCTGGTACTGCACTGCTCCTACAGAGCTGAAGATACAACTGCCAGATAGTCTAGAAGCAGCCTGGAATATACCAGGCTGTTTATTAAGCATAGGCATTTTGTCATCACTATATTCCTGAAAATTATATTTTACCTGCTTGGTACTTTAAGCTAATCTGGACACAATGAGAACAGAAGTTTTAATTAATTTATTGATTTCAATTTTTAATCTGCCCATCTATTAATACTGTTTGCAGATGAAATTCACAGTAACAGTACAACAAAACAAGCATGCAAGCAGACAAACAAATAAGAACATACTCCAGATGAAAGAATCCTTCAGAAAACCTAAATCCCTAGTGCAAACCAAAAATAGGGTTATTGATGTTGCTATCCTTCTTCACCCAGATAATTGGTCACACTAGCAGTAGATGTTACATTAGAAAATGGCCTCTGGAAAATTCACTTTTACTCTAAAGCAATAAATGAATGTCTTCATACTGGAAGTTCAGTGCTTATTTAAACAGCTGACTATTAAAATAATGACAGTGGCTTTCAGTCAAAATATAATATTTCCTAACAGCAACCTGTTATGAGGAAGAGAGACTCAGCTGGAATGCAAGACTGAGAACTTCATTTACACAAGTGCAGAGCATAAACTTTATATAGTTATAAAAATGGATTCTCTAAGTCCATACATTTGTATACTATGCAGAAATTCTATATAGTTTTCTACATATTTGAAGATTACAGAAAAAGCTGAAGCACAAATCTTATAGCACATATCTTTTTACTGCTATGTTATAAACAACACACTGCAGCTATATGGATTTTTTTCAAACCAAGTAAATACATGCACTAGGTTTGATAAAACAAAGTATGCACACAAGCAACAAAACCAGAATAGAAGGTGGCATATTTTTAATTATAAAAATTTAAAACGGATCTGAATTTGATTGTTACTAAGAACCACAGTAATAAGTTAATAGTTTAGTAAGCTATAATTTCATGTAACTACTGTATAACATATTAATTTGAAAAAATAGTACTTTCTAGTCTTCCCCAGGGTAATACTTTTCATAGCTTCAAAAGTAGCTTTGGCTGAATAAAAATCCCTGCAAATAACAGCTTTTAGACTTTATGATGTTCTGTACAATGCAGATTGCACTCTTGTAATATTCTTAACAGTACTGCAGTTAACAGTACTGCCTTTTTACAGAGAGACTCCAGCAATGCATTTCAAAAGCACAAATCTTTTTTTTTAAATGAAGTGCAAAATAATCTAAAACTTACCCAGAGGGCCAAAGTGCCTCCTTTCCTGCACAACAGCATGGAAAAAGCAAAGACCAAAAAGCAGTTTTTGCCACATTTTTGGCTTTTGGCAGCTTTTAAAAAACACAGGGTCGGAGATGGGATCGTTCAGGTATGAGCGAAGGAGGTTCACTCTCATGCCTTTTGGAGGCTCATTTGTCATTTTGATGCCATTCTGGAGGATACTAACAGGAAACTTTTCTGATGGATAACTAGTTAGCCACAACCTGAAAAAAAGCCCATTATTAAAAAATCATACAACAGTAAGAGTAGTAGTAATAATAATAATTTTAAAATCAATAATATACTCCTGCATCTTGATCTTTAAAAGACTAAGTTTTACTATTTGCTTAACTATAAAGATAACATCTAAATTTGGTCTAAAATGTAGGCATAAAGTAGATTATATTGGAGAGATAGAAAAGATGACCTCCTAATTTTATCACTGCACATAAATTATATGAATGTCATACTTAGGCATTCTTATAGAAGTAGTTTAATTTCTTTTTAGTAGTGTGTTCAGGAAACAGGAAATGCTCACATTAATAAGTGCAAAATACTAAAACTCCTACCTGAACTTATCATTGGTATTCTCAGGCACTATAACTTCCTCACAGATTTTTTCCAAGGCAGGCATCCAGCTGGTTGCAAGATGGCAGTTTTGTAACACTACCCAGGTTCCATCAGTAATAGCCTGGTAAATCATTTTTTCTGCTATTGGGCCCTGGCCCTGGCCCAGTGAAACCGTTTGAACACTTGAGCTTCCCATGCTAACATCATCAGCAAATTTTAGCAAACCTGTGATGGCAAGTTTTATACATGCAAAAAAATATGAAGTCTATTAGGAAGTAGAATATGTTGTATTCATTGGTTTTATAATCTAATTAAAGGGAGAAAAATCAACAAATATTTTACTCAATTAAGAAAAATAAAAGAAAACACAAAAAAACCCCACCTCAACAACCCAGAAGTAGTATCATATGCTGTAGCAGTCACTGTGTCTCTGAGGCATATACTAAAATATTGGGGTATAAGGTATTAATTAAAAAAAAAGAAAAACAGAAAAAAAAACCCCAAAAACTAGCCAGGTTAAATGGCTGACCTCTTCTTTGGCCCCAGGTGTTCAGTTCCAGGCTGCACAACAGCCCTCGACTCTCTGTTGGATGGGTACCATTGTTTATGGGGGTTGAGCTGCAAACTGAATCTTTAGATCTGGCTAAAAATAGACCTCCAACTTTGCTATCAAAATCAGTACTTCCTGGAAATACATCCTTATGGTATGGCTCCATATCATAATTCTTTTGGCAGAAAACCAGATTTAAAAATAATCTGGGTGGTTACACTTTAAAGGCCATTCAACAAATGTGTTTTTAAGTGTGGCCTATACACCATTTAATTAGTAACTGAGAGGGAGGAAACTTACTGGAGGAGGGGCTGCAATAAAGACTGGGGCAAACCTCCAACACCCACTGAAAAAATTGTAATGCAGGTACAAATTATAAACTGGTCTGAATGCTTCAATCTGTTAGATCCCCAAATTGCTGCTCAGAGACCGAGACATTTCATCACCACTACTTTCATTCCACCCTCTAACAATTTTACTATCATTGTTTATATATGGGCAGATGCCAGTGTTTGATATTCCTTCACTGCTGTATTGTACTTTAAAGATTCTTTAAAGATCAAATGAGGGGGCCTACACTGTTAACAGTTTAGTCAGACTCAGTGACATTTAACCAGACAAAAAAAGATTTTTTTAATACCAATCTCACCTGCCATAGGATCAGCACCAGGTGATAATATAAAAATCAAAGGGGCACAACAATTTGAGTCACTGTAACTTCTTCCAAGATCAAATGTAGGTGGTTCAATAAATGTTCTTCCCATGTTTTCCACAATGAAGATCTGCACTGCCGGGACAATTTTGTCAGGTCGCAAACACCTGAGAATAACCATGCGATCTAAGCCCGTCAGTGAGTTCCAGTCATCTGGGAAGGCTTCCTCATGGGGCCTGACAGAGTCATAGATTGGCTTCCACTTGGAAGAATTGTCTCTTACGTGTTCCATCAGTCCCTGCAGGTTGGTCAGGCAAGATGCACGGACGAGCTCAGCCCATGATTTGTTAGACAGCCAGTCTGGAGCTGGATTGGGGTGAGGATTGTCAAGAGCAACCCCTCCTGTCAGCAGGAAACGCCAAACTGCATCGTCTATCTGGCCTTTTCCCTTCATGATGCCTACTGTTAGGAGGAAGGAGAATAACAGCTTGTCCTTTTCAAACAGTGAACGGCAGACATTATTATAGATGCTTACTGTGAAATGGTCAGTGATATTTCTAATTCTTTCCTGCAGGCGTCCACTCTTAACGCTTTTAGCAATAGATTGAACATACAAGTTAATGAACCAAATCAATGAATACTGGTACATAGGCTCAATGTTAGCCAGATCAGAGATGCAGAAGAAGACAACAGCTGAATGAACAGCAACTGGCTTATATCCCATCCGAGTAGAATCTATTTCCTTCTCAGTTACAGAGGCAATTTGTTGCTTTTCAGAGATTTCTGCAGATAACTCCTTGGATGAAGACAAAATATTAATTGCTGTTTCATCCTCTAAGATGTTTCCTTCTGAATGGGAAAGGACCTCCAGGATTTTATCTTCTAATTCCTTTAGTTGTTTCTTATTGGCTGCACTTTCTAGAATGAGTTGGTTTTTTTTTTCTTCTAGCTCAGGCTTTTCCTTTGCAGCTACAATTCCAAGAAGCTGGTCCTGAAGACCCAAAGGTGTAATCATAAAATTGAGCAGACAAACTTTCACAGCCACTTCAGGATAATAATGAGGATTTCTTAAGTGGGTTGTCATGTAAAACCTGAAGTCTCTTGAATATTCAATTATATTTTCCCCTAATTTCATGTATTCTACTCCTTGTTGTTTGAATGTTTGCTTTAATAAAATAGGTTCTAAGAAAGCATCTAATTCTTCACCAATATTTTCTAGCAAGACTGGTGTTCCAAGCTGAAGAGCAGTTTCTAATGTCCTCACATAATGTGTGTCAGATAATTTGATAACTGACAGCTTGTTAGTTTTCTCCATATTTTTAATCCACTTGTTAGCTTGCCTTTGAGGATCTATCATTAAAGCCCATCTTCTTGAGTTAGAAACAATTACACCATTGTCAATGGAAAAAGAATCAACTGGCAATCCAGCAATATGCCATGCACGGATTTTGACTGGATCCCCTAATGTATTACTTAAGCTAAAATCACTGGAGCACGGAATGTTCTTTTCAATGCACAGATCCTGCCACTGCTTTTGACACTTCAGGCGATAATCGACAGTAAAGGCTCCCAGATAAGCCACAGTTCCTGATGACAACAGCACATCCCCTACGAGGTCTATGTACTGAATTCCTAACAGCCGTGCAGCTTCTGTCCACCTGTCCTTCTCTCCACCCAGACCACTGATCAGCTGTTCAGCTCTCACAAGCTTCAGTGAACAACGTTCAATATTATTCTCTAACTCTATCTTTTTGTTATTCATTTCATCAAACTCATCTTGCAGAGCCTGAAGGCGATCGACAACCTCCTTAAGCTCTGCTTGTTTCACTTGCAGCTTCTGCATCTGGACGTCCAGGATCGCTTCGGCCTCCTGCAAGCGCTCGCGCTTTGGGGCGACCACTTTCTGGACACGGTCATAGACCTCCATGGCTCGCACCCACTTGCAGAGGCCTTCACAGGCAGAGGACACGTTCTTTACAACCTCTGGCTGAAAATCTGGGTGATTCATAAACTTCTCTCTAATTTTCTTCATTATAGCAGGAGGAATTCTATCCTTGTCAAATGATTTTAATCTGTCAAGGAACTTAATATCTGAAAGAAGTTTTTTGGCTGGCCCCCAGAAGTCTTCAATCATTTTACCTATATTGCAAATAAGACTAAAATCAGGCTTAATACAGGCATGTTCAAACTGAAAAAAATACTTTGAAACATAGTATGAAGAATTAACATCAATGATATGGCAATTAAATTTTACTATGCAAAGACCATTAAATAGTTCGGGAAAATCATTACTTAAAGGAATTAATACAGGACCTTCAATGGCATATTTATTAATTGCATATTAATTCTAAATTAACCAAGCATATTAAGGGAAACAAATTACTATACAGTCTTTCTTAGCATCATCTATTAGATAAATCAGTAACTGTAGAATTATTCCTTCTTGATCTAGATAAGATCATATTGGATGAAAGGCATTTATATAATTCTTATTTTTAATTATGAAGGGTTGAACTGTATAAGGTAGAAGAAAGAAAAGGGTCTCTTTTCTACCTTGCAAATCCTGTGCAATCCCACAATCGAAACCACACAGAAAAATCTTGTTAGAATAATGTATGGCAGAGGCATAACTAGAGTTCCCTCTCCCAGAGTAACTGATAGTTTGGAAGCAGGGTTTACAAGGAGAAACACAGGCATATGGTGCACAGCACACCTTCAGCACCCAGAGTTCCTCAAGGCAATGCAAATCTCAAGGCTGGGTCAAAGCAAGTTGAAGAGATGACTTTGTGCTGGTGACTGGGATCATATTTACAAAGCTTGTACAACAGTATCAGACAAGGGCAGTATGTGCATGGCACTACTTGGTGCACTTGTCACTGCCAGCAAAATGCACCCCCAGTGCACACAGGTGCATTCATGCCAGAAGACCTGACCAGCACACCACAGCAGCACGCACACGCTCCTGGGGCAGGGATAACAAAAGCTGTGTCATTACCACTGCCACTGGGGTCGGGTTTCCTCTCTGGTTTAACTGCCCTCATGACACAGATACTCTCCATGACGAGCTTGACAGGACCAGGTGGATTCTGCATGGATTTCACAAGAGTGATGTCTGAAGGATTCAGGGTGTTCAGAGCTGCCTCTGCTGCCTCCAGAGCTGGCAGAGCCTCTGCAAGGTCTGCTTCACATTCATCCTGTGAAGACATTGGGCAAGCTGTAAACCTTCACACAGTACCAGGCTGCAGCCTGATCACCCCACTACAGCACAGCCTCACAGAACCTTCTCTCTTGTTCAGTACCCATTAACTAGACTCTTCACAGCATTGTGTTTCTAGGAGAGAAAACTACTTGCACAATTTGACTGCACAGTTTAAAGAGGGAAGGTTTGTAGATAAATTAGTAACTTCCATAAACTGAACTGATAGTTGAAAAAGTCAGATAAGCTTTCAAGATCAAAGTCTCTCTGGTTTAGCAATGAGAATTAAAAAAAAAAGATTAGATATAGTTGTTCTTATTTAGATCTTACAGTGCTGATCAGGTGAAAAATGGATACTGTGTAGCTTAAATTCTTTATCATATATTCTGATCTCAGCAATTACCCATATTAAATATCACTGACATTTCCAGCTAGTTACAGAAAAAATATTGAAAAATCTTGAGGCTTCCCACAGGAAATTCTGTGTTACAGACATCTGGCTGTGGTATTACCTCTAAAGTTATGCCCAATAGGACTACATGCAGCATATGCCAAATTACCTCAGCTAACTCTGAATTAACCATCTTTGGGCCTGGAAACAGTTAAATTCATTTTTCAAGCTGTTGAAAATGAGAATATATTAGTAGAGAAATAAGAGCTATACAGCTTTTGGAATGTGAACTAGAAAGGGAAGCTGTGCAGGGCTGTGAGATGCAGTCAGACTCCAAACAGCCCGAATTTACTGTGTTTTTATTAGGAGCATGTCATTCATCATCTGCAATTTTGTTACTTTAAGAGCTTGGCTCACCCCATTAACACATCATCACATCATCACAGCTCCCATTTACTTGGAACCCGTCCTGCTCCAGGCTCAAGCCCTTGTGCTCTACCTTAATTCCCTGGGCAACAGCAGCTGCATCATTGGCCTCTTTTTCATCTGCTGACACTATTGCCTTTTTTGCATCTACTTCAACTGTTTCCTTTTCAATCTTGACCATCATTTTATCTGTTTCTGCAGACGTTTTAATCAGTTCAGGCTGAAGATCAGTCAGTTCTTTCTGCATGTCTGCAACCTGATGAACACAACAGGAAATCAAGAAGAAATCTGTGCAAACATTGCATGCATTTTATATCTTGATGCCTTAGGAATAAAGACTGGAAACCTCTATAGTAATACAATCTAAAAAAGGACATGTGATCTAAAGAATTAGTTCTCTAGTTTATTTTTGCTAAGAGCTGTTTCATTTAATGTTTCATTGATTAGATTTTAAAAGGTATATTTGTCATCATCTATAAAATACACTTGATTTTTAAGCTTCATTAATGTCAATAATGAGAAATATATTGATTAATTCTATTTTTCCATCACAGTCACTTTCAAATAATGAAAGTCAAAATAATGCTTCAGTGCACAGGTGGAAAATAAAATCCAAAAGAAGCTTGGAATGGAACACAGAATTTGTGTTACAGCAACAGCTGCAAAATGGATCTTCTTCTTCATCCAGCAAGTGTTTAGAAGCCCCTTTAGTTTGTATCTTGGAAAGATCAATCCCTGGATCACATGGGTTGAAAAAGGAATTATTTATCTGGAACCTGATCAATTTTCCTGCTTGGAATCTACTCAGAAATTAATGCTTAATATTGCCTTATACTGCTTTTCAATTTTTCCCCTATTTTGGAAAGCTGAGGTAGATTCTCCATATGAGGTTTTCAGAAAATAATGAAATGTATAATGTTTAGTCTTCAACATTTAACAAGTACCTTCATTTTAATTCTGTTTTCCATTAACAGCTATAATCCAAATGTAGAGATCACAGTTTCTTTAACTTACTAAGCAGAAATCTAACTTTTCCTGCTGGCTTTCAGCATCTTCATCTGAAACTTACTTGTGAGGATGCAAATTCAAGCTTTTCAAGTCCCACAAGATAACGAGTCCTCATCATGTCAACTTCTTCCCTTTTTCTGTTCAGCAGGGTCTTGAAGGTGAGAATCAGTTCCACGTAGGAAGTTGGTGTCACGTAGTTGTGTCTGCGCAGCGTAGCGTAGTACCCGACAGAGAGCTCTCTCACGCTTTCTTGGAAATATTTGCACACTGACACAACCCTAGGGAAAAATTTTCCGCATTACTTTGAAAATACTGTCTGTCTTTAGGTCAACTATCAAAAAATTACTCTAAGCTTATGAAGTCATATTAGTGTTAGGGAAGGCAGAAATGTATTTTCCTCATTATTAGAAATATTACGGACTCTTCTCAAAGAGTGGTGTGGTTTTGAGAAACATCAGATACATATGTCTCAGTATCTTTGACTTGCACTGAAATGCCAGAGTTGGCTTAGCTTTGTCCATTTATAAGGACAGATCAAATACATTGGGGCACAAAGGGCAGGGAAACCAACTTTTGCTTCACATGTTTCTTGAGAAATAAACTCATACTCTTTTCTAATGTCATCTTTGAGCTCAATATCTTCTAAGAACTTGTTAGCAACCATTTCCAAAGCATCTGTAGGCCAGGTTTGGAACCAATCAATGGTGCAGCAGTTTATCAGTGAAGGGAACATCCGTAGTCGATTCCGAAATGCATCTCCAATAGGACTCATGGCTGCAAAAATAAAAACATGATCATTACCTAAGTTTCTTTGCAGTTAGGAAGGAGAAAAACAAATAAACTCATTCTAAGAAACAACATATTGTATACAGACCTAAGACAATATGCAAATTTTTCTTCACCCTTTCAATAAAGAAATTGTACATAGCAAGAGGCGTGGCTTCAATTTTCCTGTTCTCCATCCTTGCTGCACTTTGCATTTTCTCAACAATTTCAGCTTTCTCATCCGCTGCGAAGATATTAGGCACATCCCCAGTATTTAAGAGCATGTTGATATCTTCTACAAATGATTCATCCTTTATTTGATTATCGCAGAACAAAAAGGACAAGTTGTTGTTACCAACACCTGTTTTCAGCATGACTTGTTTAATATCATCTTTCCACTCACTGATGCCATAGGACTTGGTGATTTCGATCTGGAAGAGCTCAAAGGAATTCATGAAGGTGGCGAGCTTGGTCGCGCTTTGCCGGCCGCTCCCGCCAACGCCCACCAACAACAGGTGTCCATTATCCTGTTTCAGTACCCTGCATATCCTGGAGATGTGCTCAATGGCAAACTGGAACATGACCAGGGACATGGGGGCCTTGCTGATATTGTTGTATTCCTCAAGGTAGTATTCCATCACGCTTGTCAGCTGCTTTAGGTCTGTGATTTCATCATAAATTTTGACAGAACTACTCGGCTTTAAATAGTCTCCAAAGAACAGGGCACGAATATTATCATCAGTGACTTTTCCAGTAGGTGAGAGATGACTCAGTACCTAGCAAAAAGACAAGAATCAACAGATAATTCTAGCTATTAGAGAATTATATTCCTTAAAGTCGTAATAATCCTTATCTACATAGCATTAATACTGCAGAAAGCTCTGCTTTTCACTGTTCTAGTTACAGCCTTGGTCTGGAAAATAATACTGTAGGCTGACATGCAGGTTTCCACATATGCATACCTCACAGAGAAATACTGCTGTCAAATACAGGATAGTTCTAAAAAGGCTTTTCAGAAAGGTACCCACTATACCCATGGATCATCCAAATAATTATCGTGGGTAAAAACACAGATAAATGCTGTGCAAGACATTTGTTTCATTCCAGCTGATCTTCTCTACTAACTCAGAATCCCTCAGAAGTTATGAATCATTCTGATATGAATACTCAATGCTGAATAGAAGATTGTCCATACTTTTTAAATTCAGTGATCAAAATATTGCAAAATGCCTCCAATATTGATTTAATTTCAATGTTTAAGTATTTCTGAAAATGCATCAGTATCATCTTGGACCCAGCACATTAGCCAAAAATACCTTATTAAAGTTCTGCTTGAAGCTATTTAATGTTGTCTCTTGTACCATCTGAAAGAAAACATTCTTGTCCTCGTCATCAACCAAGCGATCATAGAAAACTCTGTAAACCTCATGAACCCAAAGTCTGATCAGTTTATCTCCATCCTGAAAATGGAAATACAAAAGAATGGGTAAATATAGCTCAGGCAGGATTTGTTAAAAGAGAAAAGGTTAGAAATGTCCATCTGGACCCTGCTACACCTTGTACTAAACTCAGTGGGAATCTTTCAATCCCAAGGCATTCAGCACATGGCCCAGCATCTGCTAACTTAACTGGATTCCTCACCTAGTTACCAACTTGTCCTTCCTGCCAACACAAACTGGGACTCTCATGTCAAAGCATTTTTTCTCTACTGTATCAAATAAAATTGTATTAACAAAATGACAGCTTTCTCCCTCAGAGACAGACAGAAAATACGTAACAAGGAGTTCAGGGACTATTCTGATCTTAAACCCTGTAAATCTATTGAAATCATAGTTCATGTATTATAAAAATAATTAACTTTTTTCACTGCTCTCTCCTATGTCAACATAATTAAACTACAACTTACTTGCAAATGAGTGTGTGGACAGAGCAGAACTCCTTTAATAACCCTGGAAAAATCCCGTAGATTAAAGACATAGTGGGATTTTGAAGGAGTTGGGAGAAAATTATCAACTGCCAATTTATACAGCACCGATGTTGCTTGGACCATCATCTTACCCAGCCTTAAGAAGGAAAAGAAATACAATTTTAACTTCTGCAGACAGGGAAAAGACAAAGCTGCTACAGTAAATAGATCCCATTACCTCAGAAATGAAGAATCAAAGCCTTTACTGAAGTGCCAGTCAGTAACTGCAGTAAAAATCTTGGTTAAAATGTCATCATTGAAAGCACAGATAGAGACAATATTCAAGTGCCGTGTGAAGCGTCCTGTAACACACACAGAAGGATGCAGAGAGTTTTAAACAGTCAGATATTTTTCTACCTTTCAGCTTTCTTCTTCTAGGTTTGCCTGTCACTAAAAAAATTTGTATCTGGCACCAGCTTCATAATTTTTGCCCTACCAGTGAAGCAAAAGAAATATAAACTGGATTACATTTTCTATTAGTATTTAACTTAAAACAACTGTTTTGAATATGTAAAACATGAATGTCCATTACAAGGCTTATTGCCCAATTTAAAATTTCAGCTCACATCAGCCTTTTGATTATGATGACACAGTAAAACCTTTACAAAGTCAAGCATCTTGTTACTGGCTTTCACCTAAAAAGAATCAGTCTATATACATGAGTAAATTTTAGAAATTTAGCTGTATCAGAAGTTATTTTCCTCCTCAGAACACACAGAGTTATATCTGTATCACAGTGTTTATAAGAAGCAAAGCAGCATGAAGTGCCTTATAACAATGCAGCTGTATATAGCCTGTAAGAATGTAGCTACAGCTACATTAGGGCTTTTATTTACATAATTTTTTCATTATATTAGAAAATATAACCACCCTTGTGGTTCTGTGACAGGAATCATGGACTTGCAGGTAACATTCCTGGAAATAAATGCAGGCAGCCGGCCTTAACAGCAGGAGATACAGCTTCAGAAGAGAGTTGCCAGAGACATGGTAAGCAGATGTATTCCCTCCCTTTTCCAAAGAATAGAAAACAGAAAAAATCTCCATCGCTAATTTTAGAATAACTTCTGTCATTCACAGTTTAATCAACTCTAAAAATGGTTTCTAATGGTGATTAAACTCCCTCTGGTAGAGGTATAGATTTGAAGTTGAACATAACAGACCTTTACTTGGAATGACCCACTCAGTCAATGCACCTGTAGATCCACCAGTCATAGATAAATGACTTTGCCATCAGCAAACCTGAACCCGCCCCTTAACTTCAGTCTGCCAGATAACCACCTGCCACAGTAATGTATTTCCTACCTGTAATGTCATTCCTGCCTCCCCCAGGGGGACCCATAGCTGTGACAAGCAGGACATCTATGATACTGATGTGGGATGCATCCTTCCTGTCGTACCAGTGCCCGTGATCAATCCATTGCCTGAGAAGCTCAATAGCTGGCTGGGCTCCATAAATTTCCTTTTCAGGCATGTTTAGGTCATCTATGGAGAACACAGACATTGAATAAAAAAACCTCAGTGTTTAGGAATTCAGTTTTCTTCTAAGAAGGAAAAATAACTGAACTAGAGGTAGGAAAAATAGCTGAACTAGAGGTAGAAAAAGGCTGTGTGTTGTTATTCCTGCTGCCCATTGAACTAACCAAAATCAAATACCAATACACTTCACAGGCATAATTAGGGTGATGGCTTAACTTAGTGTGGCTGGTGATTTTGTTTTATTTCACGTCACGTCCCACTGCAACTCTAAGAACTCTTCTGAAGACAACCACCACTTAAACCTCTCAGCAAGGGCAGTGCTAATCCTTTGGTGATCCCTCTACGCCCCTTCCAGCACAGGAGATTCTAGGATTCTCTGGATGCCTGAAAAAAACACTAAGGCAATCCAAATTTACTAGTCTTGGTGAACCACTTCCTTTGCCTAAAACCAGAACAATAATGAGCTTTAAAAAACGAAAAAAATATGTCTTACCCACAAAAATTATAGCTTCTTTCCCTGCTGGAGGTCCAAATAATCCTTTTCTTCTTCTGTCCAGCTTGGACATAATAATATCCTGGGTCTGGTTAGCAGATGTTCTTGCAGAGAAGTTGATGAAACTCGGGATGTATTTTTCCTTTGGAAGTTTCAGTAGAAAGTTGTTTGTTATAGCTGTTTTTCCAGTACCAGTGGGACCCACAAAAAGCAAAGGAACATTATGCTCCACATATGTTTTAAGAAAAAACATTTGTCTGGCAGTTTCCATTGTTGGAATGATCAGATCAGATACCTGTTACAGGAAGGTAAAATAAAACATGAAAATCAACATTAATATTTGCAAGCAACTACAGGAACCCTGTAGCACAAATGCATTTTTAAAATTTCTATTGTCTGAGAACCTGAGCTATAACAAGGTTCTAGTAAATGCTATGGCCCCACTTCTTGTTCATGGCTTATATAGTCAATAGCACAACCAGTATTACCTATATTGTGGTTCATGGACATTACAGAAAGCCTGGAGAACTACAGAGTCAAGTATGGCCTAGTTCTGTTCCCCTACTGTGCAAGGGAAAGGAATAATAATATGGAAATTTTTTTCTCTTCCTCATTTTTAACTTATAATTAGCAGCTGTGGATTTGATATCAAGAAAAGATTTTCAGCAGCAGAATGAAATGTCATCTTACATCTCTCATGTACTTAAGACAATGGCAACTATATTCAGTGGAATGAAAAGCTGAACAAGCTTAAGTTATCTTGAAATTTCATGTGCAGATCTCTGCTGTGCTTCCCTTCCATTCAGTTCACAGCTGCCATCAAAATCTGAGTGCCCCTATTTGGAAATGGAGGGGATCCAGGACTCTCAGTACTGTTTCCCACATCCCAAAGTCTCTTTGCTTGCTTTCTCTGAATAATTCATAGTACAATATCATGAGATCAGCCACTGAAAATAGAAATGAAGGAATGGAAATTCAGGCTTTGGCTTTTTCCCACCATGGTTTCCCCAATATCAAATGCTGTCAGAGAACAAAGCAGAACCCAAATTTTAACCACCAGGCAATCTCAGGGCTCCATGTGTACCTGCAGTGCTGAACTTCCAGTGTTAGTGGTACCAGAACTGAAAAAGCATGAAAGGGAGCTCACAGAGACTAATGAAATGTTGCAAAGCAATCATCCAACAGCCTAATATAGTTATTTATAGCTCTAAATTATTTAGTCAAATAATTATTTTCCATAATAAAGATACCAATGTGCACCTTAGCTGCTGGGGCAATAACTTGCTCTTCCTTTGTGATGTAGTCTGTCCACATGTTCCATTGCCCATGGCCACGCTTGTTAAAATAGAAGTCAAAAACACTCCCTGTTAATTGAAAAATACAACATAGGAAAACTCACTGATTAAATTATAAAAATAATCTTCATTAATTTTAGTGTGAGATTTCCAAAACTGTGAAGTAATGGAAGCTTTCTGGTACACAAGATACACCCCCACCCCCCCCAGTGCCATTATCATCACTAAAAGATTTTAGGTCAGATTCAGCCACAGTGTTTGAGTATAACTGGAGGCATATGCTACTCCTGGTTAAAAGAGACAGGGAAGGGCACCCAACTGTGCAGCCCGAGGCCTGGCAGATGGTGGCTCTGCTGCAGACTTAACATCTGCCAGGCACACCAAGTGCCAAGCTTTCTTACTGCTTTATAACAGACCAAGCAAGCACAGTTATGAAGAAGCACCTTTTTCTGGGAAGATATTGCTTTTGTTAAGCTTCACATTTTTAGGGCGTGGGTTTTGCTCATTCATTCCGTTGAGCAAGTTGCGGTAAAACGAATCAAATTTTCTTCTGCTGTCTGCGTCGATGATCCCTCCAATTGTCCACACCAAAGCAAAAAGGAAAAGGGCCTGCAGCCACGAGGTGATCTGCTGAGCAGACATGGTTTCACTGTCCTCTTCATCACATTCCTTAATTTCATCTAAAACACATATTTTATATTTCAGTTAAAAGCCAGTAATAACCATAAATCCCAATTCAAAATGCATTTTTTCAGAAGTATCCTGAGACAAAAGTAGAGCACTGTCTTCAGTGGAATGAAGCCAATCTACAAATGGAGGATCTTGTCTGTGTAAAACACTGTTTACAAATAAAAATGAAATTAGAAGAAAAATAGTCCTAACCCTTTTCTTCAGATGGTAGCAAACAGCAAGCAAAACATAGAACATACTTGCAAGATCGTGTTTGGTTTTGTAATGACACCAAATGTTTCCAAATGTGAAAGCTCTGTATGCAAAGAACTATTAATAATACTGATCAGTGAGATCATTGACTGTGTTATATGAACTCAACAGTAAGGAATTCCTTTGCCATTTCCTTCCATCTTATAAGCTGCATTTTGTCCTGGGACATGGCAAGAGAAAAAAGAAAAATTGAAATAAAACCAGGTGGCTTAGGGTACTTACCAAGGAGGGAAGAATAGAGTTTCATCAAGCTGTTACTCAGGTGAAGAGGGGACGTTTTTACCATGAATTTGCAATGATGGTCAATAAAATCTAAACAAGGCTCAACTAGCCACATAAACAAGTCATTGACCTACCAGGAGAAAAAGAAACAGCTGTGTGATGATGCAGGACTTGCCACATTCCCCACTGTCCCTCAATTCACCCTCAGTCAAACATAAGGCATTAGAAATTGTCCAGATTAGCAGAGAGATCAGGAAAGGGCCCGTGTGAGGCAATACTGAAATGTTCACAACATCTGTCTGATGGTGAAAACAAGTTGCTTTTACCATAGAGAAGTTTTCAGCAGGAATTATTTTACCCACTTACTAATCCAGACAGCAGAGCAGAAGCTCAGCCTAGAGAGACTCCTGTCTTGCTTAGGCAACAACAAAATTATTCCAACAGAAACAAAGGCAAGGATTTCATCCTCCCTTAAGAAGAGGCCCCTACAGAGGACCTAGTACAGATACTGTGCCACAGCAGAAATTCCAGCATGCTGGGGCTGACTGGGGCCTGCAGGAGTGCCACAGCATGTAGGTAAATACTGACCATGGCTGGTGGTATCTGCTCTCTGAACTCAAGCTGTAAAACAGGACAGAAATCAGGACCTACCCTTTTCCCAGGGAATAGTACTGAAGGAGATACACTAAAGGGTCAGGCTATCTGTTGCTTAAGGAATAATTACTTTACCCTGATGAACTAAGAAAACTATAAATAAAGATCTCTTCTAGTCTTGGTACTTCTTTGAAATTTGATTCTAATTTCCTGCAAAAACTCAAAGGAAGTCTTCTCAAATAATATAAGTGAGTTTTGTACAGCTCCAATCCTAATATTATTCCAATTATTTTACTAGATTTCAATGCCCAATAATAGTGATTTTAAATTTTCATTAAAAGCTGATTCTCACCAACACCTATTTTTATTTGCATCTACAGAGAACATAGTACAATACCCAGCACAAAGAGCTCTCCTCCTACAAGCAGAGAGGTGAAAAAGGCTTTGAACACTAAACTGTTAATGGCAATAATAAAAGTTTTGATTCTGCATGCCTGCCTTTAAGTGGGCAAACTGTGAATGTCACTTTATAGTTAATCTTCTAAATTAGACCTGTGCAAAAAATGAAGTCTCGCACCAGCTCTCTGTGTTCTTCCTTCAGGTTTGGAGGCAGAGTTTTCATGTAGGAATCCTTCAGTGGCTTCCAACCCAACTGTTGTGGGTCCATATAGATCATACCACATCTGGGAAGAACAAACACATGTGGTAGAGGAATAAATGTGCAAGGTGGGACAGCTGAAGCTTGAATGTTCTCACATTACCTGCTGACAGTTGCTGGAGATGCCTGCTCCAAGTCTGCTGGCTCAAAGATTAAACTCATTTTTGAGCTCATCTGAATTATTTCACCGCTCATCAAGCATAACTGGAAGAAGAGCATCACATAAACATGGTCTAGTCATGTTAGTGCTGATCGTACAGTCAAAGCAATGTCTGTCATAAAATCACTGAACATTCCCCTTAGTGTCACTCCTCATTCATTCATTTGTATCCTTACAATACATGATATTTTATGACCTTGTCTCAACTTTTCCATGTCTTACTGTAAGACTTGCAGAGACACAGAGAACAATGCTCTAGCTTTAAATAACTGCAAGAAAAAGCAGTTATGATCTGCAGCTTTTTTAAAATTCACTTATTTTCAAGGTAATTTAAACAAGTTCAGTTTTCAGTCACAGAGCTGAGTCCATGTATTTCAGTTTCCTAAAAGGGTTAATAAAAAAGTCTCAATGATCAACCTCATTTCAATAAAGAAGGAGCAAGACAAGACTTCTAGGGCAAAGTATTGGGTTAATATGATCTAATACCATCTAAATCCACTCATACAACTGAGAAAATAAAGCAGCGCTTTTAGGCACATCAGCCTTTGCTGAATTTCACACCTCCTTAGAGTAACGTAGTAACAATACTGCCATTACTAAAATTAAGTATGTTTATTCAAGAACAAGCATAGGGGCAAAAATTAGGCTACCTTTTTGTTATCATCCAGCACAGTGTTCATGTTCTCTATCCAAACTGCATCCACAGGGCCATCAAAAATAATCCACTTGCGATCGTCTGTGGTAGAAGATGCTTGTTCCCTGAAGGCCTTTGCAAGAACTCCATCTGACCACTCGTGGCTTACAGGATCAAAACTGCCATACAACTGCCCCATGGTAATGGCTTTGGGATTAATAACTTTGTACTCAACAGCAAACTCATCCATGCTGTTTGCTGTGTAAAAAGGCAAATACATGAGGTTGAGAATTTGATAGGTTAGTTTTATTCAACAGCTGGACAAGATGATTCCTGAGGATCCTACTCCAGCTGCTCAAAGCAAAAAACCCAGATATGTGGTATCTAAGTAGCAGTAAATAAGAAATCCCCTTACTTGTACAAGGCAAGCAAGAAGTCTGCTGTAAAAAAAAATACATGTAAAAAAGAAAAAGCAGAGCAGCATAGATTTCATATATTTATGGGAGCTACTTACAATATCCTATCAGAGCTAATTATTTCAAGAGTGTTATGCACAAATAAAATGCCTAAAAAAATGTAGAAAAACATAAACACATGAATATGACTTACTATTCCAGTAGATATAGAGAAAAATATTATCAGACAAATATACCAGACAAAAATAGTTAAATTAATAGAAATTCTGCAGTCAAGAAAGAAGAGTATAGGACAATTAACAACCTGGGCACATCTCAGCACAGAAAAAATAACAGTCATAGAATTGACTTCATGGAATGAGAAGCTTGTGGCTGGACAATGTTACCTGCACACAGATCAGCCAGGGCTCCAGCCAGCACTTTGTATGAACTGGTCTTCCCACTCATAGGATCTCCAACAATCATGAAACCATGGCGCACCAGCATCATTTCATACACCTGCCAGGGACAGGAGAGCCACTCCTTAGATGGCACAAAAGAAGTGTTACGTGTTATGTGAATGAAAATAGAAGTCTCCATCCTGCATTCAGATGTGACACAACCAGATCTCTGCACTCTGCTGGCTGACCAAAGCCTGAATCCAAATCAGAGGGCAGTCATGCTTTTATGGCAATTCTCACTGGAACAATTTAAGAAGTCATTTTCCCCAGGCATCCTCCCTTTCTCCTTGCTAAATGTCATCCCTCAACTGCAACAGCAGCACTGTACAGGGTGTGAGAGCACTAACCAGACACTGAAGCTGAAATCAGTGATTACCAATGAACTGACAAAAAGGGACTGAAACTACAGCTCTGAGCATCTGGCATATGGTCAGTCCCATAGAGAATGATTTTGGACTGCAAGAATGGTGACTTCTTCAGTCACCCCACAAGATCTTGTCAAAGCACAACTCAAAACAAAACCACCATCAAGCAGACCTGTAAAAACTCCTAAGCAGATTTTTTTATCCTGTTAAGGCTGATATTTCCTGTTTTAACTTCCTAACCAGTTAACACTACCCCTATTTAAATGAAAGATACATTATGGTTTAGGAAGCAGCATAAGGCAAATCTGAACATAAGGCATGAAATCTGAACTGCTGTTGGAGAGGCCACTGATGACACTGGCCCAGGCCACACATTTTTACCCTTGCCATTACCCTGTCACTAGGCTGCACAAGAAAAAAGGTTAAATATTGTTTAAAAGGTCCCCAGTACTAGTAAATGGGAGGCAGTGGGAACACAGGTCTGGAAGGGAAGCATAGGCAAGGTCACCTCTTTCAAAACTTCTCAAGGGGACTTACAGAACTGGGAACAGCCTGACTCCCAGTCCAGCATTCTGTTCACTGGGCTACACTGCCTCAATTAGTAACAGATTCAGATCAACTTTCTATCCTGAAACACAAGCCCTACAGTGTGGCTGCACACATTAGCTCCTTCACAGACTGAATTACAAAATCACTATGACCAAAACAGGCTTTTATTCCATGATTTTTACTCTGTAAAAATACCCCATTTGTAATATTCCATTAATTGGTAAGGAAATTATTAGCTATTCATGATGACACAGACAGTGAATGAAAAATGTTTCTGCTCTCAAGCTTTTCTTCCCCAGAAGTATGTGAAAATAAACCTGAATAATTTTTCCAATGAACCATGGCACAGGCTGAAGATTCAATTTTTCAATATTTTCAGTGAGTGCCTTGATAAATAGGTCATAGTCTGGTGTAGGAAGAACCACTCCAGGAAACAGGTCAGATATGATACCCTGTTAAAGAAAGACAGAACACTATTTAAACACAGGTTACAGAAAGAGAAAATTCCCAAGTAAAACAATATCCATACAGATAACAGGAGCTTAAAACCAAATGTCCTCAGCTGGCCAGAACTAACTTCTAGGCAAACTGTAGCCATGGAAGTATTCTGTACACATGAAACAGAAACCTGTGCCTGCAGTTTTCATGAACACCTTGCTACTGTAAAAAGAAGCTTAACCTTTGCAAATTTTCCCCCATCAGGATTACACAAAATGGCGTGAAAGTAGTTGAAAGAATTTCAGTGATTAAATAGAATGGTATGTGCTCCAAAATTTCAGAGCAGTAACTCTGGCTGTGCTTCTACCCTAGCTTTTAGTCCTCAATATTGAGTGCTTTGTATCTTAATTTATTTGCTATTAAAGCAGCATGCAAACAGAAACATCATCATTTTTATTCTGAACTCAAATTTCTAAATTACCTTAATTTATCCACATCTCTTTTGGAGCCAGAAAGCAAACTTCAAAGTATGATTTTGAATGAAACAGCACAAGATTATTTTTAACAAGATATCATCTACAACATTTTATAGAATAACTTTAAAGGCACCATTGAAAGTTTGCTTTTCAAAATAATCCTAACGGAACCAAGGAGTTTCTCCAGATCAGTGGACTGAAATAACTCTACATAAATATGGCATCATCCAGACCAAACTGTTCCAAATTAAGATAATGACCTATTTTTGTGAGTTCTTATAACAGATCTCATCATCATAAAACCTAAAAGACGCTGGCCTGATACCTTACCTGAAACAATGGCACATCCTGGGACAAGAACTTGGCCAAATTAACATCCAGCAAAGCCCGAAGCAACAAGACACTTTCATTTTCAGCTGGGTACTTCAGTTTCAGGTTCCCTGCTGCTGTCAGGACAGATTTCACTGCACGCATCCCATAATCATAGTGGTGCTGAGATGACAACTGCTCCGAGCACAAACGGTAAGTGGCAACAATCTTCTGGGCAAGACTGTGGATAATAAAATATAGCATGTAGAGTGAAAACATCTCACCATGCAAGGAAAATAATTCACCTTCCTATATACACAAAGTATCTGCAGTGATTCTAAGACACAGCAGCTGACAAGATGGCCCAAGACACCTGGGAAACAAAACTGCTACAGAATGTGTGCATCATCTAGGAATTCTGTATGATCTTTTCATACATTTTCCAAATGATTCTGTGTAGAAGTGCACATCTGGCAACATGAGGTGGAAAATGAGAATTGACAAGAAAGCAGAAGATTAAATGCTTTCTAAACATGGACAGCCTTCCATTTATGCCTCAAACACACATATATGCCTTATAGAGGAATGAGGTATATCAGACCCAACAAAGGTAGAAATTTCAGCATGTCTTACCTCTTAGAGTCCAGAAACCCCATTGAATAAAGTGAAATTTCCCCAATCAAGGCATAATCTGGGACCATCATGGCAACTGTTCGGAACAGTGCCTGCAAGGAAAAAAGTAAGATACCAACTTTTGACTGTGGAATACTGTAATAAATTGTGCCTGTTTTGTAAGACCAGCATCTCTCCATAAATTCATGAATGCAAAGAATTCATGAATCATCTGAAATCTATGAGACTGCTTTAGAATTCTATTCTCTTCTGATCTTATCAAGAGGTTCAAGAGGTCTGTGCTAAGCACTGCAGTAACAAATGCTCAGAGCCAATTCTAAAGAACTGTTAATAGAGGAAAAAGGAGGTGACATTGATCTCACTTTCATAACAGACAAACCAGCACATGGTGTGGTTAATGCTTTGTAAAAGATCGTGCAAAGAATTGTGGCAATGTCAGAAAAAGAACCAGGACCATACCAGTCTCTCCGTAGTATCTCAGCAACTCGCAAAGTTATAACAAATTTAAATTGGGATTTGGATCATTGGATCATTGTAAACCCAGAGAATTTCCAGTGAGGGAGAGCACAGTTAAAGCTGTTAATTGGTATCAATATGATCAGACTGACACCCTTCTTCTGTGCATTTTGCACAAACCTAACTGCTTACTAAAGCTTGGTGAAAAGCACAGCACTTGGATAGGTTATCAGTTGTTCTAGTTTTGTCTGGCGTAGAGTTAAATTGTTTCACAGTAGCTGGCCTGAGGCTGTGTTTTGGATTTGTGCTGGAAACAGTTTGATAATTCAGGGATGTTTTAGTTATTGCTGAGCAGAGCTCACACAGAGTCAATGCCTTGTCTGCTCCTCACCCCACACACCAGCCAGGAGAATGGGTGCACAAGGAGCTGAGAGGGGACACGGCCAGTACCCCAAGGGATATTCCAGAGCACATGGGGTCATGCTCAGCAGAAGTAGCAAAGGAGAGGATGTTCAGAGTGATGACCTTTTTCTTCCTTAAGCTAAGCAACCATTAGACATCAGCTTATTATTCAATTGATGACTTTTTTATTATTATAGACAAGAAGTCACAAATTCAGTTCAATTTCTACAAGAAAGCAGGATTTCAGACTTACCTTCAGATTATCAGGCAACTCTGCCCGTCCAGCATAGCCAGGATTCATGGTAATAAACACAGCACATGTGGGATTAAGAGAGATCTCTGTCCCTTCAAAGATGAATTTTTTGAGTTGGCGAATTATAGCTTGCTGGATGCTAAGTATTTGCTGAGCAACTACAGATAATACTTCAACCTAATACAGACAGAACAGATTGGAAAACATAAGCCACTTGGAGAACCAATAAAAAATGGTTTTGTTTACATATTTTGATGGCTGTATTTGCATTCCTCCAGGGAAAAATCGCCCTGAGTCTATGTATTAGCTGTCCATTGAAGGAATGCTCTGAAAATTAGTGCCACTATTCTCTACTCGGCTAACAGAGACTGATCAACAGAGGCTTCTAAAAGCCTCCTCAGAGAAATAATGTCTGCCTGAATGTAGGCATCTAAGTTAGTTGGACAGGAACTCCCTCTGGAGGCCTCTAAAAGCACTTTCCCTTCAACTCATACCAGAAAAACTGATTCACTCAATGCCCAAAATTGAGGGTAAATAATAGCTACAGCTACTGATTATTTGAAAGTATCAAGGTAACAGAATATAGGAAAATAAATGCTAATGATTGAATTCACTAGAAAACAAGCTGCAGCTGAAACACGGAAAAATTAAGGAGTTAAAGATACTAATACATACAAAATAGAATTCAATGAAATTTCCACATTTACTAATATGTATTTAAATGGAATTTCATCAAAGTAATGATAAAACTTATCCAAAGTCATTAGTGACCAAATTAAACAAAACCAAAATGACCAGAGTAAGATCAAAGGGAGAATTAGATGTGCCAGTATACACAGCTTGATAATCTAGTCACTCAGATAGTGACACTCAGCTCTAGTCATTACAGGAATCCCTCCACTGGGATTTGTCTGTCTTGTGCTGAACACAGACAAATGCAACTCCACACGTGTAGCTTGACTTCTCAAGGAGAAGACAAGAACATTTCTTTCCCAACAAATGAGTGGCACATACAAAAGAAAAAAATTGTAAAGGAACATTTTTTTTGAGCTAAATTGACCCAGAACACAACACTACTGTAACACAGCACAGGTAGGCATGTGCTTCTAGAGCAGGCAGCAGAGTGACTATTTCTGTGTCACTAATTATCAAAACAAATAACCACAAGTAAAAGCAGAAAATTGACAGCAATTATGCTGTCATGTCTAAATCTAAAACTTCTTGTGTCTTAAATTGAAGCTTTCTAATTTTATTTGCCTGAGTTAAAACATTACCTCAATTCTATTGAACTCATCAAAGCAGGACCATGCCCCAGCTTGTGCCAGCCCCTTAAAGAACTTGCCCATTGCCTTGTAATCGAGGCCATCGGAGCAGTTAAAGACAACACACTACAACAAAAACACACAGAACATTTCTCAGTATTACCACAAAGTCCTCCATAAAAATCTTAGCATGTAAAATGGGAAGGGATTATTGTTGCTAATTTTGCATTAGAAAAACAGGATGTCATATAGACATAGTCCTAAATGTGAGTTTGTTACCAACTATTACCGTGAATAAAGAACAGAATCATTAGGTTGGGAAGAACCTTTAAAATGTTTGAGTCCAATAAATTAATAGCTACAAAATAAGCAGCACTTGCTTAACAATGGAATTTTAATATCTACATATCCAAACATAAACAGTGGAAAGTAAAAAAAGGGAGTTTTGGTACCTGCTTAGCTATTGCTTTTGCTAGATCTTTTGTTGTTTCTGTTTTGCCAGTTCCAGCAGGCCCTTCTGGAGCACCACCAAGGCTTAATTTCAAGGCACCCATTAATGTCCTACATTACCAAGAACACAGGCATTAGAAATAGCAATCTTTAATATCAGGTCATTTCTGAATGGATTAATATATACATTCCTATACATGCTCTCCTGAAAACAATTCACTTGTTTCTCTACTGACTTCACAGCTTGCCCTAAAAACCCAGTATTGTCTCATAGGTGATTCCTAATTGTGGAAGGTCACATTCAGCCACGTGGCCTAAAAGGAATGTCAAGGCTTTTATTACATACATCCTCCTTGTATACCCTCAATTACACAAGCAAATCAACAGTGCCATGAGCAAAATGGTAGAGTCTGCAAAAGCACATATTTCCCTCAAGTGGCACTTGAACTGGCAAGAGCTTGAAGCTGGCTTTATAAATTCAGCCAATCTTTAGAAATGCATGAGAAAGCATAAAGGTTGTTACAAAAACCTGGGAATCACATTGCTTTTCAAGTGAACATTCTACTAAAATGAGATCCCTGTTAATACTGGATCAATCTGATTATTTTACAAAACCGTCATTCAAAGGCTTTGTCTCATGTCCTGAGGGCTCACCAGAAGTGAAATATGAAATGCCTTTGAATATTTTAACCTTGAGGACTGAAGTATTTCCATTACAACTTCTTGCACGCCAGTGGAGGAGCAGGAAGCTAACTGCATTCGAGTATCTGTGAAGGGCTTTTTAATTACCTCATTTATCTTGCAGGCAGGCATACCCAAACTGTGTGCCTTACTTCAGATAAATTAATTGACCAGTGCTACTGTACAATTCTTTGCAGTTCCAATACCATGTGCTTCCAGCTCTTTTCAGAAGCACCTTCTTGGATACAGTAGAGTCTATTACTCTACTGCTGTAGAAGGCTATACACTGAAAATATTTTTACCATATTTGGGCAAAATCTACAAGAAAATGTTAGCTTCTGAGGTTCCTCCTATTATTAACTAGAATAAATGAAAGTAAACACAGATCAATCAGAAAAAAAAAAAAGCATTATTCACAGACAGTATGTCCTCACCTATAACATCTATCTGTCAGAGGGGTTATAACCAGACGTTGTGAATTGCCCAGGTACTCATAACCATATTTCATTTCTGTTGTGATCATTCTCACTATCACATCATTCTCTGCCCAGTAGTATCTCAGCTGAGAAATCCACTGGAAGTCATTCAGGTCTGTGACTTTGTCTTCAACCAATTTTGAGACCACATCACGAGCTGCAGAGTAAGAGACAGATTGTTTCAAAAATCTAGACACTTCTGCTGTGGTAGTTTACTTAAAACAACATTCAAGTAAAGTAACATTTACTTAGAGCTATGTAAGAGCAATTCAACATTTAAAGGCTGGTTTTCATGTTAGAGAGGAATTTGCAATTGTTTTGCAGAGGGAATCAGTTTAATTGTGACTAGATTCCAGTGTCTGTTCCAAGTAGATGGGAGACCCTTGTTCAGTACTGAACAATTCTCATTTGCCCAAAGAGCTGAGCAATAACTCTGTAAAGGCTGATTCAAGTTAGAGAAAGCATTTTAGATGCCTCTCTCCAACAGTTCACCCAGCTACTGACAGCAGCAGTGCCCCAGATGTGCCAGGGCAGCAGCAGCTGCACATCACCGTGCACGTCGATGACAATGAGAGCTCCAAGGGTCAGCCGGGCTCCACTGGACAGCTTTCCTCTCACCAGCTCAACTATGTCCTTGATCTGCATATTGCTCTTCTCCAAGAAATCCTGCCACAGAAACAAGCACAGGCATTAATGGGATATTGTAGCCAGCAGTTCCTAAGCTCCTGTGGGTGCAATTACTGGAGACAGCCCCTCTAACAAAACATATTAATGGTAGTCTGAGCACCACACAAACATTTTAGATTCTCTTTGGTATACTGGCATTTTATTTTAATATGAACACTTCAAAAATATTTGTGGCCTGAGAGAAGGCTTATAAGCAGAAGGCCTGTATTTCTTCCTAATGGAAGTGACAAAACTCTACAGTGGAATAGAAGCAGATATTCTTTGTTTAGCTTCCCCCACACAAGAAAGAAATGGGCATATGGAACCAAGTCCATTAGCAACATGGTTTAGTTGGCTCTGCTTGAAACAGGTGTTGGACTACATGATGTCCAGAGGTCCCTTATATTCTGTGATTCCTTCTCATTTTTCTTCACCTATGGATTATTCAGGGTACTTGCTCTGAAAGTAATAAACATTTTAGTTCTGTCTGGATATATTGAAAAAGATCTTCAACTGGTGTTAAACAATGCAAGCAAGTTAAAGCTAAGAAATTCGGTAAGGATACAGAAACAAAAAGCCATTAATAAAATGTAGTATTTGATGTAAAGTTTATTAATACTTTCCTATTTCCTAACATTTAAAAAGCAGGCCAAACATTCTGTTGACAGAATTAATCTCCAAATAAATCCTCATCCACCCAGCTTAAATAGGATCATTTGAATTAAACAGAAATCATTGAATTAAACAGAAATTATTCCCACCACTTGAGCATTGTTTGAGTACAGCCTCAGGGAAGTGATAGTTAAAACTGCTGTAGTGACAGAGGCACTATGAACACAGAAGGAAAGTTTCTTGCATGAAATAAATTTGGCTGCTGCACCTTCCTCACCAGGAGAGTCAAGCAATAACCAGAGAAGTCATTGGTGACCTTATCCCTCTCTACAACTCCCTGAAAGGAGGTTGGAGCCAGGTGAGGGATGGGCCCCCAGGTAACAAGTGACAGGACAAGGGCACATAGTCTTAAACTGTGCCAGGGGAAGTTTAGATTGAATATTAGGAACAATTTTTTCACAGAAGGAGTGATTACACATTGGAAGGGGCTGCCCAGGGAGGTGGTGAAGTCACTGTCCCTGGAGGTGTTTAAGGAGACTGGACATGGCACTCAGTGCCACAGTCTGGTTGAGAAGCTGCTGTTGGGTCATGGGTTGGACTTGATGGGCTCAGAGGTCTTTTCCAACCTCACTGATTCTGTGATTCTCTGAAATAACTGCACCCACCTGCAAAGAGAGATTTCTGCCTGCATGTTTCTCTGAGGCTTCCCATTTCGAGAAAGGAATTAGAAATAAAAATACATAGTGTTTAACAATGGTCTGTCACTTTTTGTTTGGTACTTTAATTTACACCAGTATCACTTGTAAATGAAGTAATACAATTTCCTTCAGTAGGATTCCTCCTGATACTCCCAGAGTAAATGGGAACAAACCTGTGCTAAGACCCAATGTAAAAGGAAAAACAAAGTAAAGCACTGCATCAGTAAATTGCAAAATGTTGTTGATTGAGGATCTTCTTTGCTATAAAGAGCTTTTAATTAATTAATCAGTTTTCAGCATCTAGAAATAGAAAGTTAGAAGAAAATCTTACTTGTAAAGCTTTTTTCCTTATAGCCTCAGACACTTCTTCTGTCCAGTAAATAGATGAAATACAAATTACTGCCTGTCCAGGCCACTGAAGTACCCACTCCTTCCGAGGAACCTTAAACCAAAAGATCAATTTCAGACACAAGAAGTTGTATAAACACATCAGATTATGGCAATGAGAACAATTACTTTCCTCAAAAGTCTTATGTCTCGTGCTGCAAATAAATGAGAATCAGCATCTAAAACTTTCTTCTTCCTGAAACTTCAGAACTAAAACTTCTGATTGGTACCATTGCACAAGAAGAGCTGGATTCCACTTAGCTTCAAACATGTTTCCTTGTTTAAGAATTTGAGCAACCTATTTGTGTATATTTGTTTGTGAAATCTAACTTATACCATAGTCCAGGAATAATTACCTGGCTATATTCTTTTATGCCATCTTGAAGAACTTGTCTTACACTGGCCAACATCATTTCTTCTACTTGCAGAAGCCATTTTTCTACCATGCCCTTCAAGAAAGAAAACCAGTTAAGAGTCAATGCACATTTCCTGATTGTATCTTTCTTCAATGACAAATTATTTGAAATGTGTTAGGCTTAAATATGCTTTCTCAGATCTGGGTGTTGTATATAAAAGGAATAAAGGTTGAAATGTCCCAAAATATGACAAGTAATACTGTAGTTTACACTGTCTGAAGGCAGGTATATAAAGACAACACAACTAAAGAAACAGCTGGATATGTTTCATATAAGCTTAAACAAAAACACAGATTTCATCATCAGGTAAGCCTGCTCATTTTAATCCAGGGCATGCTTTGTTCCTGCAGGGTTAATATCTGTAACTCACAACATGCCCCACCTTTCACAGGAATTTACTGCTAAACTGGTATGTCTTACTCCTTCTTGTAGGAAATCCTTTTTATTCTAGAATCCCAGTCTGCACTCTCACTTCCTAAACTCCTTTCATGATGTGATCCTAAATGGTTTAAACCTAATTCCCTCAAAAGCATGCACTTTATGCAATGTATTATATATTAATCTAATTTCATATAGTAAAATTAAAAAAACCACTTACATTTGCTCTCACTGGATAGATTTTATCGATGAAAGGAACTATTTCTTTCTCTGAACTGATCATGCCTATGATCTCCAGGTCTTCTGTGAACTCCAGTTTAGCAATTCCTTCAAAACACTTCTTTAAATGTGGTTGTACTCGAAGTGGATCCTTTGTTTCAGACAGTATTTCAAGCAGCTCATCGTTAGACAGGAAAAAGAATCTGCCAGAAAAATACAATTACTTTCCAATCATGAACATTTCCATTAATAATCTACTCATACAATTGTTTTTATTGTTGCTTAAGATACTAGTGTATCAGAGAGGAAATTATTACCTCAAATCCCTTTCCTTAAGCAATTTTTAACATTATGAAACTTATCATATCTGTTTTTTCAGAATTTCAGTGCAAAGGAAGAATAAGGGTTCTCAAACTCAGGGAGGGGAGACCAGATGGCTCCAGCCAGCCATTAAGTGCCCTGTAAAAACCCTGAATCCTGCTCCTCATGATCATGAACAGCTCCCACACATCACACACCTCTAAAGAGGGTGAGGCAGGGACATAATTGCATATCAGCCATGGGAAGGCTCCTTCAAATATGCCCTGTAAGTAGTAATGCCTCTCTAATCCAAGTTTGCATTGTGATAGACAGATTGTGCCTCCCCATCCCCACCTGTTCTGGCATTTCACAACAGAGGAAAATGAGTTGTCTGGAGATGAGAACAGCTTTTCATTTTTTGCTGCATGTGACTGTGTTCCACATATGTTTATAAAATGAGACTTTTAAGTTCAGTAGAAATGGTTTGAAACAGCTTAGAGCTTCTTGTTTCTAACTTAGGCCTGCTTAATTAATTTACCTTGGGAAAAATAATCTTTTCGACTCCAAGTAAGAATTCAGCCCCTTTTGAATGTCCTCTAAGAGAGCATTTGCTTCCTGAAGTCTGTCTAACATCTTGGGTTGTTCAGTTGCTACAAGTACCTTTGTGTCTTTCACCTTTGTAAAAACAAACACATAGCAGAAACTGCTAAAAATTGCAATAAGTTTTACATTGAAATTGTTAGCATCAATCACATATCCTGCAGGAGTCTAAAATGCTGTTATTCTTCTCTATAGTGTGCTTTCATGGTATTAAATACGTTTGCATTATTGGATAGTTTTGCTTTTCTGATTGTCAATTTTACCAACTTGAAATTCATATGCATTAATGAAGGAAATATCAACAAACAAGATCTTTGGCACTTGCTCGTGTGTCTTGAGCTTGCTACATTGTTTTCCATTCACAAATAAGTTCTGTCAGAGACACAGCACACAACAATTATTCCTGTTGTCTCTTTCTGATAACACTCCTCTTCAGAGGGCTCTATTTCAGTACAGCCTCATCATTCTGAGAGTCTGAGCTGTTGGACAGGTCTCAACTCCTACTTAGTTACACTGATTATTTCAACACCTTTACCATACAACCACACACTCCCAGCATTTCTGACACACATCTCAGCTCAAACCACCACTGTCTGGCCTCTTACTCAACTTCCTATTTACAGGAATTGAACACGTTACCAAATTGCACTTGCTATCCCCATTATCTTAACCTGACACATTACTGTGACAGTCCATATTCACTAAATTTTTGAATAACCATGCTGTCACATATTAGACAATAATCCCATTTAAAAAAATCCATTTAGTTGCTCCAAAAGTGTGTACACCCTGTAAGTCTAATGCAAACTCTCACTGTATCCAAAAAAACCTTTGTACCTTGTCAGTGAAGTCGTAACCAGATCCTGAAAGCACAAATTATTCATCTTTCTGCCCAATTCTGACCATTTAGCCATAAGAAAGCTAAAAAATTTAGAATTCATTTTCCTTGAGCTATAATTCACCTTCAACACCCAGCCTTTACAGAAATCTCAATGCAATAATGATGTAATCTACAATTTTACTGCAAAACTAGAATTTGTTGGACTTCATCGATACAAATACCCAACTGCAGAAAAGAAGAGTGTATGTATGTGATATTAATAATCGTGTTAACAGGTGAGCATAAAAATGCACAATTCATGAAATGTTAGCACTTACCACTTCTGTCATAATGTTTTTCCAGTATGAATCCACAATCTTAAACTTTCTGCCCTCTTCAGGCATTTGAGCTATAATGTCTTCTGAACTAAAAATTGGTTCCAAATACAACCATGTTGCCTGACATTTTAACCAGCTATCTAAAATATCTTGCATTAAACACAGCTTATCTTTCCAAGCCTGCAATGAAAACATTTAGTAGTTAAGCAAAATTACAACAAGAAAAAATATGAATATTTTTATATATGTTCTTAGTTAACAACTCTCTAACATCTTTTATCATGTCAAAATACCCTGAAGCACTTGAGGAAAGCTTATTATGAGACATGCAAGCTCAGTCAAACTGGCTTTTCCTTACCAGACATTCAGCTTCTATTGGTTTGATGAAGGGAGAGCCACACACTGTCTGAGTCTTAACAATGTGATCATCCAACAAAAGCTGGATGTCATCCACTGCCGACAGGATGTTGGTGTCCTGTGAACACATCACGTTTTGGTAAGTCAAATGGAGTCACTTTATTTCACCACTCATCCTGCTTCCCCCTACTCCATCATGAGAAGATATCAAATGGGATCTCTTCTGCACACCTCTACTTCAAAGGTCCAGACAGAGATTGTTTTGTTATAGGAAGCTGGTGCCTTCTGACTCAATCTTTTGCACTGTGACTGTTCTTTCTTCTGGGCAAGTTAAAATTCTGCTACTGTCCAACTTTTCATACAATACTGAGGAAGTCCTCAGGCTCACAGATTTATTAGGATAAACGTGAGACCACAAGCTCTCCAGATACTTAAGTCCACATAAAAGGAGTTATAATAAAGGAGACATTGCTCAGCTGTGGGCTAAGATACATCTTTCCATTGGGCCACAATGAATCAGCAGCAACATCCCTCTAATATTTCTCAATTGGTATTCAGAATGAAAGTAATTATTTTCATATATATATATAGATTTAGTGTTTACTTACAGTATCCCTGTACTTGGCCAAACCAAAGCGCACTTCGACCCACTCTGATTTCATTTTCTCTATTGATTTCTCCAAGGAATACTCCTTACTTGCAGCTGCTCCAACAGGTTCTATTCTAAATTGAAATGAAACATACATTTGAAATGTTTTTGTAATATAGCTGAAGAGAAAAAAAAAAAAAGCAGTTGTAGGTAGAGCTGCATTATCAGACTACCTTTCATAATAATTTCTTAATAATATCATAGACTCTTTCTTCAAGGAATATTTTTCCATTTTCAGCTTCACCAAGTTAGAGATATTGACATTAATTGGAAGACAAATACAGACAAAAAATTCTGAATGATAAAATTAAGTGATTTAGGAATACAGCTGGATTTTTATCCCTCTGTGCTACAAGAACAACTGACAGTTCACACCTTGATAAATATAGCTGATTTTACAGCATGTTCTAACAGCACACAAAACCCCAAAAGAACTAATATTTGGTATCTGAACTATGAAATACAATGTCTAAAAAATGAGACTAGATTAAACTTCTTACTCTTCAATAAATTTTGAGAGTCCACAGTCCAATATGTATTTAAGGTTAGTGTTTTTATCCGGTTTGATCTCACATCCTACAATTTTACTAATCTGAAAATAAAGTAAGAAATAAATGTATTATCAACGTGCCTTTTTGCAAAATACTTTCAAACAGCAAACAAATTCCAACAAAGTATTAGTCCAACACCCTAATTTGCTTTTCTACCATAAATTATTAATTTAAAGAAGCTTCTGCCTGTGACGTTACAAATTTCAAAAGTGGATCTATCATGTCAGGATGAAAGATAGTGGACTGACAGTTTCTATGGAAGAATATTTCCACAGCTAAAGCAGAGTTTAAAGTACCTGCTCCCAGTGTCTCTCCTTCATTCCACGATTGCAGGCAACGGACAGGACAGGAAGATGCTGTTTAAATTTATCAAGCTTGAATTTCATGGATTCTGCCATGCGCCTGGGCACAGGCACATCTGGGAAGCTCTTACAGAGCTTGTACATGGTCCTCCACATATTTCCAACCTCTTCACTAACTTCGTCAGCATTCAGTTGCAGAAGAGGTCCTGAATACAGCAGCATAAAAAAAGCACAGCAAGCACTTCAGCACCAGGAGATTTCCCAGGGTGGTTTAATTACAGCGATTTTTCATCATTGTCCTCTAACTGGAAATCAACTGTGTTACAAAAAATTATCTTAATGCAAAATCCAAGTCAGTAACTCTATTTCACACTGCTTAACAGCATTTATTCCTTAAAATTATTTTCTCATGACTAATCAACCCTCTCAGCTTCTACTTAACAACTGCAAATAACATGTTTCTTCAAATGAACATCAAAGCCTCACCATTCATCCATTCCTCAGATTTGGTATGGAAAGCATATGCCGTTACCCAAAGCTGCTCAAAAGGTTCTTTGGTTGTAACTATAGACTGCAAGAGAGGAAATTGACTCTTCTCCTGCCCAAGCAAATCTTCTTCATAATTAATACTCTTAAGGGGGAAAAAGAAAAGTGTGTTATTCCCATCAAAAATTCCTATTGTTGTTTAAACTTCTGAACAGACAATACTGTACACAATTATTTGACATGTCTTAAAGCCAGACAGAGCTGTTGAAGGAGGCCTGTGGATTTTAGGTGCATAAAGGAACGGTGTTCTTGAAAATTCCCCTGGTTCTTTCACAGAATCATAGAGGTCTTTTCCAACCTAAACCATTCTAAGATCAAGTGCAATGGTTAGCCCAGCATTTGTGGGTATCTTTTACTACTCAAACAAAATTAAAAATCCAAATCCATTTTAGAATAAGATAATGTACCATGGAATACAGTGAAAACAAGGCTCAAAAATTTCCAATCCACAGTGAAATGTAATTGTAAGTCCCTCAGTTAGAGAGGCTTGTAGGATTTTTTTTAAACTTGTGAATAGGTTTTCTTCTTTTACAGAATTATCTGGGAGCTCCCACCAAAACAGCTGTTAATTTCTGTATTTATTCATGGTAAGACATTGTCTTCATCCAAAAGAATTTACAGTAAAATTCAATGTGCAAAGATTTAGGTTTTTTAAAAGTATTATCTTCTTCCTTTTACAGATAGGGAGGTGAAGCACAGAGAAATACTGTCTGAAATGTGGACACTGAATTCAGATTGAGTCCTGAGTCTGAGCTTTTATAACGCTAACAAGCCTTTCATAAAACTTGTAATCATTCAATATGAGCTGCAGGCAGAAAAAACATAAAGATCCATATTCCAAGATAATATTTAAATTCATGTATTGACTCAGCTAATTGGCATGTCATTTAAACATTGTGTGGATACACCTCTCATTGCAATCATGTATTAAGAAACCTGGGCTTAATTAGTTGTTCTGATCTACCTATAACAGCATATCTGTGCTGTAAACTCACACTAATTAAATATACTAGATGCATTTAGATCAGATTGATAGTGTTGATGTGTAGTTTATTTAAATTCTAAACTCAATTAATTGGTTCAATTATTCTTTTGAGTGGGACTTAATTAAAACCTTGACCTTTATGGATCCATATATGGAGAAATCTCATTCTCTCACTGATTTAGAAGATTAATTAAGCCTCACAATGCCTGTGAGATCTCTCAAAGACAGCCCTCCTAATTTCCCAGCAGAGTCACAGCTGAGACAAACTGTTCAACTTAGGATGATACAGTAAATTGGATAGAGAACCTTGAATAGAATCTAGAAATCTTGGTCTTCAGTTTGTTTTTTAGCATTTGAAATTCCTGTTATGTGTTAAAATGCATATTTAATGCCTATCAGCGTTAAATGGAAATTATACAAACAGTTGAAAAACATTTGGGTTTAATTAGAGAACAAGCACAGGGACTGAAAACATAGTTCCAGTGCACAAACTAAGATTCAGGAAAATTGCCAGCTCCCTTACATTCTGCCTCTGCCAACTCTGTCAGAAGAATTGTTTTCTCTCGATAGCATCTCGGTACTACTGACTGCTTGGAAACACTGAAACTCATTATTTCAATTTTAAAAACTCTCTGAAGTATTTTTTCCCAAAATTTGCTCTTCAACTCAGCAGTTGGGACAAATCAGCATACAGGCACATGAAGATATTTGCCACATCTTGGTGAATTTGGAAATTTTAAAGCCATCTTAACAATATATGGCCATAACCCTGAAAAAAAAATCTGGGCAGGCACCAAACTTTTGGTCATTCAACACATTGTATATGATTAATAAACACTAACCTCAAATTCTGCTAGAGCATCAGCTATATTCTTATTTAACTTTTCAAAATGCTCAGTATTCTTCCTCAGTTCTTCTGCAGTCACGATATCTCCCCGCTTTTTGTAGCTTTCTAGTTCTTTATTATAACCTTCAAGAGTTTCCTTAAACTGAGAACACCTAAGATAAAGATAGCTAAGGTAATATGATGTTGTGTTTCATTCCTTTTCAGCCTTCAATTATTTTGTTAATTACAACAGGCACTGTCACATGAAATCGGATTCAATACCAGTGTAAACACAGATGCCAGGGAAAGCTCACTAATCACTTATATCAATACTATGCAGTTCACAGGATTAGAACTCAAGGCTCACTTCCAAACCTCACAATTGATTTACTTTACTTACATTTGCTACCTCTACTACCTGGAGAAAATAGAGTAAAAACAATATAACAAAACTATGTGTACTGCTGTACTAATCAATATAACAACATAAAATTATGGAATATTCTGGACCAATCCTCCATTCCTTTCAGATTTATTTAAGTGTAGGGATACTCAAATCGATCCTTATCAAAAGTATTTTTCAGGATTCTCCATAATACTACAAGCTAGATTTATTCCTTACTTTCTCAGGTTCCCTCTAAGTTTTCTTTCTTTGAAATTATCTCCCTTCTACTCATATTGAGATTTTTCTTTTCTTTAAAAAGACCCAGTGAAAAAAATTACTTAACACCATACCTCTCAAACAATGCCTTCTCCACCTGAATCCTCCTGTCAGTCAACATTTTTTTACTGCTTTCAAATATTTTCTTTATTTCCTCAGGCCAATGGAAGACAGTGCTGTTCAGGTTTATGTCCTCATCTAAAATAAAAAAATAGTCACCTTTAAGAAAATACTTTTTAACCAGTGATTTAATAGAATAGTTATTATGTAATAGAATGGCTACTAACAAGCAAAATAGTTAAACTATGTTTAGAAATAAGCAAAGAAACTGGTGGCTGGATTATCTTTGCTGCAAAGAAATCTTCCCTAAAACAAGTCTGATTGACAGCAAAACTGTGAAATCAAGTTAAGAATGTGAAATTATCTAAACAAGATGTTAGCTAGACACAGACAGTTAGTAAGAACAGGTATTCCATATCAATTCCATTCAACTACACACCAGGAGATCACTCCTAACTAAATGTATATTATACATACATAAAATGAATAAATGTTTAAACCATTAGTCCTCAGTCTGTAAATGCTGAATTATTCACAAATGCTAGAGTATCACAACTACAAGATGAGCACACATCTTCATATTTGTCTGTTTGCTCAGTGCACTTAGGTCATTATAACTCATGTAGGACACATGTTTATAAACCCAGCTACAGAGAAAATGTCATTATGAAATACTGAATTGCAAACACTTTAGTCCAAAATGTAACAGAAAATTGTCCTGGCTTCCATAGGCATACTATTTTTTATCATAAATGAACTCTAATAAACATGATACATCCTTGTTATTTCTATCATTGTCTGATCCAAGGTGTATTCTGCTTAAGTAAACAGTATTGTCTGACACTCAAATAGGCTTGCCTTCATTTAACTGCTCTCCCTTTTTAGGTGCAGCAAATAACAGACTGCATCTGTTACAATTATATTTTTGCTTTGGATAAAAACACAAACTAAAAGTAACTTCTCCAGATGTTATCTTCAGTCTTAGAGAACAGCCTTCATATTAACTAAGAACAGCAAACCATGACAGCAAAACAACTAAAGGCCTGCTCTGATCTAATCCTCAGCTGCAAAGATGCAAGTTCTCACACTTTCTACATGCTGTCACAGGGCCTTTGGCACGTGGCTTTTGGGATGGCTTTTACATGGAGAATTTTTATTTAATGACATAGAGGTGTAACATCATTTGGCCAGATTATAGAATATTGACCTGATAATAACTAAAACAGGTTAAAAAGCTCTGTCTATGCTGTGTGCCATTCCCCCACCATTCCTTGCTGCACTGGTATGTTTTGGCCTCTATTGAATTCTTTTTATTTCCTTTCTATCGGTTTTGGAACTTTCTATTAGCACCCTAGAAGATGCAACATTTAGGCATGCAAAGCAAATTATTTATATATAAATATTCTCATATGGAAATTTTATATTCTGTAGTCAGACATACCAGAGAGATCAGCATAGTCCATGAGGATTTGTAGCCTCTGCACTGCTTTTTCGAGATCCTTTTTCAGTTTAACAACAGTAACTTCACTGGATTTCTTTAAGAATCCTTCATATTCCACTAACTGTTCAGTGCTCTGAGGCACCTCACTCATTCTCTTTGCAATAAAGTTAAAGTCCTCACAAATTCTTCAACAAAAAAGAGAACAGACATATCACTGGGATTGTAAATTAAGAGAGAGGCAAAATCTAGTAAAATTATTTTGTCCTTGAAAAAGAATATTAGATTTCTTTATACATTGAACTTTTTTTCCTCCCTGTGAGTTCTATCCAAGGTTCCCTGTTCAGCCAGGCTGCCCATCTTGCACTTGTCTCGTCAGCACTAAAAACCCCAGCAGATGAGTAAATGTAGGCAGACACCAAGAACCATCCATGCAAACAGGTACCTTTGATTTAACTGTCTGTTTTCCATCACTTCAAATTCAATCAATGTGTCTTTGAGATTCTGGGTCCGATTGCAGAGTTCCTCATTCAGCTGCAGAGCATCCAGACAGAACATGGCCAGAGGAACAGTGATATCCATAGAAGCAATCTCTCCTTTCAGTTTTGTGAAGCTGTCAATCTTCTAAGAACAGAATACAATAAATCTGTTATTTTTCCTGAAAGTCTCTAGCTGAAAAATCTGACACAACAAATAGTTTCCATCCAACAAACTGGACCATTTATTCTAAACAGAAGGAAAACTCATTTTTATCTTTCCAGAGACCTGCTCTTATCCACAGATTCCAGGGCTGAAAGCTTTGCACAGTAATTTGCCATAGTAGGGAACACCCCAAGCTGCCTAGGGAAGCATTTAGCCATATGCTAACTCAGGGATGCAAAGGGAAGAATAGACAGGGCTGACTGAGGACAAGACATTTGAAAGACAAGCAAGCTGCAGATTGACCAAATACTCTGGGCAGCCTTTCTGCTAAGAAAGAACAACAAAACTGACAGAAGAAGGTTGTAAAGAAACCTTCTCCTACTCTTGCACAGCAGCCCTTAAGTAAGGGGCTATGTAAATTGAGCACTCCCTAGTATTCCCAAGGGTAAAATAAGTGATTTGTTCTTGAGGCAGTAAGTTAGGAAGTCATGTGTGATGCTTTAGCAGCTGTATGGACATGCTGCCCTTGTCAGGAACACATTACCTCAGTTAAAGCATCTAAAGAAGGAACTTTTTCCAAAAATTTTGAGACATCTTGCCGTGATTTGTTGTTCAAAAGATTGCTGTACTTCCTGTACACATTTAAATACCTTAAACAAAGAAGACCACAAAAAGAAACATAAGTTTCTAATGCAAAGTTTCTCTATAGAAAGAAATAAATACACTCAAACTATGTATTTAGTCAAATGGACAGTGCTATGAAACTGAGGGTTTGGAAGGGCAATGGAGTTACCAGCCAAAACTTACTTCTTTGGACCAACTATGTTGCTTTCAAAGATCTTTTCAAGTTTGTTGATATACTCTAAAAACAATGACTCATCTGGTTTGACTGTATTAAGAGTGAGATCACGTCTTCGTAATTCTGGAAACAGAAGTTTCTCTACCTGAAGGAAATCATTACAAATACTGTAACAAGACACAGAATAGCAAAAAAAAAAGTATTCTATTACCCATTCACCTACCACATTAAAAAATCTTTATTTGGTAAGGACAGTGCAATGTGAAAATGCTCTGATCCATAATTAACACTTGGTTACTCATATAGTTTGCTTGAGAAAATTATATGAAAATAAATCAAAGCAGTGCCACAATTCTCATCTTTATATTCTATGTCAGTCTTCAGCCACATTCATAACTTTTTATATTCTAGATAGTTTTTATTAATATTGTATTTTGTATGCAGCTATAACTTATCCAGCACCTTTGGGAGCTCCTCAGCACTCTGCAGGATCTTCTGGAAGCAATGACTGATTAAAGCCCAACATTCCTCCAGAGGTGGCTCAAAGACTATATCAGGCTCTTGCACACGGAGTTTGACTATGAGTATCTGAGACAGGAAGAACTGCATCCCTTGATATGGTTCTTTAAAGTCATTTCCACCCTTAGGGAAAAGAAAGAAAAATTTACGGAACAAGGAAGTGAGCTATAGGAATATGCTCCCCAAATATCCTTGCTACACAACAACAATAGGACCGTCTTCCCTGATATTTATACAAAATCTGATGTTTCAAACAAGATTCTATGGCGCTGACTCCTAAATGAATCTATAAAAGCTAGAATTAAGAAACTGGATTTAAGCCTAATTGCCTTTTCTCTTAAGTAACAGAAGCACATCATTATTATGATACAGAACAAAATTTATTTTAAAAAAAGTAAGCGATAATAGCTATCAGAAATAAATTGTAGAATCTAGTTTTAATTGCCTTTAATTGTATGGTCAGTAAGAAGTGCACCACCCCCAAATTACCTTTACAATAATGGAGTCCTAATCCATGACTAGATTCTCAATGTAGGTGGTATAATAAGTAAAAAAAGAATAACAGGCAACAAAACAAAACATATAGAAGAGCCCACCCAAAACAACCCACCAGATGAAACAAAAAAAAAACGTAAAAACCCAACCATTAGCCACACAATCATCATCCAGATGCAAAGCTTAGTGGCAAGGCTTAGTGCAAGGTCTGATAGTAAATTTTATCAAGCGGGTGATTCAATTGATCCTCTGCAATGCAGTATTTAACCCACCATATTTATTCATTTTGTCTTATCAAGGTAGGTCCTGGGTGATCCTATATTTAAAAAACTCATTTCATCAAAGAAGCAACTTTATGGCAGCCAAAACAGTGGTAAGAACTCTCATGCAATTCTGTGCATTACTTGAAATAACATAGGGCACTCACTGGGTATAGACAGGGACACCACACCCATCCTCTGCCAAGGATTACACACAGGACTGTGCACACTTTGTGTGCACAGGTAATTATTTCTGTGCTTTCAGAAAAATACTGTAACTGGTTAAGACCAAGAAAATTAAACTAAAAAAACCAAAACAGAACTAAAATAAATGCACACTCACTCAACACTGAGCTGAAATCTGCTATAAACTCTTATTTGTAACCCTAGACCTGCCAAGTGATCATTCATGCAGTTCTTGACCCTGAAAAAATCCACTGAGTATACACAAGCCTTTGAAGGATACAGCCATTTTTTTATGGAGGCAAGAGCCATTTGGGACATTTTAGCCCTCAAAGAGCACTAGATTTTATGGCTATATGAATTTTCTCCATGTAAGACAGAAAACTATACATACACCTGACAGCACATACCTTGTGGATCATAAAAAATGCAAGAAGATCTTCTAAGGAGTTAATAACCATCTCACGCAATTGTAACGACATCAGAGCTGCCACAGAGCTAAAATAGCTTTCAACTTTTGCAGAGGAATCAGAGTCCCTTTCAGGAGCAAAATGAAGCCACATATGTCTCTGATCAATAAAAATAGATGCACAGGTTGGTATCCACCTACAATGAAATAATACAGAGACATAGTTTTTAAAGGCTTGTTAGTTTTACTTTGCTCCTTGCAACAAAATCTAAACTCAGAAATTTCCCAAAGAATGAGTAAAATCCAAATGGCTAGAAGGGAATTGATAATTAGATATCAAACAGAACTATATCTTCCAGGACTCAGAGGAAACCTGAGTTTTAAAACTAAGGATGCTTGTTATAATGGACCACTATGATTAGTTTAAATTAATAGTAATAGACAAAACAATAGTTAATTATATTGTTTTATTGATTGTGAAACAATATTCAATTATTAGCATTAAATGAGAAACAAGTTTGAAAGATATCTCAGGCAAGAGAATGCAAACACTTTCTATCATGTGTCTCAAATATTCTCTTTCTTAAATTGACTGATTTCCATAATAAAAAAATTTAAAAATATTTTCCATCACCATTTTTACAGATATAGACTCCATTCCTCTCACAGGTAGAAACCTTCTGAATTCCAGTCTCCATTTATTCATAGTTTATTACCATTTATTCTTGCACAAGCCCTCTTGCAGTTCCAAAGGCTCTGACAGTGTCCCAGTGTTTATTCCTCTGAGGGCTATTCCCCCCTTTGTTGTGGCAGCCTTGTGCCTGGGACTGCTGTCATCTCAGTCTAAGATCTGTTTTAAAAACCGGCCTTGCTGTAAGTCAGGCCCTGAGATATTGCATTTATCTACAGCTAGCAGAGCTGGCACTGACTTGTGCTGAAGGATATCCCGAGCTTCCTCGCAGTGCCTTTGAACGATGCCCTTGAACTCCTGGGGCAGCAGCGGCAGGCGCCCACAGAGCACCTCTGCAGTGCGAACAAACCGCAGGCGGCTGTACCTAGGCCAGGGGAACACAGAGGAGACCCTCAGGGAATACTGTCTAAAACATACCATCCATGAAATATAGTCAGGAACGCCTCAAGAGTATTGCAAACACTAAAAATGTAATTTCATTTATAAATATCACTCCATTGCTGTCCAACAAGTGCATTTTTGATTGAGTTTTTCTATCAACAAACATAAGGAGTTTCACAAATTTTAGTTGTACTTGCTGTATTTAAAATGCTTAATTCTTTACTAAAATTGTCTGCTCCTTTTCCTAGATTCATTTGTGTATCCAGTCATTAAAGAACATAATGAAAGAAATGAAACCTATTGCTTCTATTCCATATTATTAAGTAGCTATCCTGACTACTCTATGGGGGAAAAAATGAAATTTCAGCAGCATGGCATACATCACAGTTTATAATATACAAACTTAAACTCCTGAAAGCATTTCTTAAATGCAAAAAAGCTCTCAGAATTACTAATTACCATATTTAACTTCCTAAGATAACACAACTCAATTTTCAAATGTCCCCAGGGCAAATTTCAACTACAAACATTTGAAAGATATTCAGTTTGAAGAGTTAATTTTGTTCATAACAGCAACCAGGATGAGAATTCCAAATCACCATTTACTTGAGCACTGGATCTTAATTTAGGCATAACACCTTTTTAACAAAGGAGATGATCTTTTCACATCACGTAACACATGTTCATTCAGCGATTGCAGGAAACAATCATTTTATGCTGAAATTTTTAGAGGCTAAAAAAAAAATTATTTAGAAAACAGACATATTTTGCCACTTTCTACCAGGATTCTCTGTAAAGAAGTCAGCAGATGCACTCCAACCAAATAATGAAATAAAAACATGCTACATTTCATTAAGGTCCTATGAACAATCCATCTTACTGAGAAAGCCAGAGCTCTTGCAAAGTGGGCATCATTGCATTCACGATGAACAGATTGCTTTCATTCCAACTTTTCATTTCTTTGTAAGAGCTGTGCCATGGGACTGGTGCACAGACAACTCTCCGGGGAAAAGGGCGTGGAGTGCTTTGAATAGACAGTCTCTTCCTCTCAGCTGGATCCAACAAGATATAATCAACTAGAACAAATCATATATACCATGTTTAGACTGCATATATAGCCAAAACCTACATTCAAAACCACTGTATCTTCATAGTTCAGGAAGAAGTAGAATTCTGCACATTTAAAACTAACATAGTCATATAGTTATTTGTATGCTTTTAGCATAAATTACAGCACAATAACCAAATTACAAATTTTACTCTAAAATTATTAAAGGGGACAATAAAAGAGAATTGGTCTTGATTCTAAAAATAGAAGACAGGAGAAACAATTTTTCATTCCATCTCTCCACCTGATGGGATGTAAGGTTTCATAAATAAATATTTGTTGAAATTGTGGAATGCTGTATAGCATGATCACAGTTTATTTTCTCTCAGAGATCTACTGTAGTTCTACTGACCCCAAAGGAATTCTCCACTGAATGCTAAGAATAGAAGGAGATTTGCTTTCAAAGTGCAATAAATGTCTACATAGCTGGAACTGCTCAGAGATTGTGAGTCTTACCAATGGCTTTCATGAGGCTGATACGATAGTCTTTCCTAATCTCTTCTTTTAAACGTGCCAGGGGTTTCTCCAGCTCTGGGCCAGGGAGAATGTGAGCTGGAATATGTTTTAAAATTTTATTCACCACTTCCTTATCCTGAGGTGCCAGCATGTCTTCTCGCACTCCATTGTATATGTAGTGACAGTACCGCTAAAAAATGTTTAAAAGATTATGCTTATTTTATGAATTTTGTGACAGATAATTCATTACTATGAAGTATTTTTAGCTTTTCTATCACCTGAGCCTTTTCTGTAATTGAAAGGTGTTTGAATATAATGGATTTGGGTATCTATCTATGTTCCTTTTAAAGCACTGACATCTTGTGTTGATGCAAGCACACAGATCACTAGAACTCAGTTCAGCATACTAAATTACTGATCAAAAAAGTACTAGAGAACAACATGAGAGGTTAAGAATTTGGGAACATTCTTAACTTGCAAACCCTTTATAACAAAAATCAGAGTAGCTACAAACAAATGAAAAAGGAGTTGACAATACTTAACAGGAGTTTGCTATACTGAGTATTTACATCTCCTAATCCTCATGTACTGCCTGCTTTTCTCAGCTACCTTTTAGTAAACAGTTTCTGGATATCTTGCAGATGATTACTGCTGCTACTTTTACCTTAAAAAGAAATTACATAAATACCTCTAAATCATCATTTGAAGGTAGCTTTTCTCTCTTACTTATCTCCTTCTCATGTAAATCCATGAGAGCAAATTGTTCTTCTGGGGTCAGTGGCTGGTTGGTTGTATAATTTATGACATGCACTTCTGGTGTATGAGCAGGTACGCTCAGTGAAATGCGACTCACAGTCTTTAACAAAGTACTTTTGAAAAAAAGAACACAAGTTTAGTGAATAAAGAAGCAGTAATGTTTAAGGACAGATGATAAGGATTATACAAATTACTTGTGCTACACTGAGGACAAGTATGACCTATGGAAGTATTTCAATTATTCAATAAAAGAACTCTCATTAAAATTGCATAATACAATATACTACTCTAACATAAAGGATGCAAGCATGAAAACCTTACAACTGCCCAGTATCACTCAGACAGGCAGCATCTTATGAGCAGTTCTATCAGAGTCAAACCTACTAGGACAGTTATTTAGGTTGCCTAAGTTCACCATGTATTTTCATGTGATTGTCTTACTAAAATCTTGTGACTCAAAAGCCAGTCTTGATGAGCATACATTTTTGTAGGGCCTTAACTTCTCATGCTTGGATGCCTAACACAGCATTCAGTAAAAAGAAATATTAAATCACAAATCAAACCAGATTTACTGTAATAATCTGTATCTTTATAACACTACAGTACGTCACCTGTCAGAACTCCATCGCCGCTTTTTCCTTGCAGCTTTAAATTCCAGTTAAGAAAAATCACATACTTTTTCAAATAAGATATTTCAAATTGGTGAAAAACAGAGCTAAGATAATTAATCACATAATGAAATAAGAAAAAAATACAATGTTACAGAGAAGCACTGCATGTGATTATTTGGAGGGATGTACCTAACTAGTAAATGTGAAACATTCCTTGAAGTTATGCATGTATTGGCAAATTTGTCTATACTGACTCTGAGGTGATAAGCTTGTAAGTGTTCATTAGGGATAAGTGATGTTTTCCAGGGATGATGCTTTAGCAGATAAAGAATTAGAGATAACAACGTATAGAACAAGCCAGCCTAAACTTATAAACACATTCAAATATGGATACTCAGTGAAGGCTGTGATATCTCTACCATTGAAAAGGACTTCATTTTTTTAATATTTTTCAATTTTAAATCCTGTGCAGTAGGAGTGTAGTTATTAGCTATGGAGTCACTAGGGTTTCTGTAGTGATGCTGTTCTTTGAATGGAGCTGCCAAAGTCCACGATGACTCCTGCATCAAAGGAGGATAGCGGGTTTTCTGAAGGACAAGCTGAAACCGGAAAAACAAAAGCAGAAGTTTTATAAAGCACAGTAATTTAAAAAGCCTTCTTAGGGCTGGAACAGGATTAAACATCAATTAGTATAAAAAGCAAATACACAGGTCAGACATGCATTTGACCACCAATCTATTTTTAGATCACTATGCTCTCCACATGAGTAAAGATCATTTTACAGAACACTTCAGTTGTACTCAGGCTTTTTTTTTTTGCATAATCAAGGTATTTTTTATAAATAAGAGAAGACAGTTTATTATCTAGTTCTTTCTACTCCCTCAGATCTCTATCTTGCTTCTTTTCTTCTTGTTATATTTGCTTAGATTTAGAAAATTCCCATTCCTTAGGCCTTTGTTAACTACCTATCTACTTTGAACACTCAGTCCTTGTAATAGTTGAAGAATAGTACAAGTTAACAAATTCAGCTCTTGCATTTCCTTCACATCACAGTAAGGATTTGTAATAGACTTCTTTTGTCTGTTCATTCCATGTTTTCTGAGGTGACTTATTGATGGACTTTTCATCAGTCCTGATGTCTGACCTTTAGCAAGATAGCTCACAGGCACAGGAGATGCATATCTCTAAATATACAGAAAAAACCTCCAAGGCCATCAAGTTCAACCTTTGACCCAGTACCACCATGCCCACTAAAGCCCATTGCAAGGAATGGGAATTTGCCAGCACATGGAATGTGTGCACACCCTGTCAGCAGGGCAGAGAGCACTCACCTCATTCAAGCCTGAAGGTTCATCTGACACAGAAGCAGCTGTGCGCAGGACTGGTAATTTCACTGACTGTTTTGGACGACTCATATTGCACGTGGAATTGTTTTGTGACTAGAGAGAAATGAAAAGCAACTTCAAAGATTAATGAAGAAGGAACGGAGTCCTTCAGTTTTCATCGAAAATTACATATTGCAACATTTCAAAGTTTAAGGAAACAGCCATTCTTTGTGTTGGGTTCCTCATGAAAACATGTTTTTTGAAATCATTTTATAAAACTTCTAAACACCACTAAATGCCAGTTTAAAAAAAAAATCTTATTTTTATATCCCTGAAAACTACTTAAAATTAGTTAAATACTTTAAATTATACTAAAAACTCCACATGGAGTTTGTAACAGTATAAACTCTGGACATTAGCATATTAAATCCTACCAGACTGCCAAATTGACAGTGAAACAGTCCAAGTTGTGTGAACTGTATTACTGGGGAGGGGAAAAAAACCCTCTAGATTTTTTTAATGTCTTCAAGGAACCAATTATAGAAGAAGCTATTACCAGGATGCTGCTGGAAGAACAAATTGCTCACAAGTACTCTTCAAAGTGTTGTATTACAAATGGCAGGATATCTGATATGTTTTAGGATTATGTTTCACCTCTTCAAGGTGACAATAGAGATGGCCTCCAGGATGCCATAAAAAGTGCTGTCTGGATATCTTCACAAAATTATTAAACCTCACAGTGTTTTAAGGTGCTTTTGAATGGCAACCTTCCTTAGTATAGGCCAAAGTCTCACCCATAGTCTGTTCTGAATTTCCTAAATCAGACTTGTTTAGGAGATTCACAGAGAATAATTTCCTGAATACATAGTGACAAGATGAGAAAAAGGAGGTGGAAGCGTGCTGTATCTGAACACCAGTGAGTTAAATCACCACGGAAGAGGAAGTTATTACCCAATACAATTATGTTTGAATAAGATATAATTTTTTTTACATAATTTTAACACACTTTCAGCACATGGTTATTGCTTTCTGATGTATCACTGAAAAACAAGGCTGCTGGAACCTAGTTTTCTAGCAAAATTGTGCCCTCCTCAATATCAAAGCAGAGCCCATTTAGAAATAAAATTTGAGAAAGGACTGATTTGATTTACCTTCTTGGTATTCCTCAGCATGCCTGCACACACACAGAAATAAAGACATTATCACTGCCAGACATAACTCATTAAAGAGAGCATGAATTCTTTTTGATTAATGACTAAAGGATTGGGCCTCAGGGTACTTTAAAAATGAATAAATTATACAGTTCATTAGGATATCCATTCATTCATTCTTAAAGGTCCAAGAGTCATTAAAAAAGCCATGGTTCATCCTAAAACAACTCCTGACTTATATGGCAAGTAACCTTTCAAACACCTAATATTTGAACAAAGAAGTCCTTCATAAAAAATATGTTATAAAGGATTAAGTCCAAAGAATATTTAACAAGAACATGTGTCTTTTAATAAGCGTTCTTCCAATGTCAAACCACTAACCACCAGTAATGGCCAATTGCATCTGAAGTTTTGACAAAGTTATTGATCTTTCACAGTCACAGCAGAAGGAACTTACCCTCAGGAGAGTTGGGCTCTGTGCTGGCTTTATTTTGCTTTGGCTTTTCCGTTTGTTTAGAATTTTTTTGTCCTCTCCCTCAGTGTGAACATCCTTGTTGCTACACGCACTGGAAAAGAATGAGAGACTCATTTCAGGTACTACAAAGGTGTCAATCAGCTTCTATCCCAGTTGCCAGGAAGAAGAAAAATCAGCTCTCACATTCCTTGTTTACAACAATAAGCTCTCTTTTCCTCAAACCTCCATGCTCTTTCTTTCACCATTCCTCTCAGGCTCACTTTTCATCTTAATCTTTCTAACTCCCCCCAGATGTCCTTCAAGCAAGACTTTCTTAAACCCTGCCCTTTTCACTTTCTCCAACACCAGTTTCCTCCTTGCTGCCTGTTCTCTTCTAATGTCCCAGAACCCTGGGCCCCCCAGCTGTGTTTTACAGCAGAACCACACATTAATTGCCAAGAAAAATAAGCCCATGTCAAAAGGAATGGGAAAAGAGAAAGACACCCTGCCTGCCTCAGTTATCTACAGGATGCACAGGTGGGCAGGGTAAGGGCAGGTACTACCTGCAGCTGCCCTCATCACCAGTCCCTCTGCCTGTCACAGCTTGGTGAGCTGCTCTGACACTCTGCCTTTCAGTCCTCAGCTTGGTTGCCCCAGTTACAGCATAGCTGGTGCTTGGAGACAGAATTCCCTCCTCCCCCAGCAGAGAGGAAACAGCCCCTTTCAGTGTTGTGCCAAGCTGTGGTCAGGGAGATTCAGTTGTGGAACCAATGAGGAACTGTACAGGCCCCTTTTACCTCTGAAAGGGATGAATAGATGTAGTCCTGAGATATTCTAACTTTTGCAAGAAAGCACTGCACAGAGCTCCCAGAGGAGTAAAGGCTCTATAAACCAAATTTTCTTAAGAAAAATTGGAAAAAAATATTCAAGAGTCAAAATCCAAACATCTCTACCACTTTTTCACCATTCAGAACCAAACTCCCTGAAGATCTGAACACAGCAGGTGGGATAGTCTCAATTCCTCTAAGCCTGTATGTACTTGCCTCCCTCTCACAGTCATCATTACATCCTAAGAGTCTTCCATCACTTTCTTCCACAAATGGGAATTGCAACCATCCAACATGAAATGTAGCATAGTCTCACTCTTAATAGCTACCCTCAAGAGGGCCTTGTACATCTTCTGCCAACACGAGTTCAATTTTAAACCTTTTCCCATCATCTTCGCTATTTTTCATGCCATTTTCTATGAGCTGTGAGAATGGCTGATATCCCTGAGTTAACAGCACAGTTTTCCTTATGTCTTGCCTTTATACCACCCACAAGTGGAACATTGTTGTTGGCCACTGTTCTTTAAACATGGGTCAGCAGTGCAGGGTACAAAATCAGCCCTGCTGGTGCTGGTAATTGCTTGGCTAATGTGTGCTGTAACTCTCCAAATATTCCAGTGCTGGTTTGCAACATGAGTATTTTCCTGCTAATTGGAGCTGACACTGGCATGAGGACAAGCTCAATTAAGCAGCAGTTAAGAGTAACTATTTTTCCTCTGTGCACATCAACTCGGATGCTCATATATGCATGTCCTTCTAAGCTGAATAACTTATCTCTGCTGCTTGAAAAACATTAAAACCAGTTGTTTTGGATAGAGGAAGACTATATATACATCTTTAGCAGAAGAGATAATTATGCATAGCAAGAAAATAATTTACTAAGAAGTATGAGACTATCTTCAAAACTGCAGCTATGGCATGCTTGAAAACAGCCAGAAATTTAAAATCTCCAGTATACTTTAAACTGAGCTCCATTAAACTTCATAGTGCCATTATCACTGAGTTATGTCCCACTGCAGTTCTGCCAGCTAGTTTTCCCTATGTTCCTTTTTTAAAAAAGTATACAAACCAACAAATTTATTATTATATACCCTAGAGTACTGGGAATGTCAATCCATTGTGCACTTTAATAATATGAGAGACTAACACATTAAGAATTCAAGGTAAATACATTTGCCCTGACCATCCTCTTCTTGCAGGTATCTTGTGCTAGGCTTTTAGACCCCACAGTCCAAATGTGTAAATATGCAAATCCTATTCCCTCTGTCTACACAAATCCTGGTATCTGCAGAGATCACTGAAATCAGTACCTCAAAGACACAGAGCTCCAACAGTTTGATAAGTCTAACCCCCATACTTCATAAAACCTCTTTTTGCATTAATTTCCAAATGAAACATGTGATTTATTTTGTTGCCTTTAAAAATAATCATGAAACCGTTAACATTCAGTTTTGTAATACTCTTATATGTGGCACCAATTAAATTATTAAAGCAGGCACGAGAAACATTAATATTAAACTCATTTCTGATTGCAAGTTACAGCATGGAAAAATCAGTGTAGCAGAAGGGCTGGGAATTCGCTGAAGCCTCAGGCTTGCCTGTTCACACCATCACGATGGCTCTGGAGAACAGCCCGGCCGAACACCGTGCGGCACCGAGCCGAGCCCCGCTGCCGAGAGCAGTCCCAGCCAAACGCCGACACTGCAGCCGCACTGCTTTCGCTGAAAACCCGGCTGAATTCTTAACGCAATTACTCCTCACACGGCACATCTCCCCGAACAGGTTTGCCACGTGGGCACCAAAACACCCGGAGGCGGCAGGACAGGGTGGGAACGTGTGGGAGCAGCCCCCGGGCCGGGGCAGGCGCTGCAGCCGGGTGAGGCGGGTGAGGCGCTCCGCAGCGGCTGCTCCAGCTCCTCACGGCGCCGCTGAACACTCCCAGCTCCCTCCAGCCTGGGGACCGTGCCATTGCAGACACCCACGGAGCGACTGCTGCCACCGGGGCCGAGCGAGCCTCTGCACACCTCCACAGCGGCACGGACACCGCAGATACCCTCATTTTCCGCCCTCCATTCCTAAAACCTCTAGGACGGACACTCATGAGGGTGTCCGGACTGAGCGGCTGAGGTAGCGCGGGGGTGAAGGGCAGGACAGCAAGGGGGGGCGCGACAGGACGCCCGAGGGGCATCAGCCACCGCCACCAAGCACCAGCGGCCTTTGCAGCCGGGCCCGGGCGCCGCACGCCCACGGCCGCGCTGCGCCGCCTCAGGCGGGCCCGGCCCGGCCCCCGCGGGGAGGAGCAGCGGCGGCGGCGCTCCCCCAGCCCGGCAGGCCCGGCAGCCGGCGGCGAGCGGCCGAGCGGGGCCGCGGCCCGGCGGGCGGCAGCCGCAGGTGAGGGGGACATCGCCGGGGCCGGCGCCGCCCGCTCCGCCAGCCCGAGCTCCGGCACCGCCCGGCTCGGCGGGAGGGCCGCGGCCCGGCAGCGCCGAGGGAGCAGGGCCATGTCCTCCCTTACCTCCGGGGGACACACGCCGGGGACCCGCTGTCCGCCCGGGGCGCTGGTTCGTGGGGTGGCTGAGCGGTGACTGGGGGTGACTGCTGTGCCTGCCGCGGTGCCCGGTGCAGGCCGCGGGCGTAGCGGAGGTAACGCCCGGGCTCGGGCGCGCCCCGCGGGCAGCTCCTGCCCGGCGCTGCCGCAGCCGGGGCTCGGCGCTGTGTGTGACAGGGCCGAGTGCCCAGGAGGGCCCCTGTGTGTGCGGGGACACGGCAGGGACACCGGCGCCCTGGCTGAGCGGGATGGCAAACAGGAAAATGCATCCTCTAACCTGCCCCTTGTATGGGTCCCCCTGCAACAACAGCTGGAAATTTTCAGGGAGATTACTGAGCTGAGGTTTCCCTGAAAGTGCTACAATTCAATGTTCAGAGCATCTGGAAGCATTTTGCCATAATACACTGAGTTTTGAAGCTGTGTGGGGTATGCTCTTGTTGCTGAGCACAAGGACACTCACAGAAATAAGTGTCATTAGTGTGTTACTGGTTTCCAGAGCCCCTAGCAACAAATTGTCCATGCAGGTGGTTAGAAGTGATCTTTTACTGGTAAGTGAATACCCTGACAGGTAAGCATGGGGTTAACGTTATAAAGCAAGAAGGTAAGAGTCACCTGTATCTTGCTACTTGGCTTTGGGAGTTTCAGAAGAGCTTGCAGGGACAAGCCCTCTGCATTACATGTGCTTTTGTGAAAGTGATGTTTTAGACTGTGGATCATTTTAGCTGAAACCTGCATTCTCTCTTTATACAGAGGAAATATTGTGTTTTCAAAAAGCATCTGTATGAGACCGTTACTAATTGTACGTTAATTTTAAGGGAAGTTGCATGGCAGAGTGAGAACTGGCTGTTCAGAAGAGGTCGTGGCTGAGGATTAACAACATGTCTAAAGAAATGCAGGAACTACAGAAGCAATGGCACTCCATGGTGCAGACCATCCACAGCAACGCAAATGTGGGTCTGGATTGCAATTTTATATGTTTATAAAGCTATTCCTTTTGTCACCATCAGAATATCACACCCTGATTTATTTAAATGCACTCCCTATTTTTTAAGTGAACACTGTGAGGCCTGTGGGAAGGCCTGTCCTCCCACACCTTCAGTCAAGAAGGAAGGAAGCCTGTTCTGTATTTTTGTGTTCTACTGGCATAACCCTTTGAGATAGTAGAGTGGCATTTTAGTGAAATGGTAGCACTGCTATAAAGATAACTAAAACTACAATGGGTGTTTCCTCAAGGGAAGGGAAAGTTTACAGTAAAATTCTAGTGTATAGCTATGACTCCTTCTGTAAAAAGATTTTTTACCAGTAATATTGTTAAATACTTAACAGCTTTCTGATACAGACATGCCTGCACTGTATTTAGATTCAATAAATGAGCAGGTTGCAGATATTACTAAGCCATGGATAAAAGAAAAATTGAGCATTTTTAAATATTGCAGGTTTTTGAAATTAACAAAGAGAGGTCTCTAGTTAAAATAATGGTTGCCAAGACCTCAGTGAAAGCTACAGCTAGACTGATTTATTTTTTATTTGTTTTCAGATTGGTGGCTTTTTGTGGGCTTGTTGCTTTTAATAATTTGTGCAAGAATAGAACTGGGAAATCCAAGAAAAACTTGTCTGTTGTTGGTAGGATTATATTTGCCCTGAAGTTTTCTAAATTGGTGGCAAGAGCCCTTGCTTTTGAAACTGAAGCAAGAGGTGTTCCCTGATCCAGCTGCAGACTGACAAAAGATCTGTCCTACCTGTGGTTCAGTACAGTAGGATTGAACTGTGAAAGATAACTGTGACAAGAGATTTAAAAAAAACCTAAACCTTTTTTCTTTCATCTGCAGGTTGTTGCCTTTATGAATTCTCGTGTTGGCCAATATTTAGATGACCATCCTTTTGTTGCCTTATCACTCCTGATGTTTATTGCGGTGTCAGCTATTCCTGTTGGATTTTTCCTGGTTTTTGTTGTTACAACAGCTGTAATGGCCTGTATTGGTGTGATAGTCATGGAAGGTACTGTATGCATGCATGGATGTACTTACCTATTCCCTTTTAAGGCATGGTATCTTTTACCTTTTTAATTTTTCCTTCTGGAGGCCTGAGTCCTAGCAATTGAGGATTTCTGTGGGTAGTCCTCAGGTCTCAGCAGCAGTAAAACTCTTAATACAAGAATAGTAATCTAATTAAGTGTAGTGTATACAGGGGAAATCCTATTTTCCTTTCTAATCTCAGCCAGCAGGATATGCCTAAACCAGTTATCTTGAGCATGCATATCTTTTATGGAGGCTAGCCAGATGAGTGAGGAAGATGGCTCCCCAAATTGTTTGAAATTCAGGTTATAGCAGAAAGTCAGCTCTTCTATTTGTACATGGACTTAAGTAACAGAGTGGTGTTTTTTTAGGTGTTGTCATAGCCATAGGGGGCATAGCCCTCCTGTGTGTGCTCTGTGGCCTGGGAGCCCTGTCCCTGGGAGTTTCTGGAGTGCTGAGTGTTTCCTACATTGCACTTTCAACTCTGGTCAACTACTGGTGTGCATCAAGGTGAGTAGGGATGTCTTGATCCATGGATTTTAAACTCTGCAACGGTGCTATTGCTTTTATTGGTCCATGTTTTTCCTAAATGAGCCACTGTTGCTTGGTTTACCAATGTTTCTTGAATGCTTTGAATCTTGGGCTACCCTCATGGCTTAAAATGCAGCATACAGCTGTTTGGTCATTGATAGGTATTCTAATGAGCATTAGTTCATGCTTTTTCCTTTTTGGGACAGAGGAAACACAAATGGTCTTTAAGTGTGCTAACACAACATGACACCAGGCAGTAAAATACATCTTTATCTCTCTCTAGTATGTGGCTTTAAACATCATTAAAACCTACTGCCAAGTAGAATTTTGTGTAAGAGAGGAGCCTTTTGCAGTTTTTCCTTCATGATGACCCAGCTATCTCTCTTTACCTGCATTTGTAGAGTAAGGGAACAAAATTCAGTGTAGATTTGGGATAGGCAGAGGAGTACTTAAAAAGGACAGTATGGTCAAAATAAAAATAACAGGTTTTGTAGGATACTGCACTGTGTAAGTTTCCAGTTGTGCCTGTCAGGATTTGGGCTCGGTTGCCTGTTTCAGTCAGCATTGCCTCAGCCAGGCAGCTGAGAGCAGGAAGCAGCAGCAGGCTGTGCTGGAGTGCCCCTCAACTACCTGCCAGGGAAAGAACCTCAGTAATCACTCTGCCCTAGGGAAGAGCAAGAAGAATCATCACAGTTGCTCTCTTCTAGGCTTCCTCAGTTTGCTCCTTCAGCACAGCTGTGTTTGCAGAACTCTTGAGGACAGAAAGCTGCCTGAGATGGCAGCAGAGTGACAAAACCATGGTGCAAAGCCCAACTTCAGGGCATGCTGTCACAGCCACAGCACTGCCCACCAGTTCCAGAAGACTTCTATTTTCCATAGCATATGCAAATGCTCAATCCTACACACCAGCCCTGTTGAGCTACAGCTTTGATGATAAAACAGATATTATCATTTTTGCATTCCTCTGTCTTTTGAGAGAAGCTTAGCCCAGCAGCAGATATAAACCTGTCTGGGACAGCTCACATTGCTCAGCTTTTCTGAGCAAAAAGTTAAAAGATAATCTTAAGAACAGACACTAAAACCATTCTTTTCTCATGTACACAGAGGTCAGATAAGGAAGCAAGATGTTAATGGAAGTTTACCACAGAAGCAGCCTGGCTTGGACCTTTCTGCCAATACTGGAAAGAGTGAATAAGAAGGTTTCTCCCCATTTCATAGGCACTTAGCTGTACAATCCCAGCCTTTGCTATGTAATTGTTTACTCATTAAGCATTCAATCATTGTGTACTTCTGGAAACTGAGAAAAATGAATACACATCTTACACTGGCACTGTAAAAGGGATCTTAAGAATAACCAAGAAGCAGCAGTGCAGTGGTAAGAGTATGTGCATGATGGAATGTTCCACACTTTGGTAAAGGGATGTAGTAATGGTACTGTTAAGTCAATGGCAAGTAGGTGGACAGAAAGGGGAGGGAGATATTTGATTTCTCAGATACTGAAGTTCTGAATGTACTCTTTAGTACATAGCAGTGGTCATTTTGATACAGAAGTATCACAGTTCAGAACAGTAGAAACACATTTTGAATGTGGAAAAGTGTTTGTAAGCCTTAACAACCTTAGTTAAAATACTATCAGTACACCAGGCCAATGCTTTATGTTCATTATAAAGGGAAAACTGGGTTTGTCTTATGTCATGGTCTAAGCTTTTTTCCTCCCTTTAGATGTTGTGTTATTCCGAAGGGATGTTTTACTTATTCTCATTGCCTCATCATATCAGGGGTATGCTTAGGTCTTGTTTAGGTATTTAAATTGCCTGGTTTGCTTCTCAGTTGTAACTTTGTGTATGTTATTTAAACTTTTTTCATTTTTGCAAATGTTATTATATTTTTAAGCATAAAGTAACTATTTTAGTTTAATAAAGTGCTGTTTGTTTAACCAGATTGTCTTATTAGTCTATTTTATGCTACACTACAAACAAATTTTTCACATCTTGTTTTAGGAAGGCTACATTTGGAGCTGAGATTTTCTCCTCGAATAAAGTATTTTATATGAACAACATTGCTGAGCCACAAACTGCAGATTACTCCCCTTCTCATGTCTGTAAAGGAAATGCAGATGTCTAAGGTCTAATTTAGTTCCATTTAGTTTTGCATGAACAAACCTCTGCTGCTTGACTAAAACATGGGCACAGAGCCTACCTGAGCTGTAGTGTGCTTCACACAGTAGTGGTGGTAATAGTTTCAGCTCGTAAGCTAAGCTGGCCCCACACTTCAGCTGTAGAGTGAAATAATCCCCAGAAGATTTCCAGAAGCCCTTTCTTTTAATGGCACATTAATTCAGCAAACAGTACAGAGCCACAGAACCAGCCTGCCCTCAGGCAAGGCTGCCTGCAAGAGCTTTCCAGGAGGCACCTCCAAAGACAGAGCAATAAAGCCCTTACACCTGCCTGAAGTTACAACACCCAAAATGTTTACAGCACAGCTCATACATGAATGCACAGCTAAATCCTTTCCCCTCATTTTCCTTTATGCTCTCATCTTCTGAAGGGAAGAGGTATTACTTAATAAAATCAGCAGACACTAAAATAAGTTAATCTAGTCCCACTCAGAGTCTGACCCAACATGAACCATTTTCCTCTGCATTTTAAATGCATTTTTCATTATATAATTCATTCTGTCATCAGCACTTAGCAGGAACTAAAGCTGTGAATGCTCAGTTACCTGCAGCTAAACTTGGAACAGTTCTGCTCCTGCTGCCCTGACCTCTGCATGCTTCTCAGCCTGTTATTTCAAGGCTTCTCACTGTGTCCTTGCACCAAGAGCTGCTTTTTCTGCAGTGCCATCGCCACAGTAAGGCTTTCAAATGAGAGATGCTGAATAAAAAACTAGGTCAGCATAGAGTAGGTGTTTTACTGGAGACAGTAAGGCATACCTTAGAAGAAGGGCAGAGGTTGTTTTCTTCTTTGAATTATTAAAGACTGCAGTAGAGATAAGGAGTCCTTAGCAAGTCAGGCTGGGGAGATCATGCCAAGTCCCCTTTTTCTCAGTTGCTCTCAGCTTTCTGCAGAGCACCACCAACCCCACAAGAATCTGGCAGGAGACTCCCACCCCATGGCCCCATTCCCAACCAGCTCCTCAGCCTACTCAGCTCTCAAATCTGGTTCACTGCCCCTTACTTTGGGCATACACACATGCCTTAAGAGGCACCCACTCTGGTGGCCTTACAGCCTGGGGGACCCCAAATATCCCACATCTAAGGAGATTTGGAGCAGCCAGCTGTGGTATGGCTCCTGAAGCAGCTGCTTGAGCTCAGGCTGCATGGTCAATGCTGGCTCCACCTGCAGCAGGTTCCCTGAGTCATTTTTCTGCCTTCTGCTGCAGCACCATCATCCCCACCTCACCCTGTATCAGAAGAGAGGGACCTCTGCCTGAATGCAGGAAAGGAATCTTCTTTGCTTGTAAGATGAGCTTAAACTTTCCAGATAACACACTTGAACAGGGAGCAGAGGGGCAACAGCACACAGAGAAAGAGGGAAGGAATGCACGTAGCTGAGCTCTAGGGTAAATCATGTACAAAATAAGGAACACAATCCTGTGTTTTCCTTGATTCAAATACCCTGAGAGAAGTATAGTTAACCCTCCCAGAAACCAGGGACAGATCTCCTCTCACATAGGGGCAGAAACCAGGCAAAACCAGGCAAGAACTACCTTCTCTTTGACCTAGATGGCTGTCACAATGTGCAAGCTTTTTGTCTCACCTCCTAAGGTAGTAAAGAGTACAAAACACAGAAATTAAAGAGCAAAAGTAAAGCTTTCACTGCTTCCCATACTGAAAGTACCCAAGTTATTTTAAATACCTTCATTAGTACAAGTCTGCAGATTCATATATGTAAGATATGCAAGAAATATTTTAGCTTATTGGGATTTTAACTAGCATGTTTACATGTCACTGTAACATTATTTAGTAAACTCTAACCATCCATCTTCTAGCAAAGGTTCAAACTCCAATAACAAACAAGGAAACGTCTCTACCTGTGCACACAAAGATCTTTTCCCTACAGTTCGGAACAAGAAGAGAGGGAGTATTACGATCCGCCCTATTTGGGTCAGAAGAGTTAAACAGCCCATACAGTTAAGTACAACATACAGGTAAGTACATAAGCCCTCTTCATCAAGGAGCACTCACCTGGCTTTTGCAGAAATACTTCATATTCCAGCCAAGTGCTAAGTCAACAAGCCTTTAGTATAGCAGGTTTTTTGCTGGACAGTAACTTAAGTAATCCTTTCAACCCTAGCTTCTATCAGGCCAATGACAGTAACTGACTTGTAATTAAGTGGCTCCAATGTGAGATTCATAGACTCATTGTGTTTATATTATTATAATTTTTATTAAATACTAGCATATACAAACCATGGTCTCTGCTCCATACTCTTTGCATGCAATACAGATTAATACTTAGAAAACGCAGCCTGAAGTCTATTGCATTAATAACAGCTCACTAAAAATGCCTAAGTGAAGGAGGGGCTGTGGCAGACAAGACCACATCCTGTGCTGTTTATGCAAAGTGTCAGGGTCTGGCCACTGACTTAATCTGAAACCCTGCACACTTGGAGCTGGACTTGTGATGATCACTCTCCCTGCTCACACAAAGTTGCCACACAATGTTTAACCTAAGGCTGTTACACTCCTACTACAGCAAAGCACTTTCACTCTGTCACATGCAATTATATTTCATGCCTCATTTCCTTGACTATGCAAGGCAACATGTACAAAATACAAAATAAGAACTGCATGAAAAACTGCCTCACCTCAGGTGGGCAGCATTACAGCTACAGACAGTGCTGGCAGTATTGCAGACAAGACAGCTTTAGCTGTACTCACATTTTTCCTCCCCCAGTTTGAGACCCCAAATTACACACCCCTGCTGCCCTTATTAAGTAGCCAATGGAACTTCCAGCCATCAGAAGACCAGCTCTGGCAGATGGAAGTCTGTTCCACTTCAGTTCTTCTGGTGTCCTTCTAGGCTGCTGTATGCAGAAAAGGGGGCTTGACCATATATCTCCTTCAAAGGCCTTTTGTAATGATCTGATTCCCATAAGGACAAAGGAGTTTGGTTTTTTTAAAATAGTAAAATCTTAACAAAAATTCTGTGTGTTGCTAAATAATTTCAATAAAGCCAGGTTTTAGTTTCCAGATACAGTGCAGGGCTCGTGTTTACAAGAACAGCTAGAGGAGCTACTCATCCTGAAGACACTGGCACAACACGAAATTTTAAAAACCCAATTAAATGGAATCACAATTGTGAACAATGATAGGCAATTCAAGAAAGGAAACTAGCTGCAAAGTCCAACAGGAATTTAACATAGCAGTGGTCTGTTTCAGAATAAAGATGCTCAGGAAATTAAGTATTATTGCCATTATTGAGGACAAATCTACAATAAGGAGGCATTCAGAGGATGAGCAGTATTGATTTGCATATCTAGATGCAGGAGAGGGAATACATGAGACATAATTCACCAAGTGACTACTCCAAGTTTATTTGGAAATGCACATTAATGTACCACATTTACCATGTATGCTCTTCTCTTTAGGCATTTAAGAAAAGCCAAAAATAGCATTGTGGCCAGAGAGAGAACACCAACAGCAGTCATTGCAATGCCAGCCCATGCCTCCTTGCTCAGGAGACTGCTCCCTGCAAAGCAAGGGGAAAGGCAGTTTGTTTGTGGAGACAGATCCTCACTAAGCCCAAGCAACACCCCCAGCACCACCCTGGCTCAGTACCTTGGGCTGCAGACCACTCTTCTGGCATGAGGAGGACAGGGCCCCCCAGGCTCACCACAGCAGAGTTCACAGCTGCCACCCCACTTTCTACAAGAGAAACACAGTACAGTTGAACCCTGCACTGCAGTGGGTTATCTTGGATCAGTACAACCTAAAATCCACTCGGACATTACCTCGCTTGCTTCTCAATGGCCTTGGGCACCTTGGGATGCACAATGGGGAGTCCGGGTGAAAACGGTGGCAGATCAGAACGCTGCAGTGGAAGTACACCTGGGACAGAATGAGAGGAATGAGACATGTTCATTTTGAAACAGCAACTGCTCCTACTACTGCTCCAAGTCCAATATCACCTACCAGGCCAGGAAGGGCTTTGCCACCAGAAACAAAAGCAAAAGTCTTCACTTCCAGCCTTTGGCGATAGTTAGCATAGCTGACACCACGTCCCACAGGGTGGAACACAGTCCCGTAGCTGTCCAGCTCATACTCACAGCTGCCAATAAATGAAAACCAAGTCAGAACATCAGGGTAGAGAAGATTTGGCTTGTTGGTGTTGACTCCTTTAAGCAGCAGGTTAAAGTTCAAGGTTGAGGTGCTACCTTCTTCCTACAAATTCCAGCATTCTAGGGCAGCAGTTAGAAGGCCCTCACACTTAAGGCTCTCTTACTAAAGAGGGAGCAGCAGAGAATTAGGGACTCCTCACACCCACTGCAAAAGGTGTTTTCATTTGTGTGGTGGGGCACTCACCCATCCACAACAATATTCCACTGGGGCAGTGATCTTGGCTCTTGGGAGGCCGTTGCCCAGCAGTCATCCAGCACCAGGTGGAGGTTGGGGTCATTGCGGTTCAGGACCTGAACTTCCAGGAAGATGGGCTGGCGCAGGTACCTCACTATGGGATACTGGTCCTCACGGTAGGGCTGCCTGTACGAGTCCTCTGCAAGAGGCAAAGGCATTTATACTTAACTCTGGGTGCAAAGTGGGTCTCAAGCTCTTCAACAGCAGCTGGTTGAAGAACTCTCTCCAAGCACCACAGATTTGGTGTATCTGCTTCAAGCAGTGTGGATGAGCAGGAAGGAAGCACACCAGCATAGAAGTCCATATACCAGGACAGTTCACTCATCCATGCTCCCCCCTTCACAAGCTCCAGATACTGGCCAGCCAACTGAGCCCAGTCAGTTTTACCTGGGTAGCTTAGAAGAACTAAGGAGAGGGAGCCTTGATTCACTGAAGGAGGTGGAGGAGAAAGGTTGTCTACTTTTACAGTGAGGGAGGCATCACCATTGCTGAAGGAGCACCTGACTGTTAACCTGTAACAGGGAAGGAGCAGGTGAGTCATATATTGTGTGGGTAATACAGTACTGGATGGCCTAAAGAGGTTTCCAGACACACCTGAGTTCACTGTCCCTTGAGATCCTGCCCAGGGGAAGGTCTGTCCATAATGCTCTCACCTCATTCTCATAATGAATCTGCTCCCCATCAAACTGCAGGCAAATAACAGCATTAGTGAGGGCATTGCCAATGCCTGAACCCCACTCCCACCATCCCTGGCCACACACTCACCCAGTGCCTGGTCCCACAGCCATTGAGGGGGACATGAAACCGAACCCTGTCATTCAAAGGTGACCTGTAGGCTGGCCTGCACACAGGATCCCTGAGCCTGAGTGTATCCAAATCCAGCAGTGGTGTGGTACTCTCAGCAAGGATTTCAAAATCCATGTAGCCATCCTGGGTGCATACAGCAGCTGTAACAGAGGTTCACATAAGTTGTCATGTGAGTGGCAGCTCTGTCTGCCAGGAGCTGTTGGTGAGATGAACTAACCCAACACAAAATGTAACAATGAGCCATGCTGAGGGATCACAGCTGAGGAGCTGCAGGAGTCAGACACTCACCTATTGGTGTGTGCTTCTCACAGGGGCACTCAGGGTGCATCACCATTGCCACAGTCTCCCCATGGAAGTGAAAAACCAGTTTCAAAGAGGACATGTAGTACTGAAGTCCTGAGCAGCTCTCCCCACGTAGCTGAAGGACAAGGGTTAGTCTCAGAGTGTGACAAGAGCTCTTTTTAACACATACACCTGTTGGAGCTGATTAGCAAATAAGCCAAGCCTGAAGAGCACAGTGGCTACAGGGGAAGCTCGTTTGCATTGCTCCAGGCATGCCAAATACCTACCCCCTCCAAGAGGAGTATTTTCACCTCCATCTGTTTTTGCCAAAACACTCCAGGAAACGAAAGTTTCCTTGCTGATGCCTATCTACTACAAAGTTAGTTTGCATTCATCTTAATCACACCTGCTCTTAGCCAGCCACAGGGCATGACTGACTTGACAGATGCTTAGTCAAGGTCAAAGCTACTGTGCCTCTGGGTCTCAAAACACCAAGGAGGTGTGATCACACCAATACCTGTGACTCAAGGATCAAACTCACCCTGGACTTCAGGACTCCCCTGCTAATATACATCCTGATCCCTCTCTGTGTGTCCAGAGTGATTCCATTTTCCTGAAGCTGATCCATGGGGACAGTCTTATTCTCTACACCCACATCCACAAGGATCCCTGGAAAGGCTGGGATGGTAACAGTCATGTGTGTTGCATTACAGATTGCTGGACCTGCAACAACATCATGGATAAATATGACATCCATTCCCCTGGGGCAAAAGGGGGAACAAGTTCTGGTTTTTTTCCATGCATTACCTGGAGCACAAAGCATTCTTGACTCTGCAGTCAGTCCATGCTCACGAGGGCCATACATGAGCTTGAGTGCCACAGTGTAGAGCACCTTATCATTGTGCTGGCAAAGAAGATAGAGCTCTATTAGACAGTGCTCAGCTCTGATCCATCAGAAGACCAACCCTAGAGGGCCACATTCTGCATCAGGTTCAGGTTTGCAGCAGCAGCAGCTTCTTCCCACCTCACCCTTTCTAGAAACAGCTGCTGATCATGAGACTGCCAGTCAGATGTTCCCAGGACTGGCTGTAGCTACAATTCTGCTTCTGGAGATTCCCACTCACTGTGCCTTTCCAGATCCTTGTGCCAGGCAGTTCAGTGACTGCTGTGCAAAGCCAAACAGCTCTGCCCAGCACTGTATCAGCCTGACATCAGCTCTAGCCTGGAAATGCTTTCCCCAGGTCTACAGGAGGGAGACAGTGCTGCCCAAACAGGGGCTGGGTAACTCCTCAGTGTTGATTCTCTATTCACATACCTTGTAGGACACAACTCCAGTGGCAGCAAAGGCCACCTGAAAGATCAGGTTGTGGCCATCAACTACAAAGTTATAGCCTTGCTGCATTGCTTGCCCAAGGCTTAGCTGATGTATTCTGGTTCCATCATCAACTGACAGATTCCAGGACATTGGAGCTGCTGGAACCTGCAAAGCAGGAAATCCCTGTTTAGGGAAGGAAGGCACAGAAGCATCAAGGCATTAGATTTTCACTCTGCAGGGCTGCTACCTCCCAGGCTTCACATTCAACCCTATATTGATAGGGCAGAACCAAGCTTTCCAACATGATGCAAGTTCAGAGAGGTCTCTGCCTAAACTTGGCGATGTCAGGCTCAGCTTATACCAAAACCCCAGGCATTCCCCCCCTCCAGCTCCCTTCACAAGGTGGAAGGAACATACCTTATGCTCATCACTGAGACTTGAAATGAGTCCAGGGAAGGTAACCTGAAACACATCATGAAAGTTAGACTGCATGAACTTGCAGGGTAGCAGCCACACAGCAAAACCTCCACTACAGCTTCCCAAAGTAGACATCCAGCATCAGCTTCCCCTGCAATAGGGCTGGAGCCAGCCTGGGTGCACCATTAATGACCATTTACAAACCAGCTCTCCAAAGAGCCAGCAGCCAAGCCAAAATGAATGTGCAGCCAAGAGACCTCCTTGCAGCTCATTGGAGCCGTCCCCAGATCCCAGACACAACTCCAGGAGGCAGCCACCCTGCTTTGCAAGCCTCAGAGCAGGAACCACAGCACCCCCACCCCTCTACTTACTGCCATGAAATCTTTGGTGCAGTTTGTTGCACTAGCAAACACAGGAGCAGTGACTTCATCTACAGGAATGCTGTCACAGCGAGTGCTGTAGGTGATATTTGTCTCCTCTCCCACTGTGTCATTCACCATCAGCTTCAACCAGAGCTGGTGCTGACCATGCTACAGACAAGAGACATTCATTAGAGAAAATGCAGTACTCACTACAGCATGAGGGCACCTAAAAGCCATTGGGACTGGACTCTAACTCCAGAGCTGGTTTAGGTGTTTGTACCAGTGCAAGGACAAGGTGACTTCTTGTTATAAAAGCCCAAAGGAAGAGCTCTTTAGAAAAGCAGAGAAGCACAGGGTTAGGTTGAAGAGCAGAATATACAAAAATAACTGCAGAAGTCAAGAAGAAAATTCCAAAGAGTAGCAGGTTTAGTGCCAGACAGTCAGCTGCCCAAAAAAACCCCTAAGCTAACAAACAGCAGAACAGAGTCTTGTGGTATTTGAAATACTTAAAAGCAACAGATACCAGTAAAGCACCTGGTTTTGGCATCCCACTTAGTATTCTACCTCAACAGCTATGATCAGCATATGGTGTTAATTGTCTGACAGTACACAATTAAATACATTGCTGCTCTGAAACTCTTAAACCTAGTCCACCTCCCTACAAGAAAACCTGTCAAGTAGTTCAAGTCCTCCACAGCAGAGCATAACATTTCTTGCAGGCTGAGGGATTTAATGCATAGTTGAAACAAATTTCAGTAGCTTTGGGTTTGGTTTTCTTTTTCAGTTTTGGCATGAAGTGTTCTTCTATAAGAGTTTTAAGTTATCAGAAGTATAAGTACCCCGAGTCTTGAAAAAACTTAGAAATGGAAACCTTATTAAACCCAGTCCTGTCCAGGAAAAAAAATTAAACATCTCCTAACTCCACCACAGCAGCTTCCCAGGATGAAGAGGCCTTTACCTGCAGGCTGGTGCAGTTGACAAACAGGACACTGAGCATCAGCCTCTCATAATCCACAGTGTGGTCACAGGACACCATCTCCTCACCACTCTCATCTAGGAGGGATGTGGAAGATTAGCCCTACAGCAGGCAGGTTTCAGCAGGAAGGGCCAGGGCAGCAGCAATACATACCAACAACACACACATGCCAGGAGTAGTTGCTAAGCTCTCTGGAAAACTCAACTTCCATCCCATGCCTGTGGCAGGTCACATTCTCTGCAGAGGGAAGGCCACCATGAGCTGCAGCAGACCCTCCTGGAGCACACACCCTGCAAGCCCCCAGCCAGGCACCCTTCAGAGCCCCTCCCGTGCCAAGGCAGGGGGGAAGCAGCTCCAAGCAAACCCAAGCCCACCTCCCCACCACAGCCAGCCCAGAGAGGGCACATTACCCAAGAGATCATGGTCCCCCAGGCCATCAGTACAAGAGGCTAAGCACAGCAAAAACCCAAACAGGAGCAGCAACCTGCAAAGAAAAGAGAATCAAGTGACAGAGCAGCAAGGAAAGACCCCAGCTCCCCTTGTAGCCCAAACCACACTCACCACATCTTCGAGGTGCTCCAGCACTGCTGCTCAAACCCCATCTCTTCAGGGCACCACAAGCTTGGCCTTTGGCTGCCCAGGGAGGGTTTTATAGGCCCTGGGTCTGGCTCACACAGGTGCCACCTCTCTGCTGCCCAGGGAACAGAGCACTTGCACCTGCTGCTCCTTGAGTGGGGCAGCTCACAGGAGACCTTAAGGAATACTAAGTCTTTAATAGGGATTATTCTATTTTGAAGGCATCCTTTTCTTGCTCTGATAATGTATTCCCTTTATTCCCATGTTAGATATTTCATGGAAAAATGCATGTCTGTTTTGGCAGACGTGGAGTTTTCTGTGCCAGCATGACAGCATTTGAGACACCAGTGAGCTCAGTGTGGCTTTCCTTGGGACTATTTGAAGCACTGGTGAAGATATCACGGGGGAAAAGATCCCCAAAACCAAGGAAAATGTTTTAACAAGGCAAAGAGCCTGAATGCCAGGTCAAGACTTCTACTTTTGATCACTCACAGCAAAAACTGCAAAACAACTGTGTTACAACAGCTAGTGTCGCTGCTCCCAGCCCTGCTGTGTGCAGGATCTGCAAGGGATGCCCTTGGACCCAGAGCAGAGCAGCAGCCACGTCAGGTGGGTGTCACTCTGAGCCTGGCATGGGTGACCCTCAGCCTGGTGTGGGAACTGGCTGCTCCAGAAGACATCCAGCAGCAGTGTGTCCCAGGGAACAGAAGTTTTGCCTCCCAAAGAAGTGAAGAAATAAGCTCTTATTTTTGTTTTAAATGTTGTCATCATCTCTGAATTGTGTAGCCACGATTACCCAGTGTGACTAATTTCATTCTTCTCTGAGCCCATTAGTTCCAAAGATCTCATTAGGCAAGCAGAGACTTACTTGCCTCCCCTTGCATGGCCTTTACCATACCACATTTGGTGCTTATAAAAGTTGCAATGTGGAAATGTTGTGCAGGAAAATTCCTCATGCAAAACAGATGGCACAACATCACTGTGCAGATTTATGCTCCAAGTTATCTACAACAACCTAACTGGTGATGCTGCAGCCTTTTAACCTAAATACTTTGTTTAACTGGCAATATTTTATTTGAGAGAGTTCTCAAATTAATAGAGTAATGCCCATATGCACAGTGAAATCCAATAACAAATCAAAGCTGCTGGTTAAACAATTCATTAGTTTACAACACCATGTACCATCACAACAGAGTTTCTCATGGGCCTGGTAAGACATTTCAGTTGGAAGAGGAATGGTTCTGAAGTTCTTTTCAAACACAAAAATAAAAGCTTCATTCTAACTATCCAGGGAGTTTAAAAAGTTCACAATTTTGAGCTTTAGTCTCAAAAGAATAATCTCCATTCAGGCTGAGAAATTTACCTCATTTGATGTTGAATCATTTATTCCATTTCAAGTTGAGGTTTTTGGATGGGACAACAATGAACAAGTACCAGGAGTTTAGAAACAGATGAAGATTTTGTTTGGACTTTTCTTTTTTCTTTCTTTTTTGTGATGCCCACTTTTATGACAGAAATAATAATAAAGCTTTCTAAGTCTGAAGCTTCTCCCCAACTGACATGGGTTTTGCTTTACCTCTAATTAAAACTTGGAACAATATTTTCCCACTTAGCTTTATACTGGGTAAATTTAAAATCAACATTTTCAAATGTTAATGGTAAAAAATCACTCTGAAATCAACACTTTGTGTGCTGCACTAATTAAGAGAAAAGCAAATTAAGGTAATTCTGTAGTAAAAACTAAGGATCTTGAAAATTAAAAGGACCCTTCTGCCACCAAATCAGTTTTAATGAGTGTATCATGCTTCCTCTCTCCTACCAGGCACTGGTGGTATATGCAGTATGTGAATGGGGATCATTTTACCCCTGGAAAAAGGCCTAGTAAAAGATATAAAATTCAAAGGCACTAAAAAACAGCTGATCTTATATATATATATATATATATATATATACACATGTATTACCTATCTTTGTTCTGCAACAGCTAGTTTTTCTTGTAGCTGTAAATTTAGCTCCGTGCTGAGCCTCGTTAAATAGAAAACAGAATAAATGGCTGCATTTTTATTAGAAAAGTATTCATGCAGTGCAGGGCTGAGAGTAAAACCCTCTTCTAAAGCAGGGACGGACGCTGGCCGGGTGAGGCACAGCCCATCCTGGCTGCCCCGAGAGGGCAGGACAGCACAGGGACAGCTGTGTCTGGGTGACATGAGGGACAAACAGGGCTTTGCTTTACCCTGAGCTGGAGCTGTTTATTCAAAGGGTCAAACCTGTCGCTGGCTCTCCTTGTTCTCATGGGAAGAAAAAGTTTGGTACAAGTTCATTCCTGAAGAGCTCTTCAATGCCCGTCTGAGAAAATAATGAAGAGAGAAAGCCCATTTTGAGAGGTCTCTGGTGTGTCACAGGGGCAGAATTATGGGATGTAAATGAGGTGGCAGAATTCCATTTGGGGATTGCACCGGCTCTGAGCAAGGAGTTGGTTTGTGATTCTCTAATGGGGGCACAACAGGCAACAAAACCCCACTGCTAATTGCTGAGGGTAGAGTCTCTGAGATCCAGGTTAATTCAGTGAGTCACAGAAAACAGCTTGGCAAAAAGTAATGTTTATGTGGCAGCTCTTGTGAATGTGTCCAGAGAAACCGTGAGCTCACAGCACTGCAGAAATCTGCAGTAGCCTCTTACCAAACTTCTCAGCTGCTCTTTGAAAACTGGCTTTTTATATGGCTTACTCTTTGTAATTATTTTGAACTTTAAGTTAGAATTAGTCTAATTCAATACATTTCTGATTGTAGAGGTAGCCCTTAATGGCACTGTACTCAGGGGAAATGACTTCTAAATCAAGAAATCATTATTTGTGATGGGAATGGACTCATCTGTTCCCAGGCAAGGACCACAGTGCCCAGGTGGGGCAGTGGGTGCAGACCCATCATGTTTCCTTTTCTGGAATTCCCTGTGGTATCCTGAGAGAATCCTGCACATTTTTTCTGTGTCTAAACAGAGATTACAATATCCATCAGAAGAATTTTATATTTGCCAGTTTCCTGAAGATTTCCTGATGAAATGCAACTTACACAGCTGTGGTTTTGCCAGCTGTGACTTGCAGACCTGTTGGGGGTTTTATCCCCAGCATCACCCTATGCATAATTTCCAGTCTGGGTACACAAAATGGTTCCATGGAAGTGCCTGGTTTGGCAGGGGAGTGACTTGTTTTCAAATACAGCATCCCAGTAAAAGATGGGTTACAAAAGGCTTCACCAGTAAAGGTGACTGCTCATGCTTTTCCTGCCATCAAACTCAGGGATACTTTATCACTTGGGGTAAAACGTGGTCACACTGACAGTAATGGCATTTTGAAGGTTTTTTTGAAGTTTTTTGTGGTTCAAAGTCCTTTTGCAATTGCCACAGAGCAGCCAGGCAAAGACACAGAGAAGATGACTGGATCCCTTCTCTAAGTAGTCAATTATGCAACAAGCTGAGCATGGCAGAGCCACCTCCCAGGAAATGAAAGCATTCCCCACCCCACAGCCTCGTTCCCTATGCAGATCTCCAGACAAAGAGCCTGCAAGGATGAACTTTGCCTCCCCATTCCCCTCCTCACAGGGATGTCTCAGCTTGTAATCATTAATGAAGCCTCCTGTGATGGAAGAGTGACTGTGCAGCCCGGACATCGCTCAGAGCTGCTTTGGGAAGCCAGGAGCTGCCGAAAATGTCGAGCAGGTACCACAAAGCAGCGGCCGATGGCAACGTGGACCTGCTGAAGGAGGCCACCAGGAAGGACCTCAACACCTCAGATGAAGATGGGATGACTCCCACCCTCCTGGCAGCCTACCACGGGTACCTGGAAGCTCTGGAAGTCATTTGCCGGAGGGGGTAAGTTCAGCCAGCCTCCACTGGGCCTTTTGAGGCCCAATGTTTACAGCCTGGGCCTCAAAACTCAATTACTGCGCCGTGTTTCTAAGGCCCCGATGACCTCCGGCCCAAAAGGCTGAAAATCACAGTAATTCCTTTACTGCATTGCCAATAACTGGTACTTCAGTGGCAGTGGTTTAGGTCCAGAGCCTGCAGGCAGGTCTCTTTGGTATTTTCTTCAGGTGGTCTGGCAGTGAAAGCACATCAAGGGAGCACGTCGTGTCCTGCAGAGAGCAGCTCAGAGGAGCAGGGCCCTGGCACCTTCCCTTCCCTCACTGCAGGAGGCTGCCCACAGCCTCTGGGGATATCTTGAGACAGGTTTCATAGAGAAATCCCTAATTTGAAACAGTTTTAGCAAAAAAATATCTCCCGTTTGCTTCCAAAGTGCAGTTAGTAGGCACTTGTGAAGATTTAACGCTGTCCAGAGGCAAGGCACGACAGATAGCCTTGAGCCAGTAACATCTAAAATGGTCATTTCTGTACTTTTTTAACAACTACCATCCGGCTAAAATGGAGAATACTGATTCAGAAGCCGTGACAGGACCCTTGTAAACCATAAAAAAAAGAAAGAAAAAAAATGAAAGGAAGGTTTTCTACAGGTTTATTTTCTAATAATAAAATGTCTGTATCATTTAAACGTCTTACATGGTTAGAATGTCTTATTGAAGTGGTAATTGCCTCTCCACCATCAGTACTCTATTGCTCAGAGCTACCTTTTAAGCTGTGATTCTGTAATAACATCTAATTAAAGAAAATCTGCTCTTGTGTAGAGGTAGAGTTAATAAAATGTTCTTTTGCAGAACACTGAACAGATTGCAGGGAACAGCTGAATAACTATTTGGATGTATCTGAGTTTTCTTTTATTAAAAATTGAGTTGAAAAAAAAAATTTCATAGATTTGCTTTATAGCTCATTGGGCTCAGGTGTGGCTGTGGTATCACAATGAAAAAGACCTTTGGACTGCGTGGCTGTTGCTGTGTCCTCAGGAGAGGCAAAAATAGATTGACAGTTTTTCAACTTGTGCAATTAAGGCAGCTCCCAGGAAATACTTGTCAATAATATTTGTCCCTGAACACCTGCAAGCCAGAACAACTAGATAAGGAACAAACAGAATTTTTTTTTTCAAATTTTGAGTGAAAAATACATCTCCTACCACATAAGCTGACAGAAAATCACAGCAGATGACACAAAGATCAAAATTTCTGTGTTTTTCTAAGTCTTTTTTCTTGGTAGAGAACACATCAAAATCTTCAAACATATGTGTTTACCTCTATTTTAATCCAAGATTTCTTGACACAATCAGGAAGATGTGTCTGTCAGAGGTATGGCTGCATTCTCACTGGTTTTTTTGGGGGAGAAGCTGAATTTTAGATTTTGAGCTGTTCTCCAGTCACTTAATGTTTTCCTGTGAGAAAGTATTTTAATTATTTTTAACAAATTCCTCCTTTCCTTGAAGAGCTTTAATGAAAGAGGCTCCGAGGTACAGGGCAGTGTTCTTTAGAGTGGTTGCAGATTTTAGGACTCTCAACATTTGGCCCTTGGAAAGCAAGCAATAAATCCCTTTCATCTTGAAATAATTTGTCTTCTCAGGCATCAGGAGACATTTTCTCTGCTTGCCTTGCAGGTACATGAATAAAGGCAAGACCAAATAGCAGGATCTGCTCTCTTCTGTGTGAGCCTTTTCCTTGGGAAAGCAGGGAAAGGAGGAGTATGAGAACCCAGAGTAGATGTCAAACCTTGTCCCAAGTCCCACTGAGCTGGGAGCAGCCACTGGAGCTTGTCAATTGTCTGAGACTCAAAGGCTGGCAGGTTCCACGGGGAGCAGGGGCCACAAGCAGCTCTGGAGGGCCCTGGGGGGACGGATGACCCGGCCCTCCCCGGGCTCAGGGTGCCCTGCCACCTCCCTAATGTGGGAATTCAGGAGCCCAGCACGCCCAGCCACAGCCAGGCAGCTCCCCAGGGCACAGCCACAAAAGCAGAGAGATGTACACATGGCTTCCACATGTCTGAGTGGGGAAACTTTGATCCTCAGCTGCCACTCCTTGTGGCTGAGCCGGAGCTCCCGAGGCTCTGCTGGACCCCTGACCTCAGCCCTGCCTGGGGCAGCTCAGGCTGAAGGGTGTGCTCACATCTGGCCCTCAACAAACCTGGCAGTGCTGTTCTCCAGAGCCCCAAAGGCAGAGATCAGTGCCTGCAGGGCATTTTGTGGCAGGATGTACCATGTCTATCACAGTAGAGCCGCCATGGCACCAACCTCCAAGCATTGAAATGCTTGAACTCCCAAGAGCAGAAATTCTCCTTGTAAATTTGGTCCCTGGCTCTGAAGTAATAAAGATTTTTGGCTTCTGTAGCCGCCCTGTTGGTTGGTCACAAGAGGACACAAGCTCTGTTCTGATCATTGTCAAATGTGTATCTAAATTTTCAAGCTGAACTGTAAGCAGCAGTTCAGCATTAAGTCAGTGCAAGAGTTAAAAAACAAGCAATATTTTTCAGTGGCTTCAAATTCAATTGAAAAATGTGGCATTTTATTTTCAAATGAACTTCTGCTTTTCAAACCATCATGAGTTTCTTATAGAGAACAAAAGAGTTGAAAAACAATGACATCTATCTGGGCTTAAACTAAATGCAATGGAGACAAATGGGTAATCAGGGCTTTACTCTGGATCATTTACCTATTACCTACCTAAAAAGTTACTGCAGGAGCTCATTAAGTGTGTATCACTGTGGCCAGTGAGGAAACCTTCTATATTGCCCTCTATTTGACATGCAAAAGGAATTAATCACCAAGAGCACTTCAAAATATTCCATGGAAATGTTCTTGAAACAGTTTTGCCAGTAATTCCAATGAGAATAAGTCAAAGCCTGAGCCCACTGATAGTTGCCAGACCCTGGGATGACAAAGGAAATGCCCTGGCTCCCTTGTGGGGAGATGCAGTCACGGTCAGCCCTGTGAACTCGTGTAACTCTCAGGGCAGGAATTAGAGCTCATGCCACACACACAGCCTCACCCAGGGCTGGTGTCAGCCCTGTTCTAGCAGCTGCAGCCACGCTGAGCCATTGTCCCTGGGCTGTTCTCAGAGCAGAGCAGAGTGACACGTTTGGTGTCTGCTCAGTGCCTCTGCAGGGCTCGGTGTGGGTCGCCCAGCTCACTGTGTGCTGTTTTCCCTGGCAGGGGTGACCCAGACAAGTGTGACATCTGGGGGAACACGCCCCTGCACCACGCTGCCTGCAATGGCCACATCCACTGCGTCTCCTTTCTGGTCAGCTTTGGTGCCAACATCTTTGCTCTGGACAACGACCTGCGCACTCCCCTGGAGGCAGCTGCCAGCAGGGACCGCAAGGAGTGCGTCCAGATCCTGGACAAGGCTGCCACCGAGCAGAACCTGCTGAATCCAAAGAAGGTCTCCAAACAAAAGGCACAGGCCCAGAGGAACGTCGAGAGACAAATCAAAGAATGTGAGAAGCGCCAGGAGAAACACCAGCATGAAATGAACCGGAATTATATTAAAGAAAAGGTTGGCACAGTGAATTCTTCCAAAGGAACACACTCCAGGGTAAAGCTGCCTGGGCTATTTGCTTCAAATACCACAAGTACTTTAACCAAAAACCTGAAAGATACCTTGAAACTCAAGACAAAAAAGACAGCCGACAGCACAAGAAAGCAGGAAACACAAAGAAGTGACCAAGAGGATGATATGGCTAGGAAAAGTGTGATGCATTTGTTTGATGAGAAAGAGGAAGATGAATTACTGAATGACCTCGGAGAGAAAAACCTTGCTGGTAATGACAGTCAGCTCTCCATTTTTCAGCGGCCAGGTCTTGGCAAGATTGTGTTTGGAAGGAATTTGGCTGCAGAGGTAAATCCTGAAACTGTGTCTTCTGAGAAAGAAGGTATAAGAGATACAATAGCCAGTGAGCTCTTTCAGTATGAAAATACTGAGAATGGCAGGGAAGATGATGCTGAAAGCAGTGCTGATGTCCCTTGGAATGAGGAAGAAGTGGTTTGGGATGATGAGGAAACAGAGAATACGCCCCTTGAGGTATTTCTGGCATCACAGATGCTGGATGAGTTTCTTCCAGTCTTCATGAGGGAAAAAATTGACTTAGAAGCCCTGATGCTATGTTCTGATGAAGATCTACAGAGCATTCAGATGGAGCTTGGGCCAAGAAAGAAAGTCCTGAATGCTGTGAATAAAAGAAAACAGGCACTCAAGAACCCTGGAAAAACTGTAGATACTTGCTTATAAATTATCATTCCTATTGTTGTAACCTACACACTGTTTCATTACCTTTCCCTCTTTCCAAAGAGTGTTCAACTCTTTTCAGAAGTATGCTAAAGCAAAAGGCAGAAATGTTACCAATTGCTTCGGAAAGTACAGCAGGGATAACAATTTTTCTCTCTGGGTGGGTAGTTGTGGTGAACAGGATATTAAGTAAAGTATATTCTGCCAAAAAACAAGAATGTGAAGATGAAAACCAAAAAGCTTTTTCTCCCAGAACTGTTTATGTGGATTGGATTTCTTTTGGTCCAGATAATTTCAAATATCAGTGAAGGCCAGGCCTGGCGCATTCCTTATTAAAGCCTTCCCTTTCTTCTCCAAACCACAAAGCAAAGAGCATTTTCAGAGCTTGAGAGCTTTGAGTTTTCTCCATTTGCTTCTGTAAGATCAGTAAAACCACTCTTCCTAGTACTGGTGTATGTTAGGAAAGGAATCTGAATCTTGATTTTAGCTGTGGTTTATTGACTCTAATCACCTCTGAATTAATGTAAATAAGACTAATTTGCTGCAAGTTTCATATATTTGTCAGTAAAGTTTTTACTTCTGTATTGACAATAATTTAAAAATACATGAAGTAGCTTCCCAAGAGATGTTCAGTGTCAGTTGTATATTCCTTTCTTGTCTCATTAGACTGGATCCAGTTGCCAGCACCCATCGTGTCCTAAATGTCATCAAGGCTGCAATACTTTTAACTACAAGAAGCTGAGGTTTAATTTTCAAAAATTTTGATCTATTTTGGTATATCCCCAGCTTGGTCCCTATAGGCTGCATTTTCCATGCAAAGTCCCAGAAATGAGGATTCATATCACACACCATTTTCTGTGGGTTGTTGTCAGCCTTAGCCTGAGAACTGTGTATCACACACACAGCTCATGAAAATAAAAAAAGAAAATGAGCTGTGCTGCTGTGGAAGCTCCTGCTCTTCACACTCTGTCTGGAGGCGTTCACAGCAGGGTTCCCCTGTTCCCTTGGGAAGCCAGCACTATCAGATATAAATTAATCACTCCTGTTGAGTTTTGTGAATCTAATAAAGTGCTTTTAGCAGCCATGCTCTGGCTAAGATCACAGATTTTAGATGCACATTCATTAGCAGAACATTTATCTTTAAAGCTCTTTTTATATCTTCCCATTAGCCAGCTATGATTTTTTCCTTAGGGGTATTCTGCATTTCTGGATGTTAATCCTGGTTAATGATCTGGTTTTTCATGTTTCTTCTTTCCATATCATCTTGTGACTGTGATTTGTATAATATAATATCTTTTCTCAGATGGACTTTATACTGCATTCTTCCCTGCTTGGGTTCCTGTACACAGCACATTGATATGTTCTCATATTAAGCAATCACATCAAAGTCCTGTTCTGTGCAACCTTCCATAATTGGTTTTTCTACTCATGTGCTTTGCTGTTTTCATATTTTATCAACCCCTTTTTTTCCTTTAGAGTTTGGAAGCACTGGAATCCTAGCTGTGACTCCTTTCAGTTCAGTTGGAGAGACTTTATGTATCGCACATGCAATCCTAGAGCAGAACCCAAACCCAAATCATAAAAACAGGCAAACCCACGTGAGCACAGCCCTGCCAAGTGCAAGGTTCTCCTTCCTTAAGGATTTAATACTCTGCACTGAGCAGACATTAAGAAAATGTACAGCATGGGACAACTGAGAAACTGAGTATCACAGAGGAATGGAGAACTCACTATTTCTTCCATTTTCAGTGATCATATTTACTGAGAGTGCAGTCACTGCAACAACTTGAATACTTTCTTTCTTGTCATCAAATAAATCAACCACAAACCAGAAAAGAAATGGACAACCAAATGAGTGTCAAAGAAAAACAGCAGTATCTATTTAATTTTAATATAAATGCAAGTTACACAATTTCATGATCCATTAGTTTGTAAGAGAAAGAAACATAGAAATTGATGCTATTATTTCCCCTCAGAAAATCTAAAGGTGGCATCCAAGCAATTCCCATTGTAACTGAACTTCAGGACATCAGAGGTACAACACTGAAGCCAGGCTCCCAAAATCTCCCACTGCCAATGAAGCTGAGAATTTTCAGAACCAGGTCTTTGGACTGGCTCCATTTATTTTTTTAAAGTGCATAGTCTGTAGGGGAGTACATGTGAAAATAAACTGGACTTGTCTTCTTCCCAAACACTACATCTCACTTCAAATTACAAATCTGGCATAACACTGGCACAGAAGTGGGATTATACTGTCATAATTATTAATTGGAAGTTTCCATAGAGTTCTTGAATAATGGAGCATCATTTATTTTCATGTTTACCTCAGGTTAGTGTAGTTCTGCTTGAATGAACCAAGAAACTAAGTCAACACAAACTTCTGAATACTTCAGAAATGACAGAGAAGAAACAAGACATGTAAAGACAGAAGAGTAATTTTGCTACAATTAAAACACAAAAGCTCACAGAGAATTTTCTGTTGGTTTTTTTCCTGATGGGATAAACAGGACCAGTGGTGTTCAGTTTGGATCCACATCAAACATCCTTCAGGCCTATCAGGGGTCTGGTACCTTTCTATGCTACATCTACCACTTTGTACTTTTTCCAACTAGCTTACACCAGGCTTACAACTGGGAGTATTATTTACATCACACCTGCACTGTACTCATTAACCTTTTCTACACCTGCCTATGCACCCTCCAGGGCTTTAATGCCAGCTGCTCCTGACCCTCCTTCCTGTGCTCTTCTCTATTCTACTGACATGTTATTAAATGCCCTGTCATCCAACTCTTCCACAGCATGAAGAAACACTTAATAGCCTGCATGAAATAATATGCAAATGGAAATAAAATTTCACAAGGCACAACTTGTGAGCTGGGACAGGAATCTGTTTCCAGGGCAATAGCTGTTTTTCAGCAGATGCTCACTCTTTTGCAAGGCAGTTGCATAACAGCACAAAACTGGAACTTTTCCTTATGTCACTGGGTTCCTCTGCCAGGAAAGGATCATGAAAATTCCTGCCCCAGCTAATATCTGTGATAATAGAACAATTAGCAATTGAAGCATAGTATAGCCAAACTGAAAATATTTGCCTCTATACTTGAAATCAGTTTGTGCAGCTCCAGCCTTCAAGAAACTTAGAAAAACAACTTAGAGGATTCATAGATTAACGGCAAAATCTCCCTACAGAATTGAGATAAAAGTTAAAGACAAGACACTTAGTCCTCACAGTCTGTGTGACTTCCTGCAATATGAAAATGGCAATATCCCAGTGAGGCATGTTCTAAGGGAAGTACTGAGCAGAAACCCAGCTGCAGGGAGGTATGGTTATTACATAAACCCCCACTGAGAACTGTGCCCTTAGTGAAAAACCACCGAGTCTGAGGGCAAAGAAGGTGGATTGCCAGGGGTGAAGAAAATGGTGATTTCCAGTGAGCTGGAAGGGAAGATGTGTCCAGGAGTTAGAGGTGGGCTGTGTGCCTAGGAGGCTGAAGACAAGGTCACTGTCACTGGAATACTGAAACCCACAGCTGCATTTAAACTACCACCACAGGTAAATATGATGCCAGAGTCCATTCTACAAACTGATCTATTTTACACCAGAATTAATTATCCCTCTAAAAACCACGAAATCTACAAACAGGCTTCTGCTCCATAAATAATTAGAGAGGAAAGGCATTGATTCCAGAATGATACCAAAATATGGAAAGATACCCTTGTTAGTATCACTGCAAACATCTAATGCTTGCTGTTACAAGAGAGAGACATTTATTAATTATACTGCAAGTATCTAATACTTGAAATTAGAAGACTTTAGAAATTAGTCTATTGCTGAAATTTTACTTGTCCTTCTTGAATATTCTTAAAATTATTGAAGGATTTAGACAGGATTGGTGCCTTTCTTGTTAACACAGGATTCAAGGAAACTAAGTGCAAACGATTTTCTTGGCCTCATTGGCTTTGTAGACTTCTCTCTTCAGTTACCAGCTGACCATGCATCATAAACAAATTTTGCTGCTACCGTGTCTTCAACCGCCATCCCTGAAAAAAAATTGAAGTTAACTTCAAACAGTTATTCAGCTGTACCAACAATTTTGCTTCAGAAGGGAACAGGAAGATTCAGGAGATTATCTAACTGGACAGGAAGAGGAATTATTTCCCATCCCAAACACCTACAGTGTTACATTCAAAGTCCACAGCCATCATGCAGTGTTGGGTGTGCTATAAGAAGTTAATGTAACAGTAGGAATCTAATTTTCAGTGTTCATATCACAACTGGGCCCTTTTGGAGATGTCATGTAGCTCAGAGCATGGTAATTCATCCCCAGGGCCACCCTTTCCCAAAGCCCAGCCCCACAGGACACTGTCACATTGTCTCAGGTCAGACAGACCCCACGGGTGGAACAGCGGGGCAGTCGGGCTGCTGCTCTATTAATAAATGCTGCAGTCATGTCTTGAACAACTGTGAAATGGAAAATGGACTTCTATTGTTTGCCTGCTTTCCTATCACTTTTCATTACATCAATCCTGCTAGATAAACAAGAAGGGAAATAAAAAGGGAAAATGCAAATGACAGTCGACTTTCTTGTGGATTGCCACAGCGGTTCTGAAGATGATCAGCAGCTTTCCCACGCATGGGGGACCTAACAAAGAACAAGGCATTGTTTTCTGTCAGACTTGGACACAGGAGGGGCTGTTCTTACCCAGTGATTTAAACACTGTTGTTTTCTCAGGCAGGGCTGGTTTTGTACCCTTCAATACCTCCCCCAGCTCAGCAAAAATCTCCGCCTGTGGAAAAGAAACATATTTATACAAAAACATAATATCCATACATACATTAAGAGGGAAAAAAACCCCTTTTATGCTGAGTGACTTCAAAAGAAAGAACTCCTCCGGTGCTGCATCCCAAAACTGATTACTTTCCATGGTGAAGCAGATCAACATTTAGACAAATTACATAGAAACTGGACAGAAATCAGAGGAGCAGAATGGTTTTGAAAGAAAAACAGCTGGCAGACTTTCCTCAGCCAGTAAGTTTTTTTACAGAGGGTAGCTTGTTACTTGTCCAACAAAACACATGGGATTCCACACACATTACCATATCTGGAGCTCTTATGTTAAACCTCAAAAGTGTAAATCATATTTATTCTGCAGACACATTAGAAGAGAAAAAGAAAACTCCATTGAACCTCAAAGAATCCCTGCTGGCAAATCTGTGCAGATCATTGTCTGCTTGGCTTGTGTGGTCCATTCTTTGGGCTGGTCCATTCAGTGTCAATCACACTGAAATCTCAGGGGAAGAAAGTTACAGGTTTTAATAAATAGAATTGAAGAATATTTACAATAACCAAACACTGCAGGAAATGTAGGTCTTTCAACAGCAATACATTGTTATCATCAAAAGCCAATGCTGAAAACATGCTACTGTAATATGGTGTCATTTAATGGTAGATACAGAGGTTGCATGGCTTGGTCATAGACAGAGCAGTTTGAAATCAGTTTATCCTTCAACCCCTGCCTGGAAAGTGTCAACAAGTACATTTGATGCCATAAAGGTTTCAGTGCAGTCATCATCAATACCAACTCATTTCAAATGCAAGCCAATTGCCACAAAAACAAAGCTCATAATTTCAGAAAGCCTTACCCCTGACAAAATGACATCTCCTGATTCTGTAAGAGCAGCGTCTCTGGAATCCACAAACAGAACAGAATTCTTCATCAGCTCATCATCCAGCTCTCTCCAGTCTGGTCTGCTTGCTCCAACAGCTAAAGCAACAAAACTGATGAACTTGGGAGCAATGTTTAGAACAAATTCCAACCACATTTTTTTCAAAAGACATATGTGAAGTAACAATCAACACTATTATGGAAATGTAATGTACAAAAAAAAATCTAGTGCTACCTTGGAGAAATACTGATTGATAGGACAACAGAAAAACATTCAAGATTTGATACCCAGTAAAATATCCTTGTCGGAAGAGTCCAAGTAGCTGAGGCAAAAGAAAATCCTCTCCCTTTGTCTGTTATCTCTTATACCATTGCTTTCATCAGATCATTACCAAATTAATTTTACACATCTTTATTAGATTATCATTTATCCAAAGAAACTGAAAACAAATCATGGAGCTTAATTTTTTTATACACAGTACCAAGATCATTATCAACTTGTTATGGGCTTAAAAAAGCAAGCAAACAAGAAACCCAACAAAAACTAAAAGGACTATCCAGTTATATTGTATTCAGATATTTTTTACATGTCCAGCTGTTAGGGAACAATAAATCTGCATTTGCCACATTTGCATTTGTTGCTCAAATGTCTCTTGAAACAGTACAAATGCCTCAATGAAGGATAAAAAAAGGCAAGGAAAGGAGAGAGGTCTTTGTGTCCGTGTTGCCTCAGTGACTGTGGACCTTAATTGATTTTGTTGTATTTCTGACTTCCGTGCCATGACACAACACAGACAACAACTTTCAATGACAAAGGACTAAATCGAGTTTGAAGAATTGGTAGGATGCTGCTGGAATGTGGGACCTTTCTTTAAATTGCTCCCTTTGAGAACTGGCTTTTGTCTTATTTCCATGCTATCTGGAAAGTGCACAAGGTCATCTGAACAAGGCCCACAGTTAATAAAAATAACCAAACAGAGGTACACCAGAGACTCCAAACAATAGTGTGGCAACATCACTGTCAGGAAGGCAACAGAAAAGGACCCCTCCAAACCTCACTATAATTTGAGGTTAAATTATGACGTTCTTAACTCAGTTATTGCATCTTCATAACTCAAGTAAAGAAGTAAACTGGTGTGATCAGCCCCAAAAGAAACAAATAGAAGAGATTACAAAATTGGTGGAAGAAAAGATGACACCACCAGGGAGATTTAACAATGAGCAGTAACTCCTTAGAAATAAGAACATTTGTATGGGTTATTTAAATGGAGAGCAAAGTGAAAATAATGACAACATGAGGGCAAAGATGATGCACCGCTAAGAGAAAAGAGCATATGAGAAAAGAGCAAATCCCATGCTCAAGCAAAAATCCCCTGCTGGATTATGCAGACATCTGACTCCAGGACAGGGCTGGGAAAAGGCATCCTCACTACAGAGGAAAAGTCAAAATGTAAAGAAATTCACTCCACGAAGCACAGAGAACTGCTTCTCAACAGATGGTGATGCTAAACAAAGTGCTAATAAACACCTGCTGTACACAAGGGGAACAGAACCTACCATTGATGTGGGCACCTGGCTTCACCCAGTCTCCGAAGAGGATGGGAGCTGTTGCCATAGTGACTGTCACAATCACATCAGCCCCTGTCACCGCCTCCTGGGCCGAGGAGCAGACCCGCACGGGGCCGCTGACGGAGCTGGCAAACTTCACTGCCTTCTCCTTGGTGCGGTTCCATACCCTCACCTCAGGGAGAGAAACGAAACAAAACAAAGGCAGATCAACTTGGATAATGTCTCCTTGCTGAAACAGAACACTTAATTCAAGTTTTCAGCAGACAGTTAAATGTTTCCTAAAGGTTGGGGGTTTTTTCCCCTTTAATGTTCTTATCATACAAGTGAGTAAATTTCAAGAGTGTTCAGCTACATTTGAATGCCTGTTTTGTGATGCCAGAATAACATCTCCTTGTAGAGGAGATTATTCTTATAAAATGCAAATAATTCTGAAAATTACATTTAAGGAAAAGTCACAAAAAACTTATCCAAGTATGGCATATACAGTAGGATCTTCTCAGACAAAAAGCTATCTGAAACAACTTTGATTCCAACCTTTTTCATTTTAAATATCAACATTTGAGCAAGAAATTCTTGCTGCTCTGATTATTCTTGGGTTCTGTAGAAACAGAACAAAAAATATGATTAATCTTAACTTTTATGGTGGATTGACCATGGCTGGATATCAGGTGCCCACAAAACTGTTCCATCACTCCCCTCCCCAGCAGCACAGGGAGAGGCAAGAGAAAATAAGATGGAAATATTAGAGGGTCAAGACAAAGGCAGTTTAATAGAACAGAAACAAACGTTGGAGAGACAGCCTTGATGATGAGTGAGCACTGCTCAGAAGCAGCCAAAACACTGGGGTGTTATCAGACCCCTGGAGCTGCCAGTGCACAGCACTGTGGGGGCTGCTCCATCCCAGCCTGACCTGATACAACTTCACTGCTGTACTTTTTTCACAATGAATCCTGCAACGTGCTAGAGAAAAATAAATGTATCTTTTTTAAGATGTGTCTGTTACCTCTTTAAATGTGAACAGTTCTGTGAAGATGTCATAATGGCTGTATGCTTGAACACCAGCTCCCAAAATGCACAGCACTTCTGCAAAAGGTGGCATTAACAACTGAACAGTATCAGAAAGAAAAAAATCAAAAGAGAATATGTAAGGACAATATATTAACAGGCATTACAATTATTATATCAAAGTACTATAAAAGAAGGCAGTATTATTAGTCCTTTTAAACAACAAAAAAGTATAAAAACAAGTATTCAACAATCACTAAATATACTGGGCTTTTTTTTAATGTAAAAGCAAGCATCAGTAGCACCAAAGCACATCTTGGCTTAATTCCAGTGTTGAATTATCTGAGTTGAAATTCAGATTTAAGATACAACAGCATGAACAGCAAGTTCTGGGACCTCGGTACACTCCAATATTAACACACCCATGTGGCTGATTAAGTGTAAAACCACAGTGCTGGTGCTCTGCACTGGCTGAAAGCAGGGCTCAGAATCCCAAAAACCATCAGTACTGAGAGTGGCAGCTGCACAGGTAAACTGGCCCTGGCAGCCCCCCATTAATCCACCTCTTTGAATTCACTGAAGCCATAAATCATACCACAAGCATGTCCTGGCATTGCAAGAGCCATAATACACAGACCTTGTAAAAGTAGGGATGGTTCTGAAGAACAAATAATAAAATTCAGTTCTAGAGTTGCCTTTGGCTTTCTGGTTTAGTTCTTGTCTGTGATTCACCAGTACTTGGCGAAGGGAAGACAGAGCTGCTGGAGTCCAGCCCTAACTATCCCCTTGTGTCTTGTTCATGCATTTGTTGTGGCCACTCACTCCTGCCTAAAAAGCTTTAGAATTGTCCAGGCTCTCAAGGCTTATTCTGCTGCTAACAAATGGAGAAAAATCTCATTGATCCCATTTTTCAGTAGTAAGAATTTGTTTTAGTGTGCCTTTAAAGACTGTGAAGCACTGATTTCAAAGGTCCTTTTCGTAAGAGCATGGGTCTTTGAAAAGCAAATGCAGTAAAGAAGGCAAGATGACAAATATGAGCTAAACTCAAACACTCCTGAAAATTTCCAAAAGAACAGATGACAATGAAGGATCTGATCTTGAAGTACCTTCAGCAGCCAAGCTCCTTTGAAGCCAGCATGGACTGCATAAAAACCATAGAACTGACCAAATACAGAATGGCCAAAATGAATGAGGTCCCGTAACCTCCTGTCCAAGGAGCTCCTTGTAAATCATTCTGTCCTTTGGTTCAGGAGAAGCTCCTGGGGACAGGTCCTTCACTCAGTTCCATGCCAGTGTAGCCCCACTGCCATGGATAGAGTCACCCTGGCAGGAAGACTGCCCCTCACAAAACGGTGAGATCAGCCTTCATTCTGATGCAAAGCTGAGGAGTGACAAACAGTATTTTTCAGCTCTGGCCCTCTTCTTATTGCCTCAGCCTTTGAGGAGAAGGCTAAAATCCTGCTGTGGTCACTTGCTCTCTTCCTGATGTTAGCAGCCCAACCAAAAACAGCTTTTAAAAAAGAAATCCAACACAACAATTTCCAACTGAAATTGCACAGCCAGATACACCTCACCTGCCTTTAGACACTGAAGCTTATGGCCATGGTCAGGGACAGTCATCTGGACACCTTCCAGTGACAACAGAGACACTGACAGACAGACAGACACCTCTGGACAACTCATCCATCTATACTGGGCATCATTTACCTTAAAATAAATGGAAATGTGCTTTCCCCTCTCTTTACAAGTCCAGTGCCACCCACCTGTTCTGTCCCAGCAGCAGAAGGCATCTATCTAAATAAAATTCAATATATCACCACAGCTGCATCACCCAAAGCCATAAAGGGGCATGTTAACACAAACATAAAAGAAAGAAAATCCAGTGAAAGACAGCTCAGTAAATTCCTAGAGGAGGGCACAATAGAAGCCACAAAAATATAGCTCAGGTTCCTTCTTCAATCACACAGAAAGTGTAAAAGCCAGACATGACTGACTCAAAGCAGTGAGTTTAAGTTTTCCCTGAAAGTGCCTATGTTATGATAAATGCAATTTAAAGCTGTATTGGATGAAAAGCCATTTACATAATTTGTTGTAGCTATTTTATAACTCCAAGCCCCACTTAGAGAACAGAACACACACCTTGGTAGCGATGGCAGAAACTGCAGCTGTTCGTTTTGCTGTAATGACACTGCCATCCAGGACCTTTAAAAAATTCAAACAGACTGAAGTGAACACTGAAAAACAAATAAATACCAAACATTTTCATCCAATTTGTGGATGATATTACAGATATAAAAGATGTAGAAGTTGGCAACTATTATCATAGCAACCACAAACCAAAGACATGTTTCAACTGGGCAGATCCTCTGTTTATTCTAGTTCTTCCATATCATTCCATCTAGCACAAAAGGAGTGAAAATGATCAGAGAAGAGCCACCTCTAACTCAGCCAGCTCCTGAGGCACTGCACTTCCCTGGCTCTCCAGCACAGGAATACATGGATATGACTCCAATACTCTGTGCTCCAGGAGGAGCAGGGAGCAGGGCAGGCTAGCAGTGGCTCCCCAGTCTGCACTGTCCTGGTCTGCACAGAAGGCTGACAGGGAACCATGGAATTCCTCAAGTGTGTATCACTCCTGCCTCAATGTTCATTAGCTACTGCACGCATATTAATTATGGGGCCAAAAGCTCAGGGGTTTGGTAGAAGAACCCAAGACAGTTTTCAGGACCAGTTTTGTCCCTTTAATAAATCATTATTACTAAATTGCAATGCAAATCATCACTATTTTTAAAAAATCTTAAATTCTTTAAATTATGAAAAAGTAATCACACTCTGAATACTTGTCCCTGCAATGCAAATTGTAAATCTCTCTCAACTTGATACTTAAGATGGTTCAAGATCCATTCTTTACCCAGTGAGGTGGGGGGTATTTTTGCTTTCAAATATAAGACAAACTTCTAATCATTCTTCTCTTCCAGTTACATTCTGAGCTATCACAAGCAGCAGTAAATAGCACGGTGAGTACAGTTTAACAGAAACAAAAGATAGACAGCTTCAGGCTAAATCCTGTTGGTAAACTCAGGATTTTTTACAATTTACACCAGCTCCAGCTTCCAAGAAGCAGAAGTGAGAACTGACAGCTTGAGCAGAGAAGAATGCAGGACACACGAGACTTACAGCTTTCAGAGTGCCATTGCTGGGGTCAAACAGGAGGACAGTGGCCTGGTGGGAAGGCACAGAGGAGTCCTTCAGGTGCTCGTAGAAAGTCACCAGCTTGGTTGTCAGCGCATCGTCGGCAGCACTGTACGCGGGCATGACTCCGAGGTACCTCGGGGGACAATTTCCTGCGTTACTCGCGCACCGTTATCACGGGAGCTCGGCCAGCGGGCTGCGACCGTCACGCCACTACCGACCGCTTAATCAGTAACCCGGTGCCGAGGGCATTTCCTGATGCTCCAAACCCCCCACCCGGAGCCCGTCCCGCCGCCAGCCCGCCCCCGTTGCCGCTGTGCCCCGGCGCCGTGCGGGCAGCCCCGCCGTGCCCTCACCCGCCGTGCCGGGGCACGGGCAGCACGGTGCGCACCGGCTGCACCACCCCGCCCGCCGCGCCCGCAGAGAAGTTGGCCAGGGCGGCCTCCAGCGCCGGCAGCAGGAGGCTGGCGCGGTGCAGGTGCTTCTCCACCTCCTCGGCGCCGATGAACGCGGGAGCAGTCGAGCCCATGGCGAGGAACGGGACAGGACAGGATGGGATAGAATAGAATAGGGTAGGACAGGACGGGACGGGCTGACGGGACTCCGAGAGTGCGGCGCAGCGCACCGCCCGCACCGCCGCTAAGAACTCGCCGGGGCGGCCCCGCTGCCGCCGGCCCCGCCGCGGAACCGCCCCGCCGGCCCCGGCCCCGCCTCCGGCCCCGCGCCCCTCACGGGCGCGGCGGGCACCGCGGTGTCCGCGCTGAGGCCGGCTCGAGGGCGGCTCCGGCGGTCCGGGCATTGCCGTGCCCGCAGGCACCGCCGCTGTCCCGCCTCACCCGGGCAGCGCTCGGCGGGAAGGCGGCTGCCAACTCCACGGGATGGCCCTGACATAGACTGGGCACAGCCACCCTGGGATCCCGCGTCCTGAGGGACGGCCCGAAGGACAGCCGCCAGCGGTACCTGCGCCCCGAGGCATGGCCCCGAGGGCCGTTCCGGAGGGACATTCCCGGGCCACATTCCCGGGGCACATTCCCGGGGGCACATTCCCGGGGCACATTCCCGGGGCACATTCCCGGGGCACATTCCCGGGGCACATTCCCGGGGCACATTCCCGGGGGCACATTCCCGGGGCGCCGTCGGCACCGGGACCCCGCGCGCCGCAGGGTGTCACGGCCCGCGGTGCCCGGCAGGGGGCGACACCCCGCGCAGGTGCGCAGCCCCCGGTGCCCGCGCGGGGGCGCTGTCGCCGCCCGGCGCGCCGCCCGCCGGAGCAGTCGAGTTCGGGATGCGCTCGCTGGAAGGTCAGCGCGGCGCGGGGCGTGCCGGGAAGGCGGGGTCTTCCTCCGGGACAGCCATCTTGTCCTGGCCGGGGCCGAGCCGAGGGACGCGGGACGATGAAGGGCTTCCCGGTGGCCGCGCGGTCCCTCTCGGTGAGCGGGATCCGGGCGCGTCGTGCGCCGTGCGGGAGAGGCGCAGCTGGCGGTGACAGCCGCTGTCTGGGCCCGGGGGCTGCGGGCGAGCCTGACCCCGGTCAGCCGGGGGCGGCGAGCCGGGCGGGGGGCGGCGGCCGTGGCAGCGGGGCTGCCGGGCTGCCCGCGGGGTCGGCGTGGGCTCCAGAACCCGGGCCGGGCCGGGCCAGCGGGCAGCGCGGCCGGACGGCGGCTGAAGGTCAGACAGGCCGCGGGCCGGAGCGGTGCGCGGTGCCGCGGGCTCTGCCAGAGCCGCCCCGCAGCGCCCCACGGGGCACGGAGAGGACGGGGGTGAGGGATCCCGCCGCGCTGAGAAGCGTCAGCTGCCTGAGACACGGCGGTGCCCTCGGCGTTAGCGCGTCCTGGAGCCGGGCAGGGGCAGGGGGCTCGTCCTGCCCGAAGGCTCTGGCGGAGCTGGCGGGCAGCTGGGGGAACCGGGGCTGGATGGCCGCTGGAAACGCGCCCCAGTGGCAGGCAGAATGACCTCTGAGTGACAGCGTGTGAGTCAGTCTCAGATATGCAGTAGTGTTAGTAAATAAATAGACTTTAGAGTTTAAAACTAGGTGTCTTACCGAGCCCTTGGTGTGGGAGGAAAGGAGTTTTTCCTAGATTCATACAATGAACAGTCCCTGGTAAAGCAGTGGGGATTACATCACTGGCATCCATGCAGTGGTGTTTCTGTCACTCGGTTTTCACCTTGGGTGCATAGGAATGAAGTCATCTTCTGATGACAAAACAAGAGTAATATGTAAATGTACTAGTATAAGCAACTTCTAAAGTGGATGGAAAGTGATAGCATTTCAGGTTTGAAATCAGTCTTGTCATTTCTGTTGCCAGCTGCTGAATGCAGGGCTCTTGTGGTATTCTTTAATGTGAAAGGACTGCTGGTTATTAAAATCCTAGAATCATGGAATGGTTTGAGTTGGAAGGGACATTAGAGATCATGTCATTCCACCCCCTGCCATGGGTAGGGACATCTTGCACTAGACCAGGTTGTTCCAGGCCCTATCCAACCTGGCCTTGACGACTTCAAGGGATGAGGCATCCAGAAATTCTCTGGACAACATGTTCCAGTGCCTCACCACCTCACAGGGAAGAATTTCTTCCTAAAATCTAGTGTAACTCACTGACAGTTTGAAATTATTTCCCCTTGTCCTGTCATTATCTGCCAGTGTAAACAGTCCCTCTCTGTCTCTTGTAAGAGCCCTTTAAGGTACGGTACTCAAGGCTGGAGTGAGGTCTCCCTGGAGCCTTCTCTGCTCCAGGCTGGACTCCCCCAGCTCTCTCAGCCTGTCTGTGTAGCAGGTGCTCCTTTGATCATCTTCATGGCCTCCTCTGGACCTATTTTGAAGGTTCAGACTGCAGTCTGGGGCCTTGCCTGCATGTGCAGTGCAGACAGGTTGGAACTCTGAGGTGACTCTGCAGGAGCTGAACTGCCTACACCTCAGGAGTTCAAAGTTACCTCCAAGGTGTTGTGCTGCATGTGTGGATTGGTGTGGCTCTCGGTTCAGTGAATTGCTCTGCAGGTGTGCTACAGACTGTGTGGGATGGACAGGGATACCCACTGCACAGCTGCAAAGAGAGGAGGGGAGGAAGATTCCTTACAGTGCTATTTCTTGAAATCCCAGAGGACTTGAGCAAGGTAGCATAGGTTCTGACTGATATAATCAGAGGAATTACAAGGCAATCACTGTTTTTACTCCAGTCTTTGAAGTCCTTCATTGTATTTCTATTTTAAAGTCAGATTCTTTTTTAGTATGTAAGGAAACATGATTAACAAGTGAGGAAATCCATTCTCTTATGCTTTCTCCTCCAGAAGAGATTCTACTCACTTAAAGTAGCTCCTAAAGTGTCATCCTCAGCAACTGCAGCAAAAGTGAAATTATCTCCAGAGTCTCGGGATCTTGAGGTCAGTATAGAAATACAGGTTGGTTTTTTCCCCTTCTCTTTTAAATTTATTTTTTAAAACTCGGTCAGTGCAGAGCTGTGATAGTACTTCCACTGAATGAAAACAAAGGTTTTTTCCTTTTTAATACAGATCACAAAATTACCAAATGGCTTAGTTATTGCATCTCTGGAAAACTTTTCTCCAGCTTCAAGAATTGGTGTGTTTATTAAAGCAGGCAGCAGATATGAAACCACCAGTAACCTGGGAACTACTCACCTGCTTCGTCTTGCATCTAATTTGGTAGGTATTTATTGCTTTGTTGTTATGTTGACAGTAGGTGAAATGGTCAAAGGTTTATTATTGCAAAAATCAATAGTATGGTAAAATTTAATGTAAGAGATCTTATGAAGTAGAGAACAATGTACAGTGGTACTTGGTTATGTGGTTCAGTGCAGGAGAAATGATACTGCACCCTGGAAGATGGGTACTCATTTATAATTGTGCTTTCCTCTGGGGTCTTGGACTAGATATATGTAATATATCTGTATTCAAATAGACACATAACTAACTTCTATAACTTCTATTTAGGCTGCAGTAGTAATTAGTTCAGGTGTTTGATCCAAACTCAGTTTTGTGCATGTGTGGAATATTTCTGAGTAATTTCTCTTACTGCTGCCATCAACTCAGCATCTGTGTTTTAAATAGCTGGAATTGTAAGTTGCCCTTTTTTTGTTTGTTTAATAGACTACTAAAGGAGCCTCCTCCTTCCGGATCACTCGTGGCATTGAAGCTGTTGGGGGCAGCCTGAGGTTTGTACCCACATAGAAGGATAATCTGTGTTGCTGAGATGCAAAGGAGCTCTAGGACTGAAGGAAACATAAGACAATAAGCACATATGTGTAGGTGGATAAGCTCAGCGGGGTACTTGAACAGTGAATGTTGTCAAGGAAGATCTTGTACTTTTTGTTCTGTTAAGCTTCAAGGATGAGATCATGATTTGTATCCTAGAAACACCTTTCAGTAAACAGAATATAAATATTGTGCACATGGAAGAAATATAATTTGTCTAGGAGCCTAATTTTCTTTCTGCCTTTGCAGACTTTGAGAATAACTTTCCTAAAGTCAGTAGATTGCTTTCTCTTCCTCCATCTTTTGTGAATAGATTGCAACCTTGTAAGCAGTACAGACAGTAGTTAGCTTTAGTGACTTGAGGGTTTTAAGCCTGGAAAACAAGGCAAGAGGAATAAAAGAGGTCTCACTGTATCTGCTTGCTTTCAGTGTATCTTGAAATCATCCAGAAAGGTGTTTTTATCTATTTGGTTAAAAATAGTGTTTTATGATTCTACCCTTTTTCTGGTCCTGTCAGTAACAAATACATTGAAGGAGAAGGACAGGATCACTGTTTTCTGCCCAAAGAGAGTAATTTCTAAATTGTTTTTTTTAAATACACATGCACTTTTTTTTTTTTTTCATGTTTTGCTATTCAACCTTATTTGCTCTTTTACCTTGAATTATTGTGGCATCTTAAATTCTGATGGTCACGAGACACTTGTTATTACTTAAATACTGAAGAAGTAAGTTTTAATTAAATCTGTTTCTGCTCTGTATGTGTTTAAACAGTCACCCCAGACAGATTTAAGGTTAAGTAGTTAGTCTGTATCTTGATTAATTTGATCAACAGGGAGTATGTGTGAAAATTCACTTCTGTGTTCTTTGCTGAAATGGATTTTGGTTTTTTCTCTTGCAGTGTGCATGCCACAAGAGAGCAAATGGCTTACTCTGTTGAGTGTCTGCGAGACTATGTGTAGGTATCTGGATGGGCTGTAAAGGGAATTACTGCCTTCTTTAACACTGTTTGGTAGTGAAGACCTGTCATTTTACAGGGTGGGAGGAATGTCTGTTCTCATGCTTTTATAACAAATCAGTAAATTACTATATTAATATTCAACTTCTGTGTCATGTTACTGAGCATACAAATGCTACAGAATTGAATTATCCTACTTTGTACAGCAGTGCTGATAATTGCTCTGCCTTGAGTGATGTGTTTTGTTGCTTACAGATTAATTTGAATTGCTTTCAACTGCAGAAGAAGCACGTGTTACTTGTGTTTAATGCCTTTGTAACTTTCTTTATTTAGTGACACGGTAATGGAGTATCTCCTGAATGTTACCACAGCACCAGAGTTCAGACCATGGGAAGTAGCTGATCTTCAGCCTCAATTAAAAGTTGATAAAGTAATTGCACGTCAGAATCCTCAAGTTGGTAAGTGTATTTTTTCCTCCACTGTATTCACTCTGCAAGAGTTCCTTCAAAATTAAAAAAAAAAAGTGGAAAAGAAATGCTCTGTCACATTAACATTGAATTTTTCAGCTTATTGATAGGTGTGGTCTTTCTGGTGTTATGGAACTTTTCTTAATGCACAGGTTTTTCCAGCCTGTGGTAACAAGTAGCAGGTAACATGCTGAAGACATCTTACACCATTCTCCTCGACAGCTTCCATTTTACATTTTTAATTCTTTTCGAGTACAACCAAAGAATGTGCAAGTCATAAGTGTTGTTGACATGGTATTTGCAGAAGCTTGTGTTCTGAAAACCATATTTAGGTATTACTCATTGGTGTGAAAATGGTATCCTGCAAAAGACTTCATGAATTTGTATGGTTATTTTGGTATAAAAACAATATGTATTTTCATCACACTGAAAATGGGTTCCAGCTTTTAGGATTGTAAATTTAGATTTCTGCGTTTAAGGGAAAAGAAAGAGGAAACACAACACAAAGTCTCATTCAGATCAAGCCTATTCCAGTATATCTTGTGTTATTAATTCATCATCCAAGATCATGCAGGTAGTTCTACTCAATAAACAATAATTTGTACCACTCTGAAGCATGTTTACCTTTGTAACCCATTGAAGGTGAAAGTGTAATGTTGGAAAAATCTCTGGCTCATACTGAAGTGCTACTAATTTTTAAAATTAGTCATAATATTTTTCCTTTTTTTTAACTTATATCAACTGCAGGTTGGTTTTCATAGTAATGTAATATTTTCAGTTAGTAATGTTCAGAAACAACTATACAGGAATCTTTCTCTTGAGGAAAAAGTGTGAGCAAATACAAGGAGATTATCAAAACAGGAATTACTAGAATGCTATTAGAGTGCAAAAAAACTAATGAGAAGGGAATTGAAGACACTAGCATCCTTCATCTGAGCAGGGAGATAAATGAGACACCTCACAAAGCTACAAATATTATTCTAGAGAGCCTGTTTTTTCTCAAGAGCAAGGGATGCCTACAGTGAAGATGATAATTAATAGGATGCTGCTTTCCTTCTTCTAAACACTGATTGCATTTATAGCTTGCTGTTGAAGCCAAAAAGTGTTGACCATATATGTCACTACATATGTAAGTTTATTTTGGTTACTGTTTAATAAGTTAAAGAAATGAATGCCTCAGGCCAGATTGCTCTAGCCCGAGGATTTGGGAACTTGCCTATGAATTGGATTATTCCAGACCTGCTGCAAATCTTATGGTCCCTAAAGTGAACCATAGCTCCTTCATTTTGTTTCATTCATGACCTTCATTACATGTGGGTCTTGTGTTAATTATCTGAAAATTTGTTCCTCTCAGGTGTGCTGGAGAACTTGCATGCTGCAGCTTATAAAAATGCTCTGGCAAACCCCTTGTATTGTCCAAAGTACAGAGTTGGAAAAATTACTTCTGAGCAGGTAGGGTTCTTTGTATTGTGCTATATCTCTATCCTATTGTCAGGAATAGGTGGTGACACTTGTGAGAGGAAATTAATTTAGTATATATACAGTCAGTAATTACTACCTTATTAATCTGGTGTTGAAATAATTTATTTCCATGCAACTTTGAATACTGGGTATTGAACTGATATTTGCATTTAAAAAGATGGTTAATGTCAGGGGCTTTCTGTTGACAGTAAGGCTGTCAATGAAATGCAGGTGTTCTTGTATAAAAGGGTTGTGTAATTGTCTTTGGGAAATGCAAAAAATTACATTCTATAGGCAGTTCCTTTTGGAAGCTTTGGAATTTGCTTTAAGAGGTATAAGGGGCTATGTCAGAAACACACATGATTTAATACCCTAAAATGTGAATTTACTGTTGCAGCTTCACAATTTTGTACAGAACAATTTCACAAGTTCAAGAATGGCTCTCGTAGGAATAGGTATGTATGTTCCTGAATGAACACTGCAGGTCATATGGGAGAACTGCAGGAGAAATTGGAGTTCTCTGTAGAAGTAAACTGTTCCCATAGGCTTCACTTTTATTTAACTGCTGTAGCTTTTCAATGTCATTGCATTACTTGGAGTAACTGTTGTATTGCAGGTATAAAGCACTCTACCTTAAAGCAAATTGCAGAGCAATTCCTAAATATCCGAAGTGGATCTGGTACTCCTGGTGCAAAGGCTGTTTATAGAGGGGGTAAGGATGTTTCTTGTATCTATTCTGAGTGACTGATTATCTATTTATAAATGTAGTAGTATTCAAAGTTACAACTGAAAACTATATAGTTGCACTAAATGCTGGGCATTGGAAGTGACAGTTCAGATGCATATTCCGTTTAAATAGGCAGAAGATTCCACCATGGAAGGTTCTGAGATAAAACTGAACCCAGCTCTTCAACAAAGTTTTACCTGGGACATAATTTTTTTCTATAAAATGAAAAATAAGCTGCCAGATGGTTTCTCTTAGCAGTTTTGGTAAGATTCCTGTAAGAGTAGGTTAAGGGCTGTCAGGAAGTGAAGGTAGGATTTCTATTTAGGGAAGATGTGTTAAATATTGTAAATCAAAGCAATGCTTAGCTCTTTCAGAGTAGTCTTGTACCATTACCAACAGCTATTGTTTAGTTGGAGAATTAGATGTCTCTGTAAAGACATGAAGGGGAAAAGAAAGTTTCCAGCATTTCATATTTGACTGGAATAACTTCAGTTTCTATAAGCCAGCATAAATATTATTATGAATAGAAGGTACACTATTTTCTAGGTATTTGTTATGTGGAGACTCTTGAGTTTTATCATTCCACACTGTGGATGGTTTAGGGTCAGGTTCAAATAAGGCATACTAAGGTACTGGGTTTTGTGCTAGCAAGAAAAATTTTTAATATAAAGGACTTTCTAAAATTCCCTTCAGCCTCATACTCCCTAAGGGGACAGGCAGTAACTTCAGGCCTTGCTCTTCTCTTGTTAAAGGGAAATGTTTCTTTTCCATGCCTGTGAATGTACAGTAGTTTCTAATTGAACGCTGTATTACCTTTTTTCTGTTGTATTTCTAGGAGAAATCAGGAAACAGACTGGTGATAGCCTTGTCCATGCTGCTGTTGTAGCAGAAGGAGCTATTGTTGGGAGCCCAGAAGCAAATGCCTTCAGTGTCCTTCAGTATGTTCTAGGTGCTGGGCCTCTTGTCAAGAGGGGAAGCAGTGTTACCAGCAAATTGGTCCAGGGTGTTGCTAAAGCAACCAGCCAGCCATTTGATGTAAGTTCAAAGCATTACTGTATTCTGATTTTTAAGTAAAATGTGTATTATCTTTGAGAGGTAACTACCTTCAGCTAGAATCTTAATTAGTTTTTTTCTTGCACACATTACAGTGTATCAGGGAAGGGCTTCCAGTCTGATCTTCTCTCAGCACAGATGGAGTTTTGCTTCTTGAATTACAGTATTGTAGACCCTAACAGTAATTATTTTCCAGTGCTTGATGCTGAATTACTGTGATACTTAAAACAGTTAATGATAATGTTTGTTTTGCAGGTTTCTGCGTTTAATGTTAATTACTCTGATTCTGGGCTCTTTGGGATTTATACCATATCCCAGGCTCCAGATGCTAGGGAGGTGAGTTGCTGATTATAATTTAAGCATTAACAACATAACCTTCAAAGTAGTGTTTTGATTTGAGATACTGACTGATTCGTCTTAAAAAAAAAAAAAGGAAATTTATATGATTTCCTGTTTAAGAATACTGCAAATTCAGTTATGACTTATCTCTGTAAGCTGGGAATAAGACTTGCTTTGTGGGAAGGACAGATATATAATATGAACTTAAGTTAATAAAATGTCTTGAATTGCTGATATCAGCAATTTGGCTTTTGTAAGCCAAAGTATATAATGAAGAACATTCTGTCCCTTGAAGCTGTCAGAACTGAGCACTTAGATGAAAAATGGTGAGACTGTATAAATTAATGCTGTGGTACAGTTAAAATCCACACTGGTTTTTGTGCATTTTTGGACATACATTGCAGTGGTTTTAGTTTTTTTATAAAACTGCTCAGAATTGTGTTCAGGCAGACAGTCCTTACGTTGTCAGCTGCTCTTCCCTTGAAGTTTCCAGATAATAGACGTATATCAGATAGTAGAAGTAACATGTTGAAATTTGATGTGGGAAGAAATCTTAAATGATTTAATTTTCCCCAGGTCATTAAAGCTGCTTTGAACCAGGTAAAGGCAGTTGCTCAGGGCGGTGTCACCGATGCTGATGTCACAACAGCAAAGTAAGTGTGTAAAGAATTCTCATGTGTGTAAAGGGAATTTTCTTAACACACAGCTACTTGTGAAACATGCAGACTATGTAATTATTTCCATGGGGAACTACTCACAGTCCTGCATTAAAACTGAGCCCCTGTCAATGTTCTTTTTGAAAGCTGTACTGATTCTCCAGTAGTGTCATTTCCTAATAAAAACTTGTAAGAGAAGTGTTAATATTTTCTGAAGACTGGTTCAATGTAAGAAATTAGCAAGTGTCAGCATGCTGTCATTTTAATCACACTCTGTAGTATTAAGATGTATTTGAATTAGAATCCTAAATTGCATTATTTAGGTAATTCCCTTTACAGTTACACTGAGCAATTCCCAAAACAATTATAATAAGCAATCTGTGCCATCTTCAAAGAAAAAGAGTAATGAGGGTCTGCAAGTGTAAAGCACTGAATTAGTGATGGTACACCAAGTGCTGGAAATACATGCCCCTAGGAATATTTGGGGGAGGGGGTCTCCATGTAGTGCTAAACTGCACTGAGCTTTTAAAGCTGCAGTTGTAAAAAAAAAAACAATACAGTACAGACTCAAGTAGCAAAATTAAATACTGTCTGTTGCATGTATAAAATACAAGACTCCATGTAAAACATAGTTACACAAAATATGACAGCCTAGGCATGATTGGTTCTGCCTTAGTCACTAGTAGCTAAATGGTGGATTCTGGACTTCTTATAGTGGGCATTATTTGTTTTGTGTGTTGTGGGTTCTGTGGGTTTTGGTTTTGTTCTTTTTTAACAAAGCTGCCTAGCATTAGGGAGTTACATGCAGTGCTGCTGTGGCTAGTTTTCTTTTTTTCTGGAGTTCCCTTTCTGGAATGGCTTCATACATTTCCTGTATTCCTCTTTTTCCTTTATTGACAAAAAAAAAAAAACCAAAAACAAACAAGAAAAAAAAAAGCCCTCACAACCTAAAACCCCAAACCCAGTCAATCCGAAATACCAAGCTACTTCATAATGAGATATTGGAATAAATAATTTTCTTTTTGTCTTCAGAATACACAAATAAGGTTTTCATATGTAGCAGTGATTCTGCACAAAACACAAGAACAAAACTCTTTTAACAAAACTGTTACAGGAGGAGCCTGAGCATTTACATTCACTGCTTGTCACTTAGGACAAAATTGCTCTGATTGCATCTGTTCTTGATGAGAAAATTAGATTTAAACTTGATAGTTTGTCTAACTGCATTAGTTACCACAGACAGAAACAAATCCTGAGCTAGAGACCTTCTGACTGTGTGGGGAGACAGTAGGTGTTCAAGTACCTGTCATTTTCATGCTTGGACTGTTTGTGGTGCCTCTTTCCTAACCACAGAATGCTTCCCTATTAGAAAAGGGAAACCTTTCAAAATGGAATCTTGAGAAGCTTAAAAGGACCAAAACCTCATTGTATTTATGGGGTGGTAGGGCAGGTAACAGCAGGGCTTACAAGCTTGCTCATTCTTGATGCTTTCTTTGATGGCAGAAATCAGCTGAAAGCCAACTATTTGATGTCAGTGGAGACCTCAAAAGGGTTGCTGAATGAAATTGGCTCTGAGTCCCTGGTTTCTGGCACTCACACATCCCCATCTGCTGCTGCTCAAAAAATCGACTCTGTAGCCACTGCTGATGTTGTGAATGTAAGTATGTGTCAGCATCCACAGGTGTTCCTCAATCACTGTGTCAGGTTTTCTATGGAAAACTGATGCTCGTTTCTGTGTGTTTATAAACACATATTCTGTCTTTAAAAATAGAAAAGGCAGCTCATTTACAAATCCCAGCTGGGTGTCTTTTGATGTCTTTACTTACTTTATTAACAGAAGACTCTTTAATACACTAAAACTAGTGTAGCTGGGAATTACGTAAAATTCTCATCTTCTTCTGAAATTTACCAAAACTGCCAACTAATAGTCATGGAAAACTTATTAGTTCCAGGTCAGGTGATCCTGTGTCAAGGTTTTTAGGATTCCTGAGTAGAATAATGGGTGTGTTTAATAAAACAATTAAGCTTTCAGTGATAAATTGATGTAACTTTGGTGCTACTGCGCATTATCTTGTTGCTTATATGTGAAGCTAATTTCTAAAAATCTTACCATAAAGAGAAATTCTGAGATCTAAAATTTGTTTTTTCACAGTCATTGCTTATTTGTATTGCAGCAACTTGCAGTAGCTTTAGTAGTAATGAGATACACTGTATTTTATGGTGTAATAATTACTCTAGGAATAACCATTTTTAGAGTTCATGCCTTTTATATCCAACTGTATCTGTCATTTCCGTTCACATTATAAAGTAATGAGCAGCTGCATTAGAAGCAATTAGATTTATAGAGTAAAAGGAGGATTGTTTACATGATGGTCTATTATAGTAGTGCCAAGATTTGTTCTTTGTTTTAGTAACTTGAAGCTGATGCTATGAGTAGCATCAACTCTGTTGTAGTGAATATTTCCTCATATCCACTTCCCTGATTTATTTTCAGGCTGCAAAGAAGTTCCTCAGTGGGAAGAAATCAATGGCAGCTTCTGGGGATTTGGGAAATACTCCTTTTCTTGATGAGTTGTAAAAACAAATCTGGGATGGATTTGATTCAAGATGGACATCAGCTCTAAGTCACTTATGTTCTAAATGAATTACTACTAACTTGTTATTTATGAATTCAGTTCTTTCAGAAAGTTAATCTGGAGTAATTGTGGGCTTGCACTCATCAAATAAAGTGCTGAGTTCATACATTTTGTGTGGAAGTTTTTTTTCACTGAAAATGGTATATAAAAGGCTGATAAATCTGGCTCTGTACAGGGGAGGTAAAAACCATAGAGCAAAAACAAGATGAGTTTTGGTCAATGTAAAAAAAGTAAATATGTAAAAAATGATCACCACAATGAAGGCAAATGTAGTAATTACCACTGGTTAGCCATATATTCTTGTATATTCAGGAAAAGTTCTTGATACATTGTCTCTACCATCCTTACATGAATTAAGTAAAGAGACTTGCCTTCAAACAAAGCTTGCAGTTCCTACTTGTCTGGGACTAGCAGAGATTTGTTACTCCATGACTTCTGCACAAGTAGCACTGGAAGAAGTCTTTGAGGGGATTAGCCATATATAGCTAATACATAATTGGAAACCTCATAGGACATAAATTTTTTGAAGTCTAGGCATATATTAAAAGAAAACAGATACAATACATCATAAGAAATTGAGGGTTTGAAGAAGCCAAGTTTTGAGCTGTTCTCAAGCAAAGCCAAGTCTTACAGACAGGATGCATGTGATACAGAAGGGCAGGAGGAAGGAGGTCAAACACCACTGCCCTGGAACGTAGGATTGCACAGTGCACCAGCATCACTGTGGAGTACAGCATCACACTGTGCCTACCCAAGTGTCTGGCCTGTATCAGGTATTTGCCAAATTCTGGATATTGCTGGTAACGTGAGTGAACTCACCACAGTAACTGTGAAGATTTATACTGAAAAGCATCCATGTCTATATCATCATCAGTACTGGACTCAGTGTCATCTTCATCCTCAGTGTTTTCACTCATACTGTGAAGACACAGCAATGCTATTACTTGAATATGCAGTAATTCCCAGAGGCATTTACTTAGCTATTTATGGGATCTTCATTTTTTTTCAAATGTTTGATATTAGTGGAGCTTCAGAATTGAAGAACTTGTCTTTAGAACAAACATTCCATTGTCCCTTGTATACTCTTTCCTTTGGTCTTTCTCTTTGCTCAGTCAGCATAAAAGCAAGCTCTTCTTTTCCTGCTCTTCAGCATAGTAAATGATTTATTTAAACATACAGGTTTAATATTTTGGAAAGCCCCTTGCTGTGTGAGCTTCCTTTCTGCTGTTCTAGCCTAATTATCTCATTTTAATACTTGTGTTCCTTTACCTACCTCTGAGGTTTATTTCTGTTAAAACTCTGTGCCTCAGGAAAACTTGGAGCTGCCTTGTAACCCATCTAGATTAATGCTACTGCCTATATGGACCCCTCTTATCACTGAGAGCAAGATATTCTTAAAAGCTGTTTGCCATGGCTCTCATGAAAAGTGCGGGTTTTTTTTCCTGTTTAATTTTAAAAATCCTAATCTTTAATCACTGTTGGGAGTTCAACTGATTAAGAAACAAATAAGATCAGCTACAAATGAACAATGTTTGTTACAAGTCTTCAATCCACTTCCATACTTGCTGCAGTAAATCAAACACATCACGTGCTGTAAATAATTTGATTCCTTGTAGCCTTTATTGAAAATGCTTTTGAAGCTTGCCTTCTTCAAATTGTTGCAAAAAACCCCACTTATTTTCACTGATGCATATTCTTAATATTCAATTATTAGCATTCTAATTATAGGTGGAGAAAAAAACCCAAAAAAAACATCAAACCCAAACAAACCAACAACCAAATCAGTATCATATTTATACTTCTGTATATCAAAGGGGTTTTTCCAGGGAATGGATGAATGCTATCACATCCTAAGAAAATAACAATAAAAAAGTATTTCGTTCAAATTTATGCTCCAGATTTTTCCACTGATTTTTATACTCCAATCAAAAGTGCAAAGCCTTTTTCCTAAGAAAAGGCTAAGAGCTCCACTTGATGCTTTTTATTTCATTAAGCAAGTAGATATTTCTTCCTGGTACTTGCAATTCTGAAGAAAGGACTGCCCAAACTATAAAGGCACTGCTAGGAAAATTGTTCTAATTTAAAGATATGCATTTCCACTGTACAGCCAGTAAATTCCTAAATTAGTTCATTACACTCCAGTCTTCACTTCATAGATTTCAATGTTAAGAGACAATTTCATGCTGGGAATTACCAAAGCACACTATCATCCCTGAACTGCAGTTCATGAGTTTAATGTAATTGGGCTGGGGACCCATGTGAAGCACTCACATTTACAGAGCTTTCAATTTCAAGTTTAATACAGGTGTCAGATGTTCCACAAGAAACCTTTAATAACTGGTAATAGTCTGCTAGTTCTGATACGGTTCATTTCAGGTTTAAAACATTTAGGAAATGAACACCTGTGTGGATTGTTAAAGCACAGAGATTAGTCTATTGCCACTTTGTAACTACTCTGTGTAATAAAGGGAAATAAAAAGCAAACAATAAGGCAAATTAATTTCAAGCCTTGTGAGGATTTGTGTTACTTGTAGAATGAAATTACTTGAACAATATTGCACTGAATAAAGAATGGTATTATTCAAGTCTAGTTGCTACATAAAGGTAATAGTCAAAATATTTTTTGGAAAAAATCTGCTGGTGAATAGGAAATCTGTTTTTGCTGGAGAACAATGTATAGACTTAAATCTTGATCTGATTATGGAACAGTCACCATAGCAGCTATTTTAAGATCACAGGTATTTCATCACAGTGGAATGCTGGCACTGAGCTTTATACAGTTTGTGCTAGTTTCTTTTCTCTGTAATTTTGAACTCAGTTTCTTTTGATCTCTGTAAGTGTAAATAAATCAGAGACAGGCTCAAAGCATAAATGCAGAACAAGGATATCTTCAATGCAATTAAATTTTAATATCACTACTGGTTCTTTTTACCTGGTTTCAGCTTTCCATCATTAACTGCAGAGCTTTTTTCTACAAGGCTTGTTATCTGGAGATATGGCCCACCTTGTACCATTGTGAGGCTGATCCTTGTTCATCCATCCCAGTCTCTGCCATCAATGCTGCAATCTGGCTGTGCTGAGAGAAGTTTCTCAGTGCTGTCAACAGCCCTTTGAAAAGTGAGAGGAAAACTTTACTAGCTGAAAGTGTGATATCATTCTTCAATAAAAGGTTTAAGGAGACATTTGAGAAGGTGCTGTCTCCATTCTTAAGTACCCAAACAGTTAAGGATGCCTCATCCTTAGTTACTTCCTTAGACTGGCATTGTGTGCTGTTGCTGCCCAAAGACTCCATAAGCTTACTTTCTGCAAATAAATACACAGAAAGTAGTTTTTACTAAGAAACTTATTTCTTAAAAAGTCACACATTTTGCCAAGAGAAGGAGCAACAGTGCTGTCACTTAAGTATTCATTACTAGCAGCTATATATTCAGGGAAGGTAGGGAACAGGGCACAAAATAACAGAACAGAGGAGTTTCCAGCTACTAAGGACTTCAAGAAAATGCAGCATGCCTATAGCAAATGGATTTTTTAAAATCACTATTTCTTCCATGCACCAATTTTTTCTGGTTTAGAGGGAATAATTTCAGCTATTTTTCATCAAAAGCCTTACAATTTTCTCCACCCTTAAGAAAATTTGTCAAGTATAGGCAATTTCTATGGGAGTTAAGTACAGGGCTTGTCCTCCAAATAACAAATCCTACCGATTGCTGTTGAATACTTTAGGATTACTGATATCTCCATTTTGTTTGTACAGTCTGCCATCTATGTAAAATACTTACATAAAAATAAATAGCACAGGCAATCGCCCCCTTGGTTTCCTGGTATGTTCCACATAGACCAGTTGTGCTGCTCTGGAAAAAACAGGTGGGTGTTCACTGTTGGAAGGAGAAAAATGGAAACTATTAGATATTTTCCAAGTACCTGTAGATGTGGGGGCTGTTTGGTTCGTTTACTTCAACATTCCCATACCAGAATGACAGTATCAAAGGCACAGAGCTACTGTGGCCAGACCGGGCTGCTTTCCCACATTTGGTGCATTGTTCATTTTCTGGCTACGGATTCTCACAGTTCTCTGTAGCTGAATCCACTAAAAAGCATGCCATCAAAAACGGCTGTATTTGGGTGAGATTTCCAGTCACAATTAATTAGATTTCCTTCCAAAGACAGGGCACAGACACAACGCTGTGCAGCGCTCCTGAGGGGCTCCACAGCCGCCAAACCTCAGTCTCTCCACGTCCCCTGCTCCCATCAGTGCTACAGAAGCAGCTCTGCAATTTCAGCTCATGCCCAGCCGTGCAAAGGGATAAAGAGCAGGGACTCGAGAAACAGAAAGCAGTTTTTTTGTGGTGAACACAGACCTGTGATCGTTCCCCAGCTCTTGGTGCTGACCAAGAGGCTCATCCTCGGTTCCAAAACACCTCGGGGGATCGCGATGCATGAGGGCCGCGAAGGGCAGGGCAGTGTCGGGGCTCCCGGGCCCGGGGCAGGCGGGCACCAGGCCCGGCGGGGTCCCGGGCACCGCCCGCCCCTCACGGCAGCCCCGCCCCGGGCGCCGCCCGCCCCGCCCCTGCCCGGGCCACACCCACCGCCCGCTCCGCGCCTTCTGGCCAGCCCCGCCCCCAGCGCAAACCCCGCCCACCCGGCGCGAAGCCCCGCCCTTTCCACCCAGTCGGCCCCGCCCATCAGAGACAGGCCCCGCCCCGCTCTGCCCAGGGAAAGGCACCGCTGCCCCGGAGCTGCCCCGCCCCACCCGGCCGCGGCCCCGCCCCCCGGGAAGCCCCGCCCCGCCCGGGGCGCGCGCCGGGGAGCGCGGGTTCCCCTTCCGGAGCGGCCGCCGCCCCCCCGCCCGCCGGGTTCGCTTCCGGCGCCGTCCGGGCTCCGTTCCTGCCGCCGCCGCCGAGCGCGGCGCGGGGCCCATGGAGCCGCGGCCGTGAGGCGCCCCCGGCCCGGGCCCGCTGCGGGAGCCGGGCGGAGGCCGGAGCCGGGTGCCGCCGGAGCCGGAGGAGATGGACAAACTGACCATCATCTCAGGATGCCTCTTCCTGGCTGCCGACATCTTCGCCATCGCCAGCCTGGCGAACCCGGACTGGATCAACACCGGCGAGTCCGCGGGTGAGGGCGGCCGGCGGGGGCTGCGGGCGGGCGGGGTGCGCGGCCCCGGCGGGGCTGCCCTCAGGAGCCGGGGGAGCCCAGCCCGGGGCTGCTCCCGGGGCAGCCGGCGGAGCCAGCCCCCGGAGCCAGCCCCCGGAGCCAGCCGGCAGAGCCAGCCCCCAGAGCCCCCGGTGTCGCCTCCCGGTGTCCCCGGGGTCCTGCCGAGCCCCCCTTCCCTCGCTCCGGGAAGGCGAGGGCCAGGGCAGCAGCCCTGCTGTGCCTCCCAGTGCCGTCACCTTGGACAGGGAACTGAGATCTGGCTCCGCTTACTTTGCGGCAGGTTTGGAGTCTTTCGTGCTACACTGGCGTTTCCTTTGTTGCAGGGAAGTTCTTGCTTCCCTACGTCTTTTTTTTTTCCTCCCAGAATATTTCCTGCATGCTGATTTTTATCAGCTTTTAAGCCGAGATCCCATGTGGTTTTTATTTTAGAGTGTGGCATTGTTTGCTTTAAAAGAACAAGGGTTTGGGCATCTGTCTTTTTGCTAATGATGTAGTTGTCTATGAACAGTTTCTTTCAGTCCATTGATAAAGACCTGCATGTTCTGATCAGTGGAGCAGGGAGAGAGCAGGAGGAGGGCAGCTCTTTGATCTCATGTCCCAGAGGAACCCAAAGCTCCCTGTCAGGGAAGGAAGCCATCCTGACTGCAAACAGATTAAACTAACTTACCCACTTCGACTGGCCACAGGAGCCGAGGGAGCAGCATGGAACTGTGTCAGGGAGGTTTAGGCTGGGTGTCAGAGAGTGATCAGGCACTGACCGGGCTCCCCAGGGCAGTGACTGCACGTTACACCTCTGTGTGTTCAGCAAGTGTCTGGACACTGCTCTCAGGCACATGATTTTTGGGGCTGTCCTGTGCAGAAACAGGACTTGGACTTGATGATCCCTCTAGGTCCCTTTCAGCTCAGGAGATTCTGTGACTTTTCCTAAACTTATGATTTCCAAGGAAAAATAAAATGCTTGGGAAAATGCTTCCACAGGTTAGTACAGAGAAAGCTGGCCTGGCTGTAAAGACTTTTGTCATAAATTCTTGCATAAATTCTGCTTGAAAATTTTTCTTCATCTGGCTTGCATCTTCCATGCCTAGTATTCAATGCATGTGAACTGTTGAACTGATTAAAGTTGTGTCATATTTCCTTTATTCTAATGAAGTGGAGTATTAAAAGCTATTTGGGGTTGGTGACTGTACTCTGACCAGACTGTACTTATGGCTTATTTGATTTGCTTCTAATTACCTAGTCTAGAACCCAGACTTTTCTACATGGTTCAGAGGAAAGGAACGAGTCCCTTCCCAAAGTGCAGCCCTCAGGAACTCCCTGGGTGACTTCACCATTCCTCCTGTAGCTAATTGTGATGATTTTCCTGCCTATGGCTAGATAAAATAGCTGGTTCTTTCCTCTTACAATTCCACCCAACAGCAGTGCTGCGGTAATGAGCCTTTCTTCAGGGGCTTAAAGTCAAATAAAATAGTATTCATTTCAATATTTAAATATGTCTTTCTGAAGTCCTGCCTCGTGTTAGCAGATCTTGTGCAATGTGTAGGTTGTTGGATTCTCTCTGCATGTATAGAAAGGAGATAACAAAAACTATTCTGAAAAAAGTGCTTATGGAAGAAACAGTCCTTTGGGAACTAAGCACAGTCCATTATGTTATTTTGTAAAGAAAAAGGTTTTCTATGTCTTTGTGATACAAAACTTGTGTCCTAAAATATTTTAAGCAGCAATCATTATTTCTTTACTTAGTGGATGTTTCCTTAAGAATCATCTGCCATTTCTGAGGTGCAACTAACAGTTTAATTAGGCTGGCAAACATGAAATCTGGATTTTTTCTGAGGGACTTCAGCAGTCAAAGAATGTTTTGACAGACCTAAGCCTTTTTTTTTTCTTTGCTCTGTGTTGAAGCCAAAAAAATTGTTGTCTTGTAAAACCATAAAGGAGAGCTAGCTGCCATCCTTAATGATTCTTTTGTAGATTTTTATTGATACAGGATTCAGTGCAGTACTATAAGAGTTGTGCTTAAAGGCAATACAAATGTGTATTTCTGGTGCTTAGACCTCCTAAAATGAATGATTTGTCCAAACTGTAAATAAAGGAAGTGTGGAGATGCCCACTGAACCAAGGACTTCCTGTAGTATTGAATTATGAGGTGGATGCTTTTATGAGTGCCATTCATTACCCAGAGACTGCTGGGGAGGTGTGGCACAGGGGGCACAGCCCTGGTGGGCACAGCCCTGGTGGTGAAACCTGCCCCAGCTGCTGGTGACATTCAGGGACTCTCAGCACACTACTGTGCTTGGAGCACATCCAAGGCATCCAGCTTCCATATGTGCCACTAAGAAGCAGGGTTTTTTTGGAGCATCCTTCACTCAGCTGGTGAAAGGAACTGTTTGGTAAAAGAAAATATTTCTTCGCTTTATCTCTGTGTTGTTAGGTTCATCTCCTGTGGGAATTATTCAAGATTCTGCTTCTACAAGCCTGGTACTGAGGAGGAAGGGGAGTAAGAGTGTTTCTCTGCTTGGCTGCTGTCCTGGGGGTTCTGAAAGGCAGCGTGGAGCAGCCTGCTCTCCTCAATACTGCAGCTGTTAGAGGATGGCAGGGAGCAGAGGTCTTGGCAAACCTGGGAAGGCAGCACTGCATTGGCTCATTCAGAGCTGTTTACAGCCACTAAGGTTGGGAACCTGGGCTTGTGCTTCAGGGAAAAAAAATCTGATTTGAATGCTAAACAATATGTACCTCTTACTCCAGAGATAGTGATGAGTTTCAGCTAAATTGGATAGCAAAATAAATCACTGGCTTTAATGCTTCTCTGAAAAATGGAGATAGTTTTCAATATTTTTTAAATCAATATAGAAGGGCTGATTAGTCTCCTAAATCTTACTCTTAAAGATAAGTTTTATAGTCACTTGAAAAATGTTGGCTATAGAAATTTCTCCCCAGCAATTATCAGCAAAGGATTGCAATTGAGATTATTGAAGGTCTCAGATGCTTATCTGTCCTTAGGCCAGAAGAACTACACCTTTGTGAACACGGGTCCTAGTCTCTGTTGGACACTTTTTCTTTATGTAGTTTTGTAAGAATTGTTCATTAACATGGTTCATTAACTTGGTTTCAGATATTTCATACATCTTTAAGGTGGTAAAGGAGGGATGAAAATTAAATGGATTTTTCTCACAGTGAGCTCTATTGAGGTTTTGTTATTCGTGCTGTGCAAGTACAGAGCACTGATAACTCCAGTCTGGAAACCAGTGGCTGCTCAGTATTCTTGCACTGCCTGCCTTTTCTTATCAAACTGACGCTCTGTGAGAAATAAGGACAGAGTTGGCTTTAATTTCAGCCAATGCCTAAAGTGTCACTGATTTCAGTAGGAAGGAATTTTGCTCCTGTATCTCTACACTTCTGCAAAGAACTTTATAAGCTGATAGTTTTGTTTCCATATGTTCCCTTTTTTTGTGTGGGAGGGTCTTTAATGATTTTGATATTTTGTCTTCAGTAGGGGAGGAAGGGGGATAGAAGCAGCTCTAGCTTCAGCTCTCAACTCTTTTATAGGAAAAATGGTGTGAATAGTATGCACAGTTGAAATTAGAGATGTTAAAAGCTGTATGTGTGGGGGGATTGACAATTTGAAATGCTTTTATGGGGTTTAGGATAGGTCAAGTAATTCAAGGGAATAATTTAATCAAGTAAAATCTCCCTTCAGAAAGCTAAGCTATCAGTTTGTTTATGTGGCTTAGTCATCCCTTCCTATGTAGCATGATTGTTCATTTGATTCCAATTTACAGAACAACGTGTACCCTTTTTGTAGCAGTCATTAAGTTAACATGGATGTCAGGATTTAGGGGTGCTTGACTGATGGGTAACTCCTAAAGCAAGGATATATCACACCCTCCTGTGTGATCCACAGGGAGCACACAGTAGAATGTTGTGGCCAGGGCACTCAGCATGTGCCCAGCTGAGCTGAGCTGGGCCATGTTTGTGTTCAGCAGAGCTTCCAATTTCATCTTGAATCTCTGATAAAAGTATCAAGGTCACTTGTGTTAGGAGTTATGCTTTTCATTTAAACTGCCTTCTGTATCTTGCCATGCAGTAACAGTGTGATAATGAATTGTAAATCTAGAATATAACATTTGTTTAAAATTGACTGTTTACCAGTGCTGCCTTTCTATGTATCTTCTAAAGTGCTGTGTGTAGTTCTTGGGGTTTGCATACTCAGTTACTTTTTTATTTGTGAAGGATGATTTCAGATGCAGTGGTCTTGCAGAAGAGCAGGCTCTGTGCAGCAGGCCATTCCTCCTGAGGCAGTTAACTCCCTGCTCCTGTGGAATAAGTTGTCTAGTACTTAGTGGAAAATTACTGATGTTCACTGTTATTCCTCTGCATGTCATAGCTCTTCCTGGGGAATTTTGTTTCACGGTTCCAGCAGGAACTGTAGCTTTGTTGGGATCAGCTTAATGAGCTATCACAGGTAAAATGACCAAGCAATGATTCCTGGCTCCTGCTGAGCTTGAGACCACTGAAATATTTTTCTGTAATTGGAGCACTGACTATACATGGCATAAACCCAAGACCACATGAAGGCGCTCAAATGAACTAATACTTCTAACTAGAATAAAACAGATAAAGTAAATAAAGTATCCACAACTTAAAGAGGGTGTAAACTTGAGTTCCAGCTGGCATTATTGTTCTAAATGAAGTTGTCTGCTCAAAAAGTAGTGATATGTAAAAGTCAGTATGACATATTGCCAGTGGCTTCTGCCCTTTAGGGCCTGTGCTGAGAGACTTCATGTACCATGCTCCCCTGAGGACAGGTCATGGTGGAGAGCAGCCACTGTGCTGCCCTCTGAAGGAGATAGTGTTGTTTCTGTGATGTGTGGAGAGCTGGCTTTTCAAAAACTGTCTGTAAAAGGGTTCTGGTGATCATTTGTTAAGCACCTTGCAATATACTCAAAAAACACAGTATGCATCTCCCAGCTCTTCTCAGTAGAAAGTGATGGGACATGATAGGAAGCAATTCTACAAAATTACTTTTTCCTAATGTTTTTTGTGCTATCATGTAGTGACTGTGACAGGAGAAGTTATTTGCCCTTTCATGAACCTGTTTGGATTGCATGCTGAGAATACAAATAAAAGGAGGATGATACAGAGAATGAAGATTTATGTACCATCAGGTCCTAGAGGTGAGTGCTGAAAAGCAATCTCCCAAGCCATCTGAACATCAGAGTGTTAAAATTAGATTGTAGGACATAATTTTCAGGAAAACACATTTCTCTGATGGATGCTCCCAGGTGTGTGAGGAAGGAGGGAAAGGTGATGCTGGGTTGTAATGTGTTGCTGATCCCCACAGTGAGGGATGAGGACTTCCTGCTCCTGAGATGCAGGCCCTGCCAGCAGCACTTGCATTTCAGAGAATTTGCCAATGCTTTAAAAACAACAATAACAAACCCAAACAAGAACAAGATTCTAAACCTCATATCATGTGAATACTCTAATAAGAGTGCCCTGTTAATGGGTCTGCCTGGACTGGGAGGGTCAGTGCCATCTTTAAAAGGAGCATTTCCATTCCACTTTGTGTCTGTAGATGTCTTTCAAGTGGATGTAAAAATGTGACAAAGCAGAGTGTTTGAATTGTGCTTGGGTTCTGTAATCGACCAGGCCTTAAGGCACAAGAAAAATCAATAGAAAGGCATTGTTGTAATGGATTAATTTTGTGCTTACTCAACCACTCAGCAATTAAACATATGGAACTATTTTATGTGTAGGAAGAATCTCATGAAAGAGAGCTGTGTCAGCCTGGTTATTTGAGCTTGCCAGAGAAGACATGCGAGAGCCGATTGCTTTTGTCCATAGAGGAACTGATGTTTTACATCTGCTTTTTAACAAATACAAACTCGTGCTGCTCCTGTTAGATGCATGTTTTGTTTTCTCTTTAGCATACAAAAAGGTACAAAAGTGTTAGTTTGCCTTCCACCAAATCCTGTTGAATTCCTCACTCTCTAATGAGAGTCAGGTAAGAAATACCTGATTATAGAGTACAGATCTGGGAGCCAGTAACCTTCAAATACAGCATCTGGCATGGCTGACTTTGGATTTTGGCAGGTTATTGTGGTAGTACCCCACTTTCTTCCTCTGTAAAACAGAGGTGGTGTCTTTATCACAGAACTTTTATTAGCATTGGTGGCAAAGTTTTAATTTAATTTTGTTTTTAACTGTTGTTCCCTATCACAGCTTTACTTTATTAAACTAAGGGGAGCAATCACAGAATAACAGGCATTTAATTTGGCTTTTCTAATAGTAGATGCTTTGGATAAGGTATTTGACTTTCAGATATTTGGAATAACCTTTTTATTTACTTACCAGTAGTGTGCACAGTTCCTACAGAACTAAATTCTATTCAGTATGTGCAGATACAGATTTGTTTTCTGTCCATCCTGTGCTTTACTCAAGAAGTATGTAACTGTAAAGCTGCTTTATACACAGATGGTTTGTCTGTGGGAAAGGTGCCTTGTTGAAACTTCAGCTTTGTGGCTTCAGGAAGTTACCTGACTTTCCTCTGTTTTGAAAATCAACTTAGACCTGATTGGAAAGTGTGTGTATTACATTTTTTGCCACAAACTTACACTGAAATCAACACAAGAGCAACTTAAATGTATGAGTCTTAACAGTAAGGATTCAATAGTGTGTACTGCAAAACAAAGATGTAAAATTGTTTGAAATAATAAAAAAAAAAGGAATCCTGTTAATGGCTGGGGCTTATTAAAAACATTTGTATTGTTAGTTTCCAGCCAGCACTTACATGTGAGCAGCATTATGTAAACTCCATTTGTACTTTTGCCAAAGCAAAGAAGATCAGTAGGTCAGACTTTTAAGCTTGACCTACTTTTTTTTATAGGTACTTCACAACAGCTCAACTTTTCCCCATTTATTTTCATGCTGTGAATTGTGTAGGATTTTCATCTTAGACAGGAGTTCTTCACCTCGTTCTTGAATCCTTTTCCAGCAGTGGTTGAGACCTTTGTATTTCAGAAGAATGTAACTGGAGTGACTCATGGATGAGGAAGTATATTGAACTTCACAGAGAATAAATGCTGCTATCTATTGTAGAAACAGATACAAAATGATGTTTGTTGTAAGGTAGAACAAATACAATATGAAGGCTGTTTTATTCTTCTACAAAGTTATTTGGGAAAACTATAAAATTATTTAAAATTTGTAGTTCATAGAATTTTAAATTTAAAAATACTTTTCCTATTACCTGGTTGTAAGTTATTATTGTAATTCAAAGTGCCTACAAATTTAGTAATTGACAGAGTTTTTTATTAGTAAGGCTTGTATGCAGGAAAAAAATTCTTTGATAATTTTGCAGCAATCCCCTTATGTATGCTCCAGCTGCTTTGTTCAATTTCACTTTTCTTCCCCAAGCCTCTGACTGATGGAGATAGACACAGATCTGAGAAACTGGAGATATGGCCAAGAAGAGGATCTGTGCAGGGTACGTGTCTATTTTAAGGAGAAGGGAAACAAGCCAAGACTGGCAAAGCATTCCTACTGGCCTGATTCTGTAGGGATCTATATGGAATCAATGGTCAGGTTATATCCCTTCCCAGTGTGAAGCTTTTGGCTCTTCCTCTGATACAGTTTTAGTTCCTGTCTGATGTATTGTCTAGTATACATATTTTAAACCTTGTGAGTAGAGTTGATGACAAGAGTTTGGGCTCTCGGGTACCCTAGGAAGTGTCTGATTGTGATGGTTTGTCTGTGGGGTGGGCTAATCCAGTAGGAAATACTTGCTGCTAACAGTTTGAGGTTCAAAATTCACAGTGTGTGTGGAGCCTGGTTCCTGGTCTTTGAGCAAAACATACTCAGTGTTACATCTGGGTCCTTGGGGTGATCTAAAATGCTCCCTTGTGAGGTCGTCAGCAGCCTCCCAGTGATTCACTGCAGCATTCAAAGCCAGCACAGCCCAGTGCAATAGGCAACAGTTGGCTGCTCCCCAAAAACCTCATGGTAGCTGCAGTTCTATGCCATAAATTACAAAGCACTTTGGGATCATTAAGGATGACAGTCTCTCAAGGTGTGGTGATTAATACCCCACTTGGATGTTTAAATACTTGTCCAGTTGAAGACAGTTCACATTTGGCCTTGATGGTGGGCAATTCTTTGTGCCATTGTTTGCACACTGCATTAAAAGGGCTGGGCTGTCTCTAAGCTTGGTACATCCAAGAATTTAATAATCAAATGACAGTGTACATAGACAGTAAAGTCAGCTAGGTTATTTCTGTAGTGCTCATCATGGAGCCAGCTTCCCAGTTTGTATTCTTGCAGTTCTTAATCCTGGGCTTTCCTTTCTTTCTCCCAGGTTGTTCTGAAGTGGTTTCCACTTCTCTTGCTGTGACTACTTTCTGCTATTGGCAGCAACTATAATTTAATTATAGTTTAAGGAATAGCTGTGGGATCAGAACAGGACATATGATCATTCAGTGTACCTCAGAACTGCTTTGCTGTGAATACTTCAGAAGGGCTGCTTTGAGCCTAGATTCTTTGTACTTTTCTCAAATGGATGGCATATGTAGTAAGTTCTGCAGTAAAATCTTGTATACAAGGAAATGAGAGGGATCCTGACTTCATTGATAAGCAGGGCAAATGTAAAGTAAGAGGGAATGGTTTCGTCTGTGACTTCATTAGTGTGAGCTTAAGGTATCAAACATTAAAAACCTCTAATTGTAATGTCTCTATTCCAAAGTAAAGTGAAGAAAATTCATAAAGGACTGTCATGGGCTTCAAGTTTCCTGAAGAATGACTTCTGTATAGTGGGTGACTTGTTTGACTTAAAATTTGCTTTGATATATTTGGTCTTCTCTATACGAAATAGAAATACTCAAAATTGAGCATTAAGAGATATTTTTTTCTCAATCATAGACAGTAATCCAACAGTATTCCCACAGTCAGTGAAAGTGTCAGCTCCAGAACTGCAACAGTGGAAGAATCTGATTTCCTTTCTTGTAGAGGAGAAAAGGCACTGCTGCTTCCTTGTGCCTGTTGATGTGAGGAGCATTGTAGGCGTTTCATGCTGTGGGGGAAGAGAAGTCACAAGGGTGAAGAAAGAACTTTTTTATTTTCCTTAGGTTGAATTGCATTCTGAAATGGATTGTGCACCTAAATTTGTGTGTTAATGATGTGCTCTCCATCGTAGAAACTTGTGGGAAGAAGCATGTTTCACTTTGTTTTTTAAACCCACACTTAATTCAATTTAAAAACTATGCAACAAGATTGTACAGGAAACCTGAAGAGAGTGAAAGGCCCAAAATTTCTAATGTGGTCCCATAAATTCTTTCAGTGGAATACTGCTGGGTCACTCTGCAATTGCAAGAAGCACCCTGAAGTTTAATACATGAAAAATGGTGAAATAAAGAGAGTAAAGGCCAGAAGTAGCAGTTGCTGTTTCACAAACAGAAGTCTGTTGACATATGCCCAGTGTAATCTGAAGTAAATGTTCCCTGTAAGCTGATGTTCAGTAAGATGAAGTTGGTGATAAGAACAGAGGATCTCTTGGTTGTTTATATAAAATCTAAAATTAGAGTGAATCTGTTTCAAAACGTCAATATAACAACTGTATAAACATCTGTTAACAGATACATCCTTTGGAGCACTATATAACATCTGGTTGCTTTTCAAGAACAGTCCTACTTGCTCAGAAAGGACTGAGCCTTGTTGTTTCAATAAAATGGTATTTCACTTCAGTGAAGTGCAAATTTAACTTCAGGAATGGTCTGTCTTCTCTTATACGAGCAAAAAAAAAGAGAACTCTCCAGACTCTTAACAGTCTATTTTTGTAGATGCCAAATTGTGATAAGGGAGAAAGTGTTATCACCACACAGACAGCACCTGTTAATTGCCTAAATAATTCAAGCTTAAATTATGCAGACTGCTAAAACAAGGACTTGCCCTAGCAAAAGCAATAAGAAAATGCGTACTTCAGGATAAATCCTGATTATGCTTCCTGCACTCCTATTGTTCTTTGTTTTTAATGTTTTTGTTGTGATGGGAACAGCAAGTAAATGCCTAAATTTGAGAAATATTATTGCAGAAGAAAGTTGGAGTTTGGTTTGGTTTATTTTCCAGTTTGCTTTTTGTATTTGTGGGGGCTTAAAATGTTAATTAGTCAGGAAACTGTGTGCCAGCAGTCCTGAAGGACAACTTTGTATGTAGTTCAGCTATATCTCAGTCTGTCTTTCAGCACATAAAGTGTTACTTGTAGATAATAAAATCTTGGCCCTGTACCTAATCCCTATTTGAAGTGCAGTTTAACCTATATTCCCAGTTGTTACCAGCATGTCATACACAGATTTGGCAACAGTTAGAAAGCACCTTTAGGAACAAAAGCTACGGTTAAGTTTTGTTTTACTTGAAGTACTGTTCTAGTTGCAATGAAGTACATTTTTTTGAGTAAATAGGTGCTGTTCTTCAGTTGATAAAAGTGCCTTGTGAAAAAAGCAAGTCTGGTAGACAAAGACAGGATCTTGTATATCCCCAGCAAGTATAGTGTTGGTAACCTGTGTGTCTGTCTTGCAAGACCAGAAATGTGCTTAATCTTTCCATTTTTTCTAGTGGTTTTAATGAAGGATTACTTCTACCTGCAAACCTCCCTTCTCATGTCCTCTTTGCTATAAATACAATCCTGCCAGCAGTTATGTGCTGTAAAGAAACTGCCACAATCGTTAGTACATTTGGTTTGGACTTTGAATGTTCTGTTCTTTATTTAGCATAGTCTCTTGTACTTTCTGGTAATCTGTGCCTAAAATATTCTGTCAGCAGTGGACCAAGAGAGAGTTATGCTCAGGTGTAGGCAAACACTGAAGCACATAAGGTATATTTAGGCTGTTTACAGAACAGACACTGAAACTTTGCAAATGTGTTTGTAACCATATAAATGCCAAAATGCATTTCAACACTTCTCTTTTCACCTTCACCACTGGTGATTCATGGAGGAGCCAGATCAGTGGGTGTCCTTGGAGCATGTCTGATGCAAGCTGAGATCAGTGCAAAGCACAACAGTTATGTCTGACAGAGGAAGATGATCCTTATTCCTCATGAATTTAATTTGTTAAGATGCACAGGCAATCTTGAAGTCAGAGCCAGGACCTGAATCTTCCCTCTACATTGAAGGCTTTTCTCATTATGGTAGAGAAGTTGCTTTAGGCTGTAACTGGGAAGGTTGAGAGTTATTTTCTCTCCATGAATTAAAAGAGGGAGAACAATAGAGTACTGTAGTTGGTATGGTTTGGGAAATTTGGTGTATCTGTCCTGATCTGCTTGAACACATCTAATAAGTTTATAACTCAGCTAACTTGGGGAAATTATGCTTTTGGATATGCAGGAGTTAAAAATGGAGGGCTCTGAAGTCCAGTTGTTGCCACTCTGTGAACACACCATCTTGTGAAACACCTGAACTACTGCACTGTGAGATCCAGAATTTCTGTGTTGTTCTGGTTGTGTTGTGTTGTACCACATGGCAAACCCTGGTGCTACCTTTGCTGTCCCAGCCTGGCCAGCTCATGTCACTGGTGATGCAGCCCCAGAGACCTGCACATCACCCTTACACCTGCAGGTGCTGAGCAGAGCACTTCTGAGAAGGTTGGGGCAGGGTTGTGTGCTGTACTGGATAAAGAGGTATCATTTTACAGCTCTGTCTGAAGCCAAACATAACTAACTGTTAAAAAGAACACAAGCTCATCAGATGTTAAATGGCAGAACAGCTGTGGGTGTCATAGCTTGTGGCTTTCAGCTGAACATATGGCATAAAATGGTGTGGCTGACTCAAAAATCATTTTTAAATATTGACACTGCCTTTGATCTTTCTTTTTTTAGTCAGTGAATTTTGTCAATTTTGAGTAGCTCTACTTTGGTTGGAGGAAAAATGGAAATAACTAGATTCTTTGTTTGTGTTTTATACTAAATAAAACATTGCTTTCTTATTTTAGGAAAGTTCTCTCCTTTTTTCCAGGCCCTTGCCACTTCAGAAACTGTAAAGATTCTAGTCACTGACAAAACTATTTCGTTGTGAAAATGCTTATAGTGTTAGAAAATAAACAACCAGAAGAATGCAGCTTATTAGAGATCCTTTTAACCAACATTTAATTAATGCTGTCTTCTGAAGTAGGAATGAAAACCTTCTTCTGAAAGAAAGAATACCTTCAGCACAGGCAGACTTCTTGGCTCTGATATGTGAGAACACACAGCCTTTGTTGTGTCAGGAGAGCTGTTCCTGCATTAGTGCCCGAGGGTAGCTCTTAGAGAGTCTGGTGATCCATCAAAAAAAAAATCTAAAAAAGAGAGGGGTTGCAAAATTAAAAAAAAACATTAAGTAGACTCAATACACAAGCAGCAGGGCACTGAAAGTTACTAGAATTCAGAAATAAACTCATTTTTATTAGTCCAAATGTCTGCAATTTAGGGATCTCTTAGAACTAATGTATCATAATGATTGTCATCTGTAGTAATAAACTTTTCTAATATGTGTAAGTCTTTCTCAATAGATGGCCCCTGATTTTTTTTTTCTCTTTGGGAAAGGAAGAGGGAGGGCAAAGACTGTGGGTGTTGTGTAGGGGGGATTTGGTTTGCATTAAGCATGCTACAAACACAGAATTGAAAAATTTTGAGGCAATTTGGCACCAGATGTTCTTCAGCAGCAAGGCAGGGGCTTTTCTGCTAATATACCACAACTGTTTGGACATTGGCTTTAGACTTTAAAATTTGGAATTCTTCTCATTAAATTCAGTAAGATTACTAAGGAGTACCAAAAATGGTACCTAATAAGTTCAGTTCTCTGGAAATTAGATTGTTAAATATAGAGAAATTGGTAGGTTCCTCATAGTTAACATAAGCTGCGTTTGAAGCCAGGAATATTGCCTCACCTGTATGAATATTTTTAAGAATACTTTGTTCCTGAAGCAAGTAAACATCCTTTACATCTCTAGAGCAAGAAGGATGATCCATTTCAAAGTTTGGAAGGAAGAGAGCATCAGATATGAGAGAAGGGGATAAATAGAGTAGAAGAGAAATAACATGCTGTATAACATAATTTTACAACAAGGACTCTTACAACAAGGACTCTTACAACAAGGTTCTTAAAAGAGGCCCTCTAGATGTAATAGCAACTTGACAAGTAAATCTAGGTCTTTTTTAAAAACTGACTTTTTAACATAGTATAAATATTTTTTAGCTGTTTGCTTCATACCAATAGAAATCCAGTGGATATATGAATTGATCTTACATCTTGTCTTCTTCAAGGTGAGAAACTCCAAAGCTTTTTTTCCCAGGGTTATGATACCTATTAGATGATTCAAGAGACAAATTGGAGTGAAGGCCAAAAGTATAAGATTTGGCATATAAAAGGTGGGAAAGATAATTTCTAATCTGTTTGTTTTGAACTATTCTATGTTCTGTGCCTTTGCAGCTGGTCCTCTGTTATTCTTTTCAGCCTTCCTGTAGATCATCCTTTAACATTCATAAATCTTATTTTAGTGAGTCTTGGTTTCCTGTTAATCTACTACCTGAACAAACTACTGGAACATCCGTGGTGAAAGAATCAATCTGTTCTGCTACATCCTGAATACTGTACGTGCATGGTAACCTCAAGGTTATTTTAGCAGCATAAGTGCTAAAGAGCATCTACTCAAACTACCTCCATCCCTCACTAAAGAGGTAATTATTTTTGTAAGAACTGTGCCAGACACTGTATTCTCATACTAAATTAGAGACTGGCAGTTGATCTTATTTTTTATTATTTTATATAACCTTTATACCTGTCCAGGTATATCTCAGTTACTGTGTTGTCCTACAGTGACTGAAACAAAAATGTGGAAGACCAGGTGTTCCACTTGCATACAGTTACTTAGTTGCAGTTAATGATGTGTATGTGCTGTTTTTTAAAATGCTCTGATATGATGCTGTTTGAGGCTATAAACTTTTAAAAATTGAATTAGTGGGTCAAGGTTGAAAATTGAGATGATGACTGTAATTTACAAGGCTGTAACTGTAAACACTTACAACTGTGAACTGTAGATCCAGAGTAATTTTGTGAGCTGTGCCTGTGGGCCTCATTCAGTGGGACCTGACATTCAGAGACCCCATGATTCTGTTTGATTCTTACAACATGGGCCTTGCTGTACAGGATCTGGTGGTTTTCCCCACATTGTTAAATCTTTTTTCCTCCTTTATTTTGCAAACCAGCAGGATGCTGTTATCTTTTTCCTCTTCACACCAGAGGAGGTGCTTATTCTAAAGAGGCATAACTTTTCCCCTAACCCCTACAATGCTTATTCTGAGCATGGCTAATCTCATAAGAGGGTACAGGGCCTGATTTCTAATCAGTTTTGCACTGGAAAAGTAGAATTAACTGTATGGAGTACCTCCAAGACTGTGGTAGGGAATGATCAGTACTGTCAGTTCCCTGGATTTTGGGAAAGGCAGAAGGGAGAGCCCTCTGTTTCCAAGAAACTACTACCTAGACTATAGAATTCATAGAAATTTTGCCCAAAATAAAATACATATAAATAAACCTAAAGAAGTCATTCTCTCTTCCCCCTTTGTACAGCAACATCCCTTCAAGTGCCTGTTGCAGGAAAATAAATTCCATATGTTAAGAATGGGAAACATCCCACTTCAACTGCCAAATTCCTTTGATGACTTTGAAAATGTTCTTCTTGGAAGTCCCTCCTCTTTGTTTCCTATATGGGTAGGTGCATTGGAACTGTTCTTTCCGTGCTGTGTTGTTTGTTCCTCTCAGAAATTCCTCGGCTTCGCTTCACTCACATTGAGAGCAGTCTTCTGTCAGAGAGCTTGGTTGCAGGCAAGGAGCAGCAAACATGTTAAAGGCAAGCTGGCCAATGCCAACTTGATGGTTATCCTTAACACTGGTGCCTAGAATTAGTCTGCCATGACCAAATCACCGTGTCTTCTTTAGACCTTTCAAGTTTCCACTTGGATGGGCAACAAGCTACAGCTCTGCTTATTGCTGGAGCTTGTTCCTCTTAGGTGGACCTGCACCTTTTCCCATTCAAGTTTGTAATCTGAATAGAACTTAGAAATTTTCCAAAACCAAGCTGTCCTTGTCTGTGGCCCAGTGGGAGTTACTGGGAATGGCTTAACTGAGGTGCCCTTAACTTCACATATGTGATTCCCAGGCATGTGACTGTTACCTAACCAGCAGCAATGAATGTTTTAGTGTGCCCAAATAACACAGCTCCATATACTGTGCTCATTACTAAAATATAAAACTTAGCAGTGCCCTTGCCACGCTGGAAGTGCTCTAAGATTTATGTCACCAGCACCTCATTAAGAAACCTCTAAACTCTGCTTTTCACTTAGCAAAGATGGTTTAACAAGTCCACAGTACACTGAAGAGAAGTCTCTCCTTTGGGTAGGAACTGTCTGCCAGTCACAACTGGCATTTCCAGCAGTACCACCCCATCTCATCAGGACAAGGAAGGAGGGAGAGCAGGTGGTTTTCTGAGGGCAGATCCAGTTTTAACCCCCTCACAAGCCATATTGGCCATAATACTTACTAAATGTTAGCATAGAGCATTTTGGTAAGGATGTGGTTGATGTATTGGAGATAGAAGTAAGGAATGTAAGGTATTTCAGATGCATTTAAACCCAAGGAATAGCATTTTGTCTAAAATGATAAACTAATTTTCAAGTTGGGACAGTAGGGAGTGCAGAGGAGGAGGAGGTACCCCAGGCTGAGCAAGAGCAGTTCTGAGGGTTTGTGCCTTGGAGGTTCATGTGTCAGCATAGCTGCAGAGCTCTCAGTGTTAGGGACCTCCTAACATTTGAGCCCCACCTCATTCACTGCATCTTGCTTTTACCATATTAGTTGTTTCTGGTGCTGTGGAGAGCTCCTCATGGCAGTGGCACTCTCCTGTGTCCATCTGGCACACTCAATCCCGCGTGTGCTGGCACTCAGATAACAGATGAACACGGAACATCTGAGTGGCCATTATTATGCTGCTGCTTTCCAGCTGTGCTATCGCTGTGCCACTTTTAATAATTCAGAAGTGATGTAGAGGGGGAGTTAAAGGGCTGCAGCAATCTTTGTTTCTCTCTGTAGAGTGTGATTCCTCCTTGGTGGCTCTGTAGTTACCAGGGAAACAAGAGAGGGATGGCAGAGCACCGCGGGGCTGGAGGGGGACCTGGGGGTCCCTGGCAGCTGCACATCTGCACCAGGGGGGAAATGAGGGCTTGCCTTTGTTGGTTTGGTGCCCTTCCCCCTCTTTTCCTCAATGGTTTTGTGAAATTTAATTGTTACATAGGTGATGCTCCCCAGCGTTGGTGTATTTGTTCAAGATCCTTTTTATCATTGATTCTAGTAAAAATATGCAGTGTCCAAAAATGAGCATTACTGGTGGTTTTGAGGAGTTGGATGATCAAAAAATCTTTCTCTGAAATTAACTGGAGCCTGTTTATACACAGACTGTCACTACTGAGAGGCTTTTTAATGTGTTAGAAATGCTTTGGCACTTCAGGGAATAGGTTTGCTGGAAAGGAATAAGGACCACTTCAGTAACATTTACTCAGTGCAGCATTCTCTGATTTGATAAAGGTCGAATTTCATTTTTAGTAATTAGCATATCTGTCCTAATCACCTCCTGCTCTAGCTGTACTGACCTGAATAATGCCAGTCTCAGAAGCTCTGGGGAGAGAGGCAGGTGAGAGCAGGGGAGCAGCCCCTGCACCTCGGGGTTCTCACTGTGGCTCTGATCCGTGCAGGCAGGGGGAGGTGGGTGGGCAGCTGTGTTCACTGCACTGCAAATGTTTAGGGCTGGATCCATCCTTCAGCTGCCTAATCTACTGGCATTAGCTGTGCTGTTTGTTCCATACCTGTGTTAGGTGCTTAGATTTTCAGCAATTATGCTGAAGTAGCTCTGAGAGGATGACTTAAAAACTTTTCCTTATGGATCTCGGTGGAACTTGGTGATTGATTTGAGATGGGCTGTTGAGCTCTTCTCTAACTACAGGCAGAAAAACTCTGTGCAATTTTATATCCCTCTTTTCAATGATAGACTAGATAAGGGGAAACAAGATTTTCTGTAACAAGTTTGTTTGCAGCTCCCTGGCAACTGTTTGCTTGATTGCTTCAGAATGGAACCAACAGAATAAAATACCATATAAACACGCTCTGCTTTTGAATTTCATGGCAAATGAAAACTGTTTTTCCACACCAGAGACTTCTTTTGAAGTCTGAACTCAACAGATTTGTCACTATGGAATGAGCCCTGAGGTTTTATTTCCTTGTGCCCACTTTTTGCACACAAGTGAGGTATTCCTATGTAGTCAACTTGAACTTTAACCGAATTTATGAGCACATAATGAGGTTGATTTTCCAGTTATCTTTGTGAAACCTTCAGAAATGGTTCACAGACCTCTTGCCCTCTATTTGGCTCCCTAGAGGCTGCAAATTCAAGGTTCAAAACCTTAAATATGGAGTATATCAGCTTCAGATTTGTAATCCATAAAGCAGAGTGAAGACAAAATACTGTGTATGTGCTAGAAAGAGCTTAACCATAAAGCTCAGTATATTTCTTCCAAATGTCAGATACTGAAATTTAATTGCTGACATTTTAAAACTGATTAAAAAAAAACAAAAACCAGCAAACAAAGCCAAAAAAACCCCTCACCAGAGTAAAATAATACATTTGGGCATCAGAAGTGATGTTTAGGAAGCCATTCCCTGTACAGTTTCTGCAACTGCCCTTGTGTATTAAGAAGGAATGCTACTGTGGTACACTCACAGTTCAGAGATTTTTTCTTCTCGTTTTCTTCATTTTCGTTCCTCAGTTTTTTTGTTTGGGTGGTTGTTTGGGTTTTTTTAAATCACCTTTTGGAGTAGTAGATGTTGATAGCAAGATAAATTGCATTAAAGCAATAGTTCAAGATGGAGTTCTCGGTTTCCTCTAGGTATGGCACTTCTGGGCTTAGCTTTGGTTCTCTCTGAATCTGACATGTTAAGTGTGCTCTTGTTAGTTGAAAAATATCTTCAATATAAACTGCAAATTGCATGTACAAAATGAAATAGTTGTCTCTTATACATGCTCATCTACAGCAGCTGTTTTTCAGTTTCAGTTAAGACACAAAATGGTACCATGCAGAGTGACTCTTATCATTGCTGCTTTTTCCAAAGTTAAAAATGCACTAAATTATTGCCACTGAAGTCAGGAGAGGTCTTTGAATTCATAAAGCATCTATTGAGTGTATGATGTCATTTTTATGAAGTCATTCTTTGATTAGAATTGCAGTTTAGAAAAAACTGACTTCTGCTGTAAGGATAGCAAAATTGTTGTTAAATCCTGGTCTTGCACAGTGATTGGGATTAATTTCCTGTTCTATGATGCTGCAGTGAATGGCTTCTTTATCCCCAAACTACAGGAAACTGCTCAGTGTTTTGTATGAGGATCTGCAAGTGTGTGTGTTCCAGGGAGTTGACATTTAAGGACACATCTCCCCTCTGCCCCAGCAGCTGATGTGCAATGGAAACATTGCAAGCTCTGGAAGAGAAGCAGTTCATGTAAACTGCACTGTGCAGGCATGGAGCTGGGCAGGATTGCTTGTGTAACCCTGGCTCAGGTTTGGGTGATCCTGGTGCACAGCAGTGGTGTGATTGCTGTGTATCTGGAGTAGAAAATGCCAACTTTATTTGTTTTGTAGTTGTTCAGTTTTTCGCTGAAAATTCATCCCTGAATCTTTCAGTCGATGGATGTGTAATTAAAAAGATATATTTGAATAATACTGAAATTTTGTAGTCTAAAAAAATGTTGAAGAATACTTCAACAGAACAGCTTCAGTAATGGTTTTGCTTTTGCTTTCTCATCCCCTGGGATATGAAGCAGTACATTTAATAAGACTCTAAACATCTAATAAAACATAATATGCTGCTTCCTAACCCAGCAGTTCTAAGCTCAGAGGCTGATTCTGCTGGCACTCCTTGCTCAGGTGTGAGCAGAGAGGATCTGTAGAAATTGGCTCCAGGGTGCCAGGAGGTGCATGCTAGGACTGGTTAATCTTTTGACTGTTGGCTTTCTCCTTTGTTTCACACTTTTTCTTTCCCCCCAAAAGAGGCTAGAAAGTATGATGGATGTTTCTCCCTCCAAAGGACATACTAAACCTAAGCTTCCTAGTCTTACTGTAATTGTGTCTAAGTTGTCCCCTTTTTACATGAAACAGGTCAACTGAAACAATATTTACTTGAATAATTTGTGGAGAAAGATGTTGTCTCTAATGCTGTCCACTGTTAGGTTTTGCTCCTAATGTAGATAAAGGATAATTGTGATTATTTAGGACAACAGTTCAGAAGAAAAGACAAAATTGAGAAATGTAGAACTTAATGTTTAAGAGACAGTGGAAGAAATTAATATTGCATATTAAATTTGGGTTAGAAAGATAATTATTAAAGCTCACTAAAAGCTTCTTTATGGGTCTCAAAAGCACTGACTTGGATTTAAAAGAAGATTTTTTAAAAAAATTATTATTTAACAGAAAATACACAATTTTGGTTAAATCTTTACGATTCCTGTACCAATTTTATCCTTTTCTAGGATCTTTTTGATAGATCTTTTCTGTAGATTTCCCAGTTTCTGTGTGTAGTAACTCTTGTTAGCAATCAAAAGGATTGATCAGTCTTGCATGGAGGGACTCTTTTTAATGAGTTACTGTCAAGAAGTGGGGTTTTTTTAATGTTTTTAAAATCATACATTAATCAAATGCAGTTTCTGCTGCAAAAGTCAGAGACTTAAAGCTCTATTTACAAATGAGGGGAAAAGATATTAGACAATTAAATGCATTTTAGGGGGGCTGCAACTCATTTTGTTAGACTATAAAACTACTTCATCCTGCACAGATGAGGGAGTGATCCTCTATGCAAGTCAGCTACCACGTTAGCAGATATTGGCAGGCTTTATTACAAGTGCTTTATCCCTTTGATTGGACCTTGATTGCCACTCAGGAACCAGATACAGCTTGCAGCCATCTCACTTCAGCTTGTGCAAGCATGTGATGAAGGAACATGAAGACAGATGTTTATAGCATGCCCCCCATCCTCCGTGTTTGAAAGGCTTACTGAGGTTCATCAAAGAAAGACTCCCTTACTCTGGGGCAATTCTGAGCTGTGGTTTGCAATGGAGCGCCCCTCAGAGAGGATTTTGAAAGTTTACTTGCCTCTCTGCTATGTGTTTTCAGGTGCTCTCACAGTTGGCCTTGTGCGACAGTGTCAAACCATCCATGGACGTGACAGGACCTGTATTCCTCCACGGCTGCCTCCCGAGTGGGTCACTACGTTATTTTTCATCATAATGGGAATCATTTCACTAACTGTCACATGTGGCTTGCTGGTGGCTTCCCACTGGCGAAGAGAAGCTACTAAATATGCCCGCTGGATAGCTTTCACTGGAAGTAAGTGACCTCAACTGCACAGTTGACCTGTATGCAGGATAAACTGCTGGAGTCTGAAATAACACCATAGTGTTGGAAAGGAGCAACTGCTTAGGGCTCCTGCTATGCAAAACCTTCCTTCTCTTTGAATAGTACATCTGAGGGAAAAATTCAGAAATAAAGGGGTTGGTGTCTTAAGTGACTGTAATTGAGAGGGAATAATGGTGTGGAAGAAAGGAAGGCCTGACCCCTTTACCTTCCCTGGGCAGTACCATTAATTGACCTAAGAAAATGAGCAGGGATCAAAGAGGTCAGCTCTGACTTGAGTGGTTGTAGTATTTCATACTTCCCCACTCCCATATATCCAGGACTTAATCCTAGCAGCTTGCAATTACTGAAAATTCCCTCTCTGAGGCAGAGGAGGCTGTTGGTACATCTGGGGTAACCTGTCCTTACTCAGGTGTCTCGTGAATACCTCGTTCTGGGTTGAGGCTGGTTCAGTTCTGCTTCATGCTCACAGCAGCTGCTTTATCCAGAATGTCTGCATCCTAATTGGCTATGCAGGAGGATTGCCCACTGCAGAGCATCTGCTGTGCCTCACAGCACCAAGACTCCTGCTTCCAGAAGTGACCTGCAGCCGTGCTTTAGCAGAGGGAGGAGTACCAGTGGTTTTCTGCCTCCCTTCACTGTGCTCTGCATGAGCACCTGTGTAACTCCTCAGAGCTGAGCCTGCTCCAGCAGCTTGCACTCAGGGAAACATATCCTCTGGCTACTTCAGTGCAAAAGAACCAGTTATAATGAGCAAGGGGAATGACTTTCAAACTTCCTTTTCTTGGTGTGTGTTACAGGCTTAGCCCAACTGTGAAATGGTGCCTTAATGGTGGGGATGACAACATGAAAAAACTCAAAAGCACCTGAGGGCTTTTAAATTGACTTGAATTATGACAAACCACTAAAGGTAGTGTGAACACTAACTAGAAAATGCAAGTTTGTGGTTTACACGGGCATAAATAAGCTTTAATGGAACTCTGACATCTAATGATATCTAATGGTAGTTAGATTTAACCTTGTTTTTGGGAAGAGAATAATATTAAAAAGTGCTCAGCTTCAACAAAGGTACTTCACTGAGGTACTTGTACAATCAAAGCCATCTTTGTGACAACGTTGCAACACAGCATATTAAATTAATAGTGCTGCTCCTGCAGACAATGGAGCTATTGAAATGCTCTATCCATTGTGATTGACTTTCATTTATTTTCCAGTGAATGATTAAAATAGCAGATCTGAGTATTACTGAATATTCCATCCCAACTTTTCCAGTGCACCTGTTTATCTATACATATTTAATGTGTATCTAATATATATGGTGGGGGGTTAAAGTCAAAATGCTGTATAATGTTAAAATGCTTACAGAGAGCTGGAGTAAAAGCTCTTGGGTAAAGAGGGGAGTTTGAGTTCTAGATATCAGTGTTTTTCTTTAATATCTGAAATCATCACATCCCTGCAGCTTTAGTTTTCTACAGCTGTGATGATTAGTTCAGCCAAAAAGTATGGTACCCTAAGGCTTTTTTGTGGTGAGTTTTTTTCTCTAGAGATTTCTTCAGGCTTGCAACAGGTTCATTATTAGAGGTCTCAGTATAGAAAGACATTTTTATTTCACCGCTTGTCTTCTTGGTATGAGATGTTTAATAATGAAACACACTAATTTGTTCTTTTGCAAGTCAGAATTATTCATAATTCTATTAAGATATGATCTCTGTGTTGCTGAAATTATACAATTCAATGTCTTTGGTATTCATCTCCAATACATACAACTCTGTGACCTTTGCATTCCTGTTAACAAAGATGATGGGGAATTTTATCTCTGAACTCACTTGTTAGGAAAATTAATTTTGAAAAATAGTGAGTGGAAGGAAGATTTCTGGATTTTTCAAAAACTTGTTGAGAGTGACTTCTGTGGATCATTGGATGCAACCCAAATTAGTAACCTATTTGCAGGTTAGTATTAGGAACTATGCAGCCATGTGGAATCAACTCGGAATACCCTGAGCAGATCCTTCCTCTGAAGTGCCAGTGCTGTTTAGATGAAAATGTGTAACTCATTAGGAGGGGGCAGGGAAGACTTCATATTTGTATTACATCTCATCTGCAAGTGATTTCCAAACTCAGTGGCCTCGTGCAGGCTGCTAGCAGATCTTCTCACAGAACCTTCTGAAGACCATGCAGGACATGCTATCCTGGGCAGGCAGGGAAGTCTGCTGGGGCTTCCAAGGGAAGCTCTGGGACTGGCAGCTCTGCTCCTTCAAATGCAGGGGGGTCTGGAGTAAATATCTGAGGCAAAGGAATCCTTTTGTTCACCCTTTTCCTTACAACTCTGAGAGCAGGGAAAGCCTGGTAAGAGGTCACTTTTGTCCAGTTCATGCTGGAATTTACATATAGTTGTATAACTTACATTTTTAATTGAATTTTTGCTTGTAATCTTGGGATGACTTGAGGTGTTTTCAAGTAAATACCTATAGCTATTTTTTTTCATCTGCATACCTACAAATACGAATTGTTGATGAGCGTGGTCTTATCTTGTTTAGCTAAGAGACATGAAGAAGACAGAAGTTTAATCTGTCAGTTCCCTTTCTTCTATACACTTCTGAAGGGATACACCCCAGAGGGTATTTACAAGCCTCATTCCCCAGTTGTTGGTGGGTTTACTGCACAGAAATCTATCCTTTCTGACGTCTCTGCAAACAGCTTTGTGGAGAGGAGAGATATTGCTATCCTCCAGGTCATACTGCATGAGTGACAAAAGTCTTGTACAGGTAAATGGGAAGGTTTTCCTTCATTTCTTTAGAGGAGAGTCTTTCAGGAATCAGTATTCCTACTGATATGATCAGTATTGTCACTCTGGGCATAGATACCATCAAAACTCTCACTGGTGTTTCAGTAGTACCACGTTGATGCTGTGTAATGTACTGTTCCTTGCTGGTGTTCATCTGTGCATTGCCCAGGTTTTGTGTGATTCTTCAGTGAACAGGGTGTTACAAACCCATAGCAGTGCCTGGTGTGCTGGTAGCAGGCAAAGCTCTGATCAGCTGTTCCTTTGCTTGTGTACCAGAACTGCCTTTTGCCATCCCAGCTTCTGTACCATCTCATCACTAATTATGCCCTGGGACATAGTGACACAAGTTGGTACCCAAAAAGTGACCTGGCTTTGGTATTTTTTCACATCTTTGACACTGCTATTTTGCTGCCTGTGCTTCAGATTTATGTCAATCTCTGGTGTTTTCAGGGTGCTTGTTTTCTATCTTCTGGTTTATAGGATGTGGTGAAGGTGTGGAAATCTCAAATGTTGTCATTTTCATGATCCTTCTGACAGATACTGTCAATTTCCATAAATAGAAACAATGTCCAGAGCTTATTCCCCATGGAGGCCACATAGCTGATCTCATGTATGTTATTGCAATTTTGGCTATTGCAGGAATTCACAGAGCTTCCTCTATGTAAATCTGTTTACATTGTACAGATTCAGGTCTCTCACCATCTGCTGCAGCTAGAAAGGGAATGAATTCTGTGTCTGCTACGACTGAAGGAGGTGCTTCTCTGAGATGTATCAAGGGAGAAGATGCTAGACAGAAAAATCGTATTTCTACCATTTTTCCAGCAATCATCAGAGAGTCTGGATTTGGTTTGGGTTTGGTTTTTTTTTTTCCTGAGGATTTAAAAGTTCATGAGCAATAATGGACTGCTTTTTGGAATGCAAGTAAAAATGGGGCAGGATAATCACATCCTTAACTAACAGTAGCTATCCTGTGAATGTCTGTCTCTGGTGTCCCCAGTGAATAAAGTGCTTCTTGAGTTATTAAAGATTTGTACCAGGTGCTGCTTTCCATGTTATGTGTCTCTGTAGAGGCAAGCAGATATTACAGTGAGCCTCTGAAGACTAAACCTTTTTTTAAGAACAGATTTCTTTTGAAGTTGTCATTCGATGCTCAAAACAATTTCAAGCTGAAGAATTAGAGGAACTAATTGGGTTTTTTGACAGGCGCCATTCAGATGCAGACTAGAAAGCTCTTCTGTGCTTACTCAGGTCTGCTCAAGAAACACATACCCATGCTTTTTGCAGATGGACTCAGACGTTTGAGATACAGTTAAGAAAAGGAAACATTTTTTTTAAGGATTAGGTTGTGTAATGTGGAATTACATGGACCAATAATCGTGTCGATTAAAACTTTCTTCATTGTTTGATGTTTAACATCTGGTGTCTGGGTTTTTGGTTCTGTTCTGATAGATGGCCTAACGAGGTGGCACTGAGCAGGAATGTGGCAGCTGTGCAGTTCCAGCTGTTTTCTGATTGTGCTCTTTCCCTTCCCCTTTGAAGAATAACCCGGCGGTGCGGGCACGGTGCGAGTGAGACACGAGCCCCCTCCAGTGGAACATCTGGGTTTTCCTGCTCGGCCCTGGCAGCCGAAGGAAAGATCCTGGTGCTGGTTGCTCTTGGCTCAAGGTGTTGTGAAAGCTGCTCTGTGTGTTTTGGAAGACAAGGAGCAGCTGATGTTCTGATGTGGATCATGGTTTATGAAAGCATCCTTCTTTGTTTATGCCCAGGTCCTCCTTGGACACTCTCTGAATGCAGATTCATCATGCCCAGTATCTTCTAGAATATTAGTGTTTTTTCCTCAAATCTGAGACCTGTACTATGGAAATCATAAACACTAAGATATAAAATATGTGGTAAACTGTTCATCTTGGATATACACGGAGTCCATTAAAAAATGGATTCAGTGTGGGCTGGATAAACTGGAGCATCTGTATTTAGTGAGGAAGAGCAGCAGTGAAGCTACATTAAAAAATATTGATGCTGCTCCAGCCAATCATTTCCTCATTTGTAAAGAAACTAGAAACTTGGTTCTGGTGAGGCTGAAGGGGGCAGGCAAGCTGCTGATTTTATTTTACATGCCTTTGGAAACAAAGCAGCTGCAGCACTTCTTGCAGGGGAGCTGGTGATTAAGGTGATGGTTTTTGATGTTGCTTGTTTGACTTTTAAGGAGGCTCAAGTAGGGAACAGCATCCCCCGGGGTTTCCTCTGTCTTGCAGTGGTGGAGAAGGGAAAGAGGAGACAATGACAGCACCTGTGTCCCGTACTAACAAAGTAAAAGCAGCAGCCTGTGTTAACTAGAGAAAGCTGAAAAAGTCAGCATATGATGCACTTTGTTCAGGCAGGAGCATTGTAACTTGGCTTGAACTTTCTTTTTTGTGTGTGGCCAGATTATAGGCAGAGTTTGAGGTCTAGGAGAGGCTTCAGTGTGAGCTGTGCTTCATGTAAGAAGATGTTGGTGTGTGGATTTGTGGGGTTGGTGAGAGAACAGAGCAGGTTCAGCTCCTCTCTCTCCCCCAGATCTAATTGGATTTGGTTGAATAATGGGTATTGTGGTGTCATGTTTCACTCACAGTAAATAATGTCTGAAACTAGGCTGAAATACAAAGTGAAATAAGAGTAAAGCACTAATACCTGACTGAACTGATAGAGTCAGATAAAATTCTGTTTTATTCTAATACTGATCAAAAAATCCCAATTGTTTATTCTTGCATATACAATCAAACCAATTCAAAAGCTAATCCTTTTTGTTGTGAAGAATATTTTATCTCTCAGAGGAGCCATATTTAGACACCATTGCCTTGGTTGACAGTAGAGTTCTGCACAGCTACATCCAAACTAAACAGGGTTACTTTTCCAAAGGTGTGCTACAGAAACACTGAAGTTGTCATCTGGGAAACAACACTGGATGTTCTCTCCTGGATTTGATCGGGGTATTGAAATGTGCTGTGAGGAATCTTGGTTACTATTGATACTTGAAGGCCTGTGAAATCTGTAATGCCATTCTTTAATGGGAATTCTGGATTTCTTGTACTTTCACACAGAGTCAGTTGCAGGAACAAACCATATACGTGAATTTGAAGTGAAATAAAAACCCTCATTGCTTGGTCTCTTTGTTCGCAGAGTCTGAATTTAGTTTTTCACTAAGAAGCTTGAATTAAACTGAATCAGAAAACTTTCATTTCATTGTATTACAATGAGAAATTCTAAGGATATTTCATTATCTAAGGAAACATTCATATAATGTTAGGAAACTGGTATCTTTTAATCTTAAACTGTAATGACAATCTGAATGTTTTCTATTTTTAGCAAAGCTTTTACAGAAAATGAATGTGTGAAGAATGGGAGAGGGCAACTGCAGTTGGAAAAAGACAATGGATAATAGAAAAGTTTCTTCAGTGTTGAATGTTACTTTATCTTGACTGGGCAAAATGACTAAAATAACTGGAGAAGAAATGACTGAACTTTGAGATGGTGATAGAAGTATATCTACCAATTTTTTCTTCTGTAAAAAGGGTTCAGGATCTAGTGAGCAGAATTGAAATTACAGTCAAAACCGGGGACTTTTAGTCTTTCTTGGGAGTAGATGAGGAATGTTTTGAAAGCATTATAAAGCCTACTCAGTCATTTCAAGCAAGTTATCAGCTAGATAGCTCTGATCTCAGCTCTTCAGTTCAGTCAGGATATTTTGCTTGTTTTTCTGGAGCACTCTGTGAACAGATAAATATTTTCACTTTAACACAGTAGTGACTGGGTTTTTTTCTTTTTTTTTGCAGTGATTCTATTCTGTATGGCAGCTCTAATATTTCCAATAGGATTTTACATCAATGAAGTTGGAGGTCAACCCTATAAATTACCCAATAACACAGTGGTTGGGTCTTCGTATGTACTGTTTGTCTTATCCATTTTCTTTACAATAGTGGGACTTCTATTTGCTGGCAAAGTTTGTTTACCTGGCTGATGAATGTCTGGACTGCAGGACTTTATTTTGGAAAAGAGCAAGACATCAGAATTGCATTCTCAGGAGGATGCCTAAATCAGACTATCAAACACTGACTGAAAAAAGGAATGCTTTGACTTGTTCTCACTATGCACTTTGGATGAAAAAAAGGAGAGCCTTTCCCATAACCAAATACAGACCACGTTGACTAATCTCCTGAGCATACTTCAATGCAGTCAGGTCTGCACTGTGATAGGAACTAGTGAAGAATGCTTTACACTGACAAGCAAAACGCCCCACGTTACTGGACTGTTCTGTTTTTAATGTCTAACAATTTGGAAGTCAAAGTATTTATGAACTTTGTGGTGGACCAGAGGGTTGTGGAGGAACTCAAGTGAGGCTGGCCTCGCTGTTTAGGAGATTAGTTTTACATCTTCCTTCTGATGAGCAAAGCCTTTGGCACCAATGTGGATCAATCTTGCATTACTGCACCAAGAAGCCAATAGATCAAAACATGTTCTCTCAACGTATGTAACAGCAAAAAGACAAACTTCCCCTGCTCCCCCACAAGCTCTAGGAAACACTAAGGAACATTTTAGAGGGGGATTTCGTCCTTATATTTATATAAATATATATATATAAATATATATATATTTTGCTGATGCAGTATACAGTGTGTGTGTATGTGTGTGTGTGTGTATATACACATATGTATATATATGTATATACACACAGATGATTCCTGGAAAAGAACTCAGAATGCTTTGCTAGCAAAACACTGTGGTGTGCAAAACTAGAACTCAATAGAAAAAAGCCATTTTTCTGAAGGCCACATAGCTGAGAGTCTTCAGTTTACCTCATTCTTTGTAGCAGCCCTTGATTTTAACAGTTTTTTGTAATAGGTACAAACGATCCCATGCCTTTCTAGGTGCAATTTTAAGTTAAGCTAAAGTTCTTTTTATGGTAATTTATTTGTATATGAGGGTAGAAGGTGAGATCATGTCATACCTTAAAATCCTAATTTTGGGAAACTGACACTATTTAAATTATTAGCAACTGTTGTACAGAAAAATCTCTTTTTTTCTACTTCATTGTTACATTAGCATTCATACATGTTCAAGCACAGCATTTTACCATAGGTAAGCATTCCTTTTAGCACATATAAAATGCAATGTTTAAAGTAATGCAAACACTATCCCACTGCAAAGATGGATGAACTTATTTCAGCTGAGTATTAATTCATCTTTGCCAAAAAAAGAGCAATATAATTGTTAAAAATGTATGCCTTGTTTACTAAAGTTGTTATTTTAAATGTAGATTTAATGGCCACCAAAATTTGGAGTAAATATTCCGCACTAAAAGTAGTTTTATTTTTCAACACGTGGATAAACCATTGAATCCACAGACATCTTAATTCACTGCAAGGTTGGTGTTCCAGGGAAGCTGCCTGCACTGTCAGTATTTGTTTTCCTGTTATTCATAGCTTTTCTGAGATTCATTCGGAAAACAAAAAAAAATCTGTTTTGAGCACTGTTTCACTGAACTTACTAGAGGAACTGCATTAATGTATAGACAGTCATTTTAGGATGAGATTTATGTTAAAGTAAAAGCAGCAGGTTCCAAAGTAATCACTTACCAGATAAGGTGGAGTGTTTAAAAATAACACAGTTTGCACAATTCTTTTAAACTCTGTGCCATTCAGACCATTGTGGGTCCCTGCCTTTCTCCATTTCTTCCTTCTCCCCCACCCAAGGTATTTTAGTACAAAAATGTAATTTGTTAATGTCTATTTTCTTTTGAAATTTTTGACCAAACTTGCCACTGGAATGGTTTCTAAGTAATTTTTTTTTCCAGTCAGCTCATTCACAAGCAGAATGGAGTGTTTATGGATCACTAAATTTTTCCAAAGTGTACTAATCTGTAAATACAGCCAAGCACTTACTTGGAAGTCATGGTTTAATAATTATAATTTGGTTCTTAATTTAAGCCTTCATCTGCATGGGCAGTCTGAGGCTCCTAGTGATAGTGGTGGAGGTAAAAGGCAGGGTTCAGCTGCTTGATATGTTTCAAAATTCTGGTGTTATCACTACTGTGTCCTAAGATAAAGTATTCACTAAAACTTGGATTAGAAATTATCTTTTCAGAAATGTTACACTTGTAAATAGTTCAAGATTTTTGTGACTGGAACACAGCTGGGGGGTGGGGAGAGTTTCTAAGCTGCTAAAATTTCTTTCCCTTCCCGCCCCTCCAACTTACTTCAGTTATTGTAACATCATGTGGATTTAGGCTTTGATTAAATGGATCATAATAATAATTAAAAAAAAAAACAAAGAAAAACTTATCTTGGAGCATACCCAGACTGTGGCTGGCTGACTGGAAATTGATCTGATCTGCCAGTGCTATTGCTATGAATTATTAAATGTTAGCAGAGGTTTAGCAAATAGATTTATTAAATATTTGAGCATTTCAAGTCCAGAAATAGATGCGGCCAAATGCATTTTAAAAAAACCCAAACCAGTAATTGAAGAGACAGCTGTCAACAGTTGCTTTTAATAAGGTCACTAAGTACTATATAGTACAGTATTAATTTATAGCAGAAAATCATATCTTGTAAACTGTATATAAAACACTGTTTTATGGTGCAATCATTTGTCAAACTTATGTCTGTTACTTTTGTTTTAAAGTTGTGTGCATTCTTTTCATACCTAAGAGCATCACTGTAAAATCTGCTGAAGACTATTTATAGGTTTTATTTGCACAAGGTCTTGTTTTGAACTACAGGAAGTTCGTATTGAACATGCCTAAACATCTGTAGACTTTTTCAGTTCATGAATAGCAAATGTTTCCATATGAATCTTCTCCAAAGGTAATCCCATATTTGTGTTGAGTGTTTACATAAACTTTTCTGATTCTGCCAGCCATTATTTTTTAACTTTTTGAAGGACAGCTCATTTTATACATCACTAGAGAATTCCATTCATTCTTTTGCTTCTAAATCCTCCCAAAGGTTTGATACCCCATCATAATGTAATTTGTGCACACTTTGTCATTTATTCGGCTAACAAAATGTAAGATTGGAAACTTGAAAACACTTTCAGAAGGAAAAACTAAAGTCAATTTGTCTGTATAAACCTCACCATTGAGCTCAGCTGAAAGAATCGCCTGGAAGCAGTTTGGCTGAGTCCCGGGGAGGGTGTGCTTCCCCGGGCACAGAGCCGCATTTCAGGCGCTTCGTGCCTGCCGCTGTCCCGCGGGCAGAGCCACACTCCGAGCCCGGCCCTCCTGCCGTCCCTGCGTTCCCGAGCCGTTGTTTAACCACTCCACAACACAGCTGCAGGTTCCTGTTCGCCCCGACACACACACAGGAGAATGGAAGCTGTCCTTTAAAACCTTTGTGAAGGATGAACATAATGAAGGAAATGGTGTCTGCCCGGGCTCGAGGCCGCGCCCGCCGCCTGCGCCCCCCGGCCTTTACTGAGGGTTGTTTTCTATTGGTTAGAGCATTTTTTCAATTAATGATTTCCGAACAAATGTTAATACAAACTGTATAAAATGAACATAATTTTCTTCACTTGTATTTTTGTTATTGAGCAAGTTTATCAAAATAAATTGTCTACTAAAGCGACTGCCTCCGGCTGCATTGACTGGAACTGACCCCACCCCGCACACAGGTGTCTGTCTCCTCCCCTCAGCTGTGCGTCCCCCTCAGGTGTGTGTCCCCTCAGGGGTCTCCTCCCTCAGGTGTCTCCTCCCTCAAGTGTGTGTCCCCTCAGGTGTGTGTCCCCTCAGGTGTGTGTCCCCCTCAGGTGTCTCCTCCCTCAGGTGTGTGTCCCCTCAGGGGTCTCCTCCCTCAGGTGTGTGTCCCCTCAGGTGTGTGTCCCCTCAGGTGTCTCTCCCCTCAGGTGTCTCTCCCCTCAGGTGTCTCCTCCCTCAGGTGTGTGTCCCCTCAGGGGTCTCTCCCCTCAGGTGTCTCTCCCCTCAGGTGTGTGTCCCCTCAGGTGTTTCTCCCCTCAGGTGTGTCCCCTCACGCCCGGCGGGGCTCCTCGCCTCCCGCCCGCCGGCGCCCTCAGGCGGCGGGAAGCGGCGCACCGGGGCCGGCTCCGTCTCCACCGGCAACGCCGCACCAGCGGGCGGGGAGCGGGCTGGCCCCCTCCGCTCCCGGCCCCGCACGAGGGAAGGGTCGGGGCGGTGCCGGGAGGTTCTGAGGGGTTCGGGGAGTCGCTGTCGCGGTGCCAAGGAGGGAGAGTGGGGCACGGGAGAGCCTTTCCCCGTCAGGTGAGTCTCAGCGGACGGGACGGGCGGAGCGGGGTCGGAGGAGCCGAGGGGTCTCTCCCCGCTGGGTGAGGTGAGTCTCGGGCACGGGACAGCGCGGGGTCGGGGCCCAGGGTTCTTCCCTGGGGTCTCGGGGCCGGCGCTGACACCCGCTGTGAGCCGAAGGGCCCGGGTGGCCTGGCCGGGGGGAGGCGGTGGAGCCCAGCTAAGGAAAACCGGGATTTAATGGTTTTTGCATGACTCGTACCGCGCCTAAACCCGAGGGCAGCTCGGCCAGCCGCTGCCAGCCCGGCTGGCTCAGCTCCCGCGCCGCTCCCGGCTTTGCTGTGGTTAATCTCTTTTCCTGGTGGAGCTCTGTAGCCGGTCTCCCAGCAGCTGTGCACGCATATAATTAACTGCATAAAATCCATTAACAAGCAGCTCTGCAGAATAGTTCCTAAATGTGTTTTCTATAAGTGGATAATTGTAACTTCTCTTTATTTTTTAGTTTGCTGTTGTCCCACATACAATATAAATTATCATTTTAGTTGCTGACAATATTAATACCTAATAGTGTTTGTTCCTAAGGCTCTAATGCTTTTTATTTTTAACAAGGCTAAGTTTGTTCATACAATGGATACACACATCAGGAAAACGGCATGGTTGTTGGACAATGATCAATATTTGGAAAAAATTGGGTGAGGAAACCATTACAAAATCTAATTGAGACTTCATCTGTAGATAGAAAATAAATTATAATTCATGTGAAGTATATGCTGTATCCCTTTAAAACATCATATATTAACTTAATGCTTAAACAACTGTCAAAGCATAGAACAGTTCCTACAGAAAAAACTTGAAATGACTTTATGACAGTACAGGAATATTATGGGTAATGAATTGCTCTCATAAAATTATTATCTCGTAGGTTGACAGAATTCCATCTACAGGGTGATCATCCACCATGGCAGGATTTTGCTGTGCCTCATCTAGGACCAGATAATGGATTGCTGGGAACACATAGCAGCAAGACACAAGATGTGCTGGTAGGCGAGGTTTCCTACAAAATGGAGCAGCTGGTACAGTAATGCATACCCACTGTAAATGCACAGTGGGGAATAAATAAACTGATAGACAAGTAATATGCTTCCTTACATACATTTGCATATACACACAGACAGTTTGATGGTGTGATCACTCATGTCATGAAACTGCATGTAGTTTCTCTGCAGAAATGGATCTGAGAACAAATTGGGCAAAACAATAAATGAGATCAGCTGTTGATACTACATTTTTCCTCCAAAAGGCAGAAGCCAAGTTCAAACTCTGAGTTGTGTTTGGGAGATGCTTATTTTTATTCCTCTCTGGTAAATCACTGGGGTATTTATTTCTTTTATTGAGCTCTCCTATTTATTGTCTTCATTCCTGTCTGCTCTAAACTAAACTCTCTTTTCCCTTCCTTTAGCTCACAGTCTGGGGGTATTGTGAAACCTTATTTTCCTTTGTACCTCACATTCAAAAGAGTATTCCAGTACATAAAATTATGTTTTTGGACATGCATTGCCTAGCAGCAACTCTCCTTAGGACTTAGGTTTTTGTCACATTTAAACAGCACATTTACTTTCTCATACTGCGTGTAATTTTTTTCTAACTTGATCTGTAGAAAGGACAAATGAAGAAAACACAGTCTCAAAAGGTGCAAACAACAGAAGAATGGATAAGAAACTACAGTTTGGAATCCTTGCAATTAACATTAGAGTATCTGGTAAATGAAGGCAATATTATTTTGTAAGTACAACACTGCCTTTTCTCTAGTCAGTCTTAACTTGTGTGCATCTCTGGTGTTAACCATGCATAGTGCTCCAGGAATTCAGGAAATGGTGGTGGAGTGATGGAGTTTACAGAGGAGACTCTTACTGATTTTGAATCCAGACTTTCTGAGTAAGTATCCATCTTCTTTACTGTTTTGATGTGTAACTGATTTTGTATCTCCATTACTGTACACACTGCCTTAAATCTCAATTTGTTATCTCTGGGCACCTCAGAGCATCTCAACATTAAAATCCTTTCTGCTGAGATTGAGAGTAAGGGATACTTGTATGTCACTACAGCTGAGGTTTGGGGTGCTTGTCAACCAGGTGTTGATGTGAAGTAGTTTGCTCATTTTAGAAAGGCACCCAGTGCATGGTCAGGTTTCCACAGTGTGGTTGGGGGTTATACTTAGTGAAACTTGGATTAGCTTCAAGTCATGGATGCAGTCGTGACATGGAAATTGAAAGTATTCTAAGTGAATTTTAAATTTATAAAATCAAGAAACTTAAATAATTTATAGGTTCAATAAGCTGATTCTTATCAATCTTCACAATTGATAAGAATGCTGCCATTTCAGCATATCTCACTGTGTCAGGCTTTTATAAAACAGAAGCAGCTTTTCTATTTTGAAAAAGCAGAATGGATTTGCCCCTTTAAAATGTTGGCTTAAACTTTCTGTTTGCCAACTTGTAGACACTATGTGCATGGAATTAAAAATCAATTGGTTAAAGTAAAACAATTTTAGAGGACAGGAATAATTTTATTTTTTTTTTACCTCAGGTTATAACTATTTTAATATTAAACTGTTGGAAGTTGTTCTGCTTTAGGGGAAGGAGTATTTAAGTGGTGAGCCCTGCAGCCACCAGTTGTGTAAGGGCATATTTAGCATATTTTAAAACACCTGTTTCTCACAGATTTTGCGTCTGTGAGGGACACAGGTGGGTGATTGTTACATTGAAGCCCAGAGTGAGAGAACTCTGTAGCTAAATGTGTGCTCTGCCTTTTGTCAGAGTGATTGAGCTCTATCAGCACCGAATTCAGTGGCTCTTGCAGGACAGCAGAAAGGTAACTTGAACTTTGCAGTATATTTTTAGAATGAAACTCTATATGGCATTAAAGATTAAATTAACTTTTGAATACTAGTGAAAAGTGGCTTCCAGAAAGCCTTTCTATTTTCATTATTTACTACAAGTTCCACATCATATCCAGTGATGTTGACAGTGGATTAATTTTCCTGACCTTTCATTAATATGCAGTTTTCTGCTTTCTAGATACAGTCTTTTCCTTTCTCTCTGCAGTCTTAGTCACCAGGTCCTCTCAGCACAATTTAAATGGGAGCAGACAATGCTGAGTTTAACCTCTGCCTGGAGTGGAGCTTCTTGTAGCTCACTGTGCCCCCTCCTGCACCGCTGCTTCATCACACTGTGCCTGGCAGTGCTAATGCTCAGGTGTAACTCCCTCTTGAGGGGAATAGGGAAAGATGCAGCATTCCAAAATCTGGTTTCCACAGAGATGCTTGATTTTGCCTGGAGGGAAAAAAGTTATTTTTTATTTATCCTCTCAAGTAATGAATAACTTGTATTTGGAAGAAGGTAATATGATAGACTGGTAAGGATTAACTGGGAGCCAGTAAGACTCTCATTTTTCCTTCTTATTTTCCTCCTTGATTTTGTCACTGTGTCATCTTTATGCTAAAATTTAAAATTAATATAAATACCTAATACTTGATTTTGAAATGGTGTTGTACTGAATAAACAGTAAAATTATTAAACTGTAGATAAGCTGATATTTACAGTGGCTTTTCTAAGGTGTTCGGTGTTATAAAAGGAACTAAAGTCGGACTTTTGGTTGATGTGTCTCATTTGAGTTATGGACCTCGACTATTGGATTTTCAAAAGAACCTTTTGGTAAGTAATAGTAAAGCAAATTTTGCCTATTTTAACATACTAATCAAGCTTCTGTGGAACTAGAAGCCAGGACCCAAATAGAAAAAAATTGCTTAAAATCCTAATATACAATGGAATAAAATTTTTCTGTTGTAGAAAAGTATGCTTCAAATGTCTTTGAAAGTGTAGTATTTGTTAATGTCCAAAATAAATCCAAATCAAAACAAATCCAGTATACTTCAAAATATTATTAAGGGAAGTGTTATTGTTCAAGTTTCTCAATTCAATCAACATTCTCTGTGGAATAAACTTGCTTAACAAAAGCAGCTGTAATAGGAAGAGCTAAATTGTACATTGAGATATTTATAGTAAATATAGTTTCCTTTAAGTTAATGTTTGTCACAGTAAGGCCCACTTCACAATTTTTGTCACAACCTTGGTAATTTAATAATTTTCTGTCTTCTCTGAAAAACTTGTCCTTTATTGTGCTCTTTGTTTTTAGAAAACTTTTGCAGTAAGGAAGGAGGATATAATGTAGCTGGTTCACTGCCTATATTTGACACTTGGTACACTTCAGTTTCCCACAGGAATTATTTACCATCAGTTTATATTATTTGTGTGTTTCCAATAAAAGTCCTTTAAGAAAACTCAGTTTCCCCAGTCTGTTGTACTTAGCTTGATATCTGAACTATTGTTTAGCCCTATCCATGATTATGAGGCAACCATTTTTTAGAAATTGTGTGGTGGGTGAATATGTGCATTCCAGATCACTGCTGTTCTATGTGATCATCAGCTGAAGAGAAAAACTGCTACCAGTAAAACAAATATCCCTGCCTCCTGCCCCATTAACAAATGTGTTGGAATGCCATAAGTTTGCAGGTTTTGTCTCTATCCTTACTAAATATTTGAATCTCTATGAGTTTTTCTTGGAAGATATTTTTTAGTGGTAGCTGAAAATATTGCTGTAACTATAGTCTTTTACCCTGCCAGAAGCAGCATGGATAGTAATGCATTCATAATTTTTTATTTATTAGTGCTTAATAGATGAGCAGCTTTGTTATAAGAAGGAATTGTACTGCCTCTCATTCAGTACAGAAATTTCTCCACTGTGGGAGAGTCCAAAAACCATCAATGTTCATGTGTAAGTAAGTTCATTTCTCTGAAAAATCAAGGTGTTTCAGAAAAGGTCTCCCTTTAATTTGAGCAATTTCTTGCAGGTAATAGTGTTTCTCATCTTTTGCCTGCAGCGATTTTAAGAGGGGAGAAAAGCAATGAATTTGACATGTGGTCAGTGGTTTCAAGATAGTTTTCACATGTAAAATATCTTAGCTGCTCCTGTGGTTTGTTGTAATCTTTGTGATCTATCTTATTTAGCACCTAAATATTCTTTTTCTTGTTTCCCTCTCCTAGGCTACATGAAGCAAGACAGTGGGTACAAGAGCTGGAGCCTGGTCAAGGCTGCAATTTGCTGAAAGCCTTAAGGCATGTCCTTCCAATGAGAGAACTGAATTCCTTGGTTCTTATTGTAGGAAGCTGGTAAGTTCATTATCTGTCTTAACAACCAGATTTAACCTGGATACAGGATTGGTACAGGAAACTGAACTTGATACAAAAATAAATAAAAAATTCAAGATCCATCTATTACGTATTTTTAGTTTATACCTTTGAATTCCTTTATTTCTTCCTTTTTTTTTTTAACTAGGGAAAGTTTTTTTTACAAGGAAAAGACTACAATAAAGATTCTTGGAGTGTTACCTTACTCCTAGTTTACTAATTGTATTTTATTTTAAATGTGCAAAAAGGGGTGGTGTAAGCTTGGCAAGATTGATACTTAGAGTAATTGAACTTAAATTTCAGGTAATTTATTGAACACGCAGTGTTGATTACAAGGTTCCAAGGTTTGCTTAGATCTGCTCTGAACAGAAACCAGAAGTTCATACTAAGTGAAAAATTCCTTAATTCCTGTCTCTGGCAGAAGTGCAGCTGCAAGGAAAGGTTTTTACAAGCCATCAGGGCTCAGGAAATGACAGCTGTGTGGGACTCTAAGTGCTAAACATAAAGCAAAGTTTTACTTTCTTTGGTGCCTTTGGAAACAGGACATCCTTATACATACCAGAGCTGAAAGGTTTTCTATCACAGTGCCCAAAGGCACAACTCCTGATCTGTGGCTATCAGGACTAGCAGGGAGTACTTCAGAACATTTCATTCACAAGCAGTTATGAATGGGAATAGAATCCTAGTGAGTTTGTTATCATCCAGATTTTCAGGACAGAACCAAGCTCCAGTAGTAACATCTCAGGAATGGTTGAAAGAGGGAGAGAAGGTCCCTGCAAAAGCATGCTAATGCTGAATACCTAAATAATTCCCCTGATTTATTATTTCTTTCCCAAGTTTTTTTCCATATCTTCTTCAGTATACCTTTTTTCCCCATTTGATTACTGCCATTGTTAATATATTTTTCTTTACTTTTTTAATCAGCCCTGATCAGTCTTTTGAAATACTGTGTGATTATGCTCAGCAGTGTATGCTGGGGAGAAAAGTGCAGATTCACACTGTTACATATGATTGCAGCAACCCTGCTTCCCTTGTAAGTAATTGTGTTAATCTCCTGAAGTGCATTTTTTTCCTATTCAGTTGTAATGGCTTCTCTCCTAAACTTGTGGGGAAGCTAACCTAATCTTTAGGGTTCTTGAATTAATGTTCTGTTCTCTTAAGAGCATATTTGCACACATGAAAAAATTGTTTGGAGCATCATCTTGTAACTTGCTTTACTCAGTTTTTCAGCCATATTGAAATAACACTGGATGGAATGATGGAAACATAATTATTTTGGCTTTCTCACTACATGTATCTCAAATATTCTTTTTCTGTCTCTACTGAGAACTGAATACCCACAAGCCACATTATCAAAAGAGACTATCAAGTCAGAGTAACTTGTTTCTCTTCCTATTTTTATACCTAGGCAGTTCTGAAGAATCTTGCAGAAGCTGTAAGAGGCCGTTATCATTGCTACTCTTCCAAGGAAGAGGTAGGTGACAGGGAGAGAGGCGAAGCATTTTTCTCTCTTTCTGATCATTCTTCACTTTGAGAAGGTAAAATAATTATCACCTGAGTAGAAGCTGATAGTAAGAATTGGTGCTGAAAGTCTCTGTCACAGAAATGCTGAGGATGTGCTCAATAAACCTGTGGTTAGTTCTTTCTGCAGCTGAAAACATTTCCTAAAAGTGCAATAAATTGTGCAGTTATTGTTTACTGACTTATGGCTGATAAAAGCAGTGGCTTACTGTAGAGTGATTCAAAGTAGTAAAGTAATATCTTGTTTATAAATTATTACTAATTTATATGCAGAGCATTAGATACATTCACACTCGAGTCTGCCATGCCAGGCAGTCTTGTATTGATGTTTGCACAGTAAAGTAAGAAAGCTGCTTTCAGTTGGTGTTTGAACAATAGTTGAATTATTTTTCCCCACTTGTTTTTATAATTGCAGAATTTTGATAGCAGTGATTTTCATCTGCTACTTCAGGAATCCCAGAAGGCTAAGGACCTACTCAAGAGCATCAAAGAGAGTTTTTCCAGAGTTGGTGGGTTGCTTGGTAGTAAAAGAGCAGATGTATGTATATTTTTTATTTTCAGATGTATTTTGAATAATTAGGGTTAGAAGTTTTAACTTCCACAATATGAAAAAAATTGTATGATTGATCAGGTATTTTGATATGTGAACTTTGAGTATTCTCTATTGAAAATCCATTGTTAAGAGCAAATTAAGAACTAAATCAGTAAAGGAGACATTTTGCTAAATATTCTCCAAAATGCATTAATAGAACATTGTTCTGTCATCATAATGAGCATCTCAGGAGCACTAGCCTAACTCTATGCACAATCATATAAATGAAGTTCCAACTGTCCTTTAAATAGGTGAAAAGACACTGCTGTGTGATTTAGTTGGACATTTAAATCCATTGCAAATTTATAAGGGCTTGTCTTGGTTGCACTGTTAGACAAGTCTGGGAGGAATTTTTTTGTGGATAAAATTTTAAATTATATTTCCCCTCATCCTTCCTATGCTGTAATTTTTTTTTCCTCTCTTCCAACCTCATAGCTACTAAGGACTGTGTAGCCTACCTATGGAGCAGAAGTCACTCTGAAATGACTTAGAAGATTCTGTATCCCCAGTAAAAGCCCATTTTTAGGAGGACCACTGATAGCTACTTTCAAAGTGTTTTGCTTGTTGGAATTCCAGCACTTCAGTTTTAATTATGTTCTTCAGGATTCCATTCTGGATATTTTGATTTGAGGGTAAAAATAAATTGTGTTAAAACTTGAAAGAGCTTTTCTTGAAATCTGTTTTAGGTTTCCACAGCATTTGCAAATACAGCACCTTCTAGCTTCTTCCCAAAGCCTCCAAAGCACAAAGCACCACTGGTTATTCAAACACCAGGCATCCTGTGCAAAACCTCAGCAGACTGGTTAAAGACATATGGATTGAAAGGTAGTGCAGAAAGAAAAGCTTAGCAGTTATGAAACATCAATTAAAGACAGTGTATGTGTTTTATTTAATGTATTTTTTTTCTTCCTCTAGCTAAAAAGTTAGACCTTTATCAAGTTCTGGCTCCCAACGCTTTCTCTCCAGTGGAAGATTTTGTACCTATTCTTAAAAAAACAGTATCATCAACTCTGCATGAGGCAAGTGAGGAGGAACTTTTTTTCCCTGGGTTTGTGGGGTTTTTTTCCTTTCTAACTTAAATCAGTACCTTAGAAGTTAGCTGAAATTCCACAGACTGACATTTGAGTCATAGATTCAACTCAAATACTTAATGTCATTCTTAAGAATGACCCAGGAAGAAATTCCATGTTAGTCTGTCTTATGTTGGGTTCTGTAAACAGCTAACTCTACTTATCCTTCTAGAAAGTGATGATGCAGTTTGAGTGGTATGATGGAACTGTAAAACATATCCATGTTGACCTGCCACTATTGTACAACTATCAGGTGAGTTGTCTAACATGATGTGGCCTTGTCAGGGCTTGACTACCATCTAATTATTCCTCATTAATTAACACTAGTCGTGTTAGCTAAGCACTGCAGGGACTCGTGTGCAGACAGCTGTCCATGTAAGTCTGCAGCCACTGGGATTCTTACAGGCAGTAGTGGTTGTTTAGGATTTCCTCCTAGATCAGAATGCAGATCATCAGAGAGTGGGGCACGTTTGATGACAGAGAAGCTGTCTGGGAATGTTTGCAGCCAGGGTTTGCTGTCTAGTGGTCTGTCAGTCCTTTTTCTTTCCCACTTCACTGGCAGCCCTGACAAAGGGCTATGGGAATGTTTCCAGGCAGGACAAATAATCCATTAAAGTAGGAATGATGTGAAGTCTGTGGAACTCCACAGCCAGACCAAAAGGAGAGTGTGAAGTGGCTGAAATGAAGAGCAGCTCCTGTGTTTTCTTGCTCACTGGGAGGTGCTTGTGTTTTGTGCATGCTAAATTATAGTTATTTTTGTGAGTTCAGTGCTCTTTTCTGGCTTGATATGCCCTCATATAATGCTTACATACTTACATAGACTGTTCTAAGAATGAAATGTTGCTATCTGAATGAATGAAAATAATTTTTTTCATTACTATGTTGTTATGTTATTTCTGTATTAAGCATTTGGCAATCAAAGACTTGAACTTTCTATTTGTAACATAAATTTTCTTTATTTATGCATAGAAACTCCTTGCTAAAATGGTAGGAATTTATGAGAAACGAATTGACTGGCTATCTGTTGCTAGTAGAAGAGTATGGGGAAGTGTTTGTGAAAGAAGGTACTGTATTTGATTTTGGGGCTTTTTTGTGAGGTTTGGAGTCTTAATGTGTTTGAGGAAGGTGTTTATTTACATCTTGTTTGAGGTTTTACCCAACCTCAATTGCACATTTGCTCTTTTTCCTGTTTACAAGTCTTGAATATGGAGTTTCAGACAAAAGGAAGGTAGCTGAGGCCCCTGTTACTAGAGATTTTCTTGCTCATTGATTAAGCATTGAATTAGCCCATCTGGCCACTCTTTGGGCTGGGAACTCACATCCCACTGAGTGTCCATCACATCTGTGGGTCTTTTCAAAACTACTGCTCCCAAATTATCCTGTGTCCATGAACTGTGACCATCCTGCATTGTCTCTGCAAGCAAGACTTAAAACTGACCATGCTGAGCAGCTCATTGGCACTTTCCTCTGAACAGGTAATGTGCTCAATAGCATCAGTCAGTCCATACCTGAGAAACCTCTCTGGCACTGTTGAGCTGAGAGAAATCTTAACCATTTGTCTTTGCAGTAATATTCCATATGTTCCTGGAGTGTTGGCTGGGAAAGGAGAGTGAAGTATCCAATAACTCTCCACGTGGCAAACATCCACACATTCCAGGAGGGTTTTAGGTACTCAAGTACAGAGAAGGGGAAGAGCTGTTTTAATGGCTCCTGAACAAGTAGCCGGTACACTAATTATTCCATAGTTTAGGAAAGACAGAAGTTTCCATTACTGGTCCTGTTTTTGTTTTTTAAATGTCACCTAAGATTTTACAGATTTTTTAAAAATACAGATTCAATGCTTATACATTTTGATACATAGGTAGAAGATAATTTCCCTGACAAGTTAGTGTGCACTAAAGATAGGAATACATAATTAAGATTTTTTTCTTTTTTAAATGAAGAGCATTTTTTTTCTATAGGGTGGTTGTACTTGTTGATATATCAGTGACAAACTCTACCTACATCTCTCATATCCAACACTGTTTGCGACTTTTACTCGAGGAACAAATGTCAAATAAGGATTGCTTCAATATTATAGCGTAAGTAACTATTTAAGGCCTTTAAAAATTACTGCAGTGCATTGCAATGAAAGAAGTGTGCTGAGAAATTGTAGTTACTAGTAGGCATATTTTAGTATTCAATGTTTTTTAGTGAAGTATTTGCAAGACTAGCACTGATTGGTCCTTACTGGGTGAGTGCATGAATCAGATGTATGGAGACCAGATTAGTAATTAAAAATCACTTTTTTGGGTGAGGGTCACTGGAACTGATTGCATCATACCTGTAACAAATACTCATCCTGCTATATTGTTCATAATAGTATTAATTCACCTGTCAGAAACACACCAGAAGAGAACTTTGATGTCTCAGATGCCATAACTGAGAGCACCCTTTAAATTTACAGTAACTCCAGTACTGATTAATATATTAGAGTGGTAAAATTCTGTACTCAGCACTGGCAGGCAGAGACATGTGGCACAACTGCTGAGCAGCTGCTGGGCAGGTGCCTGGCAGGTAAAAGTAAGAGCCAGCAGCTCATGGAGTTCCTAACATGGTGTGAGAACAGAGCCCTTACCTCACAAGAGAGATACAGGCAGCAGCTGGGGGTTGGAGTTCTTTTTCACACTCCTTCCTCTGAGCTTTTCCCAGCTCATGTGGGATCCTATTCAGGAAAGAAAATCAAATGAACCTTGGGTGATGGATAAATGTGGATAATTAAATGGTTTGAAATAGAAAATAGTTGGCATCAGGCAGTTTTATGTCTGTAATACCCTAAATGAGATTCTTCTTCATCAGTGAATTTATTTTATCTTTTTGCTTGTTCTAAACCATAATCTGAAAATTAATTGTTGTTATCTTTCTGTGAAAGATTTGGGAGTGACATTGTGCCTTGGCAGCAGGAACTGTGTCCTTCCCAACCAGAAAACTTAGAAAAGGCTTGGAGGTAAGATCAAGTAATTATCCCATGTATGTGAATGTCACAGAGAAAAATTGCAAACAAGTAAAAAATTGTATAAGTTTATTATGTTACAAAAATGGGCTGGCATGTTCTACAGTGATTGTTCATAGTGATTTCTTGTGAAAAGAGCATTGCAGAAGTTAATAAGCTTGGGGTGATTTTATGTTTCATATGTATATATAATATATATGTACACAGATACAGAAGTGTCTGTATAAGGAATGAAGAGGTTACATGAAGCATTGAAAACTGCTTCAAGTTCAATTGGGATATGGGTTTTTTCCCACATGCTTTGAAAAAAATCCCAGGTTTCTGTTTGTGGAGTCACGTTTTCTGTGTTCTCATTATACCTCTGTTTCATTTCTGTTTCTGTAAGTTCTACTACATTAATATTTTTCCATGTAAAATTAGGAGAGAATTCTTTCCTCTTTATGCTTTGTATCTTACTTTAAAAACTAGTTTGCCATGCTGGCAATACAGAAACCAGAACAAATAATTTGTTATATAGTCTGGTTTTGCTCTCTGTCATTTTCAAAAATTTTAGACTCCAGTGCAGTGTTATTTAAGACACTTGGTTCTCTTCATTGCTCTGAGTAGAAACAAGAGCTTTTGTTTCTTTATTATTTGAACTGTAAACATCTTGGTTTAGGTGGGTGTTGAGCTTGGAGTGCAAGGGCAGTAGAAATTTCATGAGTGCACTCAGAAGAGCTGTGGAGGTTGACTTCAAAGACAGTGATAAACACAAATCACAGGGACTCTACCTGCTGACTACTGGAATACCTGATCAGGAAACAGTGAGTGTCATCATAGGCAACTTTTCTCTAAATTCCTATCAAAACTAATATCAACTTTATTTTTCTCTTTTTTCCCCCATCCCTTTTTTTCCTTATAGCCAGTCATCACCATTCATGGGCAGAATATTCCCCCTTTATATAGCTAAGGCAGCACAACTGTCAGGATCCCAAACTTCCATTTCTGCAATTGTTAGTCATGTGTTAGAGTTAGCAATTATTAATTATGTGTGAATTGTAGAAAATTCAAGACATGCTTTTAGGTTTTCTTTCCCACTCCAGCTCTGGGCATCATTTTGCTTCAGATTTCTGAGTTGGAGCAAGCTGATTTTTTGTAATTTACCATTTCTGTAGAACTCATGGAACAAATAATTTTCCAGCAGAACTCCACAGCAGCCTATGTAGAGACAGCTGCTGGTTTTGTCCCAGTAATCCCTCTTGGATCCATGTTTGTGGTGAATGTGCTCCATGGCCGTTGAGCCTCATGCACAGCCTTGAGTTTCTGTGTGTGTGCAGTGAGGTGTCTCCTGCTTTTGTTACCAAACCTCTGGAAATTCTGGCAATCTAAGAAATCATTAAAGCCCATATGGTTGACAAGAAAATGAGGGACAAATGGGCAGTTCCATCCCTACCTTGCTTCAGTGCACAGCTACATTGATGTCCAGGATCTCAGTCTTTGGTTCCCAAATGTACCCCAGCTCACCTCTTGCCTGCAGCAGAGCTGTTGTCCCTGTAACCAGCCATAGTGACAATTGTTGTGTGTCTGCATGGACTGAGGAGGCACTGCACTGCTCAGGTACCTTCCTGTTCTGAGCTGCTCCAGCTGGGAGCACTTGTACATCAGTGGATGTACATCCAGTGTACATCCAGGAACCAGTGGAGAAGATGGGAGCTTGTCTGAGGTAGAGGCTCACCCCAATGTTTCTTTCTCCTCTGTCTTACAGCACACAATCAGTGCTTACGTGGCTGAGGCGTGCAGAGGTTTGGATTTGCAGCTCCATGTCTGTCTGTTCAGTGTAACAGAGGGCACTGACTGCAGTGCGGTTATTCCAGCCCGCTATGCCAACCCCAGGGAAACTGCCAATGCCTTTAAAGACATTGCACAGGCAGCCAGTGGGAGGTTTCACTGGTTTGGAGAAGCAGGTATGAGCAAAGGAAAGTCAGCACATACTTCTTTTTCATTAATGATATAATATTAATTAATGCTTTTTTACTCCCAAATCAAGTAGTTTACTTTTTTAAGATATGCTGAGAGCACTGAGATATAAATACAGGTCAGAGTTTTGTAGAGACTTTCAACCACTTTGCAGAATATTATAATGCAGCCTTAATGAAGGAATTTGTTTGGTGGTTTGTTTTTTTTTCTATTTGAATTTACTATTTTCTGTTAGCCTTTTTAAAGATGCTTTAAAATATAGTTACTGCTGTGATAAGTCCAGATGATCAGGCTTGCAGGAAACAAAGGCTTTTTGATTCTCTGCATTGGTATTTAGCATATGGTGCAAATTGTTGTACATTTTAAAAAATACTTATTTTGTACACTTCAAGAAACCCATGCTAATTAGCATATATTTGATTATCAGGTATTTTTGAAAGTGATGATATTACCAGTATTATATCTGAAATGGAAAAAGCAAAGAACTACTCCCAAAAGGTATGAATTACAGAGAACTTTTTTAATTACATGTTTCTTCCTAAAAAAAAAAATCAACAGTGTTTGTTCAGCTGACAGTTCAGGAGATTGGACAAAACCCTTTTATGATGAGCAGGAATGTTCTAGAGTGTGAGAATAGTGACCACAGAGTAAATAAGGACTAGAAAGCAGTTGCACAATAGCACTGCAGTGACTGCTGTTGGAGTAGCCATGATTCCACACCAAATACAAGTTTACAGTTCAAGTGATTCTCCTTTCTGTTGGCAATCCTGTGATGAATTCTTTTCAAATAAATTAATTCTTCATTGTAATAAAGTTATAAATGTTATATGCAAATAAATAACACTACATTCTTTTAAGTCCCAGTGTAGGGAGGGCTTGTCATTAGCACAGTGGCTTTGTCAATTCTAAACCAGTTGTTTTCTCAAGTGTACTGAGGGTGTAGAACTGGACTGTATCTCACCATATTCCATGCAGATTACTTTTTTCCAAAGACGTCCAACAGAATAACTGCAGCAGTATAGCCAGCCTGGCAGTGTGGTGCCTGCTTCCTATAAAAGTGTGCATAGAAAGAGATCTGCACTAAGAACCCTGTCCAGGGGGCTGAGAACCCTGTTGGATGCAAGTCTGAGTCACAAAAGTTGGATTTTTTAAAAAGAAGAGCTGGTGGCTATTCAATGACACCTAAAATACTTTGTTATCCTGTAACAGTTGCATACACTTGGTTCACCATCTTCCACTTTGTTCTGCCTTGGTCTATGAACACTGCTGCCTTTTGGTTTGGTCTGCCCAGAGCAGGAAGGGTTTCCATGCAGTGTGTCTGAGCAAGCACAGCACAAAGGGGTTTATGTTCAGTTGGAGGTGTTAAGCATTGTCAGATAGGAATATTATTTATTATTATAGTAGTAAATACAAAATACCTGTCTTTGAAATGTCATTTCCTTAAATTCCATGTATCTGAATTACTAAACAATGTGGATTTCCATTTCAGTGTGCATTCCTGGTGGAGTCCTTAAAGCAACGCTCTGTAAATCAGTCTGTGAAACCCCTCACAGCAGGAGACTCAAATGTGCTTATAAAGAATGAGAAAAAAAAGCCACAGAAGGTGCCATCTCCTAAAGCCACAGCTGTGAGTCTGGCTGGAATGGTTTGAAATGGTCCCATTTTTAATATGCTGTGTGTTAATTAAAGATCCTACCCAGCTATTGGTGAGAGAAGTGCTCAGCTGAAAATTTGGAGAAATAAGAGCAGCACTGTGATAGTACTTTGAATTTGTTTGCATTCAAAATGCTGCATATACCAAAAAGTGTGTCATCCTGAGTAATTAATTGTAATGGAACCACACTGTAGAGTCAGAAGGTCTCTAAATAATCCTTCCTCTGGCCTTAAAAAAATAATGCTTAATGCAAACAAAGGCAAAGCAGAAATGTGTTTTACCAAATTACATCTATTTTGCAAGTCCTTCTAGAGGGTAGTGGATATTATGATGTTCTGCTTATTTACAGATTAGACAGCTGCAGCTCAGTAGCATGTCTGGCGTCACAGAGAGCCAGCACAAAACAAGAACAGAATCCAGGATTTGTTTCCTGCCTGCTGTGCTTATTTCCGTGGAGCTGCATTACTGAATCCCCTGGGATTTTGCTAGTGTTTTAATTTTGACTGTGTTTTGAGTAGGTGTGCACATCTGTAATATGCATAAAGGCCAGTGTCTGCTGGAACTTTCGGTTCTCATCCTTGGAATGGGAATGGTGTTGTAGGTGTGGGAATGTAGGAAATGGGAATGTAGGTGTGGGAATGTTGCAAAGGCTTTGTAGGTCTTCCAGGCTGTTTTATCAAAAGTGTCATATTCTCAACACCTCTTCACAAATGCAGGAGAAACTAATTACTCAGAGATGACAATAGAGCACAGTTTTGCAGGGATTAAACTTGTAGAAAACGGGTACAGGGTTGCCTGTAGATGTTTGGTGATATTTATAGCAGAGCTGTATGTTAAATTAGATGTCAGTTGTTTGAAGGCTCAGTGTCACAGCAAGTCTTCTCCTACAGTAGGGTTAAACAAGTGCTTGTGCTGTTTAGCAGGCTGCTCAACCCCTAGAGGGATAAACCAAACCCAAAGGAGAAATTACTGGTGTCAGCACTAGATTTTCAATAGTCACTAAAATGCTGAGGAAGATACTAAATACTGTATTCTATAAAGCAAGGCCATTACCATACCAGACTGCTCCTTCAAGTGGCAGAAATGGTCCAAACTCCTCTCCCTGTAAGTGTTAGTCTTCAGGTTTATGGTAGCAGATGATATTGGCAAGATAATTAAAGCAGAGCCATTAGAGTTACTTAACCCAGCAAGAAACTGTAAATGAATGTGCTGTCATGGCAGTCTGTGGATTTGTCAAAGCCAGAGGAATTAAATAATAAAGAAGTGTAGTTCCAGGTTAGAATAATGTAGTTATGATACATCTGAAGCACTTTTTACTTTTGTTGTTGTTATTAAAGGTGCTTAAGGATGTTAAAGACAACCATGGTGCAGAGGGAAATACTCCTGTAAGAGTACTGGCATGGCGTCCTCCCAGTGCCAAAGCAGGAATTCCACCAGGTCTGTATGGATTAGGGGCTTTTTGTCTTCAGTCTTTCTGTTGGGTTTTGTTTAACAGACAGTATTTAAGTTAGAGATTTAAATTAAGATTTTAGAAACACCTGGCATTGTAATCTTTAATCAGATTTATAGGAACCATCGTGCTTGTTTTGGAATTCCTTTGGGATGGGTTTCAGCTGTAATTTACCTCTATTGTGCAAGGAAAGAACTCTGCACAGCTGTGCAGTGATTTCCAGGTCCTAGGATTGAACACCTGACCTTCATCAGGAAATGCCAAACGTGTCTGATGGAAAGTAGAACCCCTCTGTGTCCCATACCTGAAGCCACAAGGCTCAGCAGTTCAGACATTCATCATGTTATTAGTTCAATGTATGCATTGCCACTAAATCTGTTAGATCCCATTTTAATTAATATGCTGTTCCACTTGATTTAATTATGATCTAGTAATGAAGGAAAAGTACAACAGCACTGTCAGGTTGTCTGAAGTGCTAACTCTTCCAACTGCTCCCAGTATATGAAAAGCTCTTAAACGGATTCCAGTTGCTGCTGGTCCCTTAAAGGCCAATTAATTTCTCCTCCATTTCTTTTTTTTTTAATTTCACTGTTTTTTTCTTTGTCATCACTAACATTTGCAATTTATTTGTCTTTACATTAAATTTGAGTCTTCAAATCTCCTGATGTTGATGTGTAGCAGTGTTTACAAATCTAGAATTACACTTGCATCTGAGGTGCTCTGTACAAAGTTAACTGGTTTCTCCAACAAATATTATGCTTGTTCAGGCCTCTAATTTTTTTCAAACTAACTCCTGTGACATTCTTCCTGATGGTAATTTCTTATCTGTAAAAGTTTCATTTCTATGAAAGCTGCTGAAGTAGTGCTGTAATATGATTTTTCTTAATCAGTAGCAAAGAAAATGAAGCATTTATAATTGTGGTAATAGGAATATATGAAGAGAAGAACAGGGTTGGGTTCTTCTAATATAAAAGTTTTATCCAGCTGAGCTAAATTAATGGGGTTTTTATCTATTATTTATTTGTAGCACAAACAATTAAAGAATGGCCTCAGACTGAGAATAAAGGAAAGCACAAACCCAGGAAGCAGCCAGAGCTTTCTGTGTCTGTATTTTACACTGAAGAAGGAAGAAATGTGGGTATGTGTTATCAGGATGGGATGGGTGAAGCCCTTTTCTTATCAGCACTTCTATTATAAAACTGGCAGGATGGGAAGTCCCTGATAACCAGGCTGCTTTGAACAGTGAGTGGGAGAGAGTTTCACTTACCAAATAGTGGCATGGATTTTTAGTTTAGATGCAGATGGGTGGCACTTTTTCCCTGTTTTTTGGGGATTTTTCTTTTGTAAAGTCCCTTGGGATCTTTTGGTTGAAGGTGCTCCGAGGAAAAGCCCTGTGAATATTGTTCAGTTGATTACAGAAGATTTGGTTTGGAATTTTTTGAAGGTGACAATTTTTTTAAATAAATGATTTTTTAGGTACTTTGTTCATTTCCCAAATAGGTACAATATATCAGAGGTATCCAAAGGCAGTGTGTGTAACAAAATCTGTTTGCTCTGTCAAATTGCCAGAGGAAGAGGAAATCTGTTCAAGCAAAGAGGTATTTTTCTCCTTACTGATGAATTGCCATTTTGGAAATACCCATCTGCATAAATGTAAACATTAATTGTCATTCTGTACAATGTGTTATTACTTAAACTGTTCTGATATTTGCCAACAATCAATTTGTTTGTCTTACAAGTGGCTGACCAAGTACAGTATTAAAAAGCTTAAACTGGAATTGCCCAGACTGATGTTTGCTCCAAGCTGTACCCACCAGAAGACAACTGTGGAGTGTCTGCACAAGAAAGTATCAGCAAAATACTGTTCTATCTTCCCCAGTGCAGAAATCAATGTAGGTTTTTTGCAGATGTCAGGTACCTACATTATTGAAAGGCTTTGTATTTTTTTAGTGAATGTTGATTGATGGTTCTGACATTTCTCTCCACTCTTCCCTGATCTTTCTCAATCATACTTCCACTAGCAAGCTAAAGAAGGTCTTTTATTCACTGCAAGAAACCATGTAGCATGTTAGAAGTCCAGACTGCATGTTCTTTAGAATGTGTAAAATCTCTTTGGTTCCCACAGTATGAAAAATAATTTTTAAAATTTAAGGAAAACTTACCAAAATCATGTGTGAGTTGAAACTGGGAAAATGTTGGATCTTGATTGTTTCAGTTTGTGTAATGACTGGAGAGAAGCATAGAAAGTTAAGTGCAAGCAATAGTCACAGAATTTTTCTTACCATATTTCATAGATAAAAAGACAAACATCTCCCTGATATCCAATGCCAACATTGCATGTATAGCAGCTCAGCTCAGATTTCTTGAAGTAAGATGCTCTTGTACAAACTGAATTTTTCCAGGGGGTTGTGAAACATCTGCAGTTTCAGCCTAGAGAACTGGAAGCCTTCACAGAGCAGCTGGAGAAGGTGCTGCAGCGCTATATCCAGAGAGTGCAGTGGCTGCTCTCAGGTATTGGTGTGCCTCTGGATTTCTGTAAAGCACAAATATGTGCAGAACCTTCTTGTCTGCTGTTTCTGGTAGAATGGATCTGAATGTAACTCTGAACCTCCAGCATTTCATTGAAAGTTTAAAACTTATTTTTGGGAATACAAGAGAATTCAGCATCTGTGCAGCTGATAAACATCTTGCTTGTTGACAAATAATTAGGTTTTGGTCCTTGTGGGTTTGTGAATACAGAGTAGAAGCTTTCTATCAGCAGACTATATCCAGTAACATATACAAGCAAAATCAGCTTTTCTGCATGTTTTGCTTAGAATGTGCCCTGCTGCTTAGAAGTTCAGCATTACTACTGATGAAGACCATTTCAGTCTCTCTGTTGCTCATAAAGATCTTTGTTGGGAAATAGTTTAATTTTTTGCTGTATTGTAAAGGACAAATTATTTAATGCAAGTTGCTACAATTAGCTAGTAATTAGTGCTTGATAGTGCTAGTTTTGAAATGGCCAAACACTTTTCTATTGTTAACCTTTTAACTACATAATTGTCACACAGATTAGACTTAATTATGTAGAAATGTGTCCAAAATTGCCCCTAAAGGCTGAAGATTTACATTATGCTCAATAAAATAACTCTTAATTAGTTTTAATGTTCTGGCCCAGGAAGCCGAAGATGGTTTGGTACCATTTTAGAAGCAAATGTCTGTGTTTTGATTGATACATCTGGCTCCATGGGCCCATATTTGTCATCTGTCACAAAAGAACTTACCTCCCTTATCTGGGAACAGCTAAGAAAAAACGAAGTCAGGTATGGTGAATTACTGATAAAGACTGAAATCTGTACTCATTATTATGTAATCAGATTGCTTAATAATTACAGTGATACAGCACTGAAACACAATTCAAGTAATTATTGTGTGTTAGAGTATAATGTGCATGTGACAAGAACTGTTTTTTCTGTTGTTTTTACCAGTTTTAAAGTTCTAAACTCTCTAAGATCCGAGCCTCTGCTGTGGGCTGATGCTGTTTACCCTTTTAGGCTCAGCATTCCCATAGATTTTCTGTTCATGCAAAGTAAGACATGCTTTTTGACTCTTACAAGGCTGAAGATCTTAATCCAACACAAGGCTTTTTGATGGGGGGTTTGGTTGAGTTTCATGGTTTTTTTACTGTTGGGTTTTTTTTCTTAATTTTATGTGTTTACTTATTTCAAAACTGTCTTATCCAAAGTGACTTGTATTGGTGAGGATTAAATGTTGTGGGGTCATCTTTCTCCTTAGGTTTAACCTGCTGAGATTTGCAGAAAATACTGAGAGTTGGAAAGAGCATCTGGTAGAGGCAACTGATGAGAACTGCCATGGTGCTGTGCAGTGGGCTTCCACGTGCCATGCTCATGGGAACTCCTGCATCCTTGCAGCTTTACAGGTTGGTGTGCCACAGCTTGGAGAGCACCTCCTGTCCTGTGGAGGTAAAACCCCTCCACCTGACTGGTGACATTCTAGGAAAATGATGATGTCAAAGTGTACAACATCTTTATATGCAAATCACTGAACAGTTTGGAAATCAAGTCACTGCTTCTGGCCCCAGGGCTCATAGAGACTTAAAGTAATTGCTCATACTGAGTTTTAAAAAAGGAGTCAAATATCAATAGTTTTGTTAATATCTGTACTCAGAGAATACTGTAGAGGGAAAATAGCCAGTTGCTCTAACTGATATTTGTGTACAACTGTGGCTGTGCTGTGTTTCTCTGACCCAAACAGGGTTTTAAATAAGCAGTGTTTGTTGGCATCTCATGGGTTTTGAGTACAATTCTTGAACTACAGTAACAGATGAAGAAACTTTTCTCCTATAAAAATTCTCAGTGTAGAAATCAACTAGTAATAACAACTTAAAACTGAACTTGCAATTTTACAAGATTTAAAAATGGAATAAAAAAATGTTGCCTTTAATGAACTATTCTTCTTCCAGATATCCTTGCACAATCTCTAAATAAATGTTATAGCATTCATCATGAATGAAGTCCAGTAGAGCTGCAAGACACATGCATATTACAAAGATGTCCACTGAGTCAATTACTGTAGTAAAGTTTCATAATAATCATTCAAGTCCTAGTGAGCCTGATTTTCAGACATTAAACAACTTTAACTCCCATAAAATATGATGTAAAAATCTTTTGTCTGTAGTTCTCCAGAACCAGTTAATTTTCTTATTTCAGTGAGTCAGTTTTTGGCAATGCCCTGCTTATAAATATGTTGTCTTCTGCTACAAATTACCTACTTAAATTTTCAAATTTATACCTTGATCTTCTTCCCTAATAAGAAAATGAAAAGAAAAAAATAGGTTGATTAATGATCAAATATAAATATATTGGCAATTATAAACTGTCTTAAATCATTGGAATGGTGTTTTTATTCTGAAGTAAAACATTTCATATAAATGTACCAATTATTCAAGCTTGTTTTCTGCTTTTCAGAAGGCTCTCAGTTTCCAAGGTGTGGAGGCACTGTATCTATTGACTGATGGAAAACCAGACACCAGTTGCAGTCTGATTTTGAAAGAAGTTGAAAGATTGATAAAGAAACAAGATATTAAAATCCACACCATTTGTTTTAGCTGTGCAGACAGGTATATGATACTTTGCAAGAACAAAACAAAAATCTCTTAAAATGACTATTTTATTTATTGTCAGAGGTCTGTGCTACCAGGATGGTAATGGGGAAGGTTGTTCTGACACAGGTAGTTGCCACATGGCCTACATTGCATACTGGAATTTATAATCATGTCCTCCAATCTGTTGGTTTTAATGTCATATTTTTGAGGAGTTCTTAGAAATCTTTTGCTGTTGCTTTCAGAAAATAATTTTCATAAGTAGCTTTCTACTTTGTGCTAACAGAGGAGCTGTTGAATTCCTGAAGAAGCTTGCTTCCCAAACAGGAGGGCGCTTCCACTGCAGTTCTGGAGGTGAAGATGGACAATTAGCAGCACACAGAATATTGACAGAGGGGATGGATGATGAAGATGTATGTTAAATAAATAATTTGGTTTGTTTCATTGCAACTTAGTTCTTCATCAGTAGAGAAACTTCATTTAAAAAAGAAAAACAATGAGAAAAAAAAATACATAATTTCTAAGATATTTCAGATTAAAACCAAAAAGAGAAATCTTAGTATTTGTTTTTTCCTTTCTGCTAACTGCCTTGGTGAGGTGCCCAAGCTCATGAAAGGAATACACAGTGCAATACAGGTTTTGGAAGAGAAGTAAAAAATATATTGTGAGTCTGCATGTGGTTTTTAAGCTAAATTAAGATTTTGCAGTCTTCTTATCCTTCCTATCTTGTGTTTCATTTAATTGTAAAATCCTTATATGGTGCTGAGCACATTAATTCCCCAGCATGAGACCTCAGGCATTGCCACAGCAGAAAAATGTTACTGAACAGATCCAGTTTCAGTCCAGGCTTGCTCTGCTCTCCCCTTGTAAGACTGAGACCTTCTCTGCAAGTAGGGAAATTTAGAGCTTAGGATCAGTTAATTCAGTTGGGGAAACAGAAAATAATAAATAGGTGCAAGTTAAAAATTTTAACTGTGTTTTCAGAATCCAGTTTTCCCTTACTTTGAAGGAGATGATTTAAATAAACTTACTCAAGAAGTAGCAAAAGCTAGAAGTTTCTTAAAGCAGGCAAAATCTTGGAGGTGAGTGTTTATCAAGAATCTTTGTATTTATTATTTTGTAGAATGAAGACAAGACTATCTGACTCCCAATGTCTGTTTTATAAAAAATAGATCTTGAGAATTATATAGAATAGGAGTGAAGGACAATTAAATTGAATTGATCCTTAAGTTTTTTCATTGTTACCCTTCCTAACTGCCAGTCCAGAACAAGAAAGCACCAATTCAATAGGAATAGTAGGCAAAAGTTCCTGCAAAGAACTTAAAAATGCATTATACCTCCTCAGTGAAAAGTCACCCAAGGACAGAGCTAAGCAAAGACTCCAAGGTGTTCTGTGCCTCTGTGAAAAACTGCTGTAATTCTTTGGGGTTTGTTTTTCTTTCAAACAGATTATTGCTTGAAAAATGGAACACAAACCGAAAAGGCAACTCTGGCTTCCAAAACAGAGTTCAGGTAAACAGTCACCACATCTACATCATAGTTTATGTATAGTTCATGTATTTCAGGAGGAGGGTAATATTTTATTAAATATATTCATTTCTGGCAATGACTTTTTTCAAAATTGGAAACATTTGTAGTGATTTTATTTCTTAGCTGAGATAGTCCACAGTAAAACCCCATGTAACCAAAGAAGAGTTCAAAGAGAGCTGTTGGGGGTGAAAAGAGCAAGGCAGATGTGTATTTGTAGTTATTCATGGTCTAGCAAGCACTTAAGCACATTAGAGAGTCAGAACCAGATGTAATGGTGTAATAACAATTGCTGCATGGGCTGCATGATTTATCTGTTAAGTGAACAAGGCTGAGTGAAAAAGGACCCCCCTAATAGCAAAGACACCCCCAGCAAACCTGGGGCTGTCATTACAGAGTGGTGGGCAAACTGAACCTCTCACAGAGCCAACCTGCTGATTTAAATTGGCAAAGTAAAAACCACAGGAAAAGAGAAATGCTGGGTGCAAGTACTTTGTTAGGGTTAAACAAGACAGAAGCATTTGTTACAGAGGTGTCTGAGGAAAAACAATGGACACAGACAACTGCAGAGTTGCACTAGAGAACATTGGCCTCCCAAGATGTTCATCAAGGAGTTGGGTAAGGCAGAGACAGAGCAAGACTGGGTTTTTTAAAAACCTTTTTTCTATAGCTGTAGTTTGTATTTTGGTTCAAAAACATTGCCCAGTCATTCAAGTAGGAATAAAAAAAAATCCAGTCTGACCTGCTGGCTAAGAATGCCTGGTTCATGGAGAGTGGAACCTGGAGCCTGGTGTGCAAGAGTGGGTGTGTGTGAGTGTGTCAGAGTGTGCCTGTGTGCAGAACTCAGCATTTAAGGGCTGATCACTCCCCAGTGGTGCTCGGAGAGGGAGCAGATATAAAACCATCCTACAGGAGCAAGGAAGTTGTTACAGGCAGAAATAGAGGCTGGTGTTCCACAACAATCTCTGTATCTCAGTGTTCCAAATAAAACTGTATTGCTGGTGAAGTGTGTAGGAAAGCACTCCTGTTAAAATTCTCCAGAAAGGGCATAGCACTGTAGCCCCATTAAACATGTAAGTAAGGAAACTTGATTGCTTTCAGCTTCAGTTGTATTGTTTTTCCATTACTATTTTGTCAATGGTGATCTGGAGCCAGTGCATTTTATGTATTTTGAGTTGTATTTTTAAAAGTATTCATGTGCTTCACTTGTAGGATTAAATTTTCGATGAAGAAAAGATGCTGAAGAGGCTTGGAATCATACCATTCACCTGCTTCTTTTCAAAGTGTGTTCACATCTTCAAGCAGAAAGAAAGATGATTTTTTTCTTTGTTGTCACAACTGTTGGCAAGACAAGAAGTTGCAGGTGATCAGTGCTGCACTCAACTCCACTTGCAGATTTTTCAGGATTCAAAGTAAATTAAGCCCTGAACTCTACAAAGTTTAAAAATAAGTAGAGAATAGTTTTCAATATAGCTAATAGAAATTTTAAAAGTGTATGTATCAGTAGTGATACAGGATCACAACTTTTATTTCTCTTTTACTGCATTGTATTTATAATTTCTTCAATTAGTTGCTGGTGTGTCTAAATTGTCTTTTTTGTCTGTTGGTTTGAGAATTCTTTGCTGGTGCTTATTATCCCTGACAGATGGGACATATGGCTGTGATGTCAGGAAGGGAATTCTTTATGCCAGTTTTGCATAGAAAGTCCAAGAAATACCCTTAGTGCAGAAACCAAAGCCTGTAATTCATGGTTTTATAGAGAGAAGTTTTTGCTAATAATTATTTTGACTCTTCACTTTTTGTGTTGGCAATAAAGAAAGATTTAGAGCTGATGGTACAGGAGTGATGAGACATGCAAGAAAGTAATACCCTGTTGCTGATGTAGCCTGGTTGTGTTTTTATAACCAGACACTGCCTCTCTTCTGAGCAATTCTGTTCTTATATATTTCCTGTTTGGAAAGATTAAAAATATATTTGCCATATCAGCTGATTTGTGAAATATACTTGTTTTTTACTGATTTCTGGAATGACAGCTCACTGGTATTTTGTAGATGTTCACTGTTGTCTTTTAGAGGGTTAGAAAATCATCTCCTGTGTTTAATATATGTAATATAATAAAAATTGATTCATACTTCAAAATTAAGATACTTGATCTGCATTTATTCAGGAGCTGTTTCCTTCTCTTGTGTGCCACTGGGTTTGCTGTGATATGGGAGATTGTGTCTTTTCTGCCCCTTTACCTCTTTTTTCTCTATTATAAAGAATTTTAAATTATTTCTATCATAAATGTATCTATTTAGTGTTGTATGCTCTGAACCAGGTGACACCTGCCTTCGTGTTAGTGCCAGCCTTTACTGGAATGCTGCAGTTAAACTGTGCTTTGTGCTGTGCTTCACTTTCTGTGATTTTTTATGTGGATGTGTGTAACTGCTGAGATGATTTCTCTCAAAAGTTCTCTCCTTTTGTAAGTGTGTTCAGCCTGTGCAGCCAAAGCCTTGTGGTCTCGCAGGCTGGTCCAGCCCTGCTACCTCCTCAGAGCAGCTCCTGCCTTCAAAACACAGATTCCATCTCCTTGCTACCTACCTGGAAACTCCCATCCTGCCTGCTCCCCTCGGGCTGGGGGCTGCTCAGCCAGGAAGGCTCATCCAGGAGATGCCTCAGTGGGGCTGACCTGAGGAATCCTCAGTGACTTCAGTGTCATTTGCTTTCCTGGTCGGTGCTTGCTGGAATGCAACCCACTGTATTCAAGACATAATAAAAGAGGAGTTTTATAATTGACCAAATGCATATTTTTCTGTCAGCTTGTTTGTAAGCCATGTCATTGCTGTGACTCACTGAATATGCTGATTTGTGAGCAATGAATTAAGGACAAATGGCTGAACCAGTTGTTACCTCCATGTGTGTGCAGCCCCCTTCAGGAGAGTGCTGCTTTCACAGCAGGACTTGGGAACTTCTGTGTGGAGCAGCTCATGTGCTGCCATAATTTCCAGTTTCCAGCTGCTGAGCTGGGTTAACTGGTGCAGATGTTCATGACCCTTAGCAAGGACTGGCAGTCCAGGAACTCCTTCATGCGTGGTTCAGCCATCACTGCTTCAGGGGACAGCTTCCAGGACAAGGGTGGGACAGCTTGGCAGAGTGACAAATTCCTCCATCCAAATGTGCCTGAATTTGAGTCATCCCCAGCAGTTCATGCTGCTTCAAAGGAAGGTAATGGCAGTGTGTGTTGTGTCCTTTAGAATTCTGTTCAGTAAGAATTTCTCTGTGCCTTACAAGGATGTTGTCAGTACACTGTCAGCATGTATCTAGATTTGTAACTGCAAACTTCCAAGACTTTAGGCACCCAAATATGTTAATACAACTAAGTCACTGGAATGTTCATGGAATCACTTTAATGCTTAATCTAAATCAGATGTATATTTCATTCCATTGAACTTTGGTCCTTTGTGAAACCATCTCAAAAGATGCTTGTGAGATATTTGCTTGCTGATTAGTTTAAATAAACAAGTAAAAGGAAGAGAGAGGAAGAAGGGAAAATGCAATTCCAGAAATTTGCCAGCATCAGAAAATACCCTTTTTCTTCTCTGTCTCTGTTACAATGATGATAATTTAGTTTTGAGGTAGTGAATGTTCTGGCAGAAGGAATTTAAAAGGAGTCTGACAATCTCTGAATCATATCACATGAGAGTTCTTCAGTTAGAATCTTAAATTCTACCCAGAATTTGATAAGTATCTTAGGCAGATCTTGTAAGCCACAAGTTTATCTCCTTTCAGTGACATGGGCTGCCTCTGTCACCGTGGCCACTCTCAATGTGGTACCAAGGCTTTTCTAAATAGAGTAAGAATTAGCAAATAACAAACCTGTAGGAATTGGTGTTATAATTTCTTTCAAACATGCATTTGTATAGTTTATTCAACACTTTTGTTGTCTCTGTGATTCCCATGTGTAGCAAGCCAAGCTGTGATCCCTGCTAACTGTATAGAAATGTGCCTTTGTTCAGTACAATGTAATGCAGTGTTTTTATTTATGATGCATTTGTATTCCTTCCCTTCAAATATTGCATAAACTGTCCTCTTCTTTAACAAGACCCAAGGGCTGATACAGGAATGTTCACTGCTGCTGTGAGAAGTTGCTTTGTTTCTTCCTGTAATTCCATCCTGCCTTGGCAATGCAGGCTCAGAGTTATCATTTCATTTGACCTGTAAATCAATCTGTGTAACATGCAAAGTAACCACGAATGCAAAGGAAATGAGAGCAAAGTCATTTGAAAAGCATTTTATGGGGCACATTCCAAGGCTGTATTTATGTGTGCTTTATTCCTTCATGAGGAAAGTGAAATATGCAGAACTGTAACACAAATACACAAAGAAACAGGAAAAAGGAAGGATAGAGTGAGAATATTTATGTATGTTAATGAAGAATGGAGGGATTTAAGAAGAACCTGATCTCTTACCTTTGCAGCAAGGATCTGCATCTTCCTTTCCCTCCTGGTCTGGACTGGGAGCATGACATGGGTAAGTTGCTTTGCCTCTGTGTCTTACTCCTCTAACTTAGAAAGGAATGTGAAGAATGTTGTGTTATCATAACAATTTCGGTCTTTTACATTGCATTTGTTGTTGTTGTACCAATATTGTGTTGGTAAACTTTCTTAAGGATGACTTCATGCCTTAGAAATGTTTGATATGTACCAATGTTTAGCATTTGGTTATATGGAAAATATTCTGGAGTTTCCCAAATTCAGATCCCATGATTAATCTTTTTGACTAAAAATTCTAAGCACAGTTAGACATCATTAGAGGGGAGCTCTATTTTTCTCTTCCATTAACATTGCAAGACCTGATTTAAATGTTTTTTAACATTTTCTCTCCTCTCTCACATAAAGGGTGAATATCCTACTGTAGTCACTTCCCTTCTCTCATCTCTCTGCTGTTTTAGACCTCCTTGTTATGAGGGTGGTTGTTTTTGTAGTCACAAAGACATAAGTTCTCTTAGTAATTTAAGTTCTCAAAAATACTCACACCCTGCAACAGCTCTGCCCAGACTGCTCTGGGGCTGCAGAGGGAATCAGCACTCTGAGCCCTGTCCAAACAAGCCTCACCACTCTGAGTTCACAGGCTGTGTCAGTGCCTCTGATGGGCATCTGCATGTGAACAAGTGCACGAGCAGGTGCTCAGACACACAGCAAGCTTGGACAACTCTACTAATTTAGGGCTTAGATGCAGAAATTTTTAATAAGTTAGCTGAAGAGAGGGTATTTTTGTATGGCAGGTATTTCAGCAAAACCAAAACCCTGTCCTGGAGTAGGTTTAAGAGAGAGCTTAGTCTCTTCTGATTTTCTGCTATTTCTCTGCCCTTGGGCACTCCAGAACATCCCCTCCTGCCTGTGACTCACACCAAATATCTGGCTGTCATCTTAACTCACGCCTCTGTCAAGCCCTTCATGCTCTGGTTATTCTGTTAAAGGCTCCTTTCTGCATAAGATCTTCCACACTTGAAAACCATTCTTCAGGTTACCCCACAGGTGCAGCACAGCTCTGGTTCTGTGGTCTGGGAGTGCAGAGCTGTGAAGTTCACAGGACCTGCCAGTGACCAGGACATGGAGCTGGTCCCACACTTCTGCCTTCTGGGCCATGGTATGAAACCCTCTGGGGCCAGCACCCAGCAGTGTCCAGAACCAGCACAGGGACCAGCCTTTGTATGCTGGGGACAGAGATTGTCTTGTCTGTCTTATGCCAAATGCTCCTTACTCAATTCAGGCTTGATCCAGCAGCATGTGATTTGAAATGAACTTGTGCAAGTGTCCTGGGTTCCTCTATGAATCAGTGCAATTACATTTCTGTTGTGGTAACAAGATTCTTCACATTTCAACATCGCTTTACAGTCTGGATGTGAGTAACATTTTGATAAGCCAAACATTTCAGAAATGTGGACCTCCTCCATTTAAATAAATGGACAAACTCCCTGATGCCTTCCTGTTGTGTTTTGTAGTCATCTACCATAAGTACTGGATGTTTTGTTTGTTTCTATGTGGCTACATGAACTATCAATGGTCATAGGAGAAAAAGTAGAAAAGGCAGTATAGAGTTGTGATTCAAGACCAAAAGCAAGCTCCAATCCTAATGCAGCAGTTTTCTCCTTGTGACTTTAGCTTCTGTTTCTTTCAGAAATACTTAGCAGGATGCATTGAATAAAATATGACCATCCTTCTTTACTAAAGGTAAGAGAATAACAGGACAGGTACAAAATACCAGTTCTGAAAACTCCTCTGAGGTGCCCCCTCCTTGCCAAGGTGGAAACCAAAACCAAGTTAAAATGCTCTTTGTTAAATTTCACTGAAGAGTGAGGGATTGATATCCTTTGGATAAGCTGACAAGCTGCTTTGACTTGGGAAGGAGCTCTGGAATAGTTCAGGGATAGAACAGGCACTTTATTTCTTGCATTAAATGGTAAAAGCTGTCGGGGCTGTGGACAGCTCAAAACAGACAGTTTGGTGTTCTTGGGGATTTTCCTGTCAGCTGAGCTTGTCACTCACTCAGCAGTCCAAGAAGTGCAGATTAATTTGACAGGTTCAATATTCTGGTTCTAATGCCAATGATAGGGACTTTAGAACATACACGTTATGTCAAAATACATTTGCCTAGGTGTCAGTTTGAGTTCTTGTCAGCACATGAACATTAAATTACATTAAATTACATTTAAATTGCAACTGGTTACCTATGCACTTGAGATATTTCCAATATGAAAACACTGAAAATTGTAGTAATTTATATTTAGATGTGGGAGTGTTTCTTTAGCATCTTAACTACTGTTTTGAGACTTAATTTCAGACACACCCATTTAAAAATGTTGGCTTTGATTTCTCATTGTTTAACTCGCAAAAGCATATGTTTTAAAAGTGCTTTAAAATCTTAGGTCAGAGCACATCTATAATTATTAATAATTTCATGAATTCATCATTCATTTAAAATGCATTATTTAACAGTACCTCACCTTTTCCTGTTCTGTTATGTACAAGGTATTTTTTACCTTCATACTCATCTTGGAAGCCAGAGAACAACCCATGTGCTTACAGTTAAGCCTCTCTGCAAATACAAAATTGGGTTGGGGATGGAGATATAAAAGTCAGAATGAAAGTGCTGAGTAGCACTGCCAAACAGGACTTTTGTTCCTTCTCTAGCAGCTTATCTACAGAATGATGGTACCAATGGTTTATTTGTGTTGTGTAGTGTCTTTTACCAGGTAAGTGAGAGCTACCATCCTGTTAATGGTCTGATGTGGAGAATTTTTTTAATTTTTTTCCTGAAAAGGAACATAATTATGTACCAATTAAGCCCTGCCCTTTTTTGGCTCCCAGCCAAGCACCAGCTACAAAGGAGCAGGAAGAGCAAAAGGCCTGAGCACACGGGAACTCCTCTGTCTGCCTGAGAGCACCCGATGCCCCTGAGTCACGAATTGTCCAGCACAGAGACATCTCACCCTCCCACCTGCACAGGAAGGCCTGGGAGAGCTCTGACAGCAGGATTCCACCAAGGGTACTTACTACTTCTTTAGCTGTTTTTAACAACCTGATGTGTTTGACTGGAACTTTTAATGGGAAGTAATTTAAGGGGAGCTAAGAGCAACTCACACCACATGTGCTGCATGAGATGTGACTATGCTCATCATGCAGAATACATTAATAAATAAGAATAGCTCCTGTAAATTCAGAGAACAAAGAAAGGTACTGCTTCTGAAAAGAAGCATTTTCAAAAAGAAAATTGCTTATGTTCAAAATTTGAAAACAATTTTCTAAATCCATGAAGCAGATTAATATACTAATGCTATTAGTGCTTTTTAAAAAAGAGATTTCTAGAAAACTTTAAACTTTTTAATGCAACATCCAGCTTTCTAAAACTTTAAGGAGGTATTAATGATAAATATTCAAATATATACAATTTCTCAAATGTCTTTTTATAATATATGTGATAAGCTTGACTTTACTTCTCCTTACAGTGTATGAAAAGATGCTTTTACTCAGAAGGCAAAAGAATTTTATGTTGCTTAAGACTCCTGCATAGCATACTCTATAGAGATACAAATTTATGTTTCCTTGCTTGAACAGGACAGCATACTTGTTTTAGTTGTATTACATTAGTTGTAATTTAAATTTTGTTCGGAAACATGGATTATTTTTCATTTTTGAAGTGTCAGGATATTTTTCAACATAAGCAGCTTGTGTTTTACAGTTATGCCACTCAGTTTACTGAATTGAGTGAGCTGACATTGGTGTTAAAACCATGTAACAGCATAGACAATGTGGTCCTTTCCTGTGTCTGAAATCTAAAACCCAACATATAAAATAAGAAGAATATCACAAACAAAATTATAAAATACTAAGTAGGCAATGTCTAAAGTAATCCATAATTTTGTGTGCTGTGGCTGCATTTTGTGTTAGTTTTCTAGAATTTTTTGTCACCTGGAAGTGACAGAGCTGCCAGCTCCCAGCCCTGCCCCGTTTCTGCCTGGGCTCTGCTGAAGCCTGGTGTAAATGGCTGAGAGCAAACTGTACTTAACTGTGAGGCTCCTCTCATATGGGAGCTCTCCAACTGTGAGAAAAACAAAATAATCTGCAGAGATTGGGTCCATATTCCTGCACTAGGCTGCAGGCACCCAGCTGGGCTCCCACTTTATGGTGACATGACTGATTCTAGATTTCTTCTGGATTTTTGTTTGGGGTGTAAGAGCCCAGATCCCAATGTGCAAAGGCCAAGCATGGAATCAGGACAACAGGGGCTCTCTGTGCAGGAAAATTAAATTTTGTGTCCCAGTGATTAATGTTGAATAAACTAATTTGCAATACAGAATAAGCTGTACAGATGGGTAACTCCTATGCAGTTGTTATCCTAGAATGATATTCTAATCAGTTTTCCCAACTAGATGAACCCACAGGGCAGATGGCCTATCTCTTCTGCCCCTTGTTGGTTTGGCTGTCTATGAATGTCCTACTGAGAACAATATGGCCAAAAGTTAGTGAGAACTGGACAGAAAACTAAATATATTTAATGTATAACCAGAAAAGCTTAAAATGGTAACAAATTTTTATCATTGCTAAAAAGACCCAAATGTGAAATAAAGTTGATTTTAAAACTAGTATGAATCCTTTCTTATATTGCTTATCTAATGTCTTGGTTTATTTTCCTGACTAGTAGGATAACATCAATTTGGCATTAATATATCAGAAGTTAATGAGTTTTCAAGGATAAAATGTTTGATTAAACCAAGTGTTAAAAAATATCATCATAGCTGTTAAGGTTAGGTAATTATAGTGGCTTTAAAATCCTGCAATTTCTCTTCATTTCTATATTATATGAAATATAGGGATATGAGGAAAAGACAAAATCTTGGAATATAAAAGTTTTCAGACTCATTAAACATTATACTTAGAAAACCCATCACCAAAATTATGAATGTATACATTTTAAACATACTAGGATAATAAAACTAGTATGGGAGCATGTGAAAGTAATTGAAATTACCCAGAGCTCAAAGCATTATGCAGGAATTTTCAAGAGATGTTCTCTGTTGCAGTCGTGATGCCAGAGGGATCCACGGAAGAGCTCCACAGCAGCCCACAAGTGCCAGAGCCTGCTGGGCTGCTGGCTCCCAGGAGCAGCAGGACAATGGTGACAGGAGGTGGGGGCTACCTGGGATACAATCTGGGATGTGCCCTTGTCAGCTCAGGAATTGCTGTTGTGCTGTTTGACCTTCGGAAACCTCAATGGGAAATTCCACACGGAGCGGATTTTTTCAAGGTATGTTGGAGCTCCGTGTCTGATGCTCATTACCAAGGCTTCTTCTTAAGGACCTTTGATTAAAACATTTATGGAAAAGCCTTTCAGGACAAGAAGATGCCGTGGTAAAAGGTCCTTGCATGCATAAGTACCTGATTAAGGGATGGCAAACAGGGTCCCAGTGTCTCCAGTGTCACCAGTGATGCTCTGCTGGGAGGTGCCATGCAGCACCCCGGGGAAACTGAACAATGAAGGGACAAAGGTTCCTGCTCTGGGGAATTATTTCAAAGTGAGAGCCAAGACAGGGCAATAACAGGAATCACAAATGCCAAACTACTGCCATGCAGAGAATGACTGAGGAAACTGGGATTTCTGGGACTTCCAGGCTGGGAAAGAGGTGACTCAGGAGTGGGAGGGCTCTGCAGGCTGTGAGTGGCATTGTCCACTGTCCTTCCAGTACAAGAAGGAAGGGCCACCAGGAATGAGGAGTCAGCTCAGTACAAGCAAAAGGATGTGGCTTTGTGTGCAGTGGGTAAAAGGCATGTACCAAGCCTCAAGAAAAATGTACCTCCATTGGAAACTGCTGAATAGATAAATTAAATTAGGTTCAAGAAATCTTCTGAATGAAAATGCTTCAAGACTAGAAGAGTATTCTGGGGAAAGCCCCACATTTGCTTGACCTGTTCATGCTCTTCCTGCAGCACCCATGTATGAGCACTGATTCTTTTTGATTTTGAACAATTCAAGGAAGTACTGTGTCTGAAAAAAGGAGAACACAAGAGGTCTCCAGCATTTGACAGCTCACTGCCTTGTGTGGAGGACACATTCCCCTGTTCCTCTCACAGCTGCTCCAGGTGCTCAGGTTTGGGCTCTGGGGGCACTTTCTGGGTGCTCCTGTCATGTCACACACATTCTGGCTAAACCCAGGGTATTGCTCAGCTGATCTTTCCTGAGCATTTACTGTAAGAGTGTTTGCCACCCCCTCTAGAACTGGGAAGCTGATGGCAGGACCTTGGTGCTGCAGGCTGACATTGTCATGCCTGGTTTTCTCCTTTGGGCTACAGCACCCTCTGGGGCAGGTGGAAGGGAGGCAGAGGGGGGTAAATGATTCTGGGAGAGCAGAATACCAGGCTAAGCAGAACTTGTCTGACCCAGGATGTTTTTAAGTTCAATTTCATAAACAACTTTTACAGAATATGGAAGAGGGATAAAGTATTATTGAAGAACCATTCAAACACCATAAGTTAGATTTGTTAATGCTATAAGTCTCATAATTTGATTTAAGTTTGTGGACTGGTGGCAATTTACATCTTTTAAAGGGGACTCGAGATCTCACAAATGATCTTCTAGAACAGAGTTTTTTATAAATCAATTTAGAAAGAATAAATATTATAAAGTGTAAGAGAGCTACCTGGAAAATTGAACTGTGGAGTCCTAGTAAATGAGTAAGTGACTTCAGAGGGTTGAGCCTTGAGCAGTGATTTGGAGATGGTTAATATTGTCTGTACTGGTTATCTCCTGTAGCATTGCATTGAGGGTGGGAGGTGTAAGGCAGCTGTATTTGGGAAATACTTTGGCAACCTTAGGAGGAAAAATTTGAGAGTTAAAGACTGGTTAGATTAGCTCTTAATATTATTCTATCAATTACTCTATGTTATTGTATCCATTTCATTGCAGGAAATAATATAATATCTAATATTTTGAAATATTTGGTGATTCCAAGGCAAACAGCTGAGCCCTTCCTGCAGTGATTTATTGTCCCTGGGGCTGGATTCTCCAGCCCTCGAGCACTTGCTGCTCCCATTCAAGTCAAACAAGTTTTGCCAGCCTGGAGGCTGCAGGACTAAGTGTGAAAATACGCATTATAATTGAAGCCAACAAGAGTCATCTTTGTTTTGCAACAAAATACTGGCAAAATTCTTAGTCATTGCTTTTTCTGCCTGTTCATAATATTTTATTTAATTGTCTGTGAAAAACAGACCAGAATACCTTTAGATTTTCCATAGTAGCTGTAGTTAATACAGTTCTATAGAGAATGTAGGAGCTCTACCTGTCAAAACTCCATTCTTTTCTCATTTTACAGGGCGATGTGAGGGATTATGAAGCAGTGTTCAAAGCATGTGAAGGGGTTGACTGTGTTTTCCATGTAGCTGCATGTGGAATGTCAGGATTGGAACAAGCAAGTACCGTTTTCCTAAAGTTTTCTTTGGCTATTTTTGAGAAGGAAAAATCTGTCTGCTTGTAACAAAGAATGTAATTTTACAATATTTATGTCAGAAGTTGTTATAAAGGCCAGGTCATCCCTACAGGAAATAAGGGAGGTATTCCTTAAATAATAAAGTCAAAGTGTGAAAGTAATGTACTACAAAATATTCTAGAAAAATGAGCTCATAGTTTAAAGATCTTGTATAGGAAGATGTAGCCTTTTTCTCTGATATGAAGAAGAGTGACAGCATTGCTCTAAAACTAATACTGATGCATTTTCTTCTTGTGATCTCAGTCATGAGGAAACAGACCACAATCAATATGTTCTGCTGAATTACAGTGATAGTCACAGAAGGTGTTATCAAAAAATCATGAACCTACTAATTTATTTCTAGGAACAGGACAGATTGCCACTGGAACAAGAACTTGTGAAAGCTTTCAGGGAGCATAACCCCTGCCCATAATTCTTGTTTCATATCATGGATTGTCTGGAGTGTGACAAAATATTGAAGTATTATTATTTCCTTTTAGATGCATTTTATCTTTCATTTTTCAACTTTCTTTGCTCATATACTGAACAAAACAACTGTCAGAAATCACTGTATGTCAAACAGACAGAACTGTAACATGTATCACAGAAAGACCTCAGCTATTCTAGAGCTGGCAGTTGTAACCATAATATTGTAAAAGTGACTTGTTTGATTAATTCAATCTTGTGCAAATTCTATTTCTAGCTTCAAAAGAAAGATCAGATTGAATCCATAAATGTTGGAGGCACAAAAATAATAATTGATGGTAGGTACCTAGATTTTCTTTCTCTGCATCAGAGCCAAATCATGAATTAAAAAACTTTCTAACTGGATTTAGTTTCCTGTGGAGATCAGGCAATAAAATGAGGCTCTTCTCTGCCTCCTGTCAGAGTATGATGTAAACCTGAGTGTGCAGGTCCCATTAAAGATGGTAGACTTGCCACTGGTTTGAACTGGGGATAGATTTTCAACCTGGACTTCATTCCTTGGCAGTCCAACTAAAGCTCTCGTCCATGTACTGGTTATTTTTTGCTCTATGTAATGGAGAAGTGTTATCCTCTTTCCTCATGGAAATAACATGAGAGCTGTTGTACTGTTTGTTGTGTCATAAACATTTGGTAACAGGCACCACAGATGTGTAAGTATATTTAGCTATTTTATCACATAAATACAGAAAACCTGCCATCCTTTCTGCTTACTGTGGTCCCTTTTTATTATACACTGGTTCTTAATTACTGTCTCTGGAAGATGCCAGTAGATCTCTTTCAGTATATTCAATTCTAGAAAGAACGTTTTCCAAGTGTACTGTAAATACCAAAGCTACCTTCTCTTTGTTTTTCCCTCAAAAACCAAATGAGAAAAAAAGGCAGTAAAATGGCAAAATCCGTTTTTTACTTCGACTAATTTTCATTCTGACTGTGTGTTGTTACTGAAAAAATGCAGAAATGGAATAGTAGGCAAAAAAAATCTCTAAACTAGTTAGAAGGAAGAGTTGTCATATATTGCCTTCTTCCTTCCCCAACCTCCAAACCCACAGAAACACGTCATGTCCAATTTCCACAGGCTCCCAGCAAACCAAGACACTGGGAGGAGCATGAACCTGCTCATCTACATTTTAATCATACACCTTATTACTGTATTTTTCCCAAATATTTACAACAATAAACATTTCTTATTTTCAAAATGAGCCAATGAACCAGCAGGACAGACTGCTCTGCAGATTCTAAAAATTCCTGACTTTGCATTTTAATTATCTTCAGCATTAGAAATATTGTTAAATGAGAAGGGAATTTACATTATTCAAGTTTGCAATGACAGATATGCAGCAGAATTTAGCTACAATGTCTTAGCTACACAGGACTGGAATCCATAATTAAGTCTTTGTTTTGCAAATAACATGAATTTCCTTTGTATTTAAAGCACGACTGATTATACACTGGCAGAGCATGTTTTCCTGCTAACACATCATTTGTCACTGTGAACAGACTGAGACAAGGGCAGTTGTGTGGCATGTGGGCACAGCTGGCCCCTGCTCCTGTGTGTTTCATGTTCCATCAAAGTGGGGTGCAAGAGGCAGCTCAGGGGTGTCCCTCCTCAGTGGCCTTGGAGTGGCTGCTCCCCACAGCACTGCCCAAGGGCTCTACACAACAAATGTTACTAATCTCCTTTGTATTCAGTTTGTAAAATGAACATATTTAAAGAAAGGTTTCTCAAGGAGGAATTTTCCCCCCACTGAGATAATTCTTCTACCCAGTGACTGCAGTCCAGTGATGGAAGATAATATTATATTAAATGATAAGGTAATATTGAAATTAAAGTATTACCTTTTTTTCTATATTTGTAATGTTTATTTTCAAAAATAAAATCTGCCAGTTCAGCTATTTCTCCCTCTTTATTTTTGTTTTAAAATAATTTATTTTGTGTATCGCTGTAGTCTGCAAACAAAGAAATATCCCTAGACTGATATATACCAGTACAGTGAATGTGGTGTTTGGAGGGAATCCTATTGAAGAAGGAGATGAAGAAACTGTACCATATTTTCCACTGGAAAAGGTACTGTGTCCATGGGATGGTGTGGCATTTACTGTGCTCCTAAGGGTAGATTGTGTAAAGGCTGTTCTCAGAGCAGCAGCTGTGTTACTGTGGATGTTCTCAGTACATTCAGCACAAAAAGTGAATTAAATAAATATGAATGGACTGAAATTCACTCCAAAGCTAAACTTGAGCCACTAAAGTCTAAGTTTTTTTGTTTTTTTTTGTCATAAACAAACTGTATATTTACTAAATCTTACTATTTCTGGTTTTGTTTTGCCCAGCTGATATCTGTGAGCTGGCTAGATTGAAATGCTGTCAGTCATACAATAAGGTTACCTTTACAGATTCAATAATTATCTTATTCTGCTTCCTTATAGCAATTTAATCATTATTCCAGAACCAAGGCAATTGCAGACCAAATGGTTCTTGCTGCTAATGGAACTTTGCTCAAAGGTACATATAAAGCATTTGGGGTTTGTCTATCATTAGGAGTGCTAATGGGCATTCCTTTCTCTGGTTGCTCATTTATCAATAGTATACTTTAACTGAAATAAGAATTTGTTTGTCTCTATTCCTTTCTTCAGTGGATAAATCAGCTGTTCTGATAATACCAATTATCAGCACTGTAAGCACTGTCCAATGGGCTCTTCTTGTATTCCCAAGAAGGTTTTTCAGGCTGCTAAGCTCAGGTCTGTCACAACTACTGAATTCAATTTCGCACAGAAATGAAATCAAGTTCCTGGGAATCTGAACCACTCAGAATGGTCAAAATGAGCCTTAATTTTGACAGTGTAAAATTCAGCCAGTATGCATCAGCCTTTTGCTGCTCTCACAGCTGTCTGACAGCCAGGTGTTGCTCTCTCTCCCAGGAGGGGACAAGCTCCACACGTGTGTGCTTCGCCCGCCGGGCATCTATGGACCAGAAGAGCAGCGGCACCTGCCTCGAGTAGCCGTATGTGTTTTGTAGTCAGCTCTGGAGGACACCACAAGTAGTTGTAAGGGCATAACACAAGTGGTAGTACCTTGATTGCAGTCCTTAACCATTCCTGCAGGAATGTGGTGGAAGCCTGGGGACAGGGGATGTGGTGCAGGGTAACAAATAGCAGGAAAGCAGCACTGCGGGCCAGGACCAAGCTGGGCTTCTCAGTGAAAAGTGGAAGGCTGAAATGCCGTGGTAAAAGAACTGGGTTTGCATCCCTATCATTTAATGGAAATTGTCTTTGAAATATGCACTTTAATTTCTGCCAAAAAATATAATGTCACTATATTTTGCCGCTGCCTATCAGTGCATTTCCATCTTTGATTTCCAAAATCATCCACTAGTTGAGTTTTTTCTTGTGACAGGTTTCTTGTGCTGTAATTGTACACAAATACAGGAAATTCCAAGTATTTGGGTTGAGACAAAATCATATTATAGTGCATAACAAAGGAATAATGTAGTTATCTCGTGTTTTCTGTTTCTACAATAATGTAGTTATCTTGTATTTTCTGTTTCTACAGATAAATATCCAGCGGAGACTTTTTAACTTCAAGTTTGGGAATCACAAAGTTCAGATGAACTGGGTTCACATAGGAAATCTAGTGCAAGCTCATTTACTGGCTGCTGAGGCTCTCACCTCTGAGAAGGGCTACGTAGCTGTAAGTAAACAATATAATCACCACTAGCTTGAGTTCTCAAACAGGCTTAATTTTTGATGTTTTGAGATCAAAGAGTGTCCAAAAAGTCATGTGCTAAATTCTCTAAAAATGGTGTGTAGCTCCAGAGGCACAGAGACAGTGCAAATGCAAATACATTTCACTCATATTTTGATGATGTTTTTGTTTGGTTTGAAAATACATCATTTCCTGGGTTACTGGAGGAAACTGTATTTTTAACTAGCTTAATATATCATTAATTCACCATTACACAAATCTCTATATCCTGTTATTCTCTTGAAAATAGGTTCTGACCTAGATGCATAAAATTTAGAGCAACCATTCTGGGGCATTCCAGTTGAATTTTCAGAGCTGAAAATTCCAAAAAGAGATTGGACAATTTTTAATGGGCAATTTTTAAAGGTTTTTCTTTTTGTTCTATTGTTCACAATTGCAACATCAACCTGAGGACTGTGGAGCATTACAGAACTGACAACGTTGCAGCAGCTTCTTTATTCACAGTTCCTGAAGGTCCCAGATCCATTTAGATTGGTAGGAACATACAGAAAACAGGCACTGACACAGGTGAACACCTCTCCATGTGTTCTCAATTTCAGCACTTGGAAGCCATGCAGCTGTTTTAGATTGATGCCATTCCCAGAGTCCCAGCTTTGCTTGGGTGCTCAGGTGCTCCTGGCACTCCCAGCTGGGCAGACTCCTCAGCCAGAGCACAGCTGGAACTCGACCTCAGAGCTGTGTTTGTTAAATGCCATCAGTGCTGCCCCTTCTGCTGGACTCACAAAGGTCACTCTGTGCCCAGCACATCATGAAGAACATACTGCTCCAACAGCTGGGCTCCTACACAGGGAAACTGATCTACACTACACCATGGTTAATCACCATGAGCCCTGCCACCACTGCGGGGTTACCACAGTGAAGCCCAGTGAAGGCAATTTCCTCTGTGTACACTCACCTTGTACATGCTCACAAAAACATGACAGGTGGGTAGGTATGGGAGAGACAGAAAATGCCATCCTGTGCACAGTTTTGTCACTGTTTTTCTCTGCTTCTTTACCAGAGTGGCCAGGCTTATTACATCCATGATGGTGAAAATGTCATCTTCTCTGAGTGGATAGTGCCTTTGGTAGGTACTGCACAGCCCTGCAGCTCCCAGCACCGTGTGGGCACAAGTCCTGTCACTGACTGACACACCAGACCAAGTAAATCAAGTTCAGTGCACAGAAATTACTGAATTACTTAACATTAAACTCAGTCTGTTTTCCCTGCATATCCCAAAGTTTCACTGGTGTTAAGAGCTCTTAAGTTTTGGATAAGTGTAACTGTGGAGTTTGGCCTTATTGCTTTGAGAGGATTTAGCTGGGAGTCCAGAACTTGCTGCAGGACAGAGCACTTCATGAAGGAAACCCACAGTGCATGGCCAGCTCTGCCACTGGCATCTGGCAGGACTCTTACAGCCACTGCTTATCCCTTTGTCCTGGCATCAGCTGCAGCACAGAGGGGAAGCCCAGTCAGGGACAACACTGTATTTTCAGAAATATCGGGCTGGGATTCTAGGAGCATGCCAAAGTTTTTGCCAGCACAGGAAATGACTGCAGCAGAAAATTGGGCCTGTATTGAACTGTAGTTCAGTATTCCAGTCTGGGTCACTTCCCCCTTGGAAATGGCCTTTTGCTCCCCTTTACTGTCCAATTGCAGATGAAGGGTGGAAGGTGGGCACCAAAGAATGAGTAGTGGGCTTCAATTACATTTCTTACTACCTGTATGGACAGGAAGACTAGCTGGAAAAAAAAAGTTTAGATACAAGTTTTATCAACATTCTTTTTTTTTTCATGCCTCATTGACATTTTCAACTTTGTGTAAGTTCTCTGGTATTCTTTCTTTTTATGCTCTTTTTAGTTTGAAAAATTAGGCTACAGGAAACCTTGGATACATATTCCTGTTCTCCTGGCTCATATAGCAGGTAAAAAAAAAAAAATACATTCTTAATTATTGTGGGTTGTTTGATATTTTTTATTCCTATGAAGCTACATAGTGGTTTTATAAAATGCAGGGACCCAAATTGCAGGAATTTTTTAAATTAACATTATTTTAATTGAGAATAATCACTTGTGCCTTGTGATTAATTATAGCAGATAAAGTTTAAAGGCTATTCATAAACTCATCATGTACTTTATAAATTAAACAGTGCCTTCTGCCAGTTGGAATTACAGGCATTGTCTCAGTTTATTGTTAACCAGATGTCTCATTAAGTAATTTTTGTTTCACAGCCACTGTGATGGAATATTTGCACCTGATACTAAAGCCAGTTTTTAGCTTTACACCTTTCTTGACAAGGAATGAGGTAAATATATAAAAAAAGGATAATGTTTATATATTTCTGACTCAAATTTTCATTAAGGACATGATACGCCCTTTGGATTGTCTGTATTGCAGCTCTGTTTTGTGTTTTCATTGTAATATCATTTTGATATATTTTCATCCAAGTTCCAGAAAACTGGATATTAAAGTCCCTGCCATAACTGTCCTTTTGGCTTTTAGGTGTGGAATGTCACTGTAACTCACACTTTCCGAATAGACAAGGCACGAAATCAACTCGGTTACAAACCAAAGAAATTCTCATTCGCTGATTCCGTGGATCATTACCTAAAAACAAGACCTACCTGCCAAGAAGACCACACGTTCCTTAAAATGGTGTTTGCTTTTGGCATTTTGTTAGGTTTGATCATTCTTTCCTTCTTCTAAAACCAAATAACTACTCACCTGTTCCAGAAAGCTTCATTTTGTTTCTGAGTATTAATTATCTGGTCATAGTACATTCCTCAGCCACTCTGGACTTTGTTATTCATATTACTATGATGACACTTCTCTGACCTTATTAAGAAAGAAAAACACCCAAACAAAAAACAACTAGAAAAGTGAAAACATAGGATGTATCAGGAAATGTTCTCCAAGAGCAACACAGTGTTATAGCAAAGGAGGTCACCACAAATGGGTGCAGGAATAGCTTTAATGGCTCTTCATTAAGTGATGTTTCATGCTGGGAAGCATTTTCTAAAAATGATAATTCAGAGGGTGAGGAGGTGGAAGAAGAGGAACTGTCACAGGACAACAGTGCTGTAACAAGTCCAGTAGCTCCAGTGAAGAAAAGGGTGACTAAACAACTCTTCTGATGAAGCCACGGCTACAGCTACTGTCAGCCTGAGGAATTACAGAGATCTGGGAAGCAGTGGAAAAATATGGAAAGTAAATATTTATAAATGGTAGGTGATTAGAGGAGTGAAAATCATATTTATGTAAAATAGTTGTATTGTTCTGAAGCTTTGTAAAAATGTAATAAATATCATTATGTGTGTTTGTAAATCAAATAATATCATTTCAATGCAATAATAAATAATAACTGAACCAAATAACTGAACCTCCTGTTTTTAAGGAGCTTGTGGGAAGGAGGAGTTCAGCCAGCTGTTACTGATCTCTGGAGTCACATTCTCCACAACCCTGTAGCACTGCTGGCACACATTGTGTGTTCAGGGAATTGCATTTTGGGGTAAGCAGAGAAGCCAGGCACCAAGACAGGAGTGAGAATCCAAGCTCTCTCTTTTCCCCTTTCTTAAGTCTCACATCAGTTGCTTCTTGGGTGGATTGCACCATGTGAGCCACCTGTGCTACATGTACAGCCCAGACCAACCTTAAAGATGTTAGGAGTTTTTCCTTGGGATCCAGCTTTGCTCTGACCAGGGAGCAGCTGCTCCCTCTCCTGCACCCCACGTGAATCAGGAGAGCTGGACTGGCCACAGTGGGTCATGGAAGACAACGATGGAACAGCTCTGCCATCTGATTATCTCCTCTCTGTATTCATTTTGCCTTTTCTTAGCATTTTACAGGATTTTTAAGAACAGTAAGTTTACAGAGATTCTCTCACTCTAAATCTATAGGGATATGCAGGAGAACCAACAGCAATGCTAGAAGAATACAGGTTACATGTAAAAGACAATATGCAGTGACACAGGAAAATGTGTGAGCAACCACAATTACCACTGCAGCTTCTGTAAGCAAAGATTTGTTTTACTCTGTTTTTTTTGTTTTTTTCTCTTCACTAAACAAATAGTTCTGTGTGCAGTGAAAGCAGTAGAGTTGGATTGATTATAGATTTGTCCTTGTCCATACAAATTGAGCTCCCACTGTACATCTTCCTTTAGCAGGGGCACTGCTCAGCCCTGTCTCCTATTCCTGGCAATTGACAGGAAGCTTAAAGAAACTCTGTATATATGAGATCTTTATCCAGGTTTGATTAAAAGCAGTTAAATTCAAAATTTATCACTACAGAGCTGCAGCTGAGCCAGCAAGTGCTGCAGGCAGGCAGTACCATGGTAAGCCTTTACTCCCTAGAAATGCAGAATAGAAAACCACAGGTGTAAAGTTACTTCCCAGTGACAGCATTTTAGCTGCATGCAAACATTCAATTTGCTTCTAAATTAGTTCTTTATAAATCTTTCATATCACTTTTACTGGACTAATAGCTCAGGATGCATCCTGGATTACACCAACACTTTTCACAGGAGTGCAGGCTCTGACCTTGCTTGGATGCTCCTCAGTAAGGACTAACCAAGGAATTCACTGGCTTTGTGCTTCTAAGTCCCCATGGAGTCCCATCATTTCAGTGCTGTAACACCAAACCTGTGGTTTGTTGTTTTGGGTAGGATGCTTTTTACATCACTGTTATAACAGCACTGATTAACAATAACTGCCTTAAGTACATTTATTTATCTTTCTTACAGATGCAGTCTTTGAGATTTTAAAACAATCCTCAGTACCAGTTGGGAATAGCCAGCTCTCTTATTTCTTTGGGTCTTTACTGAGTCTCAGTTTAAGCTGGCTCTTGTTTGAGTTACTCCTGCTCCAACATAACTGCAATGTGTCTTTAAGTGATTAAAATTTAATATGAACATTCAGACATAGTACAGCTGTAACAAAAGAGGTAAACGTGTTCAAAGCTTAACTTTTGCCTGGAATGGGTAACTGGAATTCTGCAGCTCCTGACCCTTTCACACCCTCCCTGGCTCAAATGACCACAGGGAGGCTCAGGTGGAAAGGGACCTTAGTGCATAATTGCTTATTAGTGCCTGTTGGGGAACTCCTGCTGTTTTGCAGGTGTCTCAGAAGTTCTGCATCTCTATGAGCCATGTCCTGCCACCGACTGTCCAACCAGCAGGCAGGAGGTGGTGTTTTTTTCCTGAACAACCTGTTCAACAGGTACCTCAGTGTGACCGGAGCCCTCACTACTGCACAGTCACATCTGTGTGAAGACACTCAGAGGTAAGAACCACCGCAAGATGCTCTGGATCCCAGGGATGCTCCGGCAACCCAGGAGTACCGTGCCATGCCGTAGGATCCCCAGGATGCTGTGGGCTACACGGATGCTGTGTGATGAGCAGAACCCCAGGAAAGCTGTGCCATCCCAAAGCTGCTGCCAGATGAGTGGGACCCCGGGGTTCTGTAGGAGCCGGGGGATGCGGTGGGATACCAGAGAGGCTGCGGGATGAGAGGGGAGCTGCGGGGGCTGTCGGGGGCCGGACGCCGTGCCCGGGGCGGCCCCGCGGGGCTGCCCGCGCCCCCAACGGCCCCAACGGCGCCGCCCGCGGGGCCGCCCGCGGCCGGGGCGGGGGCCCGGCCCAGCACGAGGCCCTGCTGCCCCCGGCCGATCTGCAGGCGACATGCAGAGAGCCCCGGCGGGGCTCGGGTGGCTTTGAATGTTTAATTGCGGCCGGGGCAGGACTGGGTGTCGGAGGGAGTCCGTAGCCACGGCCTCTGAAATGTCCTGACTGCCGGTGAGGAACCCCTAGAAGGGCAAGAACCCCCATGTTCGGAAAAATAAGTGATTCGCTATTATTTTTTTCTTAATGCAGTCGTTGACCCTTTCTATAGTATAGCAGCTATTTTATTCGAGTTCCCCTCGAAAGCAAGGGATTTGATAGCCTTGTTCTCTGATACACCTTCTAAAGTTATAAGGATCAGGCGTCCCTCTTCCCTCCTGACATCCTCATCTACCTCAACTCCAGCACTGCCAATGATAACAACTCAGTGTATTCTTAATTTATGTTTAGCTGCTGGTACTTAGAAAGAAGCTGGAAATACAACTTCTCTCAGACGTCTGTCTTGGCAGTAAACTGGGCACTGTAAATTTTGGGTTGCTTTTGTCTTTATCTCTCTTAGGCAGGCTGCATTAAAGCCAGATTTTGCTGCTGTGACTAGATCTTGTCAATATGAAACTCCCTGAAATTGTCTGCATCCAGGAGTGTTATGGAGCAATTTTCTCCGTGTAGAAGGAATTGTTACCTGTATCTGGTAGTGCCGGACAGTATTTCATGGACACAAAACCAAAAATGAGTGGAGTAACATCACCCTATCAGCGAAACCCTGACTGCAAACGGAGCAAACATGCTGGAGCACTCAATAGAATCAGTATGAGAGCCGTGGTGACAGGAGGTGGTGGCTATTGTGGATACAAGCTGGGATGTGCTCTTGCCAGCATAGGAGCTTCTGTTGTTCTGTGTGACATACACAAGCCTTTGTGGGTGATTCCCAGTGGAGTGGTGTGGATCGAGGTATGACAAATAATATCTTCCCAACAGTCAAAGTTACTTCATTTGCCTTTTCCATAATGTCTTCCTAGTTTTCACTGAATCCAAATAGCTATTGCCAACTATTTCAAATTTCAGTAATCTTTTTAACTGTGTGAACATCCCACATGAGTTTTGGTGAATGGATTTTAGTATATCTGAAATAAGGAAACCAGCAAAACCTGTAATGCATGGAGCAGTTTCACTCCTGACTCCTCAGGATCCTGCCTTCATCTAGGCCTTAGTTTAACCACCTGTAGAATAAACACAGGACTATAGTGAACCTTAATGAATGTCTTTAAAGTTCGTTGGGTTCTATGGAAGAAAAATATAATTATCAGCAAGCAGGGAGGTGTGCCCAGTTTTGAGTCCCAGGATACTTGTACAGCAAGTACAGTTCTATATATGCATTCTGTATATGGATTCCCTCTGTGCTAACCCACTGTATGACAAATGCTCACCTGCAGCTTTGATCTCACGTCCAAATATTTGTTCTTGTGTATTACAGACAGATATCAGGGATTACCGTGCCATACTGTCAGTCTGTGAAGGGGCTGACTGTGTGTTTCACGTAGCTTCATATGGAATGTCAGGAACACAGCAGGTGAGTCCACATAGTTTTGGTTTTGTTCTGTGTGACTGCCCTCATGGAGGGTGAGAGACTTTGATGCTGTAACACTGCATGACAGATTTAATTTCTTCACATTGCCCCAGTTTCTGGTAAATTGCTCTGTGCCAGTTTGAGTGCCAGCTGCAAGCAGGCTGCTTGCAGTGATTTCCTCTTCATTCGAGGTTCCACCAGCACCCTGGGAAGGTGTTTGAGATGGAAGTGGCATTGAAAAGTTCTGAAATACTGTGAAAACAAAATGAAGGACAAGGGAGGCTGGTTTCCTCCAAAACCCTGATTCTTCTCTAAACCTTCACATGGACCTCCTAGGTGTAAGGTCACTAGGAGGAACAAAACCTTAACTAAATTATAAATGACTTCATATATCTGAATTATAACAATATTTGAAGTCTTTAATTGTTCACCGTTGGGTAAAAAGCTGTACAGATGCACTTGATGTAGGACTCTGAGTCACAGTTTTATAATTACAGTTACAAGCACGCACACACACACATCCACACACAAACACACCTCTTTCTTACTTTCTTTAATAAGAGGAACTTCAGTAATTGCCCTGTCTGGATAGAACAGCTCACTCAAAAGTTGTTTGCCACTGAGCAATGCATAATTGGAATTGCTCTGGTTAGAGGCAACTGGTCACTAAAGTGCTACTGAAACACAGATATTTAACATACTGCTGCAAGATATGTAATAACTGGACATATATTTTTAGAAGCACTACAATTTTCTTCGCTTCAAGCAGACTAGTCTTTAATAATACAAGAAAAATACAGGTATAGTTTAAAAATAATGATTAGACTTCTTTAAGTCTGAAACAGCAGTCTAAATGACATTTTTAATAATCAAAGCACTAAATTATGTTTATTTGGGGATGTTTATAACATCCCCCTATTGAACTGAGTATGTATTATTACTATAAAATGCACAATTTTTTTCTTTTCCTAGTTGCATAAAAAAGAGATTGAAACTGTAAACATTAATGGAACAAGATTCATCCTTAATGGTACGTATTTAACTGTGCCACTGGGTGTTAGTACAGCATATCAAACATCATATCCAGTTTGGAGAAAGCCAGTTGGCCTTTTTGGCACACTCTGTCTGTCACCAAGTACTTTACATTGCTGGCAGAAAATGAGGAAACATGTCACGGGGTGGGGGGGGTCATGCTCAGTTCTGCTACGAGGTGTGATATGAGAGCCAGCACTACTTCACCTACTTCAGCTGTTCAGCACCTTGACTGATGTCCCATGTAAGGAGTTAACCAATTCCCTGTGTATTTTGTAGTAGTTAACCTGCTTGCTAACAGCTTGTGTACAGGCAGTGAGCAGCCCTGGAGGCAGAAGGACTTCTGTCCTGATGCCAGCAGGCTGGAGGAGCTCTCCTGAGGCACCCAGCTTAGGATGTGCCAGCATGTGAAGCACTGATGTCTTCCCTTTGAATATGCTCTGCATTTCAACTCACCCAGTCACAGAATGGAAGGATTTTCTCTTAAGATTTGACACTTAGAAAAAATGGCACACAAACTTTTTTCCCAAATAATTTTCCACTAAAGTAATTGATTATTCATTGCTGCAGCCTGCAAACAAAAGAACATCCCCCGGCTGGTCTACACCAGCTCAGTGAATGTGGTGTTTGGAGGGCTTCCCATTGAAGATGGGGATGAGGAATCTCTGCCGTATTTCCCAATTGACAAGGTATTTCATTGTATTCTATTCTCAATTTTCTCTGTTTACTTCCATGTTTCTGAAAAAGCCTGGAGTTTTTATGACAGAGTTTTGCCTGATGCAAGCATCCAGGCACAAGAAAGGCCAGGTGGAATGAGAATTTTAGCAACCTGGTCTAGAGGGAGGTGTCCCTGCCCATGGAAGAGGGGATCAGAACAAGATGATCACTGAAGTCCCCTTCAACCCAAATCATTGTCATTCTATGAAAGAAAACTCTTTACACTCTTTGAAGATGCTATTTACAACCTTGGCACATAAGTTTTATGTGCATCAAAGTATATATTTCTTTGTTTTCCTATTAAGGTCTTGATTTTGGAAAATAACTCCCACAGTGCCGTATTAACATCAGGGCTATTCCACCTGGACATGAGGATTCTGTTATATGGCTTGGTGCCTCTTTAGCTATTTATTATCCACATGATTTTCCTGGTTTTCCCTTAGAGGATGACATATATTCAAGGTAGAGCTGATCTGGAAAAGCAGCCTATTTTTATATGGTCTTATTGCATTTAATTAAAATAGAGAAACTACTTCTGGCTGCTTTGCATACACAGTTGTTTTTTGTGTCCCTCCTCTCTCCATCAAGTACTTCACTATCTTTCAAGAAGTAGAGATGGAGATAAAATATGAATATTTTTAATAACATTTTAAATAACACTTTTTCTGGGACAATGCCCCATGGAAGTGAGCAGGATACTTCAGACCAAGTGTAATGACTTCAAAACTTGGCTTTTGACTTTTCCGTTACCTGAAGAAGAAATCCAGATTACAAAGCAGTGATCAATTACATTCCTGGCAGCATTCAAAACATACATATATTTATTGCTTCTCAAATGTGCTGAAATTAATTAACCACATTTGCATATACAAAAATGCTTCCTTACCCTAGAAATATTCATGTGTTTTACCCCGAACCTAATTCCTCACAACTTCTGTACTTTGAGGCATTTGTTGCCATCTGCTAAGTGAAAACCAGTGAAGAAGAGATGCCTCTCTGTCCCATCATTTGAGGAACAGTTACAAATGTATTTGCTTTTTCTCTGTAGCTCGTTGATCACTACTCCAGAACCAAATCGATTGCAGAACAAATGGTACTGGCAGCTAATGGATCTTCACTAGAAGGTACTTTTGTCTGAGCATGAATTCATAGGTGAATTTACTCTTCCTCCTCTTGCTCCTCCCCAAAATCCTGTGTCCTCTAGCAATCCTTAGTGGACAAGATTGCTCAGAAGTTATGAAATTAAGTTACTAACCTCTCACAAATTAAAGTGTTTTCATTTAAAAATTATTTTTAATTGGTTTTAAGTTCCCACAATGTCTGTAAAAGGTTTTAGCATGGTAGCAGTAAGTTCAATATGTCAATGAAAAGTAATAAGACAGCTATGAATTAAACAAAAACAAGTGTTTAATGTCACTGTCTCATGCAATATAAGCAAAACACGAATGCTGATTCAATTGTTACATCCACACACCCCCTCAAGTTATATATTAAAATCTGAAGTAGGTACCTGAGCCTAGGGCCTGGAATTATTTATTAGTGCTTCCCAAAGTTTTCCATGTTGAGGAAGCCAGTTATACACTTGAATACTTAAGCTCACCTGTGAGATACTATAACTGCTAGTGCAAAACAAATTAATGTAAAGTGCAACATGATTCTATGGGACCAAGTGATACTGAGCTAAATTTAGCTGTGGACAACTTAGAGAAAAGACTCTTCACTTGATACTTGCAGAGGGTTATAACAGATGGAAAGTCCACAATGGGAGCTCCATCCCAACAAAATTATTTTGTTCAAAATAAGAAAAGGTGGTTTTTCCCCCTCTATTTCCTTAGCAGCTCTTCACATCAAAGCCTCTCCTAATTACAGGACCAATACAGAGTGAAATTTGTCAGTGAAATAGAACCAAACATCCATTTTGATTCTGTGCCGTAGCAGGACTGATATTTTATATGTTTACAAGTACTGTTAAGAACAGTTATTAGCAGATGATGAAACAGCCAAGGGAGGATTTGATTATTATGATCCCACTGAAATTGTCAAGAGCTTCTACCTCACTCCAGTGGGAGCTGCCCCTGCTGCTGAGGGGATCTTTCAGCTCTACCTTGTACTGCTAACAGGTCACTGCTTCCCATCTGTAATTTTGTATGGCATTAGTTGGTTTCATTCCACTATCCAATATATTTTTCAACAACCTGCTCACTTCAGTGAACTCATCACCACAGCCAACACATTCACTGGCACAGGGACAAGGGACTGATTAGAAAGAGATTTTTAAATATCTGGTATTTTCTAGGAACACAATTATGCTTTCGGGACTTCTCTGAATCTTTTCTTGCTATTTTGCATGCTCTGATTCTCCCATCTTATTATCCAACTACTAATGCAGCACCTTTTGGTATGTATTGTTTTTTTAAGGTAGTGAAATGAATTTAGAGTAAGTTCTGCTGCCTCAGCCTTTGGTTCATACAAACAAAGATCCAGAGTGGTGATGTGAAGGTCTCTTAAGAATGATCTTTTCCCATGTCCTAGGAGGTGGAACACTCCACACGTGTGTCCTTCGCCCACCAGGAATCTATGGACCAGAGGAGCAGAGGCACTTGCCAAGGCTAGCAGTATGTCATCTGGATTTTTTAATCAGCACTTTTCTATGATATGTTTAAAAAGCTGAAAGGAGCATCACTTATTTGTATTATAAATTGACTGATCTTATTGGGTAGCAATTCAACAATTCAATCATCTGCTGAGGATATTATAACTTTTTTTAACATGCATTATATCTGTAAAGTGTAGATTTTAAAAGCCTTTTTTAAAAATTAAATACAAACACATGAAAATCCAGCTTTATAATTTAATGATTACTCTAAGATTCAGGCCAGTCCATGATATTTCAAATGTCTGTTTACATGCAACTTACACCAAATGGTATTAAATATTAATGAAAAGAGATACAGTCAAATATCTTATTTCCAGTGTCAACTATGAAGAGCTTTCACTGTCCAATGAAGCAGGTCCCAGAGCTGCAAGCACCCTTTGGGACACCAGGTTACTGGAGGGCAGCAGCTGAGCTGTTCACATTTTACTCTTTTTCACTTGCTTTTAAACTGCAGGGCCAGCAGATGACCTTTAGAACATGGTCCCTGTAGAATTCTGTGAGCCAGTGATTTTAAAAGAATTAGTGTAATATAAAGTTATACACAGCTTTCAGGAAATAATAGATTCAAGTTGAGCACATAATAGATATTTTTGGTTTGTGGCTGAGGTAGGAAATGATATTGCAGTCAGCCAAATTATATGTTATCATCTTGTAAATAATTTTAAGAATAGAAAATGTGATTTTAGTTAAATCTGAGATTTTATTTTAGCCCCTTTAAAAATATAATATTTTAAAATTTCTATTTGATTTTGAGCTTTATTTTTTGGAGCCAATTTTAAGGCGTTATGCAAATATCACGTTTTGCAGTTTCTAAAATTTACCTGTTCAAAGAAAACTGGGATGCTTTCCTTCCAGCCAAAGTGTATCCTCCAGGTTTTCCTAGCCAAAGCTATTTGCTAAATTTGATCCAATTTAGTGAACACTTTTGATCCACTCAGAGCTGTAACTTACCTTTCCATACAATATTTTACTTATCCCTAGAGCAGACTTGTATTTTTTGTAAATTCAGGACATATTGCAATACGTCTTTTGATATTTTCTCAAGAGTAGTTCCCTTGAATATTTTTGATGAATGTATTTCCTTTTTTTTTTTAAGTAGAGCTAAACCTACATTTATCTGGACAAGAAAGTACACTTTACCTCATTCTAAAAATCATTTTGTTATGGTTTCATGTTTGTTTACATCTACAGAAAATTATTGAGAGAAGGCTGCTTAGCTTCAAGTTTGGGGACCCTACTGTTCAAATGAACTGGATACATGTAGAGAATTTTGTACAAGCTCATATTCTAGCTGCTGAAGCTCTCACCCCTGAAAAGAACTACATAGCTGTAAGTACACAGTAAAACCACCACAGGTCTCACTTGACAGTGGATCTGCCACTGTATCCTGTGCTACAGTAACCACTGCAGTAATTAGAGTTTTTGTCCTTCAGCTTACATTGTTGTCTGTGTTTTCAGCTGATCAGTGAGCAATGTGGGATTGGGCACAGTGTTGGCTCTTGCTGTTGGTTAAGAGATGGAATATTCAGTTCTGTAAGAATGTCTCCATCTTTGCATTTTTTAAATGCAAAATTTATAATTTCTGGAAGATGAGCAAAGAATGTTTGCTATGTTGGAAGTGAAAGTGGAAGTTCAGGCAGATTCATTCTGTTCCCCTGTACAGATCCAGATTTAATGTTCTGAACTGTGATGGTCAGTTCTTCCCATACCATGTGCCAACAGAGACACATTTCATTTGGGGTTATTGCTTTCAAAAACAGTCACAACGGTTTTCCTCCTTGTAAATACAGGTTTTTAATCTCCTAGAAGCATTGCCCTGAGAGTATATTAGAAAGGGGTTCCAAGTGGATTAAACTACTTTTTCTAAAACCCTGAAAGCAAAAGGAAAGCAGCAATGTAGAGCCTGTTTACATGGGGGTCTTCTGGATTCCAGTGATCCTTACCTAGAGCCAGAGCAGAACATGTCCCACCCTTTGGTGCCACGTGCCAGCAGCACCAGTGAGATCAGCACCAGCTCCTGTGCCTCTGCACAGTCAGTACAGCTGTTACAGAACAGGCACACCTGTAATAAACCATTTATTCCAAGGCATGTCAACCACACAAGCCACCTGTTCACCAATTCTGCTGCACCCAACAGTGCCACTGAATGAAACACAAGCAGAGTTTGTGACTCTTGTGTGCATCCACTCATATTTGATATTGCTGTATTATTTTTAAGCTGTTCATAAGGGGTGAGATAAAGAAAAAGAAGTCAATAGATATGCAGTATTATTTTTACTGACCTGTCTCTTCTCTACCTCTTTAACAGAGTGGCCAGGTGTATTTCATTCATGATGGAGAAAAATCCAACCTTTTTGAATGGCTAACTCCCCTTGTACGTGCAATCCTGATCTCCAAGTACATTCATTTCTTTAACTGTATGCAGCTCCAGCTTTTGTGTGCATTCTACATTTTGTATGTTTGCTTTGGGTGGGAGAATTCCACATGGAACTCTCTGAATGTGGGTTTAATTCCTGCTTGAATTTCAGCGTGATTAGCACTGTAAGAAAGCCCACCCAAAATACCATGTTAAAGCAAATGTCTTCCCTGAGACCAAAGGACCAACTACACCAGCAGCCTGTCCTGAGCTGTTACTGTCCCCATTTATGGGGCATGCAGATGGGAATAATGGGCATTTTGGGTGGGCAAAGAATGTAAATCTTAAGTATTCATCTGTTCATTCTTTTCAAAATACTGTGTTGTTGTTAATGATAGGCTCAAAACCATAAACATGTCATGATGTTAAATTAGGTATCAGCTCACAATGACATTTTGATTAATTATTGTAATTTCTTTCCTTCTTTTAAGATACAAAAATGACATAGTGTCTGTGGGTGGCATTTAACTAGCATCTCCTTAAAAATGAAAAATAGTAAATACTCAGAGCCATGATTAATTTTTCTGTTTTAACAGTAAATATTTCCATAAATATCTTCTATATTGAAATGCTAAAACTTGTTTAAAGTTTCTGAGGGTTTTAATTGTTTTTTTTAAATCTTTTTCAGTTTGAAAGATTAGGTTGCAGTAAGCCATGGATAAGTATTCCTACTTCTTTAGTCTATGCATCAGGTAAAATATTTTATCAACATTTCTCTTTCCTGTTCAAGCTACTCTCATTCCTAACTGTAATATAATTTTATTTGCCCACAGTTTTCATTTTCATGTATTAAAAATAATATGCTGTGTGCTCACCCAGTGTTCAGCAGTGTAAAACTCACCTCTGTGCAGTATGCTAAAACCAGAATGTCTCTTATTCAAGTCTCACTAAAACAGGTTTTATGTAGGACCTAACAGATGTATAACTTAGTGGAGTTAATGATACAAAAAGTTAAATGTAAAACTCCATGACTTTATGAAATATTCTGAAGAGCATCTGCTTTGCTGCACAGGTGAATGTCTTGCTCTCTCCAGAATCAACCCCCCAGTGCAACTCAGACAGAATCCAACTGAGTTCTCTGTTGCCATATTTTTTATGAAGCCTCATGCTCTTTTCAGTACATCTGTGCCCAACTTTTTTTCCCTTTTCCAAATCCTTTTTCCACAAGCACAATAACTAAGATTAAACCCAGCCCCTTGTGAGCAAGTGGTTAGATGGTGTTAGCAATGGTGCCTTGAGCTCTCAGGTCTGTGATTATCCTTAGTGAGCATTTAGTGTGACAGATGTCACAATCACAGTGACAAAGCAATTTACTGTCTACCTCAAGTCGAAATATTTTGTTATGCAGCCACATTCATGGAGCACCTTCATGCAATTCTGAGACCAGTTGTTGACCTGCCCCCACTGCTGACCAGAAATGAGGTAAAGCCTGTGTTTGTAAACTTTCCTTAATTCCCAGGGGATCCATACATGTTCATCTGAGGGAGACTTTCAGTCAGCAGAAAGTAAAATCCACCCAGAGCTACTTCAGCCTCCAGTTTCCAGGGCAAATACAGGCATTGTGTACAATTTAGGCAATATATTGTGCTTGGTTGCCATGATTTTTGAAAAGAGCTTATGCTTACAATCTGGGAGAGGCTTCTTCAGCTCCTCTCTTCCAAGGGTCAGTATCCTGTATGCCTTGGCTGGGCCTTTGGGGAGCTATGAGATGACTTTGGTCTGACTCTTTGAGTACCTAAGCAAGAGAACACTTGCAGAACATTTCTGGGGACATTTACAGATTCTACTTTGCATCTTTTAATGTCTCTTTGTGCTTTCAAGAATCTCCTTTTGAGTGGACAATTTTAAAAATAATGTGTGCAGTACTCATAGGACATTGGTGTAATATTGTGGGGTTTCTTGTATTTTACATTTCCTTTAACTGTGTCTTTGCTACCATTTAGAGTTTGTTGCAGCTGCCTGTGTAGTCATACCTTTTTGTCTGTTGACTCTTTTCCCTGCAGGTACAGAACATTTCTGTCACTCACACATTTCGAATAGACAAGGCACGAGCTCAGCTGGGGTACCGCCCACAGAAGTTTGACTTTGCTGATTCTGTGGACCACTACATTGAATCCAGACCACGCTCACGTTATAAGCTTTTCCTCAAGGTTTTGTTTACTTTAATTGTTATTTCAATTTTGTTTTTTCTTTCTTCAAAACTTGGTGGCCTTTCAGTTTTGCATTTTTTTAAAGAAAGAAGACACTGACCTGCATGAACTGCACGGTCACAGTATTTGCTACCCAGATCATTCTAACTTCCACAATAGTTACTGGCACAGTGCAACAGAGGCAGCTACTTTTGAATTTACAAACAATATCATAACAAACAAGTGGCTGGACCTGAGAAATTAAAATACAGTAAACAATAATTGCCAAATCACTGAAACACAACCAGAGTCAAGATTGTTGTTTCTATTTCAAACCAAAACAACAACTTTCCAAATTGATTGCTGAAGTAAATGAGAACCTGCAGGAAAAACAGGAGCTGCAGACAGCCTGCAGTGCTTCACCAGTGAAGAAAAATGGCTGAAATAAAAAGAAAGACTGACCACAGCTTCTGTCAAGGCTCACAACCTTGGGGAACAGAGGAACAAGCAAAGGCACAGATAGAACAGATTACTGCAAGTAACACACACCAGGCTTACAGAGACTGCACATTGTGTGATTTCATGAATTAGCTCTAGCACCACATCTGAGGGAAAATAAAATTGTACTTGAAACCTTGCTGAAGTTCGTGCTGCTTGGCCTCTGCACAATTTCCCAGACCTGCTCCCTGCCCTGCCCCTGGTGCAGAGCTGTGGGTATGTGCTGGTAGGGCTTTTCACAGGTCAGAACTGGGTATTTTAGTTAAATTGGAAGCTACTAAGTAAGTTACATTAGTTAAGTGTATTTGTGACACAGTAGAGGAATCTGCTGCTATGGGTTGCACAGATCTTTGTACAGCTTCCTTCACCTCCTGGAGTTAAGGGCAACAACTAAACAGTTCAGTTGCTCCTCAGCTGAACTTAAGGCCCAAGTCTGTTTTGGCACCAAATTTCTGAAATACAGCAATTGTATTGAGCAAATCCCTGCAGCAGCTAAAGTGAACAATGTACTTTTCACCTTACTGTTCAGCTAAAATGGACCTAAAGCACAGTCCAGCTCCTTCCCATCCACCACTCACGGTGGGACTTTATCAGAGAAATCTCTTTCCCATGTCCATCTTTCCAACCTGTAACATGGAGAGAGAACTACCAAGGGCAAGATGTGAACAGTAGAGAGCTTGGGAAAGGACTAGCGATGAGAGCTTGAAAAATCATGGTCTGGAGGGGAGTAATCATGGATGGGTTTGAGAATTCCGGAGGGTGCAAACACTAGCACCTCCCCCCAGGAGAATCCAGGGCAGGCAAAGCCCAGGACCCAGGCCTGTGGGTCGGGGTGCTGTAATGCAAAAGCACCACTGAAAGGCAGAACCCCTGAAAATTCGTGTTTCTCATTTTATTCTTACACCAAGAGACACACACAGAGTGGAAAATCCCCTTTCTCTAGTTCCTGTCACAACTTTCTACAATACTGATTTTAACGACTGTGACTGACAGCCCGCAGCACTCGCGGCCTGCCGTGCCCAGCCCGGGCAGTGCCTTCTTTCTGCTGTGCGGATGGCGAAAAGGAACGGCCGCGGCGGGGACAAAACAACTTGGCAGCGGTGGGATTCGAACCCACGCCATCGAAATGACTGGAGCCTAAATCCAGCGCCTTAGACCACTCGGCCACGCTACCGCCTGGCTGCTCAAGCGCCCGCCAGGCCTCTTTGACGGGGGCAGTGCCGTCGTTCTTTCCCCGCATCGGTGTAGATTGCCCACCTATGTCCGCGGCACCACGCCGCCCGCAGCGCCTGCCCCGCCCCGTGAACGCCGCTGCTGCCGGCCCCAGCCCCGCGCTCTCCGTGCCCGCGGCTGCGGCGGCGCCGCCAGGCCCGCCCCCGCGCAGTCCCGCCCCCGCCCGGCAGGTGGCGCCGCCGCCCCGTGCCCGCCGCCGCCTGCAAACGCGGCCCCGCGCCCCGCCGGGCTCGCGGCCGCCGGCCCGGGCTGGCAGCGGGGCTACGGCTCCCTCTCCCGGGCTCCGCCGCACCTCGAGCCTCGGCCCCTTCCTCCCCAGGGCCATCGGGCTGCGCCTCGGGGCACTTGTCCGCGGCAGGCCCAGGCCGGCACCTCGGCAAGGCGCTGCCGTGCGGTCTGTGCCCCGCAGCAGCCGCGGCTGTGGTGGATCAGCTCCAGCTGGTGCTCGGGAGGGCTTTGCCCGTGCCGTGGTCCCGCAGGGTAGAGGCCAGCCCTTGGCTGGTGCCTTGGCAGCCACGATAGCAGCTGTGCACACACTCCCGGCCAGGCAGAGGGTCCGTCCTGCCCCGTATCAGGCACCCCCTGCCCGCTGCAGTCGCCTCCGGCCCGGCAGAGCACACGTGCTGCCCAAGAGCTGCCAGCTCGCTGCGAGCCCAGTGACCTTCCCAGGCCGCTGCTCACTTGGCACGGCAGTGTGTCCTCAGCTGAACCATTCCCACCCAGCACGGGAGGCCCTGCCGCCCTTATCGCGCTGGCAGCTGGTGGTCGGGCTGCCCACACAGACTGTTCTGCCACGTCGGTGCCTCCTTACCTGCGGCTGGGCTCCCGACGGTGTGGGCAGTGGTTTCCCTGTTGACCTCAATGAGAGAGCTGGCTTTGGCAACCAGAGCCACTTTCGGTCCCTGGTGAGTAGAAAGATGACTTCTCATGTTCTGGGAGGCCTGCAGGAGAAATTTGTGTAATTATTTTGTGGACAGAGCTAAAAATACCAAGACTAAATGCAATGCAATTAAAACAACATGGAGAAATTATGTCCACCATTGCCCTTCTTCCCATATAAAGTCATGCATTGGTGCTCCAGGAAGTTTTAGGTGTGTGTTACATGCACCTCCCATATGACTGAAGTGAGGTTTATGACCAACTTGATTCACCTTGTAAGACCAGATTGTCATAAGACTATGAAGGCAAAACTTGTCAGGAAATTGATTGATTTAAAGGCAATTTTAAAATCTGCAGATTTAAACAAATGCAGAATAAAATTGCTCTGCAAGTTAATATCATACGAGGTGTCCTTTCCTTTTTCCTTTCCAAAACCACAGTTCCCTAGAACAATGATTTCTAAAGGAAACCTTATTTCAAATGAGCATACTGAAACATACTGAAACTTTACAAGCTATAGTGCTCTTGGAAAAAAAATTCATGCAGTGCTGAACATACTCAATGGAAGAATAACATACGAGACTTGCAGGTCACTGATTCCCTAGTTGCCATTTCTAATTTAATTTTTCATCGTTTCAAACAACAAAAAAGTGAATCAAACTCTTTAAGTGTAAAGGATAAAACACATAATGTATAAATAGAAAACTAAAACTAGAATATACAGCATGTCTGGGCCAATGCCTGATTTCAACATATCTTTAGTTTTTCATCATCACTAATTGTTCTTTTAAAAAAATGTTACAGAGAATAGAAGCCCCAGGCTTAAACTTGGGAATAAGTACACCCTTGCACCAGGGTAGCAGAGCTGGCTTATTTAAAAGCATGAGAAATGTGTAGCTTGACAAGGCATAACCTATGTTCCTGATGGAGCAGAACATTCTCCGTGAGGATTTATGGCAGAAGGCAGCCATGGGGTTCCTTTCTGTCCAAAATAATGCAAAGTATTTTGTGTCCAGAGAAGGGAACAGAGCTGGTGAAGGGTCTAGAGGGTAAATCCTACGGGGAGCTGGGGGTGTTCAGGCTCAAGAAAAGGAGCCTCTCTGCCCTCCCTGAAAGGAGGTTGTGGCAACATGGGGACCAGTTGCTCCTCCCAAGTAACAAGACAAAAGGAAATGGCTCCAGCTGCATTGGGGAAGCGGGTTCAGCTTGGATATTAGGGAAAATTTCCCCACTGAAAGAGTGGGTTAAGCATTGGAACAAGCTGCCTCGGGAAGTGGTGGAGTCCCCATCCCTGGAAGTGTTCAAAAAACAAGTAGACGTGGCACTTTGTGATAGGGTCTAGTGGGTGTGGTGGGATTCAGTAAAAGGTGGGTCCTGACCTTGGAGGTCTTTTGCAACCTTAATGATTCCATGATTTGCCTGAGTTTAAAACGAGCTACTCTCATGACGTGTTCAGCTGTGCTCATGTGTCACACCAGTTACAGTATTCCACTTTTATCAGCAGCCTGCCATGGCAGGTGGTGACTTTTAACCATTATCAACACAATTTCACACAGTGGGAACCAGACATCTGGCTTCTTCCAGGCTTTCAGAATTCATTTGATGGGTTTGTGTTCTTCCCAGGCCTGCCATGAAACATCCCAACATCAGCCCTGCGGGGTGCTGCTCTCCTCAGGGTGCTCAGCTGGGCTGACAGCACAGTGAAAAATGAAGAAATGCAGCTTCTGGTGCTCATGGGGCAAAAGTGCTCAGTTTTTGCTAACTGCTAATATTTACCACAGTGATTTGCAGCTGGGAGATGAGTAGGACCTCATGAGTTTTTCTGCACAATCACTGATGTTGCAAATGTGTTTCAGTTTAAACTCTGCACGAATTTGAGCAAAAATGTGCCCTTAGGAAGCAGCAATAAACAGGGGCTCAGTCAAGTGTCTGCTTGACATTCTCAAACCAGGGCTTGCAGCCTCAGCATGGTGCTGGAAATTGGTGACAAAATTACAGGTACCATCAAATTGGAGGTGGTGTTCCTGCACAAGTGTGCTGCTCCCTCCAGTCCCCATGCTGAGACACAGCTTAATTTATGTAAGTAATGGCGGGATTTCCTGGCAGAGAGTCAGAGCATCTGCTCTGTGTGGTTTTAATTAAATATTGGTAATCTTCCTCCTGAAGATTATCTCAGCAGCAGTGTTTTTCTGCTGTCTTTGGTGAGTACAGGGATTGTGCATTTTTCTGTCTGTGGTGCTGCAAGAGACCATCCATCTGTCACAAAGGACATACATCTTCCAGTCTCGGTTCTGTAACCCCTACTCATGGTAAAAAGCACTAATGAGGATTATTTACATGAGTAAAGGATTGAACAGCAGTAAAAAAGGCAGACTCTTTACAGGCTGCCAAGTAATACAATTAATCCAGAACCTATTTACATTAATTTCCATGTAACTCATTAAAGGATAAGGAGTTTTGTTTAAATTTTCCACAAATTCTAGCTTGAGGAAAAGCTTAAACATGGGCATTTTCAATTCAGAAAGCCAGTGTTTTGGGACAAATTGAAATGTGGGTGCTTTGAGGAAACATGATCTTTAGCACGTGAAAAATGGTACATAATACTGCCATTTCTTATGGGGAAATGTGCAATAGCACAATTTAATTTAGCTCTAAAACCAACCTGAGGCACAGGCGGGCCCCGTGGTCACTCCCTGTGCCTTCCCTCAGGGCTGGGATCTTCGTGGGTGCTTCCCATGGGATCACCTCCTCAGGACACCCCCTTCCTTCAGCTCCGTGCCCAACAGGAACAGAAATGAAAGCAAATTTGGGTGGCTCTCCCGTAAGCAGAACAGGAACAGAAATGAAAGCAAATTTGGGTGGCTCAGGTCCTGCGAGCAGCGGACACCTGTGAGACCTGCACGCCCGCTCTCCTTCCTGTCCGCACTGGCCCCGGCATTCCCCATGGCTAATACCTCACGGTGTTAGCTGGGGGTTCTGCTCACGCAGGTTTTCGTCCGTTTTCTCACTGGAATACAGTACCTGGCAGGCTCCCGGCCCCGCGGTGCTGTGAGGCGGGGCCGCTGAGGGAGCGGGAGGCGGCGCCTTGCCAGGGCCGCGGGCCGTGAGGGGCGGCCCCGCTGCCCGGCGCCCGCCTCCTCCCTCCCCTCGGCGGGGCGGCTTCTCCTCCCGCCGCCTGCCTTCCCTTAGCGGGGCGGCAGCTCGAACGGTGTGTGGGTCTTGTGGGATCGCTCCGTACCGGGCTGCGCGGCCGATCTGCGCTCTCCTAAGCCGGTAGGTGCCGTCGCGGTGCGGGGCCTGGCCCGGCGGCGCTGGGAAGCTGCCTCAGCGCCGCCCGCCGCGGGAAGCGCGGGAAGGGCGTTTTTAATTGCGGAAAAAGACGATCGGTGGGGTGGTCAGAGCCTGCGAAAGGCCGGCGGGCAAGCTTCTGCTCGGGCCCAAAAATAACCTGATTTGTGCATTGGGCAGCAGTGCTGCGCTCACACCTGAAAGTTGGCGTTTCGTCCATTTATGTTTCTGCGGTAATGCGAATAATTTGGTGCTTAGGCTGTTTAAAAGTGCCAAGTGCCGTCTGTGACCGTGGAACAGCTGCTGTGTGCGGCGCTGACTGCGGTGAGTCCGCCCTGACAGCTTGGGACTGCGCCAGGACGGTTCGTGTTCGGAGAATTCTTCAAATACCTCAATGCGCATAAAGCGTGGAGTTAATTAATTAACAGCGTGGGGTACTGAGCAAATGCCAGCGATAGGTAATTGTGCAGGGTATTTAAAGCCAGTTGGCATGACAAGTCTATTATTGGCAATGGAAGGATATTTTAAAGTTATCTTGGATGTTCCTTTTCAAGCCCCGTGTTTTGGATACTCTTAACGTAGTGTTTATTTGCACATTTGGCAGCAGGGTGGACTTGACTCGAAGGGCTGTTCTCGTGCCTCACTGCCTGCAGCTATAAAAGCCATTGGTGTATTTGAAGCTGTGTTTTCTTGCACAGGGTTTTGTCTCAAACGCTTCGTATTCTGAGCTGGTGCAGTTGAACTCACCCCCTTGGCTTCATGAATTTTGCATTGTTGTCTCTAACACTCAGACTAATAAAACTATTATCCCAGCTGTGCTTGCAGGCAAACTGAATGGGATTTGTGCCATGGTGTTTGCAGTAGTGATGCACTGGAAGGGACCTGTGTTAAAGGCTTCTCATTGTCTTTGGTTAGACAAGGTTTTCCAAGATAGACAGTGAGTTATCTCTGGGAGTTTTTATCTTGTTTTTTATCACAGCTCTTACCTGGACTCACTAAACCTGTTTTCTTGCAGTGTGGGGTGCAGATGAGAATAGACATTTACTTTTAGGGGTCAGTTGGGTGTTTGGAAAGCACAGTAGTTCTGTAATATGCTGCAGGACATTAACATAGCTAGTGGGTTGTTCTGGACAAGTTCATCTAGCTTTGGGTCTGTAGCCCATAAACATGATAATGCTTTTTAAGGTGCATAGTCTGTATAGTTGCTTAGGTTAAATTTTGAATCTGGACTTTAAAAGAATGTTAATCTGAAAGGTGACTTCTCTCTTTTAAGAAAAAACCTGTTTGTTACTCTTACAGGTATCCTATTAAATGGCTTTAACTGATGTGGTATTAAACCAAAAGGGATTTAGTATTATACCAGGGAGAGCTGGGTCATGCTTGCTTTAATGCTTCTCCACAAGACAAGCTGGGAGTTCTGTTACAGGGCAGTTCCTGTCCTGTGTTAAGGAGTTGCAGGGGGCTGTGTCTGAGCTGGAACAGTTCATTAGGAGGAAATTGAGATGCTCCAGTTGTCCCCTCTTTTGCTGACTGTAATATATCTATCACTCAGCTCTTTGGGATGAATTAAAGCAGGTTTAGATGCTGAGGCCACTGTAGAACCTTGGCCAAGAGTCTCCCTGAACTTTGTAGCAACAGACACCTACAAGAAACAAGTCATGCTTTAACAGCCCTGTGATGTGAATTTTCCCTGCTGTTTATCTGTGTTCACGTATTTGCATGTTGTCCTTGCCACTCACCTGCCCCTCCTGGCCATGTGGCTCTTGGATATAAAGGCAAGAGAAGGAAAAATACTTGAAACAGGCATTGGAAAAACAAAAATAAATACAGACTAGAGCAGATTAAGAGCTGTGTTTTAAATTATCTGCATTTTGAATCACGTAGTACAAGGCTGATAAAAAATTGAATAAATTTTCAAAGTGGGCTGGAGTGGGTAGTTAAAATTATAGGTTGTGTGTGATAATGCAGGCTGGCAGGCTTGGTTTAGTGCAGTCTCACTCTCCTTGTTGCTTAGCCTTAGGAATGCTTCTGCAATGGATATTAAAGATTAAATGATCAAAACACAGGAGCAGTAGTAACAGAAATTCCTATATAGTACAACTTCTGTGCTATTATGCAAAAGCACAGAATATAACTCTTGGGATGAAGCTCAGGCTTTTTATAAGGCTTTTTGTCAAGCAAACTGTGAAGTTTAGAGCCGTGTTTGTATCGTTCAAAATGTGGTTATTGAATTCTGTTTTAAAGAGCATTTTACGTGAGGATGATTCTTGGTGCATACACTCCCAAAATAAACATCACAAGTACTTTACAAGAAATACGGTTCCAAGAAAAACAAAGAGACTTTCATAAACACCATTAGCTTTAAATAGAAACTGATTTGTGTGGTAATATTTCATTTGCACAAGTCACATAAATCAGAATGTTTGCAGTCCCTGCTGCACAAACTCGCATTGCTGCTGCTTCTCCACTGTCCTGAACCCCGTGGATCTGCTGATGTGTGTGCCAGCAGGAGCAGAAGGGAGAGCAGGGCAGCACTTGGGTGTGATGGGGCTGTCCCGTGCTGTGCTATGTCCTGGAATAGTCAAGTCCTTGAAGCATTATTTGACAGCTGCTGGCTGTGTGTGACAGGAATAGGGGCTCTCCAGCACTCGGTGCCCTCTGGTAAGATGAACACAGTAAAAACGGCAGTGGCAGCTGAGGACACCTTCCCCTGCCGGGTGTGTGCAGTGACACCTTCCCTGCCATGTGTGTGTGCAGTGACACCTTCCCTGCCATGTGTGTGTGTGTGCAGTGACACCTTCCCTGCCATGTGTGTGTGTGTGCAGTGACACCTTCCCTGCCATGTGTGTGTGTGTGCAGTGACACCTTCCCCTGCCAGGTGTGTGTGTGTGTGCAGTGACACCTTCCCCTGCCATGTGTGTGTGCAGTGACACCTTCCCTGCCATGTGTGTGTGTGTGCAGTGACACCTTCCCTGCCATGTGTGTGTGTGTGCAGTGACACCTTCCCCTGCCATGTGTGTGTGCAGTGACACCTTCCCCTGCCGTGTGTGTGTGTGTGTGCAGTGACACCTTCCCCTGCCAGGTGTGTGTGTGTGTGCAGTGACACCTTCCCCTGCCGGGTGTGTGTGTGTGTGCAGTGACACCTTCCCCTGCCGTCTGTGTGTGTGTGTGTGTGCAGTGACACCTTCCCCTGCCGGGTGTGTGCAGTGACACCTTCCCTGCCATGTGTGTGTGTGTGCAGTGACACCTTCCCTGCCGTGTGTGTGTGTGCAGTGACACCTTCCCCTGCCATGTGTGTGTGCAGTGACACCTTCCCCTGCCATGTGTGTGTGCAGTGACACCTTCCCTGCCATGTGTGTGTGTGTGCAGTGACACCTTCCCTGCCATGTGTGTGTGTGTGCAGTGACACCTTCCCCTGCCATGTGTGTGTATGTGCAGTGACACCTTCCCCTGCCGGGTGTGTGTGTGTGTGCAGTGACACCTTCCCCCGCCAGATGTGTGTGTGTGTGCAGTGACACCTTCCCCTGCCAGGTGTGTGTGTGTGCAGTGACACCTTCCCCTGCCAGGTGTGTGTGTGTGTGCAGTGACACCTTCCCCTGCCGGGTGTGTGTGTGTGTGTGCAGTGACACCTTCCCCTGCCGGGTGTGTGTGTGTGTGTGCAGTGACACCTTCCCCTGCCGGGTGTGTGTGTGTGTGTGTGTGTGTGCAGTGACACCTTCCCCTGCCGGGTGTGTGTGTGTGTGTGTGCAGTGACACCTTCCCCCTCCATGTATGCACTACTGCCCCTTCCCAGATTCAACAGCTCCCTCGTGGTCTTTGTTGGGAGAGCAGGCGAGCCCTCCAGAGCTGCTCCAGTGAGGTGAGGTGGCCGAGACCTCCCCCAGCAGTGGTGTTCCAGAGCAGCTGCTGCCTGATGGAGTGCTGCAGTTTCCTGTGTGCCTGGCTGAAGTGTGGGAATGCTGCCCCCGTCAGAAGAGCAGTAACCAGCAAGATAATGCTGCTGGTAGAAGCTGCCTCATGTTAAGGCACTGTTTCTGTGGTGACCACTTTCTCAGTAACTGGGGAGTGAGGTCAGCAGCTATGAATACTTCTGTAGGAGTGTATTCATCTTCCTGTTTCATGCAGAAAGAAAATTGAAAATGCAAAGGAATATGAGGAAATAACTGTAAAAGAAATGAGGAATAACTGTAAAGCAAAACTGAAAACTTGGTGTGTGGTTGTTTTATTAGACTTGCTCTGTGAAAATCCCTGATTTTGCTGGGTGGGTGAAGAACTAAACAATGTGACACTTAGAAGTGTCTGTTTTAAATTAAATCCAGTTGCTCAGCCAGCATCAGGGCCAAATTTTGAGTATTCTCACTAATCTTCTATTTTGTACATGCCAGTATTTCCAGAGTATCTGGGTAAACTTCCACCTCTTCCAAGAGCTTTACTCATTCCTCCACCTCATTTTTCTGCAGTGTGCTACACTGTCTGCAGCCTGTGGGCCATTGGCTGTATGTAAGCTAAAAGCCAACTTAAGTCTTGCAGATGGAGGAAAATTTTTCAGTGTTGTTCTTATAATACTCTCTAATTCATTTGACTGATAAATCATACAGAATATCCTTGAGAAGACTTTTCCTGAAAAGATTTGAAAATTTGACTGTGGTGGTTGAGGTAAAACTCTCTCAAGTTTCTAAGACTAGTGTTGTGGAACTCAGCATTTCGTATAAGGAAGAATAAAGAGCCAGATGCAAATATATTTCTTCTCTGCCAGTGTGCCCACATCAGTGTTGTGCATTATTTGTTCTTTTAATAACAACCTTTTCCTTTTCTCCTCTCTCACCCAGCTTCTTCCCCCCGTTTGCATGTGCATTGGAGTAGTGGGTGTTGCAGTCCTGGCAGGAGTTAAGCCAGCCTCCTGCAAACATGGCAGACGAGGACCTTATTTTTCGTCTGGAAGGGATTGACAATGCCAGAACAACTCCAGTGGACTCTGGGAATTATCTTGATGCTGATAGTGATGATGAAGACAATTATTTTATCTGTCCAATAACTGATGATCCAGTTTCTAACAAGTCTGCCAGTACTAAAGTAGACAATTATTACAGCAGCTTAGCAAAAACTGAGCAGTACAGTTCAAGCTCTTCTCCCAGAAGCTTTAGCTTTAAGGTGAGTATTGGCTCCAGTCTTCATTAAGGTTTTGGTTTTACTTAGTTGGCATGAGACATTTTCTAACTGCTTCATCTCTTGTAACTAACACTTTTCAATTAAAATACTCATCTGTTTTTTCCAGACCTGCAGTTAATTCCATTAAACCAATAGTCTGACACTGCCATGGAATTGCTTACTGTCCCTCAGTTCAGCCTTCCTCCACTCGGTCCAGGAGAAATTTCACTGCCATTAGGATCAAACCATTTACAATGCAATGTTGATTGGGAGATTCAAAACATAATACAATTGGTGTAAGAAAAATTGGGGCCTGTCAGAAGATAATTTATTATGAATTTTTGTAGTCTGTGATATTTATAGTTGAACAAATAAAACTGTAAATTATAAAATTGTAAGGGCAAGTTTTTATGTTATAGTTCCTTCTTAGGGAGCTTTTGACATGTTGACTTTCCTGCTTGAGCATGAGGCATCACACTGGCAGTAGCTCCTGACAGTGTACACAAGCAGCATCTGACCTTTTTGGGATGAACAGCAGCTCCAGCATTGCAGGGAGGTCAGAGGGGCTGCAGCTGGTGCTTCCTTGGCAGTGTGTCCTGTTTCACTCAGCTCCCTTCACACAGATCAGGCCAGGCAGTGGAGCCTCAAGTGACATCCACTCTGTAACTTACATATCCTAAATAAACACAGTTTGTGCTTTGTTATTTGTGTTTACATGCTAAACTGGCATGTCTCAGATTTTCTTATATTTAATGTGTTTTATTAACACATTTCTTATTATAGATATTAACATTTGTTTAATAGATACTCTAAAATCCTGGTTATGCCTAATGCATGCTTTAATTGTGAAAAAATACTGGGGTTTATTTCAGTCAGATAATATAGTGAGTAACACATTAAAAGTGGAGCTGGCTTGTCTACAGGAACATTTTTACCAAAGCTAGTTAATAGAAACATTAAAAGGTACGTAGGCCTGAGGAAGGTGAGGAGCAAAAGCTTAGTATAGAAATGGGACAGATGTTGGTGTATGTTAAACTAAGCAAGTCAAGACCTGATAGGGAGCTTAGTCTTCATTTGTGTGTACATTTTAACATGTACTAAACACTTGCCTCTGGGTCTGCAGTGCAGTTTCTGAGTCATGTGGTCTGAGATAAAACTGATAAGGACTTCAGAAATTGCATTTATTTCCTCCTTCCTAAGCTGTCATTTTGCTTCTGCAGAATGTTTGTACCCATATTTTGGTCTCTGCAATGCCTAGTCTGGAATTGTAGGTTCTATCACAGATAAATTGCTCTGTGTTGAGATGTGGAGCAGGCCAGTCTCCATCTCCTGTTTAAGCTGCAGGAATGGTGATTCCCAGCACAATGAGGCAGGCAGGGCTGATGGCATCCTAAACCCCAGAGCCTGGCCTGTCAGAGTCTGCCTCAGACCTCAGAGCTAGAGCAAGGCAGTGTGGGCCCTTGGTAATGAAAGACAGAGCCAGACAGAGAAGTTAACGCTCTGCTTTAAACAGGACTCAGCACTGTTTAATTAACTAGTTAATGAGCAATACCCTTTTAATAAATACTTTCCAATTAAAAGAAAAAATTATCAACTTACCTCAATAGGTTTCTTCACAGGTGTTCTAAGAAGGAACTTAAAATTGGAATATAAATTGAAGAGTGGATTTTAACTGGAATTTTTTGGGGTTTTTTTACTAACAAAGAGAACCAAGACTCTTTGTCAATCATTTGTCTTATCACATGTATTTTCCTACTTTCATGTCTCTCATGGATCCTTTAGAATGACACACAGCATCGTTCTAAGCATGGCTCTGTGGTTGACCATGGTCGGGTAGGTTCAAAAGAAAATGTCAACACCATATCTAATTGATGCATTATGATTTTTTTGGTTTGGTTTTGTTAGGTTTTTTTTTTTCCTTTTATGTTTTTTTTTCATTATTTTATTATTTGGGAGGACTGATTGCCTCAGTCCATAAGAGTCATCAAGTCAAAACTAAAAGAGGTACCTGCTAAATGGAATAATACCCATCCTGTGTTCTCTACCCTGAAATTTCACTGTGTGGCAGCCATATGCCTCCAGCAGGAGAAAAATTGCACTGTAGCACCATTTCCATGAAATCCAACTAGTGTTTGTTTCAAGATTAGGATACAGCTTTTGTACAAAGCACCTCAAGAGATCAAGCACAAGTAATTAACTTACTTAAATTATCATCTAGCATGAATACAAGTCACCTTTTGGAGAGGGAATCTGCCCAAGAGATTGATACAGCTGATCAACCAAGTTCTTGTTGCTGTCTCTCCTTATTTCTCTCATAGGTATTTAAGTGTGGAAATCCTCAGGTCCATATCAGCTGTCATTGCATGACCTGAGACAACTTCATTTTCTTATGAAACATGTAGAAAATCTTTCTCAACATGTCCTTTAAAGTAATTTTCTTTAATGTAGTATTGTTTTCATTTTGTGTTATTATTGTCAGAAAGAGGAACATTTAAATTTTTTGCAAGGTATGCACAGTTAAAGCTGAAATTCAAAATAAACATGAACATTTAAAACTTAGCTGCTCCAAAAACTTCATTGATGCCATTGCTGACACAAATTCATAGTGTATTTTTTTTGTATAAAAAAGGACTGATTTTAATTCCTGAAGCTAAAAAACAAAATAATCACAACATTTTAAAAGTTACTGTTTCTGCACACTTGAAGTTCAGTCTAAGAGGCAATAATAATATCTCAGAGCTCAATACTTCTTTATTGGCAGGGTGCAGAGTGCTTTTTCTCCTGCTCACTTTGCAGAAGGCATTTGGCACATCACAGGATCATATCTCCAGTTTTCTTGGAAATATATAATGTAAGAGAGGGAGAACAAAATGTTAAGAGTAAAGCATCCAAATTGGCTGGTAGAGAGAGACTGTACTCCAGAAAACTGCTTTGATATTTTACTCTTGACTTGGTGAACATTGAAATAGCTGCTTGTCTGGAATTGTTATAATAATCAATTTTTACAACATTCTAATTTCTTCTTTCTCATGCTGAGCACAGTCTGGGACCCTGGGGTTCACAGAACATCTTGCTTTATCCATATTGATTGTATCTTTAATGAACTTTTTTATACTTTTATGCATGCAAAACCAGCATATGCTGCTGAATCTGAAAAGCTAAAAATCTAAACAGAAAAAGTGAATTAATGTCATCTGGGTGTGCCTTACTGCCATTTGCAGAGCATGTTAGAGATATCTGCAAATTACCACAGGTTTTGTAAATTGTATAATACTGTGCCAGATTCTGTTCTCATTAACTTTACAGTGGTGCAAATTGAACTGAAATCTATGCTTTATATATCTGAGCTGGGTTTCATTATAATTGAAACTATAAAAAGGTCAGAGTTGTCTTTGGTACTACTTGGTCCCTGCTCTGAGTAGTGCTTTGGGGGTTTGTGTATTTGCACATATCCATAGGATTGAGATCCTGATGTGCTCTAGAAAGTGCTGGTTTTGTGAGCTGCTGCTGATTATAAATAGAGTGCCAATCTGTAACTTCTTCAGGAAACCTGGAAGCATGCTATTGAGAAAGCCAAGCACATGCCTGATCCCTGGGCAGAGTTTCATCTGGAGGACATTGAGACGGAGCATGCCACTCGTTACAGGTCTGTGGGTCTTCCTTTGGATGCTGATACTAAGTAGGACTGATGGTTTGTGCAAGGGCTGAGTTTGTGTAGTGCAGAATATCTGGCTGAAGAGCTTTCATGATGCCCAAAGTGAGTGGGTCTTAACTCAGTCTCCCAGGAATATGTGAGTACTGCACATCATAAAAAATAAACCTTTCAGCAAACCATTGGCACACTTTCTCTTACACCTCAGCAGTATCTAGGGCTTCCACTGTGTAGATAGGAAACAAGGCTGAAAAGTATTTTCTGGTTGATTTATTAATGCCATAAATGTAATCTAATAAGGAAATCAATCCCAACTAAGAGGAAGCATACTTAGTTTAAATAGTTTGGGAAAGAAAGCAACATAACCCTCTACAATTTTCCCAAAATAGCAGTTCCAGTTTTGCTAGTCCATGCAGTATTGTTGCATGTGGCTGGAATTTAAATCCTTATAAAGCCCAGAATAGCTCAGTGTGGTCTACGTGCTAAAAGGCAGTTTGGCCCTGCAACTGGTTTCAGTGCTTTAACATGAGCTTTGCCAAAATATTTATTCTACTGACACAGGTTTCTGGGAGGAAGGGTTAGGGGTTAAAGGCCAGTTAATCACCACTTAGCATCAGTGTTTGGGGAGGCCTCCCTTCAACCCCATACCAGTCATGCAGTGCTGCTCTTCCCCATAGACTACATCTGTCCCTGGTCAGCCACACAGTCCTGAAATAGTTTGCATATTTTAAAATACAAATAAGTAATAATTTTAGTTTAGGGCTACTCAATATTCTGTTAAAAAGAAATGGGTCTGATACTCCTGTTTTTATCTCTTTCTTTGCTGCAAACTGGGGTGATACATAATGTATAAGTGAGAATATGGGGTGTCTGCCTGCATGAATTACTCTCTGCAGGTTGAGGGAGCAATCATGTGTTGATGACTCAGCTGCTGTGGTTCCCAATTTGGCTTTCACTGTGCTGGGAGTTCAAGGGGTGGGGAGAAACCACACTTGTACTCTTTGTATTATCACAGGGTTGTGCAGGGACTTGCTCCTCCCTCAGTGCAGTGTTGGGCAGTTCCTGGCCCCACTGTGTCTCACAGCTGGTGCTGCTCACATTCTTCACAGCCCCAAGGCAAATATCCAGCCAGAACCAGGCTTATGCAAGCCCAGGGCTGAGGGAGACAACCTGTCCAGTGTGAGGCCCTTTCTGCCCCCAGTGTGCTGCCCAGGCATCACAGAGGAGGTTTAACTTCAAAGCAGATAAAGCCTGATCTGTAGTGTTACAGAAGTTCAGGGTCTGCCTTAGAGTCTGCTCATTGACAGGAGGGTTTAGTGTCACTTCAAAGAGCTAAATGTGTTTCTCTTTGCCTGCCCAAAATGAGGAGGGCCAGAGTGTAGTGGGAAGACTGGAAGCTTTTGTGTGGAAGCAGCAGCAGCACTTTCCAGAGTCAGTAACAGATAAGGAAGGATAGGTGCTGGAAACGGGAGGATTTGTGTTCCCTGTGCATTCTTCTGAGATGTATCTCCTGATTTTGCAGGTACAATGCTGTTACTGGGGACTGGGTTGAAGATGAAGTTCTTATCAAGATGGCTTCTCAAGTAAGATCACACTGTCCTTCATGTTTACTAACAGCAAGTGTGTAATTCCCTTTCTGTTCCTGAATAGTGGCAGCAAGATGTTTTCCTTATAGAAATTCTGAAGTCTCAGTGTAATTCTTTTCACCTACCTCTTTTTCTTTTTATCTTTCTCTCCAGAGTAGAGTAGAAAATGGAGTCAGACCTTCCCTGTCAGCAACATGAGGCATTTGTTCCATTCCCAGTTCCCTTCCATGTCACCCCTCCCATTTCCTTCTGGCATCATTTCCCTGCCTGGCAGTAGTCCTACTATTTTGTGTGCTCCCAAATAATTTCTGTTGTTAGAATGAAAACCAACTGAATTTTCTGTATATGAGGGTGGAAGGCACTGTCATTTCCCAGTTAAGTCCTGGGCTTGGTTGTGTGTTGGGGTTGCCTTGCTCTGTGCTGCTGGTTGAGTATCTGGCATCTGGGGAGATGATGCTGTCTTTGGCACATCCTCTACAAAAGCCTAAATGCAGAGAGCATGGAGGCTGTGAAGCTTCTTTGGGCAGTCATATAGAGCTGACTCCCAGCTGGGGAGAGAATTTAAATAGCTTGTTTAAAAGACCTACCATTTCTTCTCCATGGGATATTGGTAGGGGGAGTTTATCCAAATGCCTTTTCCCCAGATACCTGCTTACATCACCAGTGGGTTTTCACTTTTCCTTGAGGAAATATTTCTATAGAGCCTGTTTGAAAACTGCTTTCTGCATGGTATAAAGGGGAAGTCATGGTTGTGTCTCTTACTGGTTAGAAATCAACTTTGTGGAAATGGCAATGCTGGGTTTTTGTTTTTTTCTTTTCCCCAGCCTTTCGGCCGTGGAGCAATGCGAGAGTGTTTCAGAACGTGAGTATCTGACCACTTCATCTTTGTTGGCCTCCTTGCAGTATTTCTTTCTGTGGTGACTGGAATTTCACTTAGATGTAGTGGAAACTGTGTAAAGCTTGACTCCTTTCTAAAAGGCTTTCTGAGGGGTTTATCCCTGTTTGTGGGACTGCACCTGCAGGGAGTGTGGTTCAGAAAGGAGAATGTTCTCTGAGTGTTGTACTTCAACCATCCCTGGGAGGCAAAATATTCATGAAAGTATAGTAACAGCCACTTCATTTCTGTGTTCCTTGTGTGCTAAAATATCTTAAAACTTGATAGGAGGTCATAGGGGTGTGCAGCCTGGAGACCAACTTGAGGCCTACAGTTAGGCAGAGAAAAGAGAAAGAAAGAAAGAATATCTGGTTGGTGCAGTCTCAACTGGAAAAGCCTCCATTGGTAAAGAAGGTTATCCTCCTAGAGTTTGCTCTGGATCATATATACCAGGATCAAGTTCTGAGTTAGGCAGAACTTGAACACTAACAGTTGTGCTTCCCAGAAAGATAAAGTGTGGGGGAACACTGAGGAGGAACTTTTTGTTCCTTGGAGAGTGTTATCAAATGTTATTGTGGGGATCAGCATCCAGCTATAAACTGGATGTGTGTGCTCAGAGATTACCCCACCCCTTCCAGGCTCTGGAAATAAATGTTTCCTGGAAAATGTCGGGGTGTGTGTGTTTAAAATTATTTCCCCTTCTTTCCATATGTGGAATCCAGAGAAATTGCACTTCATATGAGGATTCAGCTCTGGAAAGACAGATACTCCTGAAAGATGAAAATGTGATGTTTTGAACTTGAGCAAAAAGGAAGAAAAGTAACCCCACACTGCTGCAGTTTGGTATTGGCATTTCAGTATCAGTTCATGCTGGTGGCTCTGTTCCTGCAAAGCCAGCTGGATGCAGTAGTGAATGAAGCCTAGGAAGTAACAAATCTCAGCCTGCTGACATTGCTTTTAGTTCTTGTTACTTACCAAACTCCCCATTACACAATATTTTGAGTAATGCCATAAACAGAAATTTGTTAGCAGTTTTGCCTTAACCTCTGATACTAAAAAAGCATAACTTGAATGTCAGCTTCCTACTGCTGGGTTTCCCATATGTGTCAGTGGTACAGGGATATTTCCCATCTGGAGCTCTCTCCTAGATTTTTGTAACTCTGCAAGTTTTTAGTGAAGACAGTGACAGCCTTAGCTGCTCATAGCCCAATGAACCAGTGTGAGAATATTGACTTCAGAAAAACAAGAGCTGGCTTGTTTTATGCAGAGGAGTGTGTTTCTTGAAGAACTGGGAAGGTTTGGGATCTGGCTGAAATTCTTACCTGATTTCCTTGTTTATTCCAAGGCCTCTGTTGCTGTGACTGGGTGCCCATACCTGCAGGAGGACAGGCAGCATGAAGGTGCTCTGCCTGTAGAGTGTCCCCTGTACCAAGACCTCTGCACCAAGTTCTTGGCAGGGAGAGGAAAAAGAACAAGGGGGGAAAGGGTTGAGAGTTTGAGTGCTGCACTAATTAAAGCACCTGCCTAATGCATTTGTTGGCAGCCAGCAGATCCTTTCTTATCAAAGTTTACCTGGGCTGCACACTGCCCCCCCACCCTGCCCCAGCCCCCCTGCTTTGGAGGGATCTGTGGATTAAAGATTTGCACATCAACAAAAGGGAAAAGCTGCATCATGACAACTGTCAGGTGCAGTTTTCCTTCTGGGAGTATGTGGGTTACTGAGCAGTCACTGCTGTGTGTTGAGAAGAAGCAGATTACTTTTATCCCAGGAGAGGTTTCTCAGTTCATGTTTGAAAGGCCACTCCCTGTTAATTTCTGCAGAAAATAATTGTTGACATTAGAACAGGTTGTTGACAAGGCAGCAACCCTTCATACTCTGAGTTTGAGAGGAACAGGAAGGGAAAGGGATTGAGAACAGGAGAAAGTTCAGAGCACAAGTAGCTGCAGCTAAACCAAACAGTGTGGCACATCCCAGCCATTCCCACGGGATGTTTCATTTTCCCTTGTCCCTTTCCTTTCATGTTTCAGGTAGAATACCTGGTAAATGACTGAGGGTAATGCTTATCTTGGAGCCTGGCTCTGTCCATGCAAGGAAATGGGAAAGATTGGTGAAAAGAAATCCATGGATTTTAATTCAATGATTGATTTATCTTTCAGAAAAAAGCTGTCCAACTTCTTGCACACTCAGAACTGGAAGGGTGCCTATAATTATGTTGCCAAGCAATACATAGAGAGTGTGAGCAGGGATGTTTATTTTGAGGATGTTCGACTGCAGATGGAAGCAAAACTCTGGGGAGAAGAGTACAACAGACACAAGCCACCAAAACAGGTGCATTCAAAGATCTTGCTAAGCAAAAGTGCAGTGTTGTTTTTCTATTGGGTTAGTTTTCAGGCATAATTTAGAGGGAATTAATTATTTGTTCACATTCCATCACATTTAAATGCTTAGATAGATTATTTTGCCCTTCTGTGTTTTCTGTTAAGTGATGGCTGATTTTGAATGGAATAAATACAGAAATTGCTTTATATTTCCAGGACTAGAGCTATGTGTTTGTGAATGTCTGACTGTCCTTAGCTGTTGACTGAAAACCAAAATAAAATGATGCTTGTATTGCTCTCTTTGATGTGTGCCCAGCTGCTTTTATGATAACCAGAGATGTCACAGAATTTATTGCCAGCAGCAGTCTCAGCAAGCACTTAACTGTTAGAGCTCCAGGAAGGTAGATGCTTAAATCTTCTACACCCACTCAAACATGTAGCTAGCAATGATTTTTGAAAAGAGCTGGAAGCCTTAGCAATTTAATGGCCAAAATTAGTGATTTAGATATGGGAGATATTGCATTGCCTCTCCTATGAGGGTTAGTTAATGACTGCTTTGGCTCATATTGGCAAGGTGAGGTCTACAGTGAAGCACACAGAGAGAAATCTACAAATCTAGTTTTAAATGCCATGTTGGAGAAAATATATAAGTAGAGTGAGAGTTGTGATGGTTTCTGCTTTAGGAATGTATGTGGGCAGGATACAGAGATGCCTGAGCAGTAGATACCCTCAGCCCTTCTCTGAAAATGCATTTCTTCAAGTTGTGCAGTAGTAACTGTTTTGCTACCCAAAGTGACTGCATGTTTTGCAGAGTACTCTTAAGGTACCCACAAGATGAAATAGAAAGCCAGCACTTGCTAAGAATTTTTTCAGAGGGGTTTGTTGAGAAGTGAGCTGTTTTAAAGTGACTGCTTTTAATTTATGGAATTCCTCCAAGAAGCACACGACTCTTCCCCCACCCCCTTATTAAACAGAAGGATCTTTGCAATTGTTCAGATTCTTGCATTGGGAAAGTTTTCACAGCTGTAGGATTCACACACACTTTGATCTGAAGGCAGTATTCTGTTAGTCATTGTTTATCTTCTTTCCCTCCCCAGGTGGATATAGTGCAGACCTGTATTATTGAAATGAAGAACAGGCCTGGGAAGCCTCTCTTTCATCTGGAACATTACATTGAGGGCAAATACATCAAATACAACTCAAATTCTGGATTTGTGCGAGACGACAACATTCGTCTAACTCCACAAGTGAGGCTTTGTTTCATGCTTTCCATGGAGTCTGCTGCAGAGAATTTCTGGGCTCCCTCCAGAGGTCTTGCATTACTGCCAAGAAAGGAAACTGCAGGCCCTGCAGTACAATGCCAGATTAATTTCTCTATTTGCAGTTTGTCTGCCCCTTACTTGGGGCCTGCTCTTTCAAGCACTGAGTGTTTCTATATTGGATTGTAGTTGATTACAGTTGAGTTGAACAGGGTTAATACTTTTTGGAATCCTTAAGCCCTTTGACTCTAATTATAACTTCAGGCATCAAAATGTTTCAAACTTTGAGGCAGTGAAGAGATCTCTCATGTACTATGTACTGAATAGTCTTTCGGTTCCTCACGTAGTACAGAAGAGATGGCTGGTATCCAAGTCATGTAAATAAATCTAGTCCATTTGCATATAAAAATGTAGGTTTTTCCAGCTGCAGCTTCTGGATAGCTGAATCTGAGATTGCATATAGAAATGCAAGGACAGATTTGAAGTGATTCTTGAATCTTGTAAAATAAATTTAAAATATTGTTGAAAAATGCAAAGTGATCAGCCTAAAAAAAGAGGTATTTTACTGGGCCTTGAGAGGTCTGTTCTTTACATTTTTTCCCACTATTTTTAAGTTATTTGTCATGAGGCTTAATGTAAGCAGAGAATTTGTGTTCTGGGCTGTCATTTGTGCACTGAATCAGTGCTGTGCTTTCACAGGTTGGGAACAAAATGTTCCCTGGTACTTGCTGCAGTTAAAATGTTTGTCTATCACCACCAGTCACCTCCCCCAGGCCTGGCAACACTTTTTTGGAGGCCTTCCCAGAAGATTCTTAATATCTCAACTTTATTCTAAAGAGAAGGGCTTTTTGTACCTGATTCTTGGAATGTGTTTTTTCAAGACCACAAATGTACATTTCATTATCTGATAGACAAATGTAGACACAGAGCAGTTGCTCAGGGGGATCACTCAAAGGGAAGAAGAATTTGTCAGGATGCTCACATTTATTTGTGAGTTCTTTCTCCAAACTGTGGCAGAGCTAATGCTTGTTGGCAGAAGGAAGCAGTGTCCCAGAAATGCAGAGCTTGCAGATTCACAAGCCAGAATGTTTATACAGAAGTTATTCTGCACTGGCTTCAGAGCCCACTGTTTTTCTCTCTGCCAGCCAGCTCCCCACTACTGAAGGTGAAGACTACAGTGGAAAACAATCTCTAGTACAAAAATGAGGAATTAAGCAGTCTCCTTTCCCCTGCCTGTGCCCACTGCTGCTTTTCACTTTGCCTTTTTTAGCCTCTCTGCGAGTTGAAGCAGGTTGGAGAGACAGGTTACTACATGCCTTTGGTCTCTCTTGCTGCTTTCATCATGGTGTTTTTACCAGTTATATTTCACTGATAGGGTTATCAGACTTATTTTCCCATTTATAACGGGGGAATGTGTGTTACTGTTTTCAGTAGATGAAGGGAGAGTGTTCTCAGAGGTCTTCTGTGGTTCTTTCCAGGCCTTCAGTCACTTCACCTTTGAGCGCTCAGGACACCAGCTCATTGTTGTTGATATCCAGGGAGTTGGAGATCTTTACACAGACCCTCAGATCCATACAGAGAGTGGTACAGATTTTGGAGATGGCAACCTAGGTAAAAATCAATGATTCTGTTTCACTAAAGGGTACTTCTCTTTTCTTCCCATCTCTGCTGAGTAGCCACTGCACTGGGTGAGCTGAGACATTTCTGAGGGTCTTGCAAAGAGCTGGAGAAGTCCTGTTGTAAGGAGTCCTGTACAGGTCAGCTGTCATATAAGGGCAGTCTTAAAATGAGAGCTGATCGTGGCTCATGTCTCCTGGGCTACTCCTAAACAAGTAATGTAATTAAGTAGTTTCTACCTCATGAGAACAATAATCATGGCCTTTGATTTCCTTGCCACATTGCAGGAGTGGATAGAGCTGAATGCAGAGAGATAGGCACCGTGTATTTTTGAAGTTCCAAGTGTCTGTGTATGAAATTGTTCATTCAATCAAGCAGGATTAAATTTAGGCACATTTCTCAGTGATGCAGTTGCATTAGGTTTTTGTTATATCTTGCTCATACATAGCTTTCCAAAGCCCTTACTGGTGTTGAAATGGAAGTGGGGTAGGCTGTGTGCTACAAAACATTTTTCTCTCTCTTGGCTTTTTAGGGAAAGCTTTGAGACTTTCAGCTTTTAATAAGTAAATTGTAATATAAAATTTGAGAAAACCTGTTCTTAACTTTTTTTTACTGCCTTAGGTGTTCGAGGTATGGCCTTGTTCTTTCATTCTCATTTCTGCAACAACATCTGCAAAAGCATGGGACTTGCACCATTTGATCTTTCATCCAAAGAGAAAGATGCCTTGGATTATAATAAAAAATTGCTTGTAAGTGTTTGGTGCAAAAGTTTAATTAACAAGGAACCTTGAAATCAGTGTATGTTTGGGACCAAGTAGATGTTTTGAGCATACCAAGTATGCTCAAATAATTTGTAACTTTTGGATCTCACAAACCTGATTTGATGCTTGTTGCAAATTGATCTCAGTTTCAGCTGATTTTGGTGGAAATGGGACTTGATGTAACATTTGGAATGAAACTTAGTCCTAAACAAAACTCTCTCTGACAATAAAAATGTCAGGGCTTGATGTTTTATTGCACTGTAGAACTTCTCAAAGCAAATACTTCTGGATACCTGTGTATATTTATAGAGGACTCCTAATAAACATTCACATTGGCTTGTGTAGCCTGCTTAGAATTCACAGAAGGATTATTGACAGGACTTTCTCGTTGATTTGCCAAGGAATCTGCTCAAACCATTCTCCGCGGCACGGAGGAGAAGTGCGGCAGCAGCCGGGTGAGGACGGTGTCGGGGAGCCGGCCCCCGCTGCTCTTCCGCCTCTCTGAGAACTCCGGGGATGAGAGCATGAGTGACGTGGCATTTGACTCCCTGCCCTGCTCGCCCTCCTCTGCAACCCCTCACAGCCACAAGGTGGACATGCTTAGTGAGTGAGCCTCATACATCCCCTCTGGGGGCGTTCCTGGACATTGGGCTTGTCTTACTTTGGTTTGGGCTTGCTTTGTTTTTAAGCAGAATAGCATTGATTTAGTCCAGAGCAGTTGTTTCTAGTGCTCCTCTTGGAGCAGAAATAAAACTGAACATATTTCTATGTAGATAATTAATGCATAGATGCTTCTGTGAAAAACACAGCAATAAAATGATGATATCTAAAGCTTTTTCCTCAAGCATGTTATCCTTATAATAACAGCAAATACTTTTTTCTCCTAGATTGGCCTGTGTTCAGTGAAGTAGATAACTTGGATCACCTTGACAACAAAAGGGTGAGGGTCTTTTGCTAAAATTAAGTTGCAGTTGCCTAATAAAATATGTCTTTATAGAACTTCCCAAAGGTTTTGTTCAGTAAAAGCACATAAAGGTGCTTTGCCCATTCTGTTGTTGCAGGTTGTGTACCTGAGGTCCTTCCAAAGTTAACAGCTAATGCTGTTCTGTTCTTGACTTCTGTAGGATTTTGAAAATGGTGGAGACAGTGGGTATCCCAGTGAAAAGAGAAGTGAGACAGAAGATCTGGATCACAGAGAGAGGGTAAGAACCTGACTGGTATAGCAGAGTTAGGCCTGTTCATACTGAAACTGTTTTTGTAGAAGAATCTTCTTTTTTTCCTTCCTGATCTAGATCTGATCCTGATCTAGACTTTGAAAACAGAGGAAACAAAGAAATTCCCCCATGTTGCAGAGTTACTTATTCATATTGGGAATGACACTCTTACAGGAAAAATATTATTTGTAATAAGTAGCTTAATTTCAAATACTGTATTTGATTAGATGTTGTTGTGTGGGTTTTTGAAGTATTACATATTGCACTTAGGATGTGTACCCATCTTCTTGCCATGTGGAATCCATGAATAATGATCTGCTTTCAGACTAGTTTACCATCTCTACTTTGTATGGCTTGAAATCTTACAGAACTTAATGTCGTTGTCAGGTAATAGTATGGAACTTCAGAATTCCTAGGGGTTATTTACTTAGTCCTCTAAAATACAAATTTTTAAATAAATGCTTTTTGACCTGGAGATCTTAACAAGATACTTAATTAGCAGACAGGAAAGAGAATACTGCTTCTAGAGATACCCTTCCTTTTGTCACCTCCTTTGGCAAGGTATTTGTTATGGCATCTCCATGACAGGTGACAGGATTAAAGGTTTAAAGTTTACAGGATTAAAGCCCCTGTGTGCCAAGTTCTTTATCATTTTGGTATGTCTTAATATATTGTGATATCACTGAAAGAAAAGGATCCAATGGAAACAGTTTTGGTCCTTGTCACTATTAATTCTGCAGGGTAGGAATAGTCTAGAGGCATAACTGGTACTTATCAGTTGCTGCAAATTGAATTATGCAAATCTTTACATTAACATAGGGTCATTCAAACAACAACCGGAGGCAGGAGTCTGATGAAGACAGTTTGGGAAGCTCTGCAAGGGTAAATAAAACAGAAATGTTCACAGATTGAGTTTGCTGCTCTGTTTGTCCTTTGTTCCACTCATCTGCCACCTAACCACATCATTGAACCACATGTTGGTTCCCCTTCCTTTTCAGCTACAGAAAACATTTATTAATATCAACTTACCACTCTGTTACTTCCTTTTATGTTTTGTCTTTGTTTTCTTGTTAAAAAAGTACTCTGAAACAAGTTGTCACCTCTGCAGCTGACCTCTGTCATAAATTAGTGATCATGCATGGGTTTCTCACTTCAAAAAAAATTACAGCTCTGTGGATTTATTTTCTACCTAACTAAATTATATTTCCTTTCTTCACTTTACTTTTGGAATTCTATGCTGCATGTAGTTGTATGATTTCTTTAAGACATACACTGTTTGAAACAGACACATAGTGAAGAGAGCTGCTGTCACCTGAGTTAATAAGACAAGACCTTGTATGCTTTTAGAAAATATGACTTCTGTGATAATTGGTCTTGGATATAAGCTTAAACAAATAACTACTTTGAAAGGAAAGAAAAAACAGCTTTGACAACAATTTATTTAGATACAATTTTCAGAATCTCCTTTTAATTATTATATATTCCTGTTTCAGAAAATTGAAACAGCTTTAGCAGACTGAAGTTCTGTGCCAGCAGCCTTTCCTGTTGTGTTTTCTCTGTGTACCTACAAAGGCCTTAATTGTGATAGAATTATTTTCAGCTGCTGTTTCCCACCGATCCATTATGTTCAAAAATGTCTTCATTTGGGTTGGTTGCTCCTCCTGAGAAATGCCAATGCATGTATCTGCCTGTAATCTTCTGCATGGTTATGTATCATTTTTCTAGAGTGCAAGCTGCATTTAAGGTGTTGGGAACTGAAATTCTGGGCAGAAAAATATGGGTTTCATTTTTTTGTGCATGGATAACTTCAGTACTTGTAGTGTGACTACTCAGTTGCTTATTTGTGTATGTAACTTCTGATTCAGAACTTCGAGATGATTCTTCAAAGTGATGATGTTCAGATTAGAAATAGAGGGGTTTACTCAGTTTCTTTAATGAAGAGTAATAACTACTACTAACATTAGTAGTTAGTAGTCAGCTACTAATGTGACTTTTGAAAGCTGTGTTTTAAAATACAATATTTACTACTACATTACAATATTAATAGAGGTTTTGATTCCTGGATGGTAATCCATATGGATGGGAATTTTAATTTTGAATATAAATAATGGTGTATTTTGTATTTCAGATCAGTGTGGAGAAGTGGAATCTTTACAACTCTTCCAGAGTCCACATCCACAGACCATCCTGTGTTGCCCAAGAAGTTCAGAGGCTCAATGCACTAGAACTTGAAAAGAAAATTGGGAAGTCAATCCTTGGAAAGGTGAGATGGGTCTGCTGATACTGTTTTATCAACAAAGAGCATCTTGTATTTATTACTTACATAGAGGTGTTGCCCTGCTTACATTTATCTGTGCAGTTGAAAATAACACATCTATACCTTTCTCTCACCTACCCATGTTGTATAAGGGACATCTGAGTTCAGGAACCCATGAATTCCATCTGCTTTTGGCCTTGCAACATCTGGGCTCCTTTGGGAAGAACCCTGCTGTTGTTAATCTGCATTTCCAGAGGCATCACACAGGGAGGATACAGTGGGATGGGTGTGCTGTGCCTGACCCACATACCTTGCACATAGGCAAAGCTGAGCTCCTGAAAACTTGGTAGCATGGGCTGATTCTTTTTACTGCAGACTATTATAGATAATGCAAATGTGAATTAAGTTTGGGGTTATGTATGGCCTTGAGCCCATTCCTAAAATATGATGTAAATCTTAATGAACATCCTGGGAACCTTAGGTGTTCTCAAACCTTTTGATGTGGGAGGAAACCTGTTTTTCACAGAAACTTTTAGGTTGGAAAAGACTTCTAATATCATCAAGTCCAGCCTCTGACCAATCCCCACCTTGTCAGCCAGCCCATAACACAAAGTGCCATGTCCAGTTGTTTCTTGAACACCTTCTGGAACTCTGATTCCACCACTTCCCTGGGCAGTCCATTCCAATGTTTAACAGCCCTTCCCATGAAGAAATTCTTCTTGATGTCCAACCTGAACCTCCCCTGGTGCATCTTAAGGCTATGTCCTCTCATCCTGTCACCAGCTGCTTGGGACAAGTTGCTGACCCCCATCTTGCTAGAACCTCCTTTCAGATAATTGTAGAGAGTGCTGAGGTTTCCCCTGAGCCTCCTCTTACTCCAGGACTTAGCTCTAAGACCTGGTAAAGTACGAGCAGAGGGCTTTGAAGGATCAGATCCCTACATCATGCTGTGTCTTTCCTGTACAATTGTGTCCAGGTTCACCTGGCCATGGTTCGCTACCATGAAGGCGGGCGCTTCTGTGAGAAGGACAAGGAGTGGGATCAGGAGTCAGCCCTGTTCCACCTGGAGCATGCTGCAGACTGCGGGGAGCTGGAAGCCATCGTTGGGTTGGGCCTCATGTGCTCTCAGCTGCCACATCACATTCTTTCCGAGGTCACTCTCGAGGTATGGAAGATGCCAAAAAGCAGAATATGGTCCCTTGTAAAAATAACATCAGAATAGCAGGAAATGGAGATGAAACTAAAACTGTAGTTAAGTGCTCTGTAGCCTCTTCAGAGAAAATAGATTACTTTGTAATTAAGGATTTGGACAAAACAGCAAAAAAATGCTGCCTCTTTCTGGTTTTGCCAGCAAATTACTGCATGCCTTTGGGAAGCTTTTGAAGCCACCTTTACTGTTCAGCTGCTTTGTTTCTTGTGGCTGTGCCAATTTCTCAGACATACTAAATACTCGCTGACTTTGAGAAACTGCATTTAATGGTAAAGGGATGGTTTTAGAAGCATGCATTTTCAAGGTTTTGTTTTCTTTACTAGGATACAAAGGAGAACAGAAATAAGGGATTTAATTACTTGCTGAGAGCAGCAGAAGCTGGAGACCGGCCTTCCATGATTCTGGTAGCAAGAGCATATGATACAGGTGTAAATCTTGGTGCAGACAGGTACTGTGCATGGCTGAGTAAGTTAATTGGTGGCACTTCACTGAGGCAAGGCTGGGGCAATGATTTTTCTGCTTTTGTATTTTAGCATGTCATTGTTATTTATGTGAGTTTTCTGTTTGGCACAACTCTTTAAATTTCCCACTGTCAAATAACATCAAACTTCTAATTGAACTTCACTGAGCATTCTTAGTGTGCAAAATAACTGATTTTAAAATATTTATGAAACAAGACTCTGCAACTTGAGGGTTTTTTTTCTAAATTGGTTGCTCTCACAAGTATAAATCCCAAAACCATACAACTGGTGATGAAGATCAGACTCTGGAGTTCAGGAAAACACTTCAGTCTGATAGTTTCTCCTGTAATTCCTGCATAAAGTGACCCCAGCCTCATTTTGCTGTCATGACCTAATGTCATAGTGCAGTTAGTGAGTCCCCATGAGAACATTTGCTTTCTTGGAGAGTGTCAGGGGTCTGAGAAGCCAGTACAAAATGGGATGCTGAATCTCCAATGCAAAGTGCATTTGTTTCCTAAGGGAACCATCTTCAGAAATTATTTTTGACTTCAGGGCCCAGGATTGGAAGGAGGCACTTCGCTGGTACAACGCCGCGCTGAACATGACTGACTTTGATGAGGGAGGTGAATATGATGGCACTCAGGACGAGCCCCGGTACCTGCTCCTGGCCAGGGAAGCAGAGATGCTAATGATGGGAGGGTTCAACCTGGATAAGGATCCACAGAGATCAGGTGAGGCCTTGTTTTGTTTGTTTTCCATATCCTTGCTTTTCCTTCCCTTCTGCCCCAACATGTAACCCAAAAATAGATTTCTTCCTTCAGCTGTTATAAAACACAGAGAGGGTCAATACCTTCAGATTTAATGGTGCTGGGTGTAACAAGGCTGGTAACAGTGGAAGAAGAGATCTTGGCAGTGACAGGGTGGTGGGTGGTGCCAGGTCCAATCTGTGGCACATTGAGTCACTGCCAGGCAACCTTCACTCCCTTTGAGGTTGCTCTTCTGGGTCAACTCCCCTGAGCTGCAGGTTGCTGCTTGTAGTTTGAGCTACACCTCCCAGGCCCTACACAACATTCTCTTAGTTGCTGTGTAACCTACATGCCAGATGTCTGTGCTTGGGGGCTCCTACAGGCTGCTCTTCCCAGGTACATTGGGGAGCCATCAGCAGCCAGTTGTATAACTTGAAGAGCAGAGGCCAGGTTCCCAGCTGATGTAACTGTGTCACTGTGAAAACACACTCGTACATCCGGCCCTGCAGTTTGACCTCAGTTTATCCCTTTCTCCTTTATTTGCTTAAGGCTAAAGCCATATTCTTTCTTTACTCTGTCAACATAACTGATGCTGTTTCCTCTCTAGGTGAGCTTTACACAGAAGCAGCAGAAGCAGCCATGGAAGCCATGAAGGGCAGACTGGCAAATCAGTATTACCAAAAAGCAGAAGAGGCTTGGGCAATGATGGAAGAATGACACTGAAATTAAGCAGTTCTTGTATATAAATTTGTTATAGACTTGCTGCATTTGCAGCTACAAAGATGTAGTTTTATGTGATGTTACCAGGTTGGTTTTTTTTCATATTTTAGTTTTGTAATTTTTTTTGAGGATAGAAATCTAAATATAAGTAGTATGTAGGGTGCCATAGCATACTTCTGTTTGTGTTTTAAAGCTCTAATACACACACACACTTGAACCTTTTATACTTTTTTTACTGTTAGAACTGAAGGGCCTAGTTTTTTTGACAAAAGAAAATGAGGCCTTATTGTTTAGGTTTTACATGTCCTGTTTTTTACACAGCAAATGATCAGTGTGTTTACATTTTTCTTTTCCTCCCCACATACAGAAAAACGTTTTCCTAAATTCTCACCATTTCTTCATCATTTTTGGTGTATCTCACCAAATTTGCACAAGAACATAAATTTTCAGTTTATGGATGCAGCTACTGATGTTAGTAGTAGTTTCATTCTATTTTGCTGACATTATTGGACACTTATTCTCAAATTAATTTCAGATGGAATCCTTAGTTTAGGTAGGGAAGATGATTCAGATTGGCAGTGAGGATACTTAGGGTGGAATGTTTTATTCATTACCAACATTGCATATTACACCATTAGAAAATTGTTCATGTTCCTGATGAGGTGAGGCATCCAGCTACCTCTCCCATTTTCACATTTTGCACCATATAAAATTGTATTTGTATAAAAGTCTACTGATCTTAGATTTGTCCAATTATGTACGGTAGCAAGATTTGTAATATATGGGTAATTTGAAGTTAGTTTTACAGGGGCATCTCAAATCTCAGTGAAGCTAGATCATCTCACTTAAATGAGAACACATTTTCCACCATTTCCAGATGGATGTTTGAAGAGGTTAGGAGATGTTGATTCACCTATTTCTATGTACAGAAAACAATTTATATGGTTTAAGTATATTTTTAAATGGTACTTTATCTGCAGATATTATTTAGAGAAGAGTTTTTGGTTAGAAAGGGAAAACAGTATTACCCCCAAACACTTGAATTTGTGTCCTCTGCTTTAATCCTTGTCAGTGAGGGGAGGACAAATACCTGGTGGTGGTTGAATTATCATTGCATAGAGATAAGTTTCTTCAAATCCAGTCTTTTATTCCAAAGCTGCTGTGCCATCTGTATGGGTAGTACAGAAGCTGTTCTATTCCTTGGTTGTGGTTAACAGTCATTTTGCAGGAGATTTAAGGTGGAAGCTTCTGCCTCCTGGACCTGGCAGCCTCCTGAGGTGTAAATTGATGTGCACAGGGGGCAGCCCTGTGAAGTGCTGAATGACCTGTGATGCTCACCACTTCAGCCAGGCTCTTAAAAGCAAGTGTAAAGAAAGCTAAGCAGGGCATGAGATGATGCAGGAGTGATTAGGATTTCTCTCATGCATAGCCAAGGAATATTAATTTCTTGTAAAATGCAGAAACTGTTCAGGAAACAGAAATCAGTTCTTCCTTTCCTGTGCAAGTGCCTGTCACTGGAATCAAATTGTGCTCCCTTTTCTCTTTTTTATGGCAAGTGGATCTTGAATTGCTGTTCAGGCATCACCCAAGGGTGATGTCAATAACAACTGCCACTGTCTGAAAGAGGTGAACTCCTGGTTGTTAAGGGAGAATTTGAATCATTTCTAGGAGGGAAGGGAAAGTTACCCTAGGAAGCAGTTGTGCTTCTGGCTGGTGCTGTAACCACCAGGCAGTTGTAGCTGTGAGCAGCCTTGCAACACATGGCAACAACTTCTTGCTGTAGATTGCAGAGGCTGTGGCAAAGTAGTGCCCATGGCCTTTTTTGTTTTGTTTTGTTTTGTTTTGAGAGTGAGAGCAAAGCTCTTCACCCATTAATGGAGGAATGTCTTGTTTCTAGATCTCAGCTGGTCTTAGGTAACGAGGTACTAAAATGACCACATTTTTGGACCTAATATTTTTTGTACATGCTGAAATAGAACCAGAGGACTGCTATTCGGATGAATGTTTTCAGTGCCTATCCAAAGTTCTGCTTTAGGTACCTAAAGCTTCTCTGGGTGTGGCCTTTTTTGCTATTGCAGTTCATAGCATTAAGGTATCAGCTGTCAAATGAATATCAAATTGTCAAATGTCAAATCATGAAAGGTGAAGCCCCTCACCTCTGCAGACAGTTGAGTAATCTGTTTTGTGCAGAACCTATACAGTGGAGGAACTATAAATCAGACAAAAGTGGAGGAACTATAAATCAGACAAAAGTTTGTTTCCCTCATAAGGTGGTGATGCCAAATCTTTGACATTTTCCTTAAGAAGGAAGCATGTGTGACAACACTACTAAGCATGTAGGGAGGAGATTGAATGTGTCCAAAATGTGCATGCAAAGGATGTAGAGTGTAATTATTGACACTTTTTGGTGTAGTTTAATTTGCTAAATTCATTACTTGCTGAAGTTGCTGACAGCTCTCTGTAGATCTGGTATATAAAGATGCACAACTCAGTGCAAAATTTATTTTTTTTTCAAATGCTACTTTTGGTGATGAAGACTACTTTCTGTCCTAAGGTGTATCAGATGATTTAGCCATACAATAAATGGGACTGTCAATAATTTGAAAAGGGAAATTGTTTACAGAAATATTCACAACTTACTCTGTGACATTCTTTTGAAGGGAAAAACTGTATATTTTAAAGACTTTTGCAATGATATTGCTTTATGCTGTATTTTTAATCTATTCACAATGAATAAATAAAAATCTGTATTTTTTAAAAATGTGAAAATAAATCTGAGGCTCAGTGTGCCAGAACTTACCTGGGTTCAGTGTTTCCAGATGTCAGTGGGAATATTTCTTGGGTAAGGACAGTGAGATGGAAGACTTTGTATGTCAGACAAGCAAATGTTGCTTGCCTGCATCACTTAGTCCTCTCATTCACTTTTCTGGGTTCATTCTGGCTAGTAAATAAAATTGTTCTTTTTGTCACTTTTCTCAGTAGAGTTTTACTCATTGCTTGTGGGCATTTGGGTTTTTCTGTTTGTTGTTTGTTTTTTGGGTTTTTTTACTTTATAACTTGCCAAAATTCAACCCTACTATTGTAAGCTTCCAGAATCCTCTCTGTTGTTTTTATTATTCCATTCCCAATTTCATTCCCTTTCAACAGTCAGAAGTAACTAACTGGGAGGAAATTATTAGATGTGTAGCCACAAAATCTTCCTCCAGAAAACAAAATGGTTGATGTGCTCTGTGATTTGCATTTGATTACACACCTAGTGTCTGTAATGGAGGATAAAATGTAAGGCCAGGAAGGCTCATTTGCAGGGTGCTACAGAGGCCTCCCTATGCTTTTAGTTTTTGTTTAGTCCTGAGAATGGGCTGGGCTCTGTGATTTGTGGTGGGACACATCTAATGATACAGTGTCATTTTGCTATGATTTATTTCCCTTCGTGTGCCAGAATAATCTGTTTGATACAGGCTCTTTCAAACTGTTAAAAAGAGAGCTCTAAGTGTTGCCTTTTTATTGCTTTATTTAGACAGGTGGAACCTCTTAGTTTAAACAATGTGAAATTGTCCTCTAGCAAAGGCACTGTGAAATAGCAGAATTTCCTAACAAAAAAAGCACCATGTGGGCCTCTGCACTGTAGAATCACTAAGATGAAAAATGGTGAAATTTGGCTCTGCTCTAGCTTTATAAAGCCTTTGGAGTCTTTAGCTATAGCTGCTGTCACAGAGATGGAGTGTTTGCAAGTGTACCAAAGTAAGAATAGCATTCTTCAGAAACCATGGAGACAGCAAACTCTTATAGCTTATGAAGTGTAAATAAGTATATTGCCTGTTTCTTAATGACTGGTCTGTGGGACTGATTTGAATCTCATTCTCTTCCCCACAGATGTAATTTCCCTCAGAGCAGAATGAGTGCTGACAGAGCCAGGTGTAGTTACCATGGGTCAAGTCAGGACTTCTCATCTGAATGTGGACAGGCAGAATTTCATTTGAACCTCTCAGGATGGATGCAGGGCAGTGCTGCCAGGGGTGAGTCAGGGTATTTTCAGGTTTAAGTTCAGGGATATCTCTCAGTTGCTCCTGCTGATGGACTGACTCCTGTGTGGGGACAGCTCAGGGCTTTGTAACCAGGGGGCCTGGCCCTTAGTCTGGGAGTGTTACATACTCCATATTCTCTGCCTATCCTGTGCCAGGAAACAAGGTAACGAACCTGGAAGCTTGTTTTATGTTTGAGTTCTCCTCTAGGTTAATTGTTTTTAATTTGGGAAAGGTCCTGCCATTGTAACTGATGTTGCACAGGTGAAATGAAAAAACTGCCACCCCTGAGGGACAGCCTGTGCTCTCAGCCCCTGTCTGTGTGACACATGGCTGATGTGAGTAATCTCAGGTACACAGGCTTCCTGTGGTGCTCAGGAGAAATGTGGCCAGGCACAGAAACATTTCAGGGACAGAGGCTGAGCTCAGCTGTGACAGGGCAGAAAAGCACTTTTCAGGAGGGTGTGGGTACCTTGCACTGCCTGGGCAAAAGGATCTGTGGGACTGAGCAGCCCACACAAGTAAGGAACAGTCTGTAATGAGTGTTCCTTGCAGCCTCCTGCACACACACACAGAGGCTTGGGGACTGTTAAAACTGACTCTTTGCCTAAACTTTTCTGCCTGAGCAGAAAAGGTGATTTGCTGTGTGAAGCCAGTTCAGGTCTGCCTACCTTCTCTCCTCCCTGAACCTCTCCTGCTGCTCTGCACTCAACTCCCTCTATTCTTAAAAAACCCCACATCCTGAAAAGGCACTGAACTGAGGGTGTGAAACTGTAGCAGCACAAGAGGAATTTATTCATGTTTACATGTGTGTGCTGTTATTCCTCAGTACTTGTGGGCAGTGAATGAAATTTTTAGCAAGACTGTGCAGTGCTGCAGCCTCTCACAATGAGAATGCTGTCACGGGTTGCCCCGAGAGGTGGTGGATGCCTTATCCCTATAAACATTCAAGGCCAGGTTGGAAAGGGCTCTCAGCTCCCTGATCTGGTTGAAGATGTCCCTGCTCACTGCAGGAGGTTGGACTATCAGACCTTTTTTAGACACTTCCCACTCCAACCAAACCATTCCTTGCTTCCGTTTCGGCAGCTCCCTGGAAAGAGAGCTGGCACTACTGGGTGCTGCAGGGACAGGCTGTGGGAGGTGCCAGGGGAAAGAGTTGAGTGATGCTGTCAGCAGGGCTCCAGGTTTATTTTCTCTATCCTATTTAAATGAACTGCCACAAGGACAGAATTAAATCAGGCTGCATTAAGGCTTTGTAGCCTTACCATAGAGAAGCTGGAATTTTTCTCAAGATACAACCTTTCAGTTGTAATTAAGTGATGTAAATAACACTAATTCTTTAAGAAAACTCACCAGACTTTCAGGCAAAATGCAGCCAGAGCCTCCCAGAGGCACATTCATGGAGCACCAGCAGCTGAGGTGTGCTAGCACCTGTTTGCACAAGCGTCCTGCCCTGCTGGTCCCTGTGCTGTACGCAAAAGAACAGCCCCCCAGCCATAAACTGCTGACTTTTGACTTTGCAAATTCATTGAGCTGCGGCTTTGCAACGGAAAATTAGAATTTAGAACTTTTTTGAGGCTTTCAGAGGGGTGTCCGGGCGGTGCCACCCGCACCGCGCAGGCGGCTGTGCTGCTCCGTGGCATCCACGTGGCAGCGGGCGCGGTGGGCTCGGGCACAGCTGCTCCCGCCCCTGGGTGCATCGCGCAGCTCCCAGTGCCGCCGCTTGGGAACAGGCTGAAAAGGACCCCCGCATTTTATGTTTCGGGTAGAAGGGGTGTGTGGGCAGAGCCGTTGCTGGGCATAGAAAAATGTGAGGACTGGGAAAAATCTGGTGTAGCATAAAAGGGTTAGCAAAACACAACGGCGGCAGGGCGGTAGCGTGGCCGAGCGGTCTAAGGCGCTGGATTAAGGCTCCAGTCTCTTCGGGGGCGTGGGTTCGAATCCCACCGCTGCCAGCAGCGTTTTTTTTGCGGCGCGGGCCGGCGCCATCGCCCCCTAGCGGCGGCGGCGGCCGGGAGAGCATTGTGGGTAGGAGGAGGCGCCGCGTCCCCACGTGCCGGCCCGGGGGCCACCAACATGGCGGCTGCCTGAGCGCTGCCCCGCCGCCACCGACACGGGGAGCGGGGGAGCGGCGCCGCCGCCCGCCCGGCCCGCACACAGGTACGCCGCGCCGCGCTGTTTTTGTGCCTCCCGGGGCCGCCCAGCCGCAAGGGACCCTGCGGGCGTTGGCGGGGGAGGAGCGCGGCCTGGGCTGGGGTGGGCTCTGCCGGTCCCGGAGGACGGCGCAGCCGAGGCTGCGGGGCTGGGCACCGCGAGGCAGCGGGGCCGCATCGCCCTGACAGGAGCCGGCACGGGCCGGGGCGCTTGGAGGCGCCCATTGCCGCGGCCCCGGGGCTCCCGCGGGGTGCCGGCCGGTCCCGCGGGGCTGCGGGCGGCACAGCCTGGGGAGGACTCGGCGCACCGGGACCTCTCACCGACGTGCAGCGGCTGCCCCGGCGCGGCTCCGGCTCTGCGGGGCCCCGGCCCACCCAGCCCAGCCCGGGGGGATTCGCTTGGGCCCCGCGGTCAGGGCGGCTCGGGCCGCTCGCTGTGGCCTCTCCGCGGGCCTTTCCCGCACCCTGCGCTGCCCGCGGGGAGCTCGGGGCGGGCACCGCGACCTGCCCCGGGACAGGCACCGAGCCCCGGAGTGACCCCTGGCCCGGGCAGCGGGGCTGGCGTCCTGTGCTGCTCAGGGGCTAGAGAAGGGTTCGTGCTGGATGCACGATCTGTTAAAGCCCAAAGGTGTGCTTCGGTGACATCACCTCCAGAGAGAGGTCCTGGTGCAGAGGAGCCCTCTCGGGTTCGCTGCCAGAAGATGACTGTGCAAAGCTTGCAGGCGAGGAGAAAATGAAGCAAGTAATTGGGTCAGAATGATAATTGCCATAAATGTATGGAAGGTGCTTTAGCTTCTTTTGGCAGATTCCATTCTTCTGTGTGCCGTGGGCCACCCTGAGCTAGAGGGCTGCCCAGAGCCCTTTCTAGAGGAGCCCGGGTGCCAGAGGTAGTTGTGGTAGTGATTCAGGAGATGGCACTTTTCCCACGGTGCTCTTTCAGCATTTAAACTTTCAGGCTCTGATCCAGCAGGAATTCTTGGCCTTTCTTTGGCACTGCATGATTATATGAAGAATATTTCAGGTTTCAGTGTTATCACTTTGGGGGTCTATTGCTGCTGACAAATTTAGGTAAAAATTAAATACTGAAGCATTTCTTGCAGGCCTGACTAAAAGTCTGTGTGTCAAATGATGTGCGGGTTTGCAATTTGCCTTCTCACAGTTGTATTTTAAGTCTTTAGTAGTAAAATGAAATTAAATCTCTAATACGAAATGCACTTCTCAGCTCAGAGTGAGATGCAGGATTCATTTGCTTCATCACTGATTTTTACAGTTCTTTAACCACAACATCTTTCTTCATTGGTTCTACATCAGTGGTGTTATGGGCAGCTAATGAGCAGTTTCATGGATTGGCTCTGGCATTGGTCACTTTGCAGGAGAAATGAGAAGATTTACATCTCTTGCCCTCCTGCGAGCTGATAACTCACACTATACTTAGGTTTTCACCTTAAAGAAAGTCCTTAAAACAAACAGGTTCTACCACGAGAAGTTTGAACCTGCTGACCATATTTGCTGTCTCTTAATGTTTGATTCCATTCTGTAACTCTTGTGGTATCATAAATATATGTACATGAGAAGAGTGGAAATTAACACTACTCTATGGATGTGTATGTATCAGACATAGGATTGTGTCTGCATGCCTTCATCCTGATTCAGAGGATTTCTTCTGGTTGCATGAGTTGTGCTGGGACACACTGCTTCCTATTTATAGACGTGTCAGTCTCACTTTCCAGTAAAAGGGTCTGTAGTCATGCTTTGTCTTCACAGGACTAAGAGAAAAATGTAATTTCTGTAATACAGCATTTCCCCTGTGTAGTGACAGGTGGATTCACGGAGAGATTTTGTGCATAATTGCATAGGCAGTGTTCAGTGAGGGACCAGGGACCAGGTCCTTCAGGCTGAGTTTCTCTGTCCCTCCTTAGCCCAGGGAATCTTTATTTCTCTTCTCAAAAGTGCAATAACTTTCTCAGAAGAGAGAGAACAAGCCTAGCAGATATTTGGCATGCAGGCTGTCAGGAAGGGAAGGGTGGTTCCTGATTCTCTCAGGGTGTGAGGAAGGAGGGTTTGGACCCAGGTGTCCCACCCTTTGGGTGTTGCCAGATGTGCTCACACACCCTGGGCATCCTCCCACCATCAGCTCTGTGCTGGGTGCAGACTGCAGGTGTTCCATGTCTGCAGAGCTGCCAGGTGTTGGGCCACCCAGGGATGTGAGCGGGAAAAGCAAAAATGGAACTGACAAACCTCATTTATTTAAAACATATTAGTGTGTATTTCTGGGAGGAACAGAGTGCCTGATCACAGAAAACACTGATATCAGTCAGATATCCTATATTCAGGGTTTTGCTCACAGCCCAGCCTGTGGTTAAGGTACTGGATTTTTGCTGTGAAGGTGTTCTGCTTTTCTACAAAATTACTTCAGATAGGAATCTGAAATACTGAGGCATACATTTTCAAATGTATGATACAAAGACCCTGGGATATGCTGGTGCATATAGAAATGGAGAATGCCAGCTCAGTACAGGGAGGGGCATTTTTTTGGTAGCAGAGAGAGTGTAACTGAAAAATATGGAATTACATTTCTAGATGGAGTGGCAGAAACACTGTAAGCCTGAATGGATATTATTAACACTTGTATCCAGAATTTCTAGCCTCTCTGAAAGGTTTCTTATATACCTGTGTGTACATTAGTGTGATATTTGAGAAGCCTGTATGTCAGCTGAAATATAATGAGCTGCCTAAATTGTGTGGTGGCTTGAGTATTTGAAAAAAATGCCATTGTTTTAGGTGTAACATGGATGCTGGGTTCCTTCTTTCCCAGCTGATCCTGGATGCTGCTTGTTTCTCCTTCTCTTCCTCCACAGGAAAATAAGTCCAGCAAAGAAGTAGGCTGTCCTCAGGGAGTGAGGGCAATGAGGGAGAGTTCCTGAACACAGATCTTGTTTCTTTGCCTGATCATCGTTGTTGCTAAAACTTATTCCTTGGTCAGTTTGTGAGAGGTCATATTTTTTTATGCCTGTCTTGACCAGTACTGGCTGATTTACATAACATTGTTGCAGTGGCATCCCAAATAATTTGTAAATCCTTTTGTTTGATTTCGGCAGGGAAGAACTATTGTTGATTTAGCTGAGAGATCATTTTTTATTCAGAGGTCTGAACCAGGCACGGCACTGACTCCAGCACTGGATTGAACATAATGAACTTTTGTTCCAGAGTATCCAGTCCTCAGTTAATATCAGAGTCTTGTTTTCATTGGAGTTGGTGTAGTTACGAAGAAAAATCTGTTCTGCTGGTTCTGGAGGAGTGCAGGAAAGGCTGAGCAGTGTGTTCTGGAGCTCTCATTTGGCACTACAGTCTGAAGAGTGGCAGGTCAGGAGACGAGGCTGCAGCTTCTCAGGGAGATGAAATCAAAGTTAGGGTATTCCCAGACTGGAACATCCCAGGCAGGGACCCTGCAGGGCCAGTTGTGGCTGGAAAACAGCTGCTACCTGTGTGTTACTGTTACACAGTGTAAAAAGATACACTTTATGCAATTGCCAAAGGCTGTCTTTCCCTCCTTAGGGCGCTAGTTCAGGGCTCTCTTAGTAGCTGCAGCTTTCACAGAAGTTATAGCAGTTTACCTATTTTTGAGACATTTGCTTGTCTCTAGAATTTTGTGGCCTTTGGTCAAGATTGTTGAGTATCAGGGACCTGTTCATGCAAACACATACGTTCCTTCAAAATACAGACTAAACAGGTTATCACTGAAAGGAACCAGGTTAACTTGAGCAATACTCTACGCTGCATGTGGTATGTGACACAGATGAAATTATTCATATGACGTTCCTGTTTTCTTTCAGGTTGTGCCAAGGAATAAGCCAAGAAAAAGCTTTTTTTTATCCTAGCATGGCAAATGAAGAAGATGATCCAATTATACAAGAGGTAAAAGTGCATTGTGGCAACAGTAATTGTACATGAGAATTTTTTACTATTTTTATTACTACAATTCTCAGTATTCCTACATTGCTGAAACAATGTGTCATCAACATCAGTGGTTGTCTGACAACCAATGGCTGGGGCTGTACAAAGAATTATGTTGTGTGGACCAAGTATGGCTCATGGTATCTGTTTTGTCAGAATAGTCTTGTCCATGTTGGCAGATGCAGCTCAGGTTTTTCACCCTTTGTAATCTGTCCATGGTAGAAAAGAAGGTGGGGAATTTGCTTCTACCATTGTGTGCTTCCAGTGAACTTCATTGCATGTCTCTGGGAGCTGAAAAAAATAAAGATGACTTTGATGCTCTATTAAACATGAATCTGCAGTGTTCATGCCTCCTGCTGGAGTCAGGAGTTGTGTTCTGAGTCTGGACTTCTTTAAAGGACTGCTGTGTCCCAAGAAATAGCCACAGAGTTTTGTCTATGATATGTGAGTTTACACACCAGAAGCACAAGGAAGGGTAAATCCACAAAAGGTGAAAAGCCATGAGAAAAGGAGTGGCAGTTGTCAGGAGTGTATCTGAAATGGCAGCTTCCATATGTCTTATTCATGAAACATCTGTGCATCTTCAGTTCTGGTGGCCAAATGCAAGTATTGAACCAGCTTGAGGATGTGGGTGTCTCTTGTCTAATTTAGAAAGACTTTATGCCAAAATACCAGTAACAAACTTACCTTTCAATCGTGCTGCCAAACTGAGAACTTCCTCCTCTTTCTATAATTGTGATAACAGATTTGCTTCAGATCCTTGGAGGAAAAAAATTCCTCTTTCACATTTGTTTGCCGAGTTTCCTTAGAGAGGAAAAACACAGCTAAAGCCACTGTCTGCTGCCTCTTTGTAGTGGAATTTTTAGGTTTGGTTTTTAAAAAGGCCAAATGTAGAATTTCACGTCAAAGCAGAGAGGAAACTTTTGACAGGAGAGTCACTAATCTATTTTATATTAGAGTTCATAATGAGAAGCTAATGTTGTCAGTATTTGAGCTCTAAGGTTTATACTTTTGTTATAGCTGGCATCTAGTGAAAGTTACTTGTTTTGCTTTTTAGATTGACGTGTTCCTGGCCAGAAGTCTACTGGAGAAGCTCTATCTGTTTCAGGTATTTCAGTTAACTTTTATGCAGTGATAGTTTGTTTAAAATAAATGCAAAGAGCATAACTTAGTGTTTCAGTCTGCCAAGGTCTGGGATATAGAGAACCTGTTTGGGTCTCAGTTTGGAGGCAGGAGTGAGGCTGGTTGATGGAGGGGTCTGTGTGTGTGCTGGAGACCTGGCAGCTTTAGCAGGATGCTGCTGGGCTGGGAGATCTCACAGGGATACCACACTGTCCTCTCAGCAGTCCCAGAGGTCAGAAGGGACACCCATGTGGCTGAACCTGGCTCTGCTCTCCTGAGCAGCAACATGTGGCCTGTACTTTCTAAACTAATATTTACTTATATACCCACAGATATTTTACTTCTACTAACTCTACAGAGAGTTAATGCTGATGGATAATGATTTCTTTTTCTGCTGCACTAATGTCTTACAGGTTATTGTGGTGTTGAGGGGCAGGAAGGGGAGGAAGGGGGCTGTGAAGGGACAAAAGCAGAGGGCTGGGAGGAAAACAACAGGTTTTCTAGGTCATGTTGCCAAATCCCCTGATGACTCACAAATCAGTCAATTAATGTTTTTTCTGAGTGTCTTGTGTCTGAGATGTGGCAAGTGGATCTGCATGTGAGAGGACAGGGGAAATTGAGTTCATTTCTGTGAAATTCTTTGATCTTTAAGAGAAGAGGGGTGTATGAAATGATCTGTTTTCCAGTATCCCATTCGCCCAGCTTCCATGACCTACGATGATGTTACACATTTGTCAGCGAAGATAAAACCAAAGCAGCAAAAGGTTGGTCATCATTTGAGTCCTGTCTGTAAAACTTTTTTTAAGATGTGCAGAATGTACTTAAGAAAAGCACATTGTGCTGTTGAGCTGTTCTAACCATGCAGCTACTTGCAGGACCAGATGTCTGTGCTTGAAAGTATGAAGAGTCTTTTACTGGTCTGTAAGATAGAGTTTAGAATAGAAGTTTATAAATCATGGTAGGAGAGCCACTATTTTAACAGAAAACAGAATCGCTGAGGGAAACGTGGTTACTAATGGTAATTCACTCTGGATGCTTGTGTGAAAAGAGCTTGAATGAAGAGGTTTTTACAGTATTCAGAGAAGGGTTGAAGAAGGAGTGAGCCTTGGAGCCATCCTCTGTTTCAGTGTCAGTGCAAGTCTTGATTTCTCTCTTGCCTGGCAGTGAATCATCAGGAGTCCTTTTGAAATCACTGGGGCAGTACAGGTAAATTATAGCCAAAGCCACAATCATTGCACTTGCTTGCAAATGTATCCCAGAACTCTGGCTATTATCCTACAGTATCTTATTTTAAAACTGCAGCAGTAGATGTCTGTGTTACTAGAATTTGGTTCTGGGAAATGGTTAAGGGAAGTGCTTTGGTGAACTTTGGAGTTAGAATGCACGTTGTGTTCATGAAGTCTTTTGTTAAATTCAGCAAACATTTGCACTGTAAGCCCTGTGCAAACCTTTGTAAATATGCTGTCTCATCCAGGGACTTGAAACTAGTTCAGTTTATGAATAACATAAAGGGAAAGAAAAAATAAGATGGTAGCTGTGATACACAAATTTATATGGGCTTTGACACACCCTGAAGAAGAATATGCTCTGTATTGTCATAGTATATAAATAGAAATATTATGCAGGAGGATGCTTATTTTTGGACACTGGTCTGAAATTTAAAGTTGAAGGGGGGAGGAATAGTTCTTCTTGTAACTAAAGATTTGGAGCTTGTTACAGTGCTCTGACAAGTGAAAGTCAGGAGTAGCTGAAGTCAGTGCTGGGTGCTGCAGTCTGGAATTAGCAGAATCGAGGCCTTTGCCTCGAGGACAGAGTTACTTTGTGTTCTTGGTACCAAACTAGGAGGAGATCCAACTTATGAGAGATTCTGAATGGCTCCCTGGTGATGGGGAGGCTTGAACGAGGTTGTTTGTGCACCTGATCTGTGCTGATAAGTAAATTACACTGATAGTGTCATGGCAGGAACCCAGCAAAGTGAGTGTGTATTTCAGGGCTGCCTAAAGAACTCTGCTTTTTCTGATCCCATTATGTGGGAGTTCATGTATCTCCAGCTTGTTGTTTAAATGACCTCACTGCACCAAACTCATCTACCTGCTGTTCAGCTCTGTGTGAGATTTCCCTTGTGGATTTGAATGATGCTGCTGAAGTGCTTAAATTTGCTGTAAACCTGTGGAAATGTTTGAAAGTGTGGGATTGGGTTTTAATTGGTATGTTTGGGGTTGTGCCATGGTAATGAGCTGTCTTTCCCTGGTATTCTTTAGGTTGAACTGGAAATGGCCATTGATACTTTGAATCCTAACTATTGTCGCAGCAAGGGAGAGCAGATCGCTCTCAACGTGGATGGCACATGTACAGATGAAACAAGCACCTATTCCTCGTATGTCCTCTTTCCTTCCTTTCCTTTCTGGGGTGAGCACAGATAGCTGTGTGTCTGTACCAGGCTGCACAGTTACAGGGGCTGCTTTGGACGCTCTTCTGTAGCAAGTATTCTTAAGAGTAACCTACATTTTTTGGGGTGCATCATGGATTCAGATTTGCAGGTAGAAGTGATGGATATTTGTTGAGAGTCCATTTTGAGAACTGGTGCTTTCAGACTTTTGGTACCTGTGGAATGCCCTCTCACTGCCCTCCTCTGTCTGCAGGAAGCTTATGGACAAGCAAACTTTCTGCTCTTCCCAAGCTGCCAGTAATGTTTCCCGCTATGCAGCTGCTGTTTATAAAAAAGGTAAGTTTCTTTTGCTTTACCCTCCCATCAGGGAAATATACTCATTTCAGTGTTAAGATGAGACCTATTTTTGAGTTTGTTTTGGCCTAGGTTTTAATTGACTGATGGGTTCTTTAAAGAAAGGAAAATTTTCCCTTATCAGTGTCCCCAGGAGTCCTTGAGTAGGTCTAGAAAAATTGTAAATATCATGTAAGAACACCCTGGGTTTGTAGGTGCCTCAAGAATCTTAACAATTCATGGTGGCCTGAAATAATATGTACTTGTAGCATTAAATTATCATTATTATTTATATTATTTAATTTTGTCTGTCTCATTTTCCTGTTCTGCACTTTTTGTCCCTCTCTTGACTGCCCAGGCCATCACAGAGTTTTGGTCTGGTGGTCATTTGAAATGACAACAGGTAGATTGTTTTCAGTGATGACAATTCTACTAGGGGTCTTGTGGACTATGGGTCAGGCCTGTGCCAGAATGTGGCTCTCTACAAGATCTGGTTTCAACACAAAAGACAAAATAACAGAAACAAATCTTGGTCTTTTATATTCCCTTGAAATCCTGAGCACTGGGCGAATTTTTCACTTCAATCCTTTTTTGCGTTTTGCTGTATTAAATATTTATGTTTAATTGAAGCTGTGGCTTTACAGAGACAGCGAGATAATGAAAAGTTGTGTCCTTGTGCAGTGGAAAAAATCAATTTTAACCAACATTAATTCTCTTTTTCAGGTGAACTTCACTTGACTCCACTACATGGAATTCTTCAGCTGAGGCCAAGTTTCACCTACTTGGACAAGGCTGATGCAAAACACCGAGAAAGAGAAGCTGCTAATGAAGGTAAATTCTCCACAATTATGTTTTCTTAGGGGAGGTGAGATACAAGTTCTCTCTATAATGTGACTGGTAAGAGTCATTCTGTTCTGAAGGTGTTTATTCTAACAACACAGTCATTATTATGCCATTTCTTAGATTGTATCACTGATTTGGGTTTTTTTACCTAAATGCTTTTATGAGCACAGTGTGGGGGATTGGCAGAGGGATGGGAGGTGCTGGGTAGTGACAAAGGGTGGTGGTGGGGACTGTGTCCCCACTGCCACTGGGAAGGTCATGGCAGCAGGATGTGCTATCACAGCAGCAGTGTGGTGCTGTCATACATGGCAGTTTGGCAGGCTGGGGTTGACCCATGTGTGTGCCCCCAGACTGGCTTTGGCTCTTTCACAGCAGTGGTGTGTTTATTTTTGTGTTTTCTGGCAGGTGGTGATTCATCCCAGGATGAAGCTGAAGATGATGTTAAGCAAATTACTGTATGTCCACATTTTCCATTCTATGCTGGTTCATACAACAGTTCACAAGAAAGCTTGACAGTTCAGAATGGACAGCAAACCTCAGCTAGTGCTGCTGACCTGGGCGTGGGTGGGGGAGGCCAGCTGGATTTGCCCTTGTTGCACAGGCATGAAGATGGCACTGAGAGCAAGGGGTGATTCACTGGAGCTGGGGCCCCTAGCTTGATACTGCTACACCAAATCAATAATGCCGATGGGTTTTCTCCAAGGGTTTTAGGGCTCTTCTGAATGATGCCCAAATCTTGTAGGTGCGATTCTCCCGCCCTGAGACTGAGCAAGCTCGGCAGCGACGTGTTCAGTCCTATGAGTTCCTGCAGAAGAGGCAGGCAGAGGAGCACTGGGTTCACCTGCATTATTATGGCTTGAAGGTAGGTGTGTGCTGGTCTGAGGAGGCTGACTGGGCCTGAAGGCTCAGCCAAGTCCAGAACTGTTTTTAAATCTGGGCCCATGGGAATCAGGGAATCGTCAAAAGAATAAAGAGGAGCTCTGTAGGCTGGAACAGACCCTGAAGTGCTCTGTATCTCCTGCTGGATAATGCTTTGGGGTCTCCACATTTCAAAACTGAGAGCTGGACAAATATAAAGGACGGGTCTGAGTGTAAGAATCACTTGGGTCTTGGGTTATAAACTAGACTTTTTGAAAGACTTTGGAAACCCATTCAGTCAGGTGTGAGAAATCCTGTTTGGCTGACTTGTGCATGTCTGTCAGGAGGTTGCAAAGGCACAGCAAGGGAGATGTTCCCACATCACATGAGCATCATACAAGGAAGTGAAAGCAGAACATCAGGTAGCGAGGTGGAACACTTGAGTGGTGGAATGATGACAGAGTGGTCGTGGTTTGGAATGAGAAATCCAGCTCTCCAGCATTTTGTATATTTTCAGTATGTGATAATGACTCTTGTTTTTCCCTGCTTCCAGGACAGCCGCTCTGAACACGAGCGCCAGTATTTATTTAGTCAAGGTCATGGCCTTGCTGAAAACACAGAATTAATTAAATCTCCCAGGTAATGGTTTGGTGGTTTTTTACAGAAATGGCATTAATTAGTTGGAATTGTTTTCAGAGTAATAAGCAGGTATAGTCTTTAAAAATCTGCTCTTTGAAAATTCTGTTCATGACAAAAGTTGAGTTGTTTAAAAAACACAGAAACAAACTAGCTTTCATCTTACTGAAGTTGCTTTCTTTGTTTCCCTATACCCTTGAGATTAAAACCTCATGTTTTTACTCAGGGTTGTAATTTCTTGTATGTTATCACAGCCCTACATTATTTGGACTGTGAATACTGCAAAGGAAAATTAAAACAAAAGCTTCTTCTGGATAATATAAATTAATACTCTGAAGCCAATAACTTCCACTGTTAGCTAATGTTATAAAACTTCCCTTTGTGATTTGTGGGGACAACTGAAACTACTTGAAGGTGTTTGTGTCTGTTTCTTGGTGACTGCAGCTCTGCAGGAGCTTTCCATAATGCAGTCAGTGCTTCCCTGTCACCTGGGACACCCTGGCCCAGTTCATAGTGAAGTGGCAGAGTCTGGCTCTGGTGATGGTGTTGGCAAGTTTTCCTGTAAATCAGTAAATCAGTGATAGCTGTTCTGAAGAGTCTTTTGGATCTGATTCTTTCTCACAGACGCTGGTAATTGCATGGGTGGGACAGAAATTTTGCTCTTTGGTGGCCTGATTCTCTCTGTCTGTGGGGTTTCACATGACCCTGCTGATGGCTGCCAGAGCACCTGTGTTTAATATATTTCCTTGTGCAGATCCTCTCTCTTTGGACACCTCTGCTTTACAAAAGAGCTGAGATTCTGGCTCACATTTACTTCATACTCTTAACTTTGGGCAGGTGAATGTCAGTAGCTTTTACTAGTTCTGAGGAGGTGGCACTGGAAGGGAGAGCTCTTTTCAGGCTGGTATTTGTTTTGTAGAGTCACACAAGCAGGTTTACTCTAAGTGAGAAATTACTGTACTTAAACCTGGCAAGTCTCAAGACAAGCATTTTAAAGAACGTGTTTCCTTTTTTTCTAGTGAATATTTAATGATGCTGATGCCTCCAAGCGTAGAGGAAGAGAAGTAAGTGTTTGTACCTAATGTTCAAAGTCCACATTGGCTGGATTCTCCTTTTCATGGGCTGCAAATCTGTTTATCTGCAGTGAGAAACCAATGGCTCCAAGCAATGTGCTTTCTATGGCCCAGCTGAGAACTTTACCCCTCGCTGATCAGATCAAGATCCTGATGAAGAATGGTTTGTAGCTTTTGTAATACATTTGCACTTCACTTTGTGACTTGTAGCTGCTCAGATTAGGTGCCTTCCCCTGTATTACCAGTTCTGTCACCCCATTAGACAGACTGTCTGGCTCTCTGATTCTCTGAGGAATCTAAATCCTAAGCCTTTCCCTGAAAAGAGCAGTGACAGCTCATCTGACTGTTGACACACTTGCCATCAGTTTGCTCTTTGAAAAAATTCTGATTTGATAATAGCTTTCTGGATAGACATTCAGCAAGTATCTTCTGGAATGTGGGGGTCTGAGCATTTACAGCCTGCACTTTGGCACTTTCTGGGAAGTTTTAATGATACACAATTCATGAGTGCCACCTAGGAATTGTATTTTGTCTCTTTAGAATTACTCTCTGATGAGAGCAAATGCTGAGGATTTTGCCTCAGGAATGTCGTGCCTTGTCAGGTATCTCTGCTTACAGACACTGCCAAAGATACAGGTTGGATTTTTAAAAATTATTGTTTTATTAATATGTTAATCTGTGACCAGTTCAGCCAGTCGACTCTGCTGTAACACTAGCAGATACTTTCAGAAGAGATGATGCCCACAGCACAGCGGGGTAAACCTAAGGCTTTATTTCTTCCCCCAAGATAAATATTTGCCCGTGCACACCCTGAATGCCCGTTCCCGGGTGTGTGGGTGGTGTCTGTGACTCCGTGTTTGCCTTGCAGTGAAGGTGATGCCGTTCGCCAACCTGCTGGGTCTGCTGGGCTCGGGCACCGACCCCACGGCCGTGCTGCGCTGCGTGCAGCAGGTGGCGCTGCTGGTCCAGGGAAACTGGGTGGTGAAGAGGTACGGCCGCCTTTGTCCCCGGCATCCCTCTGGCATCCCCCCGGGACCCCCCTGCATCCCTCCGGGACCGCCCTGGCATCCCTCTGGGAACTCTCTGCATCCCTCCGGTATCCAGGACCGCCCCGGGACCCCCCTGCATCCCCCCTGCATCCCCCCGGGACCGCCCCTGCATCCCTCCGGGACTGCCCCGGGACCCCTCTTCATCCCTCCTGCATCCCCCCGGGACCGCCCCTGCATCCCTCTGGGACCCCCCCTGCATCCCTCCGGTATCCTTCTGGGACCCCTGCGGGACCACTCTGCATCCCTCTCCTCCGGGACCATGGGCTATGTGTCCCCCCCCTCGTGGCCCAAAACCTCAACTCCCCACTCTTGGGTGACACCTTTGGTTTCGCGTTGTCTGCCTCTCAGTGCAGTCAGCTATTCCATATCCAAAGGATGAAAGGATAATGCCTCAGTACCGGTCCCAAGTGGGATTGTGGCTGAGCAGTGAGGTAATCTGTGTTTGCATCTCAGTTGTGGCAGGTTTTTGATGTCTGCACTCATGCTCTTTTGTGAGAGAGCTGTTCTGAGTTCTTCCAGAGATTAATGTCAAATAGAAACACAGAAAATTAAACCAATGTCAGCTGTAGTGTCTTAGCAAAATTCAGTCCTGTAAGGATCTCTGTGCAGTCCTGTTGCTGTTCATCAGTGGATGCTGCTCTTGTCAGCTGAAAACTGCCCTCAATACATCAAGCATGGGGGTAGTGAGTGTACCACATAAATTGGAGTCTGTATCATCTTCCTAGGATAGAGCATCCTATTGGGAATTGAAATCTAAAATGCAGTATGTTTTTTTTTTTTTACCTGGGTGGAGCCCTGCATGCAGAGATTTCCAGTCTCTGGCATAGCTGTGTTAGGATGAATGGCATCAGCTGCCAGTCCAAGTGTGCCAGCAGGATGTTTCAGCTATTGTGGTACAGGCCTGTGTTAGCAACGTGACCATCTTTTACAGCCACCCTGCTGGCCCTCCTGCTGTTCCAGGAGGAAGCTGGGAGCAAGTTAAAAGACAGTATATTAGCATTCAGATTGTTCTTGGGTTATAAGTGATTCTTTGCTACTCTTCTGAGGAGGATGTGTGGATCTGTAGTGGATGGGGTGTTTGGGCACAGAGCAGCACACATCAGAGCTTTGAACAGAGTGGGGACCCATTTCTTTGGCCTGGTAGGATCAAGATCTTGAACCTGAGTTGCTGTGGGGCTTTGGAGAGCCTGGTAAGACATGTCATCAGCTGGCCCTGCAAGCAGACAAGGACACAGACACAGAGTAATTTTGGTCTTGGGGCTGTTGATTTAAGTATGGCATTTTGTAATATTGTTCTGTTAAACTCTTGATTGCTGGGAAGGAAATAAAAAACTCTCTTGCCCGTACATCAGCATTTTGGCTAAATGCTGCCTTCAAGGCTGCATACCAGGTTAGCCTAAGCACTTCTTAGGATCGTTCTGGTCTTGTTTACATGGATCCAAGGGAGGGTAGGCTTTGCAAGAACAAAGCAGAGCTTGTAGCTGTGTTGCACACACCTGCTTGCCACAAGGCTGTGCTTTGCTGGTCTAAGCCTTTCTGCACTAGAGTAATTGCAATGGTGTAATTACACCAATGTTAATGCCTTTAATGAAAACCACGCTTTGGGTAAAGCTATAATTTAACTGCAGAACAGGGAGGGCATGTTTGTTATGTTAATCTTCACTAATGCTATTTTTCTGGAGTACCTAGTAACTAATTTCACTTCCTTTTTAATTAACAGTGATGTTCTCTATCCGAAAGATACTTCTAGTCCCCATAGTGGAGTTCCTGCAGAAGTGCTCTGTAGAGGGAGAGATTTTGTTGTAAGTATAAAAGTGTTTGTTGCTTCTAAAGGAAAACACAGGTGAAGCTTGCCTGGGAGGCCACAGCATTGCTAAACTCTGCTGCTCCACTGCAGTGAGGTGTTTCCTCCAAGGAAGTTGTTTGTGCTTTAATCCTGAAGGTGTTGTTACAAGTCTGCCGTGGGAGTGTTGGTGTAGGCTCACGTTGTGTCTGCCTGGCAGGTTCAGATCATCTGTCATTAGCAGCATTCATCCCTTTCTAACACATGCTGTACAGCACTATCACATTGCCCCCACAGCGTGGGGCTTGCAGAACAGCCAGGACTGGATAATGAAGTGCTTGTTTCTCCAGCTCTATTTCCATGGGCTCAGGACAGAGGGCTCAGGAGGGCAGTGTGGGTAAGCCTTGTGCTCCCTGAGCATGCACTGTTGATCTTTAAAAAGGACTTTATTCCCTAGGGCTGCTAATCAGTGAAAGGACTTTGTTCCCAGGCACCTTTTGTGAGCAGTAGCTGCACATGGAAGTTGAAATGAATATGGGTCTTGTAAACACACACATAACCACAGCAAAAAGGAACAACCTCTGCATTGTGTTTATTTTCACTAACCATGGAAAGAATTAAGGTCCTAAGTGGTTCCTAAGTTCATAATCAGTTTATGGCTTCCGCCCCACCAGAGCAAATCTGATGAGTGCACAGCTCTCATTTGTTTCAGTTAGACCTGACTGTTTTTGCAGAGTTTGTTCATGAGGTTTAGCTCTGAACAGGAGAATGCTGTGCAAGAGACTTCAAGGGTATTACAGTACTACTGCAAGATCAAACTGATGGTGATTGAAACTGACTTTTCCTTGTCTCTTGATGTCTGCCCAAGACACTGCCATATGGAGACCTGGATTCAGGTGTGACCCAGTGACAGAAGTGTTTAGGACACAGCAGATTAGGTGACACGTCCTGTGTAAAGTTCAGAGACCAGAATTATTGTGCTCAGTTAAGTAAGGGATACTGTTTTAATATTTAAGGTGAAAAGATACATTATTTTCATTTGGATTATGTCAGATATACCTTCCATGAGAAATGGATCTGTGTTGATCTTAAAGGCAAATAATTTGCTGATTAATACTACAAGAAGGAAAAAGTTTAAATGTTAGAAAATAGCCAGAAATATTGATCCCTTCTTTCAGACAAAGAGAAGTGTGTGGTTTTAAGACTCAGAAATAGTATTTAATGCTGTATGTCATCTGTGGAGAAAATGTGTTCTAGCTTAAAAAGTGAACTTTATTTCTCTAATTTGTGCAAAGTAATTAACAAGTTTAAAAAACATTTATGGACTTCTTGTGCTTTAAAACAGAAATGCCCTGTGCCCTAAAGTCAATGGATTGGGTCTGTGTGTTTGTGGGCAGAGAGAAGCTGAATGGGAGAGAAGGATGCATGGATGATGTTGTAGGCCAGGAAGAAATTGTCAGTAATGAGATTTTGGATTCTTAACAACATTATTAATACACAGATACGAAAAGAGGTTGTAGCTTATTTAAATGGAGACAAGAAGAAATGAAAGGTCATGTTCAGTGTTGTGCCCACGTCCTGTCAGGCTGCCCTCAGCTGCTGCCTCTCAGGAGCTGCTGTGCAGAGCAGCTGGCTGTGCCCTGCCTGTGTGTGAGTGGCAGGACATCTTGGCATAACTGTAAGTGGCTGTGATGGGGTGAAGAAGGGAACAGGCACTTTGTAGGGGCTCTGTGCTGCTGGAGGGCAGCTGCCACCAGCCTGCACAGGCCCCCGTGTGAGAGTGCATGGAGAGTGGCTCTAGGCTGGTGATGAGGTATGTGAGAAGTGACTTCTGGGGTCCCAGCATCACTGCAGTGGTTTTGTTGGGGTTTATTTTTTGTTCTGAAACTCAATGGAGTTTGAGTTCAAGAGATTCTCATAGCTGTTGTAGTCATAGGTTTACCAAGGCACACCATGGACTCTCAAAGCTTTTGGGCCTGTGTTCATGACTGAGGACAAAAGGAGCCAGATGTTTTTCCCCTAGGTGGCTGAGAATCACTTACTTCTACATTCTTGTAAGGAATGGGGGTTCTATTTTTGTGGTAACATCATTGAACAGGGTCATTGCTACAACTTCAGTAAAGCTACTGCTACATGCAGTTGTTAGATTTTCCTCTTTTGTTCCCTTCCCAGATGTGGAAGTTCACACAGGACCGCTGGGTTGTGAGAAAGGAAGTAGCAGCAGTTACAAAAGTGAGTGGATTCCTTTTCTTCCTAAATCCAGAGGTGGTGATAAGTTGGCCAAATGTTGGGCATTGTGTGGGTGTGGATAGTGGGTGCTGCTGTGAGTCTTTCCTCTCACAGTGCCTGCTCTGCTCTCCATCTGGAGCAGGTATAGATAATACTCTTTCTAGAGAAAAACATTCTGAGCAGCTCCCACGAGTTCCCACAGCTCCAGACTGGCCTTGCAGCTGAGCCACTGGAATGCATCATGTCCCCTCCTGTGTTTCAGTGGAAAGCTGGCACAGTTTGAATTGAGCTGTGAAGGTGCTTACACAGCCCACAGAAGCTGCTCTGCTTTGGGTGTCTGAAGAGCAACTCTTCTGCTGGCACTTGCCAGTTATAATATTAAGAACTTCAAAGCAACTCAGGCACCTGAACATTCTGTTAAAAGTGGCAAGTGAATGAGAAACATTAAGTCAAAAGGACAAACCCCAAATTCTTTAAATGCACTAAAATGATAAAACAGGAATCAGTTTATGCACAGACCATCTATTTTTGGAATGTCAGAACCAGTGGTGCATAAAAGCTGGGCATGTGTAGGTGTAGCATGTCTGGCCTGCAGCTCTAAAATAAAATTAACATTGTAGAATATGCTTCTCTTCCCCACAGAACCTTTTCATCTCAGTTTGGAAACTCCCTTTTCTTTGCAAAACATGCCATGAGCTATTTGACTCTGGGGTGATTAATCACCACGGCTCTCTGAAGTCCTGGGCTTTTAACAGTGTGTGAAAGTGTTGTGCTGCAGAGCAGGATGAGTATCTGTGACTGAGCTGGGAGTGTGCCCTCAGAGGTGCTCCATGCACACCAGATCAGCCCAGCTCTCCTGTCTCATGCTCACTGCTGCATCTGCCCTCTGTAAACTGACCTCCATCTTATTTATCCTTTTTCTTTTAGCTCTGTCCAGAAGATGTGAAAGACTTCCTAGAGCACATGTCTGTGGCCAGGATAAACAAAGGCTGGGAGTTCATGCTCCCTTACGACGAAGATTTTGTTAAGAAGCATCCAGATATAGTTCAGAGGCAACAGATGCTGTGGATGGGCATTCAGGCCAAGTAAATAGTTTACTGTATTTTGGGGAATAAGCTAAAACAAAGAACTGTTTGGTACAAGGGTTCTGTAGACACTGATAGATAATCTGGTCTGTGTTGCCTCCAAGTTTCTCCCTCACAGAGCCCAGGCACTGGTGTGGTGGGAGGGGTTACTGCATTACTCAAATCATTCCTGGTTCTTGGCTCCCTGGAGAGATGGAATGTTCTAGCTAATGGCTAAAGCTGGCATGGCTGCATGCAGGCATAACAGCTGAAACTGTCCTGGAATATCGTGTCTTTGTCTTTCAGATTAGAAAAGGTCTATAATCTCTTAAAGGAGCACTTGACACCAAAGAAACAAGAGGCACAATCAGGTAAATGGAACTGTGCTTGGATCATGCTGAAGCACTTGCATGTATTCATCTGCCCATCCATATTCCTGAGTGATGTTTTGGAGTTCCTCTCTGATTTTGAATGTTGTGGTGGAGACTGGTTTTGTTTAATGTATTTTCTTTCTTACTATTTCCTCTGGAATATTTAAGACAGATCTTGGTCTGTACTAATGTCACTGAAGTTGGGGTGACACCAGCTCCTTGTGGCAGGGCCAGGAGGGTCTGTGGCCCTGGGGACTTGCTGTTTGACACTGTAAAATCAGCTGGTTCTCTTACTCACTTGCTCATTTAAGGCAGCTTGTGGGGTGTAACCAGCTCCTGAAGGGAGGAGAGACAGAGCCAGTGCACAAATAATTCTCACCTCTCAATTTAATGTTAACGCAATTTAATGTGAATGGGGTGATTTTTTACTTCCCTGATTTGCAGTAGGCTCTCTGGTGTCGTTGAGGGCCAAGCAATTACTGGAGAATGTAATGGCAGGAGGTGTAAGGAGGTGTGAAGCTGTCTGGTTTTGACATCCTTCTCCACTATGGACACCAGTGAGAGTATTGAAGTAGCTGCTCCAAAATCCTAAAAGATTGTGAGAACTTGAGATCCCAGACACTGGAGCAGTTGAGGAGTGTAAGCAGAGCTGACAAAGGAGCATATGAATCCATTTCAATACCCTGTGTCTGATCTGCTCAGAAGGATTAGGAGTTGGGTTATTTGGAGAGGATTAGTGAGTCTAACAGCAGAGAAGGTAACAGCATGTGTGCTGGGCATGCCTTTGCCTCAAACACTGCACTCCCTGCTTTGGCAAGGACTGGGTTCCTCTGCTGCCAACACACCCCTTCCTTTCACCTTTGGATGGCTGGGTGTGGAGAGGGGAAGAAGGGCAGGATTCCATGGGAAAGAACTCCTTCCTGTGCCTTTCTCCCCATTGCTTGGTATTAACACTGGGCAGAGGGTGTGAGCCTCTCCTGCTGTGCACCCTGTGCTGCAGGTTCAGGTTCACAGTTAACCCTTCCACACTCCTCCCTGGGCCTGGTGACATCCTGGTGCTGCCTCTGGCAGGGGCTGCTCCAGGCCCCACCAGCCACTAGAGACTCTAAAAGACAAAAAGAAGAGTTGTTGGACAAAGAAGTATTTGGGTCACAAGCAGGATGTGTGAGCAGTTTGTATCCTGGTGTCCTGAATTGTGGAAAAGGCCCTGGTGATTGAACAAACACACTTTGCTTCAGATTCCTTGACTGGAACACTCTTCCCCAAGCACTTGGCTTTAGATATACAAACATTTTTTTTGCCCTCAAAAATCCAGCAAAACCCCCAAAAGCTAATGTAAAATCTAATCAACAGACTGGGTTTATGCCTTAGATTTCCTAAGCAGGTGATGTTTCCTGGTTCTGTTTCACTATGAGCCCTGCTGAGATTTATGGTACCTTTTGTTTCTTGTCAGCTCATCCGTTGCTGGTTTCTGGGGAGCAAAGGGTCAACATGGCTAAAGCAAAAGTCAAGCAGAACTATGGGCAGCTGGAGAAGGAGTTGCAGAGGCAGAAGGCAGAGATGAAATCAAGCGACAGCTCGGCCAAGCCGGACGTTCCCAACATCCGCATCAAAGAGGAGCCTGTGGGTGAGGAGGAGCCCATGGACACCTCGGCCCACGAGGGCCTCAACAACGGGCTGGTGAACGGCCTGCACCCAGCCCAGGGCTCCTTGGAGCCTGTGAATGGCCACCTGCCCGGGGGCTGCATCGACAGGGTCGCCCAGGAACTCAAGGCCTTTGTGTCCTCCACGTTTAAGAAACAGTTTGTACTCACCCTGAGTGAGCTTAAACGGTTATTTAACCTTCACTTAGCCAGTCTGCCTCCAGGACATACCTTGTTCAGTGGCATTTCTGACAAAATGTTACAGGACATGGTGTTGGACACTGGCTGCAAACAGATTTTGGTGCCTGTAAGTATGGTTTTCCTTTGGTGAGCTTTGGGGGAGGGATGGGGGCAGGGGGGGCAGTTAAACATCTGAGATGTGAAATATTTGTGTCCTGTGCTGATGGACCAGAGGCACAGATGTGCTCAGAGTACCTGTCTGATACTGGACATGTTGAAGCTGCTGGAATTCTGTCTGGGGTCCTGCACTCTGCCCTGTTGTCCTTGGGACTCCATTTCCACATCCAAGGTGTTGGGCCACAGTGATTTGCTGTCCCAGCTTGCTCCTGTTAACATGATCTAAGGCAGTCCCAGATTCCCATCAGCTCTCCTGCAATTGCACAAGCTCCTTCCCTCGGGGACAGGGACCCAGCTGGGAGAGAAAAGGTGACATTGACTGCCTGGGAGCAGCAGGGCACACCCAGCAGAGCCTCTGGGAAGTGACAGAGCCCATCTGCAGCAGGTTTCCTTGGCCTGTGTCCTCCTAGGCTGTGCAGAGGTGTCTGTTTCTTTGTCTGTGTGGAAACAACGTGGGTGATTGCGTGAGACAGAGCAGGGCTGGCAGACACTGGATTGCTCAGGAGAGCAAAGGGAATCTGGCATCATGGGAAAGAGCCTAAAAGGAAATTAATTTACAAGACATCTGGCACTGCTGATTGGGTTACAACCAGAAGGAGCTTGGGAGCAGCTGCCTTTGGGGAGAGAGGAGAAGGAACATGTGAAGTGCTCCAAAGAGCAGGAAGCAGGAGGGCTGGGAGAGCCTGGAGCATGGGAGCTGCTGGGGGCAGCAGGAACGTGTTCAGTCATGTGCAAAGTACATGTTGTGGCACCTGGGAACCAAGGAACAGCCTGGAGATGTCACCAGGGAGAGCACCAGTTGTGCTTTCTGCTTTCTCCCCTGGCAGTTTCCAAGTCCTGGGGTGGTGCTGGCCTGGAACTGTCTCAGTGCTGGCTGGGCTCTGCCCTGCACCTGGTGTCATGTGTGCCTCTGCCATGCTGATGGTAAACTGCTGAGGTCATTCCTGCTCTGTTCCTTGGGACTGGGGCTTGTTTGCTTTGGAAATTTGGGGATTTTGAAAATCCACAAGAGAAGTGAAAGTGAGATCATTTATCTTTTCAAAAAGCAAAATAAAACCCTGCTGAAGAGAGGTGATCAGGAACTTCCTTCTATGTGGAAAACCCTGTCACAGGAGACCTGCAGAGGTGCAGAAGTGGTCCCTGGAATGTCTCCTGAGAATGTTGCAAGTTTTAGTTCTGCTGACTCAGAATTTACTGCAGTACTTGAGCTCTTGTGTATGAGCCTGTACTGCTGGCAGCAATGTAAATCCCTGCCCCTGAGCCTCCCCTGATGCTCTGTGCAGATGGCAAAGGTGCTGGGGCTGGGTTTGCTCTTTGCATGGGCTCAGACACTTTGGTGTTTCTTGATTGTTCCCTTGGACAATTTTGTCAGAACCCAGCAAGGGCGCCTGAGCTCAGGGAAAGCCTGCAGGGCTGTTCAGTGTGGGATTTCATAGTTACTCTTTCGTTTTCTGTAATTGGAAGTGCTTTGGTGATAAAAATCAATGATCTGAGGTAATTAAAATGATGTTCTTTGGCGGGTGAAGACACTCTTGGCTTGACAGCTTACCTATTATAGAAAGCATGTGGCTGAAAATGGCAATTGAGACCTTAGCAGGGGAATGCAGGATCTATGACAGAGCTGACCAACAGCCCCCGGGGTGAGAGATAAACAGCACTGAGGGGAGCCAGGAGAGGCCACTGCAGCTGGGGATGCTGCAGGGTGCTGTGCTTGCTGGCCCTCAGCAAGTGGGAGGGAAAAGCACAGTCAGGAAAGAGCAAATCCTGGTGCTGCCATGGGAGAGGGTGAGGAGAGGGGACAGACAGAGGAGAGAAGAGGAGAGGAGCCCTGGGCAGGCAGGACTCAGTGCCTGTGCCCTGAACTCAGCCACTCTCCCACCCTTGGGAAGTGTCTGTGCAGGACCTTGGCTCCTGAGGACCCACACCCATTTCCTGCAGACTGGGGGTGGCTGGAGTGGCAAGGTTCTGCCCAAAACTTGGGGATATTTTTGCTGCCTCAGGAAATGATGTAAGTGTTGGTGTGACCTGCCTGGCTGGGCTGCAGGAGGGGAGTGCAGCCCTGCACCCACAGAGAGCCCTGCAGGCTGGTGCCAGTGCCAGCCTCCCTGAGAGGTGAGATCAACAGTTTACCTTCAGGATTTCTCCAGCTGATAAGTTTTTTTCTGGCACTCTCAGCCCTTCCATCTGGTGTAGCTATAACTGAGGCTGCCTGGCAGTGGCTCAGTGCTTGAGTGAGAACTTCCAGAGCCCAGGGCTCCTCCCTGAGAGCTCCATTTGAACGTGGCAGCCCTGGGACCTGGGGCAGCGTGGAGTTCACCTCCCAAGAGCTCTGCTCTTGCTCCAGGAGCTTAGAGCAGGAAGGGGCACAGGACAAATATTTTAAAAAGGATTTTAGGCTAGCAGAGAACTGTATCAAGGTGAGGCTGGGGAGATCAAGGTGACATAAACCAGCAAAGGGACAGCAGATGGCAGGGCAGTGAACTGTTTGTGCTGTGTGTCTCTCTGCAGAATCCCTGATGGCATTTCCCACTCCCAGGCCAGGCTGTGTGACAGGAGCAAGCAGGCAGGGAGCTGTTGGCTTGCAGCAGTTTGCTGAGAAGGCTGGCTGGGAGGAGGAGATTCTGTGCATTTTTCTTCCCAAGTATTGTGTTTGTTTGGAAGTGTTTCCTCACAGAATGGCTGGATAAACACAGCTGTGCTTCAGCCCTGTGGCTGAGGCAGGAGCAGTTTGCACTCTGGGGCTGTGCTCACTTGTCCAGCCCAGCAGGTTGTGCCTGGGTGCTCCCAGTGCCCTGCTGCACTTTGCCATTCCTGCTGCAGCTGTGTGTGGAGGGAAGCTGGAGTATTTGATTTTATCTCTGCTGAAAACCTACAAGAGAGATTATTCCTCAAAAGCAAGTGTCCTTATGGGAGGAGAATTATGTCAGGTGCTGTGAGCCTAGTCAACCTGAATCCTGGCTCTAAACCAAGTGTGAAACCTTGTTATATCCCAGGCATTTGGACTAACCTGAAAGTCAAAGCTGCTAATCCCAGCAGGCAGCTCCCACTGGACAAAACCCTTCCCCTTTGCAATAAGATCAGAGGCAGAGCATGAAAGGAAATGCTGATCTTTCCACTCTGTGATGCACAAGTCTTTTGGCTGGTGAGGGAGGCTGGGAAGAAAGGTTTGGCTTGTACCAGCAGCCAGGATTGAGGGATGCTGGAACAATTGGGACTGGCTTGTTAGCTTTTCATAGATGATTGATTTAGGTCATCTGGGCGGTTAGCAAGGAATAAATTGTTAGTGACAGACAGGAAGAGACATGTCAGGAGTGAAGGCATATTCCAGCAGTGCTCATTAGTCACTGCTCCAAGGGGAAATGTTAAGGCAAATGGATGGAATTTTATTTTTTTAGGGGGAGAGGCAGTTGTGCTCCTTCCTGTCTGCAGGGGTGTGAGGCTTCTGCCTCAGAAAAAATGAATGTGTTTCTCTAGTTTGGCACATGGGGGGAAAACAAAACATGCAAAACCACTGTCACTTCTGGAGCTTGAAATGAGCAAATAGCTGGCTCAGTGTCCCTCAGTGTCCAGTCTTCTGAGTCCTGTAGTCTGCCCCAAAACAGAGATGGCAATGCAGCAGAACTCCTCCTTGTCAGTAATGCTCATTTGGGATTAGTGAAGCAGATAACTGCAGGATGGAGTCTGAATCTGTAAAACCTGCCACTGTAAAGGTAAAAACCTCCAGAAAGACCATGGAATGCACTTGGTGCTCTCTGCTGTTCTGGACAGTCTGGAAGCAAACACTGCTGACAGGGAAAACCTACAGATACCTTGCCATGGGACAGCATCAAGGTCCAAGCCCTGGGTTTGTTCTGGTACATGGTGGTCAACTCTCCACCATGGGAAGCTGTCCCCATGCAGAGTTCATGGGATTCCAGCATGTCCAGCAGTTCCCTTGAAAGCCCAGCTGTGGTTGGTGTGTGACAGATGTGGCACCAGTGCCCTGTGCAGGGTGTCCCACCCTGAGCAGAGCCATCAGTCAAACCTGGGCACGCTGAGACACCTCAGGGTGCCATGTGCTCATCCCATTCCCCAGGGGTGACACAGACCATGTTTCTGCTCTGTCACTGGGGCTGTGAGAAGCTGCTGAGCAGGCCCAGGGCTGCCAGAGCCAAGGCAGCCCCTCCAGTGTGGGGTGGGACAGCAACTGGGGTTTTTCAGCAGTTATTATTCCATGGCAGCCAGGGTTTTGATTCAGTAATGGGTGTCCAGGGATACAGTATCATGGAATCATTAAGCAGAACTCATTAAATAGCTGGTTATTTTTAACAGCCTCTTGTTCTCAGTTTCCTCCACAGACTGCTGCCTCACCAGATGAACTAAAGGTCTATGCACTTTGGGAAGCTGGTGACACTTACGATCAGGTAAAGATAAAATAATTGACATTCCCCATATTTTTATTGAGTGTTTGGCATTGTTTGCATCCATGTTTCTGGAACTGGTACAGCAGATAGTTTTCCTCTTTCTCTATTGGTGTTTTTAACACCAACCTGTTTCCAGCTGAAAGGAAGCTGATAACATGTTGGTGATCATGTCAGTAATGATCTCAGTGGCTATTTCTGAACCTGTGAGAAGAAAGGATTCTCCAATGCAGGCCAGGATCCAGTCCAAGGTTTTTTCCTTTTGAATGCAGTGCAACACTAACCAGAGATTACAAGGTGTATCTGTTGTATCTGTTTATTATACTTAAGAGTAGGAAATGCTTGCAGCATAGTGAGCATCTGCTGAGTGCTAACTGCTGTCAGAGTGAAGGAGGTGGAAGGGCAGGTGCCCAATGTCCTGTGGAGGGGCAGTGCAGTTCCTAGCTCCATGAACCCAGTACATTTCTATAGGAAAGAGGCAAGAACAAGCCAACCTCTTGCCTGGAGTGATGTGAGCTCCCATGCAAGCATTTGAGAGGAATACATTCCATCTTCAGTGTGTTTTTGTACCTTTGGGGTGCCCCAGGTCACAGAACAGGTGCAGGTGTGGCCACAGGGTCTGGAGGGACCCCTGTAGAGCCCTTGGAGGATGAGGAATATATGGGATGAACAGGAACATATGGGGTGGTTTCGGGATTATGAAGCAAGAATCCTCTGATGTAGTTCAGGGAATATTTTATACAGACTGAGGCACGTGCAGTTTTGATAGAAAGACAGGAATAATTGTTCTCTGTGTACTTACAGTACATTTTCTTTTAAAGCATCGCCAAGTTTTGCTTGAAATCTTTTCGAAAAACTACCGGGTGCGCAGGAATGTCATCCAGACCCAGCTGAGCCAGGAGTGTGGGGAGGACCTCAACAAGCAGGAGGTGGATAGGGTTTTAAAGGTAAGCTTCTGTTCACCTTGGGTTTGATCCAATTAATACATGAGTTTTAATGCTTGATTTGAGCAAAGGATTATATTTTACCTTGAACTGACAAATGATAAGGATGATAGAACAGTTGTTGTTGGAATATGGACAAAGCCTGTTTCAGCTTGTTTTCTTAAAAATGCACTTGTCTCACTCTATCTTCTTTCCCTCCAAGCAGCAGTGGCTCACACATTATTTTGTATTATTGCAACAAATCTCTCTGTCATCTTGGAGCAGCAGAGAATAGAGTGTAGTGAACGTGATACTTGAGTTCTTTTTAAATAATGCAGAATTAAACATTAAGGAGGTGGGAGGGCTCTGCCCAGTGCTCTGAGCTAGCAGCTGACTGCTGCTGGTTAGTGAACAAGTGCCACATGTTCAGAAGGAAGTGGATTTTATTCTCTAGCAGGATGTGCAGCTTTGCACAGAGCAAAACCCTGGCCAAAACCAGCAGGCAGAGTAGTAGATAACACATCTCATTGTAAATGTTTATTTAAGTCCTTTCATCTCTCTTTGAAGATATACCATCTACTTGCTCAAGAAGTTTAAGGTATAAAGTACAGACCACACAGGCCATGACTTTAAAAGAGATGCAGGATGGCCAAGCAGAAAGGTGCCAACTAAAATAATACTTTAATCATTGTGGCTGAGCCTTTGTTCACTGTCACCCACTTCAATAAGACAAGTGCTTAAGGACTTTATTACATTGTGATCTGCAAATGAATAATGGCATCTTTGCAGAGCTACAGATCTGTTGCTGTGATAATAAGCAAACTGGTCTTGCTTGAAAGAACCTGGTCGTCTTAGCAGTAAAATAAGCTCAGACATTTCTGCCTGCTAGACAATATTTCCTTTGGCTCCCTGTGCTGGGGGATTTGTCAGTGACTACATGAGCTCAAGTGTCAGCCCTCCTGGAACATCTAGACAATGTACTGGCATTAGTTTTTCATGATGCTGTTGCTATTTAACAGATAACCTATTTCTAGAAAAAATACTTTTCCCTAAGTGATCAGGCACTGTTTTTATGTAAGTCAGTAAGTCAGCTGGTGACCAGCCTTGTGTTGTGGCAGGCTTTATTGCTTTTGAATACATTTGTCACAGGACTAGGGGAAATTACCTTTGTTTCTGAAATAAAATTTAGAAGTAGGATTTAATGAAATGGGAAGATTCTCTGGCTTCTTTAAGCCACAAGAGATTGGATTCCACTTCAAGTGAAATTGGTTTTGTTGACTCCTATTTCCCCATCTGCCTGTGCTCATTTTTATACACAGAGGAACAGACTGACAGGGTTTGTATTTTTGCATTTATAGATCAGTCTGCAAACCCTCTGTCTAACCTCTGGGTTTGTTTTTGTTATGGATGAGCCCCAAGACTTCAGAAACAAAGATACATTTAAGCTCCACAGCCTCAGTTCTGCAGTAGTACTTGAGCCTGTGTTGAATTACCTAAGAGGGAGGTTGGAGCAAAAGAAAGAGAAGCCAGTAGCTCAGAGCTGCAGAGACTTTGTGTGCACCTAATAGAAACAAGGAAAGGAGCCCAAGACAACCCAATTCCTGTGCTCCTTTGCCAAGGCATAGCACACATGTGGTCACAGCAGGGCTGAGGTTTGACACTTCATTATCATAGAAAGGGTTTTTTAAAAGGGTTTCTTATCCAGTGACTGCCCTCACTCTCGTGCTGTCCTGCTGCTCCCCTCAGCCTCTTCCCCTGAGCTCCAGCCCCTCTTTACCCCTCCACTGCCCTGCTCCTCCAGCCCTCTCACTTCCTTCCCTCCCTCAGCTGGCTTCTGCATGAGCCCCAGGTTCTCCCCCAGGAGCCACTGCTGTTCCTCACGGCCGTGGCATCATTGTCCCTTTGTGGCTCTCAGCCCTCCCCAACTCCTGTGTCCCCTCCAGTGAAGCCCCCTGTCCTCCAGGGTGAGGATACCCTGTGCCCTGGGTTCATGCCTGCTCCTGTGCCCTGGAGAAGGGCTCGTTACTGATCGTGTTTATTGTCCCCAAGACTTTATGGACTTTAGAGTCATAGAATCGTCAAGGTTGGAAGAGACCTTTGAGATCATCCGGTCCAACCATCAAGGCAGCAGCACCACTGTAACCAGGAAACATCACCCAGCTGCAGACGCAGACACCCTTTACATGCCTTTAGGGATGGTGCCTCCAGCACCACGGCCTGAGCAGCCTAACAGAGCGTTTGCCTGTCTCCCCAGGACTGCTGCGTGAGCTACGGCGGGATGTGGTACCTCAAGGGGACGGTGCAGTCCTGACACGGGGCAGAGGCGCGGGGTGAGCGCGGCCCGCGGAGGAGCCGCGGCCGGAGCAGCGCGGCCGGGCAGGGCTGGGCTGCGCCGGGCCCGCGGCGGCCGCTGCCAGCACACCCAGAGCTTGCATGGCCTGCGAGGCGCGGCAGCGCCGGGACGGCACCGCGGGACCCTGGCTGCAGCTTGATTCATCTGGGATTTCTGATGTATTGCAATTCTCCTTCTGTTTCGTTATGGCAAAATAAAACCACATAGTGACACAGACATGATGGAAAATCATGGTCTAAAACTTTATTTTGTAAGTAATGCCAATAAATTAAATTTGTTTACAAACATCCCAGTTTTTGTTAAATCCCTGGATGCTCATACTTTAGTGTGAGCATTGTCATAGCCCTTGCAGCCCTCTTCATAGAGAGCAGGTAGTCGTGTTCATGGGAATGTCAGGCCTGGGAGGGGGGAACAAAATCACTGTCTGTGAACTCTGTATTACATAGCCTTGTTCTCACCTGTTGTCTGTGAAATGAGTTATTTGGAGAAGTACCTACATCTGAGACATGGGGAACAGCTACTGGATTTCTTCTAGTGGTGTGGGGTTGGTTTGAGGGACCTTGTGCATTTACTGTGTGTGACAGAGCAGGTAAGTAACCGAGGGCACCCTCTGGAAGGCATCCAGCTGTAGTTACCACACAGCAACCATGTAAAACCTCTATTTTGTGTAATTTTTAAATAAAATTTTATCTCAAATAATTCTACCCTGCCTTGTATTTGTCCAAGAAGAAGCAGAAGCTGCACCTGCTCCTTTTAGATCCTGAAGGCTTGGGGAGGAAGGATGGAGGCAGAGAGCAAAGAGCAGTGCAGTCCCTGAGCCCGCTGGGGCTGCCCAGCAGCAGGGACAGGGCCCCAGCCCTGGTGGCTCATCCTGAACTGGCCTTACCTGCAGGAGCAGCAGGAGTATCTGCTGAGGGCACTGCACAGCACGGCACTGCTGCTCCTGTTCTCTGCTGCAGCTTCCACCACATGAGAAGCTCAAGGGGATTCTATTGATTTCATCTACTTATGCTCAGAAAAGGCTGAGTTGAGTTGTTGACCAAAATAAGAAGATTAAGGTAGTTAATCCAGATAAGATTGGCTAAGAATATTGTCCCCATACTTACAGCATTTCACATTTTAGTGGAAAATGGCTATTTTTGAACTGCTAAAACTCTACCTCATTTAATAGGTTAGTGTAGTTTATTAACTGCATCAATAAAACTGGGATGTGTTTTATGTTCAGGCAGCCCTGGCTGGCACTGACCCAGTGGCTGTGGCTGGAAAGCTCTCTGGGAAAGCCACGCTCCAGGAGAAGCTCTAAGAAGAGCCCAGCCTGCAGGGATTTATTGCACAGCCTGCACAGGTAAGGGCTGCAGGACAGCAGAGCTCAGCAATGGCACAGCTAGCCAAGGGGGGAGTACAGTACAGAAGAATTAAGAAGTTCTGAGGAAACATTTTTGGTATTTTTAAAGCATAGAAATTGATGCTATGGAAGTGCTCCAAATTAGCCAAAAGCAATAAACCACTGAAGATTACCTATTTAACCAAAAATATGGAACTGCTTATACATGTCTTCTGCCCAGCAGGTGTGGTTTGCCCTGTCCCTAAAGTCAGGAACACTGGTAGTGAACCACTTGGTGTCTTTCTCAGGGTGCTGCTTTCCAGTCTCCAAATCTGGGGTGAGATGGGTGCAGGTGGCAGGCACACAGTGACAGGACAGCAACTCTGCTTTCCCCACCCCTGTCTTTTTTTTGAACAGCACTGATAAAAACCACAACAATGAGGAAAAACTACTCACTTCCATCTGGATTTCTGTCCCAGACAGGCCTGTTCTTATCCATGTAGCATAACTTTTCTAAAATACAAATTTCGTGGGAACTCCATCTGAGCTCTGTAGAAAGATGGCAAGACTAGATAATGCAGGTGCCAGCTGCACCAAGTTCAGTTCCTGATTAGCACAGATGGATATAATTACTACTTACACATGCAGCTTGACTGGATTATTTATTTGCTTAGAAAAATATTCAGAAGATCCAGATTCCCATTTTTAAATAATTTTCAGACTGCAATACATGTTTTAGAGAAACTCCCACAACATGAAGTGTTAATACTGCACCTGAAGGACGAGCAGAACAGAGAACAGTGTAAGGCAGCAGAGCTGCAGCAGCAGCAGCTGGACTGAAGCTGAGAATCTGTCAACATTCTGGGTCAAGGGTTTGGTACCTCGCAGCAACTCAGCAGGAAGCTGCTTCCCAAGAACTGCTGGCCACATTAAGCTGTGAGACCCTTTACAAGGAGAAGGATGTCACCTTTCACTGTACCTTTCTTCCTTCTGATTTCTCTATGTTCTGAAGAACAACCTTTTCTATGTTCATTGTTTTTCAGAATTAAGTATTGTATCAATTACTATCAGGGTATGGAAAAAGAGAGGGAGAACAAGACTATGGTCCCGTTTTCAGTAGGGAATGTGCTGGCAGTGTGTCCATCCTCCCACACCCCCAGGCAGCATGGAATAGGTCAAGAGAGGCCAACACTGGAAGCAACAGACAAAACAATGTAAGGTTTTACCTGGCCTGTCTCCTCAAGCACTTAAAAGTTTGTAGTATGCAACATTAAAAGCTACTCCACTATGTCAATGCTACTTCTAAAGTTAAATAGCTAAATAACAACTCTCTAACTCACCAAATACACATAAAAATGAACTTTGAAGACATTCCACCAGAGAACCGTAGGTCCCAAATAACACAGAGTCAATTCACAGTATCTTGCCTTAAGACAAAGTGCCCTACAAAGGAAACCGTATCTAAAAAGCCACACAAACTTTACATCAAATCCTTTCTTAGTAGAAAGACATTTATACTAATCTGTGGGAGAGCTTAGTGATTGTGAAAACGTGGTATTAGCTTAAAGCAAGCACAGCTTTCCACCACCCTGCCAAAGCAAGATCAGCTGGACTGCTCCCTTCCTGCAGCTGAGGAGATGCTGCCCCTGGGACTGGTCAGGGCTTTGCTTTTGTTCATTCTCTACATCAGTGTAGTCACAGAGCTACATCATCCCTGTGAACCAAAGGAAAGCTGTAGTCTGGTTCTTGTGAGGGATTCAGAGTTCTGAGCTCTGTTATTTCTGAAGTGGACTAAGGAAACAAGTGTCAGCCACTGCTCTGGCCAGAGATAAAGTATAATATGAAGTAGTAGTGTAGCATAAAGGTATAATGTTTGTTTGCTTTACAACCACTGGTTTGTGTGACAGTGCTAAACATTAAAAATCTACTGCTACACAGGAACAGGGAATCTAGCTGATACCTAACTAGCTTGTTAACTACAGGGCTACCAGCCTATCCAAAACATTCATTTTGAGTGCTTAAGAAACACATCAGTTTAAGGGGTCTTCTGACATTCATATGAAGTGTGTTCTTGACTAACAGATAAGGTTACGGCTGAGAGGAGAGAGTCTTGTACTTTGCTCTGTGTTCATCTATCTCTTCTTTTGTTTTTCTGATACAGCTAAAAATCTCCTTGAACAGTGCTTTATATTCAGGGGGAGCATTTGTGGAAGAGTCACTTAGCTCAGCAATTGTGAATTCTTGATTGCTAGCTGAAAGATCATACTGGGTGTTCCCCACATTGAGGTCTTTGGAATACTGCTTCAGCGTTTGTACAGCCTTGTGTTTCAAAGAATCTTCATCCAGTTGACACTTCTTCAAAAGTTCCTCATACTTCACTTTCAGAGCATTGTACTGAGCATCAACTTCATTGAGTACAGAGATCCCTCGCTGCTTCACAGCCTCAGCTCTCCTAATACACGTTTCTTCGTGGCCCCTGAGAATGTCTGCCCCGGCAGCGCTGCTCAGGAGGCTTTCGCTGCTGCTCCGTTTTAGCGCCTTCTTCTCAAGCTCCGACACTGTCAGAAGTCCATCATCTGCCAGGCTCTGACCAAGCTCCCTGTCTAGAGATTCCTTGAATGAAATGAAAAAGGACTCTGGCACCAATTTCTCTGCATTATGGAGTGTGTTTTCAGACTGAAGTATCTGTCGCATTTCAGCTACCTCTGCCTCCAGCTCCTCGGCCCGAGCCCGATACAAGTCTGTGTCAACCAGCCTCCGCTCCAGGTCACAGTTTTCTTTCACCATGAGGCTGTATTCCTCTTCCATGGTTACCCTCTTCTCTTTCTCTGCGTTCAGCTGGGCTTGCAGAACTGTCACTGCCTTCTTTAACTTCTCATTTTCTTCTTCTAGAGGACTTAGCTGACTATCCATCGAAGTAATCTTTTCTGCAAAGACGTGATCATAAACGAAATACCTGCAGAAACAAAATAAGGGTTATCACACATAGGAAGCACAGCAGACCACACCTAAAGTTTCCATGTCCTGGGTAACTAATGACATATTTAAACTGTGTGCTAACACACTTCAGAACACTAACAGGGGCCATTGCACTAACCAATCAGCCAATTTAGTAATCAGAACAGGGTTTGTAAGGACTTACATGCCATGGAACCAAGCTCACAGCTTAGGCAGAATGGCAGCTTGTTAACAGTCTCATGTTACATTATTCTATCAACTTGTCTGTAAGTTTAAATTATAATTAAATTATAATTTAAGTTTAAACACACATTGCCTCCCTGTACCACGCAGTACTTTCTGATGCTAGTATTTTCTACAGCAGTCCACTCTTGTAACTTTTGTCACTATTGATATAGAGAAATAAGCTTCTTCATTGACAAAGCAATGCTGGAGGCTGGTATTTTCACAACCCTTTGGCAGCTTGAAGGATTCTATTATCTTTGGAATTATCAAGAAATAACTTCTTTTTGGATTTATGATTTATTCTAGAGTATTACCTCCATTACAAGAGCCTGTTCTGTCTGTGGAGGTGTTTTCTTCACAAAATTGCTCTCTAGGCTTGCAGTTAGTCTGAGCTTTTACCAGGTGATTGTCCCATTTGCCCCATTAATGCAGCTCAGCTGGGTCAAATGGCTCTACATTTAAAAAGCAGCCCAGGCACCATTTTCCCAGTTTAGGTGTTATTTGAACCAGCTTAAGCTCAAAAAGGCTAAGGAAAGATCCATGGACATCCAAGGAAAGAGTAAGGTACAGGAAATATTTTGCATTTACTGAGTTTTTCAGATTATTTGTGTGTTTGCTTTTACCTGACTGAAAACACTGGGGTGCAAATTGCTGTAAGCTTTCTAGGCTACCATTTGATATGGCTGGCTCTGGAGACAAAGTGGAGCACCAATACTGGTGTGGTCTAGAAGCAGGCCAGAAGTAATGACAGTACCACATAGTGGAGACACTTTGCTAGTTGTGAATATCAGGTAATTTTTTTCCAGCTTCTCTGGTATCTGTGCTCGTGTCTTAGGTTTTAAAGTTTTGCTAAAATAGTTTCAGTGTTCTGTACTATGTAAGGTACAAAGTCTTACTGGCGGAGGTCGTACAGCTCCTTCAAACATGAGAAACTGTGCATTGATCTTGGCTGCTCAGATCTCTCCTGGCTCATCCGGCCTCGTCCAGGCTTTTTCAGCTCTTCCACTTGTCGCTGCAGGTCATCTATGTGTGTTTGTAGACTTTCAATAGTCTCTGTCAAGCTAAAAGGTGAAAAGACCTTTAAATAAAACTAACCTTTCAATTTGCCAGTATTGTAGAACACCACTAGGCAGAGACAGACACCCAGTGACTACACAAATACACCTGGACTGCTCTTATTGATAGTAACAGCTGGGGGGAGGGAATCTCTAAAAATTTGTTACCTTATTATCTTTTGTTGTGAAGCTCTACTCTCTGCAACCAGTTTTTGATTAGTGTCTTCCAGTTCTCTTGCTGTCACATCCAGCTGTTCATAGACTTTTGCATGCTGGTCGTTCATCTGCCGCAGGAGCTCCACTTGCTTTGTGAGGTACTGCAAGACAGCCCTGCTGTTACTGGTTTACTCTTGAGACACGAGCTACAGCTCCTCTGCTGCATTTTGGCTCACATTCAGAGAGAAACTCCTGAGCTTTCCAAGTGTAAATTCCCATGTTTGCTTTGGTAAGCTGAAGAGACACTCAGTAACTAGGCAGCTTGCCTTTGTCATGGAGGTCACCCCAGGCTCCCGAGGCAGCCCTTACCTGGAGGAGCTGGGTTAGGTGGTGCCAGCTGTCTTGGTCTGTGCCCAGCCTCCTGCATGGGGCTGTGCTGCAGTCAGCACTGATAGAGCCTTCAGGCTCCAACACAGCCCTTACCTGTCCTCTGTGTTCTAAAGGTTGAGTCTGCTCCAACAGAAATTTCTTATCTGTGGTGACCCAACAATTTTCTCAACATTAAAACTGAAATATTGGGTAGCATCATCCATAATTTAACATACTTTCAGCTGACCCAAGTGATTCCAGTCTGAAGCAGCATTAGGTTCAGCACAGCAAAATTTAGGTTGTGGTCACTCTTAAGACAGTATGTGGCTAGTATGTGTCAGGAAGTATGTTATTGAATTCAAATCTTTAATTACTTCCAGGTAACTATTCCAGTTACAGTAATCCCAAACAAAGGTCTCCTGGCCTTTTTTTAGAAAACAAAACCTCACATGAAGTATTCTCAATTTAATCCTCTTGGGTTTTACAATTAACTACACACACTGTTTAGTTTCCTGAATAACCTCAGAAAGCTTGGAATTCTTAGTCTTAGCAGTTCACAATCACCTAAAGCTCTTAAAGTGTCTTATATTTTCCCACCCAGGACATGAGCACTTATATGAGACAGTTCTTTTAGTTTGAGCCTAACCCCCTAAATCTGACATCTTTTGCTCTTATATAGAATTTTTATTTTACAATATATTCTGTATTGCTACTTGTTACTTTCTCAAAACTAAGCTTCAAGCAGGAACATCAGCAAACTCCTAGGCAGAATTACTTCTCTTTACATGGGTCTGTTACATACTCAAAACTTCTAATATTCTACTTAACCTTTTACCTCATTAAAAGATTGGTGGGTTTACATTTTAGGCAATTTAAGAACAGATAATAAGTTAATCTAGGACTAGTAACTGCTCCATACAGACTTCTAGAAGATCAACATGATAGCTGTTAGCTAGATCCTTTTGTAGGCTGTGCACACATGACAGAGGATTTACACAAAAATAGAATGTAGATTAGCAGTAGAATCTCAATGTGACCCATTTCAGATTAACTTTCCCTATTGGTTATAGCTGAAGGAAGGAGCTGGAGATCCTCAGAGTTTCTTCTGCAATACAAGTGTGGCAATACAAGCACAGGTGCCTGAAGAGATGTTGCCACTTATTACAATGGGCTTTTGCAGACCTTGGAGATGAATGGAAGGGGTGAAGCACCACTTCCTCCACCTTCCATCTCCAGTATCTTCAGGGCTGGTGTCCAGTTGGCCTGGTATAACCAGACCACCAAAGCTGATGTAATAAATACTTTAGAAGTTCATGTTTAATGGAGCACCAAATATGAAGCAGCACCTTGCATTCTAGCACATGAAAACTGGGAGGCTGTCAAGATTTCCAGGGTCTGAGTGCTGAGAACACATTCAGGCAGGAATAAAGTTGCTGTTTCCATGCAGCCTTTATTACATCTACAGTGACTAGTCAGTGGCACACGTGTCAGCACAAAGGTCAGATATAATGATGCAAAGCTGTAAAATGCTTAATGTGTTAGTATTTAATATATGAGATGTAATCTTAAGCACACCACAGCCTTTGACCTTTCCCCTCCATTACAGACAAGGCAATGCTGTATTTCAGAATGATTTCTCAGCCAGCTCTAGACTTTGCTAGCCCTAAGATCCAAATTAATAGGAAAAGAGTCCCAAAGATTTACATGGATATACTGCACTGAAAAAGCTAGTACAGAAATTCAGTGGAGTGGCTACAGGAACAGCTGAATGATCACATGTAGGTTACAGAGACAAGCACTTGAAAATTGGAAAAAATCAAGAACAGAGACTGAATATGCCATTTGCACATGTATCCTGTGCAACAGGGCATCCTATGATCCCACAAGAGCCAGAAATGCTGATATGAAAATAATAGACTGAACTGCTTTATACCTTGCATATGAAAATTGTATTCCCATTTGTTTCAGTGAATTCCTGTAACAATTCCTTGTGCCAGTAAGCTAACATATGCAGTTCCTCAGTTGGACAGTCTCTCTGGGTATTTGAACAAGGGGTTCATTTTCCCTTTCCTGCTAGAAATCCAGGTGCAAGAGAAACTTCTTTGGAGAAAGAAAAGTTTTGTGCTGCTATTACACTTTTAAATGGCACTGGGGAAAGGGAAAAAATTGAGACAGGCGACAGGACTGAGAAGACAGCACGTTAGTACAGCAGATACAAATACAGCCTTTGGCTCAACAAGCTGGGCAAAGACAAGGTGCAGGCACTATTTATACATCAGAAGCATCACAAAAACTGTTCTCCCACTCTCCTCCTCTTGGAGGGAGCTAATAGGACAATCCAACACACATTTACTCTCCTTGAGGGAGAGGAGGAAAGAGATTGAAGAGGTATTAGATAAAGCCTTCAAAAAGTAGTATTGCCAAAGTCTTGGTAGAGCAAGACATTGAGAAAAAAAAATTCATCTGTCATGTCTGAGTTTGACTGCATGTGTACCTGACCCTGCAACACCCAACTATAGATCACTGTGGAAGGACACTGGTGACACTTCCTGGAGCTGCAGCTCTCTCACATCCTCTGCAAACACTGAACCACCAGAACAGCTTAAGGAAGTAAACTGGCTTAAACCAATAGGATATTGCATTCTTAACAGCACTAGACTGTTTCTGTAAATCAGTGTAGCCAAACAATAATGTATTTTCCACATTTCTAGATAGTGTTAAAATGCAGCTGCTCATTAAGTAGCTACACTCCCAACAGCCAGGTTAGCTGCCTATCACAAAGTTCTGCTGTGCTATTTCAAAGGTATGTTGTAACTCTGCTAAACACTTTCTTCAATATGGTTGTTTATACAAGTACCTTGTGTACAGTATTTGTATAGCACCTTGGAAGTGTTTGTCTTCTCTACACCTTAGGAATTGATCTTTTTATAAAAACTATTCATGGCAATGAGGTATTTTCAGTCTCTGCAGAAGTAAATACATCTTCTAACGCTGTGGCAGCAATATAAACATCAGCCATTCCAACCACTGTATCTCAGAATGAACAGGATAACAAAGATTACAGTTAGCACATAATAGAAGAAAGAGCCAACAGATGAGGTACAAAACAAAAGTAACTTCTAAAAACACGCCCACAAATCAAACCTGCACTCAGAAATTACTCATCGCTTAAAAAAATGCTGCATTTGTGTTGACTACTTTAAAGTCACCTATAATTCTGCAATTATTAAGGTTAGGATTCTTTCAGTTACCTTTTGCCACTACAATAGTGAGCATTTTCAGTCTCAGCTGTACAAAATGCACATCTCTAAGTGCAGTACTGCTAGCACAAAGGAATTCAGATTTTGTAAAAATCTGGTACATACCAGTCAAAGCCTGTTCCCTGTGATTCACACCAGAACCAAATGGAAATGCTGACTACATTTTCAATGTCAGTCAGTGAAGTCCTGAATATTTAATAATTTAATTATTAGAGACCATGCATGCCCTCTAATAGCTGAAAAAGATCTCATTATGCTGACAAATGCTAGGTCTGCAAGAACACAGGCAATATTAAAAAAAAAAAAAGAAACTGCCAAAAATAGCCAGGTTTTTCCACTCTGTTACCTAAAGATGACTGGTTTTGAAAGGATGGTTATGTTATTGGGTTTTTTCCCTGGAAAATATGAACCAATATATCCACTATATCCTATATTTACATACTACTTAAATTGGATTATTTTCAGGGGTTTTTTTCTTGTTTGTTTGTTGTGGGTTTTTTTGTCATTGCAGGGTTTCTTTACATTGAAATAGACTTTAACTCCCTTTATCACTGATTATTGGAAGTACATATCTTTAGATTTCAGTTAAATCTCACTTCTGCACTTATTGGCATTTAAATTTCAATGCTGCAATCATTAATTCTCATGTAATATTTTAAATTATTAATGTCTTTATCATAATATAATTTAATGTTATTTTACCTAGCAAGATCAGGAAAAGTTTAGCAATAAAAATAACTGAACTGTCTTCTCTGTTCAAAACCAAAAAATACCAGTCATTTGTCATTAAACAAACCAAATCCAACATTTAGTGGCACAAAGCTTCTGGTAATCAGAGAAACAGGTCTAAGTATGAACCACCTATACTGGTTCTCAGCTTCTCAAAATAACAGAAGTGGTGAAAGATTGTTCAGTATTTTCCATCAGATCCCAAAAAATCCAGATCTTAACTTATATACTGTATGTTGCAGGTCTAGATGCTTTCACACAAGGCTCCTTTAGGTATTTTACCTCTATCTCCTGCAGTTGCTCTTGATTTGTTGCATACATTTGCTGTAAGGATTCTTCTAGTTCAGTGTTACGGTCCAGTAGTGTCTTCCCAAGCTCAGCAGCAAGGTGAAGATCTAAACAAAGAAATCATGTTTGCATGTAAGTGAGAGAAACAATGATGTAATCTAATTCTAAAGCTTGCTATCAAATACCTGAGGTATTTTCTTATTGCTGTTACAACTGCTCCAAGTTATCTCCAGTACCCAACATGGAAGTTGGCTTACGCCTAAGCAGAACATCACCAATGCAAGTCTGAGTCAGCCCTGAGACCAGGGACACCCTGAGGGCACGAAGCTTCCCCAGCTCCTCCATGGCCCTGCAGACACACCAGCCATGTTCACCTCCCACCCCGTGCCCAGCCTGCACCAGCTCTGCCCAAGGTCTCTTGGGCTTCCCCTCTTCACAGCACTCAGAGGAACAGCACAGCAGACCCTGTAAATGTTCATGCAGACCCAGGCCAAAGCTGAGAACTCTTTATTGACTTGACTGTTCCTCCCCATTACCCCTCTACAAGAGTTCAGGTCACCCAGGATCATAGTGCTAAATGAAGGTTTCAGATGCTTTTCATGGTGAAACAATAATATCAAAAGACATAAAACTGATGGAGACTTGCAGCTATTCTGCTTTTCAAGCTCATAAACTCGGGTGACAAGAACTGTTTCATGTGCTCCAAAACATCACTTTAAATGTCATTTGTTCTCAGGCACTTAATCTCAATTTCACTTCAGTCATCTTCAATCACCTCCAGGGTGCAGTGACTGTAGCTGTTGCAAATTAAGAAATAAGTCATCTGAACACTCAGCTCTGTTCTAGAGGGAAGCTTGATATTTGCTCAACAGCATCAGAAATGCTAGATATTCTGTATTATTATGTTGAAAGACAAGTGTAATTTAAAAATTAAAATAATGTGACAAAGTAATAAATCTTGGTATTCATGCTAAAACTGTAGTTACTCTGTGGAGGGTACTACATGTCAAGGATCCAACAGATTTCTAGAAACATCTTAGTTTCCACCTCCTTCCCATCACACAACCCATGACCTGCATGCATGCAATACCACCTAGTTAGTTCTCACATAGAACATGGATCATTAATCAGAAAGAGAAGAAAAAAATCAAGAAAAACTTTGAGTCACATCAAGAAGCCTTAAATGAATAAACAGGAGATGTGTTGCATCATCAGTAGTTACAGCCAGAGAAGCAAACACATTAATTCCATTTTCATTTGATTGCAATGCCCTTTTAACATGTTATGCTACTTCTTTCCTGCTCCCTCTCAGTTATCTTATCAGCTAGGAACTGTAACACATACAATACTGCTCCAAGATTGTTTTGTGCTAACCTTCAGTTTGGCAGCCTGTCCAAAATGATTACTCCATCTCCACACGTAAGCCAAAGACCAAATTCAGACTTACAAGGACAAGTCAGTACAAACATTTGTCTCTGAAGTGGTAGAAGTCCAATTCTGGCAAAACAACAGCTGTGCTATTCTTTACACATTCGTTACAGGCACAATGAATTGTTTCCTACCCTAAAGTCAGATTCTTAGCTTAAATGCCATAAAATTATTTTAAAGAAATCCCAGTGCATGGGAGTTCTTCAGTTTCAAAAGATGTACAATTAGAAGGCACAAGGCATATTGGTCTGTACTTAGGAGTTTATCCTCACGTTGCTTTTTCACTGTAGCACTACTTATTACAAAGCAGGATTTAAAGTATTTGGATAAGGAAACCTTAAGGCATCCTGCTTAAATTTTTCCCATTTGGTAAACAGATTGCACATTGTTTACTCATGGACAGAATAACCCCCAGTCACACACCAAGCTGTTTGTTCTATCTCATTACAGAATACTGTAGTCTTCAAATTCAGTGAATTCATTATCCTATAGAAAATGGAGTCCTGCTTCACAAGTTCTTGTACTGCACAGATCTCTACTAGGAGCCACCATCTTTAAAACAATACCAGCATCATTCAAAGCAAAGACTACACAGTCTATTCTTTTATTTTAATAGAGTAGAAAAAGAGCTTTAGGGAGGATTTAGGATTATGTTAAAGACATAATGCATAATGGAATTACTACCATCTCCCTTCCCAAAGTGAAAGTTTGTTTTCATGTTTAAGGACATTTAGGAGTTTATAACTTCATTCTTAAATGCCCCCTCACCCAGTAATCAAACAGCACACAGTACTTGGAATACAAGGTGAATAATGGATTCATGTCATACTCCACACTCATCCTGTTTGTTAGACTGGCAGAAGCACAAATGGGTTACTATGGGAGGAATGCTTTCATAATTAAGGTAATTTGTTTCTGAGGGGGAAAATACAAGTGGGAGTGTTCAGAACATACAATAAAACCTTAACTGTATAGAAAGCAAGTACTGAAATAATTTCATCTCTTCTAAAATTCAGAATTTTTTGCATCCATTTTTCTACATTGTCAAGTACCTGGAAGCCCTACAAAGAGCAAATTTTACAAGAGAGATGTGTCATGTATGTTTTCCAGATACAAAATGGAAAGTATTAATTTACATTTTTCTGGAGAGAGTTATGGCAGAACACTAGAAGCAAAACTGCATTTTCTGTTGTAAATTTATGTAAAGCAAAGCAAAATTCTGACAGACATGCCTTTTTCCTTTTCACCACAAAGATGGAAGCAGAGAGGTTTTTAATAATGCAAAATGCGAATGTGCAGATCTAAAGATCTTTGTTTTAGTAAATCTGATTAGTTGTACTGGTGTTTAACAGCTCCATCAGAAATCTCTAAAATAAGACTTCAAGGATGTCTTCTGTGATGTTGAACAGACCTCACTTACCAGTGCTTCACAATCTCTTCTAACTGCATTACCATCATTGAAAAAAAGATAAAAACAGTACCAAAATCTTTCTCTTCTACTTTTTCATAACCCACCTAACAAAATTATTCAGAGAGTTTTCCATCTAAAATTAGCCTGTTCTTTTAAACAGCAATAGGCACTAATTCTGCAAGATATAAAAGTAAGCCTAGTGTAAGTTTACTTAATTGCAAAATGAATTTTATTTCTACTTAGTTTCCTATTCCTGTTCTATATTCAGAATACCTTCTGTTCTGTAAAAGTGAGTAACAGCAAGATGCAAAAAGAGCAGTCCATATAAGAAAATTCTTTTTAAAGGTCAGCATACTTCAGCAACACATTGCAGAAGGTTGTCCGTTCTCATCCTTACAAGAATTCCATGAGCACTTTATGCATGAGCAGCATGCCAGAAAAGCCCATCTCCATTGTCAAGGCAAAAATCTTTGGTACGTAGGAAGGCTGTCAAGGTTTTCCAAAACTCCTACCCTAATTTTAAGTCTCAAAGACTGACTGACAACGGCTTTAAACTTGTTTCAGGGTGCTTTCTAATGTTTTATAACCGAGGTTCTCATAACCATGCTCATCAGTTTTTAAACATGCACTGATTGTTTGGGTTGTGAGGAGTTTCACGAGACCTTGACAAGCACTCACCACCCTGTTCACACACAGCCGTGTGTCTTAGCCTCAGCAGCAGGAGGAGTATCCTTCAGAGTCCAGACATCAAGTACAGCACAACATTTAAATAACATTCCTGCAAGGAATTTCTTCTTTGCATTTCAACTTGCCTATCACTTTATTTTCCTCCTTTTCCTTTTGGCAAGGCTATTCGTTGCTTCCATTTAGGAAAAAGAGAGAATCCCCAGAAAGATTGTGTCCAAACGTTGGGGGTATATTAACCAAACCCCCAAAATGCACTCAACCTCTAGAATGGAATACTGTTTCTTAAAAGCTGACAGCAGAGTCAACTGGTGACTATTTCATTCATTTTAATTAAAATATGAAAGTAGAGAAACATCAAGAAGGTAAGAAGTCAGTTGTTATACATTGTGAAGTCTCTTTGTAGGTTTTCAACTCCTTAAACACTGACATAGTAAAAACATTACTGAATCATGTCTCCAAACTTTTCACTCTCTTCCCTGTGACAGCATACCGTAGTTTCAGGATCTTATTTCAACTGATTTGTTTGTATCCTAGAGCCAGGAAAACACTAATTTTGGGTGAAGAGTACCTAAATAGAGCTTGCAGTGAGCTATTTTATATAGCATACAATTAGAGAGACCTGGCCCCGTCTCAAAAAGAGTTTCTGCGGTCAGATACCTGATCTTAGCTTTCTCTGTGGTTCACAGTGCAGCAGCACCCACCAATCCCAAAAAGCAATGTATTTCAGTATAAAAGCAAAACGCGTAAGACCGGAGCAGGTTTGCAAGAAGCCACTTCACAGATCTGAGGTCACATTTCAAAACAAACTCGGGATTAAGAACAAAAAGTAGAACTAAGTAACTTAAGAAAATACCAGTCATAAATGCCACTAAGCTCTTAAGGAAATTGCACATTCTTTCCGTATCATGCCTGTTAAAAGATGTTTAGGGCAATTATACTTGTATTCCTACGGCTCCTTTCTCACTTGTGAAATGAACAGCATTTAGTGTTTTAAGACACTTAAAACACTCTTGCATGTAGTGTTTTAAGACCTACTGATGGAATTACATACACAAGCTATACATGTGTCTGAGATGTAGTGGAGTTATTTGATGTTTTAGTAAGAAAACCTAAGGAGTTTCTAATAAGGAACCTGTAACTAATCGAGCATTGCTACGACTCCAACTTCATCGACTGGAAGCCCTTACAAAGAGCTCAACAGGGCGCAATAGCGCATCCGACCCCGGCGCTTCCAGCACCAGCCCCGAACAAGGCACCTTCACATTCCGTGCAAGGTGCAACTTTTCGGAGAGCCGCTTCCCTCCTCGGGGCGGAGCGGGACCCCGGCACCATTCCGCCCGGCTGCCGCACCTCCTTCCCTCAGACAAAGACGGCCGCAGTCGCTCCCGGTGACAGCGACTCCGCGGCGGCGGGAAGCGCGGCCGTGCGGGGATCTCGGGCTCCGACGCTCCGAGGCCGGCACGACCGACGCGCCGGCCGCCGCCCCGCCGCCCCCGGCCCCCGAGCGCCCTTCCCGCCGCCCCGCCCGGCCCCCGCCCCGCCGCGGCCCCTTCGCTCCCACGCCGCCCTCCTCGCAGCCCCTGCCTTCACACACCCGCGCCCGGCGGTCCCCCGCAGCGCCTTGCCTCAGCCGCCCCGCTCAGCGCGGCCCCTGCCCTCACACACCCGGCTCGCTACACGCCCTCCCTCGCACGCCCCCCGCCGCCGCCCCGGCTCACCTTGCTGCAGGTCCTGCTGGTCGTACCAGGGCTCATCCTCGCGGATTTCGAACTCCTCCACCAGGCTGTCGGCCAGCATCGCGCCCCTTCCCCTCACGGGCGGCTGAGCCGGCGGCGCCCACCTCACGATGCCCCCTGCGCCGAACGGGGCAGAGCGCGTCGGCAGCCGCTCCCCGCCTCAGCAGCCGCCTCCGGCCATTGCCGAGCGGTTCCGGACTTTGCCGAACCTCTCCCCCTTCTGGCCGGGCTGCGCCGGCGGCAACGTGGCAGCCGCTGCCGCCGCCCGCCCCCCGCCTCCTGCGATTCAAACACAGCACCCTCGCCTCGCCTCGCCGGCGGGCGGCCAATGGCGAGCCGCCCGCCGCGCAGATCGAAAGGAGGCTACACCAATCATAAGGCGAATTCATATCAAATGACCAATGAGAGCGAAGAGAGGGCGGGCCCGAGGCAGCCGCGCCCCGCCCCGCGGTGCGCAGCCTCCCGTCAGCAGAGGTGGGTCGGTGCCGCTGCAAGGGGCGGTGGTCGCCGGCGCTGAGGGATGCCGGCTGCGGCTGGTGGCGGAGGAGAGCTGGCGCAGGCCGGGGTGGGATAGTGCGACTTGGCGTAGGGAAAGCCGGGGCTCGTTGTTGCCCCGTGTTGGGAGCGCTGAGGGAAGAGCCCTGAGGAGGGGCCCGGCGTGGCGTCCAGGTGCGGGCCGCCTGTCCGCCGGAGTGCGGGAGGGCAGGGCGGAGCGGGGAGCCCGCGGTCCGAGAAGGGCTGGCTCCGTCCCCGCACCTCGCTCGAGCGGCCGCCGCTCGCTCTCGCCTCTTCACCGCACAAAGCGGAGGGAGCCGTGTTTCCTGGCCAGGGACGTGCTGAGGAAAACGAGCGTAACTTCCCTATTGTTAGCAGGCGAGCCCTTCCAAAGGTGCCGTCCTGCGAGCCCCGCGCCCCGGCCCTCAGCGCTCGCAGCGGGCTCGGCCGGTGCCACGGCCCGGCTGGCTCTGTGAGCACCCCGAGTCTCCCCTCAGTGCCACCCTCGGGACTGGCAGAGCGTTTATTCTGGTTCCCGTCTTGGTGTGGTGCAGTCACGTCAGAAGGATGAGGAAGATGCGTGTGTCCGACCAGTGTGTCAGGGCTGTGAGCATGGCACAGCGGTTTGGGACCCAGAGCGGCAGAGCAGCATGGCACCCAGTGCGCCTCAGGCAACGTTTGCTATTATCTCTCGGAATCCACTTTTCTTCTTTAGACTCTTGCTCTAATTTCTTTTAGCCGTTGTCATCCTGCTGTGGGAGAAATGCAGGTAATGTCAGAGTACATCTCACTGGCCCGAACAGCTTGTTCTTTTCGGCCTCTGAGTTATTAAGACAGCTGTAACCACTAGAAATTTCTGAAACCGATCTGCCTTCTGTGAGTCACAAAATGTTCACCAGCGCTTTAACCTGCTCAATATAAAGGCTGACTATTAAGAAGAGGGAGGGGATGCTCGTGCATGATTTCATTGTAGTGCTATTAAAGGGAACATCTGGGGAAGGAAGTGTGGTACCTCAACTTCTAATTGAACCTATTTCATAAACAAGGTGCACGACTAGATGTACCAATTAGGGTAGAGTTGTGTCAGATCCTGCATAGTACAATTACTCATGGTACTAGAGACCAGTTTGTGCATAGTTAGGAGATTTTTGTTGAAGAAATTTCAAATAGCTTTCAGATTTTCTGAGGGGACCATTTTTTATTTCTGTCAGAAGGAATCGAGCCAAACAGTTTAGAAATGACTGCTGGTAATGTTAGTGTGAAGCACTTTTATTCTTAGTGATTGTGGAATTTGAAGGAAAGTAAAATTTCCCAATTCTCCATTTGGAAAGCCTGTGCAGGGTGCTCCAGGTAGAAATAGAGGTGAAATGTCTACCTTTCCAAAAGCCCTAATATCCACTATATAAATAATTTCATTAAGTATATTTGTGAAGGCTCTAAAGAGCAAATGTGACACTTGCCAATAACATACTCATTGTAATGACTTTCATATTAATATCAAACTTATTTTTAAAAATAAACATTTCAATTGTACATCTTTTCAATAACCTTTTCCTTCATTTTAGGTTTCTCAGTAAAAGATTGTGAAACCAAACTTGCTGCAAAGATGCAAAAGATGCAAAAATTTTATCCCTTGAAAATGGTATTGTCTTAACAGGTGTAGAAAAAGAAGTTTGAAGGTACACATCATGGTCATTTTCAAATAGTTTAAAAAATCAGTCATATTCTCAGAAATAAATTGGCTTTAATAAAACAAATCCTAGGGTTCCAGTTGTTTGTCAGCTTGACTTTTTTTTTAGCTATAAAATGAAGTTACCTCCTCTTTGCATCATGTTTCATACCACAGCATCATATGCAGAAGTGCATCCACACTTTATTTGCTGTTCAAGAGTTCATTTCCCATGCTGGGGGATGGAGGAGCTGCCTGCTCCATCCTCCCCAGTCCCTACCTGCTTTGTGGCTTTTGTGTGCTCCTTGCCTGGTGATTGGGAAGTTCCTCCCTTCCTGCACAGCAGCCTCTCCTCAGCCTCCTGTAAACCACAGGAAGGCTGGAAAGAGCCTTGGCTTTCATTTCCTGTTTCTGCCATGGTTATTTTTATGAGGAGTTCAGGGAGCTGCTTGTAGAGCTGCTGATCAAGCAGATATTCAAAGTAGGTGTTTTGATGGACGTGTGAAAATTGCATTTACGGTAAAATTGTTAATATGCAGAGGAGCAACCTGTCAACTATTGGCACAAAGCAGGTTGTAAAGCTCTGCATAGGAAGGCTGAAATTTGAACTTGAGGTAGCAGACAGATGTCAAAATGAATAAAGCCTCAGTTAAAAAAAAACAGGTACCTGGGAGTAATTATGTATTGGGCTTATAGAATCAAGTATGGTCAAGGGCTAATTTTAGGTAGCTATTAAACAGCTTTAAAAGGTAGAGGTTCCCTGGAGCTGGCTCCTTTCATGGCATAGTTTACACCAAACATGCTAAGATAATTGATGGAAAAGATCAGCATCTTAAAAAGCTGTTGGCTGAATATCTGAATGGTACATTAAAGAAATCTGTGTTCTTGGGCTGAATCTCTGCTATTTGGGCAGATAAATGGTGTGTGTGTCCCTTGCTACATTTTATTTACATGCACTTTTCCATACCATGAAAATGTTAATTTAAAGGTGTTTTGTTTTAATTGTTTTATGGTTTATTGGGTGAAAATATTGCTTCCATGACTTCTTAACAATTAGTATTTCAAAACAGAAGGGCAAAACTTGGTATTTGTTTTGAAAGAAATATTCATCTACGTGCATGCTGCATTTGACATTCATAGCATTGGAATACATTAGAGGTTGAGTCACTTCATTCCAACACAGTCCATAATTTTAAGAATATACAACTAGCAAGAAAGATCTAAAATGTATGCAATTACTTTGAACTCTACACCAAATGAGTGTTTGCAATAGCAGGTTTTTGAGTGGAGTCTGTACATCAGTTTTGGAAGGGTTTCTTTCGAATTTTTGTCTACTTGTTCCATTGAGTTTTAAGTACTGTTTATACTTAGAAGTGTCACCTAATAACTTAGTATTTTGGGCTCAGTGTCTTATCACTCAGTAAAATGTGTTTCTGATTTTTATAAAAAGGAAGAATGGGAACATTTTCCTCCAATAGTACATTTCTGCACCTCTGAAACAAGCAAATCCCTCATGTTATTTTAATTTGGAAAATTATTCTACTAATTGTTGTAATTCTCTCTTGTAACTTGAGGAAGAAGAGAGCTGTGCTCTTGGAAGATGAAGATTCTCTGGGGAATTCATGCTAATGCACTGGCATATTCTATGACTACCTTAGGTGCTGGAATGATGAACAGCATTTTTAATTTCTACTACGTTAAGCTCTTCGTAAACCGATACAAAATTTCAGAAACAGGATTTCATGTAGCACAGGTACTGTACAATGGAATATTTTGATTACCGTGTTGTGCTATGCGTCAGTGTTATTGCAACAAAGTGATCCTTTTAATGACAGATTAATTTTGGAATCATTGCAATTAATTAACAGTAAATTATCTTTGACTTTAGTTAATCCATAAGCAATGGAACTTACACATAAAGCAGATCATTCGCAGTCTGTAGAGTAAAAATCACCAGACTTAATTGCTGAAAAGATTTTTACATTTGATAGCTTGAAGTAATTTTCTAAACTGATTTTGCACCTCAGCTCCATAGATAAGTTTGACATTAGTGCTTTCCTATGAACTGTTTAAGTACTTAAATACTGCATTTATCCTGCAAGTCATTATCCATGTGAGTAACTCACATTGTAAATGGTCTCCTGAAAGTAATGGGCCAGCTCATGTTTTGAATTAACTTACTGTGAGAATAATATCTGAGCTTTGCAGGATGACAGCCCAGATATATAAGGTTTTGAAAGAGTGGAGTCTTAGAGACAGTTTCTTTCACATGTTGTTGGTCACCTACCTACTTCCTCAATCTTATTTTTTCAAAATTTCTATAAACCTATGAATACCCACAAGAATTTGTTTTAGAGTCTGTTTTGACTCTCAGTGGCTGTTACTAAGACCTAAGTAGCTGTACTAAGACTCTAAGACCTGTTCTACTCTGAGTAGCTTTTCTATGTTGTGGTTGTGTTCGAGGGTCCCAGGATGAGGGGAGAGATGAGAATCTTGACTCCATGTTTCAGAAGCCTGATTATTATATTATATTATATTATATTATATTATATTATATTATATTATATTATATTATATTATATTGTATTATATTGTATTATATTGTATTATATTATATTGCTATACTAAAACTGTACTGAAAAGAATACAGAGAAAAGATCCATCAGAAGGCTAGAAAGAAAAGGCAGGGAATGAGTTACAGAATCCTGTGACTGCTCACAGCCTCAACACAGGTGGCTGTGATTGTTCATAAAGTAAAAACAATCCACATGGACCAGTCTAAGATGCACCTGTTGGTAAACAATGTCCAGACCACATTCCACAGCCATCAGATAGTTAGATAATGTTAGTTATCTATGTAAACAATTGATAATTGTTTACATTTCTTTTCTGAGGTTTCTCAGCTAGGAGAAAAACCCTAGCAAAGGATTTTTCAGAAAATATCATGGTGACACTATATATTTATTTATTGTCAGAACTGAAGTTTCTTTTCAATAAATCTGCTGTGTTTGCATCATCTCTGTAGAAGAATGCCAGTAGTGACAGATCCCCTTGCTCGCGGCAGGTCGTGTTCATGATCTGGAACGCCATCAACGATCCCCTTTTCGGCTACATTCAAGACAACTCCCGGCTGAAGTGCTGCGCCAGGCGCCAGTTCTCCATCTTGTACGGGGCCCCTCTGTACGGCCTGGCCTTCCTGCTGCCATGGTTCCCCTGGAGGCACTACCAGGAGGGCGACTGGCTCTGCGGCCTGCACCTCGCCGTCGCGCTCTGCGCCTTCGACGGCCTGCTGACCTTCGTGCTGCTGGCGCAGTGCGCGCTCTTCGCCGAGAGCTCCAGCAGGCACGACAGCAGGCTCAGGCTCATCCAGTACAGCCAGGTGGCCACGCTGCTGGGCTCCAGCAGCGTTCTGTTCTGCGGGCTGGTTTCGGATAATATGGAAAATTTTGCTTATTTTCAGGCGTTCGCTGTTCTGGTCGCAGCGCTGGCCACAGCGTGTATGTGTTGTACAGGTAAATACAGCACAAGTCAGTATGAGCAGAGGGACGTTCATACAGAGGATGCTAATCTGGAAAACAGTGATGGAGCTTTCTCCCTGGCCTCAGTAGTTTCATTGACCAAACAGATCATGACAGAGAAGAACTTCCTGTGTTTTGTAACAATGAACTTCTTTCAAGTCTTCCACCTAGCCTTCTACAACAATTTTATGATGATCTTTGCGGATAATCTTATTCCTAAGGATGTCCTTTCTTCCTCAGTAAGAAGTATCATGTATGGAGCAGGTTTTATTTGTCCTCAGGTAGGCAGTCATATTTTATTTCCGAATATGAAAACCTGGTGTTTTAGTAGTTCACAGTATCCATTGAATGCTTGAAAAATGCTGTATTTGGCATAAGGTATTTGCCAAAATGAGTACTGAATCTCACTCCCCAGTGCTCTAGAAGAAGAAAGTACCTCAGTGCAGGCTGATCAAGTGTAAGAGATAGAGAGAGCAGACAGGCTGGTGGAACATGTGTTTAAACCAATGTGAGACTTGAGTAGGCAAGGAATGAATGTTTTGTATCCTCCAGCACTTATCATACCTAAGCATGAAGGAATGAAAAACATGGCCAAGATCAAGCATTTCTAAAGCAAAATCTATAGAATTCTGAATTATTTTTTGGATTTGTTCTGTTTTCCAATGCTGTGTATTACAAATGAAAGACTAAGCTCCTCTTCAGGAAGTTTCTGAAATAAAATGCTCAAAATACCAGAAAAAAATTATTAAGTATGAAAGGCATTGTTAAAATATGTAGTATCTCAGTCATGGAAACCAAACAAATCTCTAAATAGCTGCTTTTGAAGAATAATACACTCCCATTTGTTTGTTGATTGGTCTCTTGGTCAGCAGTATTTAGGGGAAGAGAGACATACTTCTAAGAGCCCAGTCAGGGATGAGGGGAGGAATAATGAACTGAAAAGAGAAAGAGAGCCCAAAAGGGTAATGTGTGAAAACAAGCAGCAAAAGTATATCCCACAGAATTTGACCATACTTGTCTGCAGTAAATAAAAAATTCCTCTGTTCATTTCCTTCTAACTTCTTTCTCTAGAACTTTAAAAACTTTCTCTGTGTTTCCCTGTTGGATGATGAAAGTTAGGGTACTCAAAATAGGAGTATCCTGACATCATAGGTGCTGATGGTGTTCAGAAGTTTTTTTTAAATCAGGCTATTACATTCATTAAATTGTAATGAGTTTTGATAAGTAATATGTATAAGAAGATAAATGAAAATTCAACTGGAATTCACAGCTCAATTTCAGTTCCCATTTGGGCTTTTACCTATAAAACATACAGATCCTGAACATACCTTCTGTTCTATAACTATCTATAATTTTAATTTTTGTCCTTATCACAGCTTTAATAGTTTTGGGGTTTTCCCCTGTACCTCAGACAGGTAATGAACTTTGGAAATAAATTAGAAGCTACAGAAGTTAGGAAAGCTTAAATAATTTTACACTTGATACATAGCAATCACTTTTATTGATAAAATCAGTGTGACAGTGTGAAAAGAACAATCTTTCAGAAAATGCATCCCTCTCTGCTCCCCAGAGACTCTTTGTCTAGAAGGTCACTGAACCGTAGAGGGTTTGCTGTGACCTTATTTTTCTCAAGTTTTGTCCCTTTGAGCTCAAGATACAATAAGAGAATTCTCTGATGGCAATGTCCTGAACTTCACTTACTGGAAAAACACCCAACCCTTGTAAAATAAAGCTCCTTTTTAGGAACTCTGCTTCAGTGGCCTCTACTAGAATTCAGCTTCTGACTTAGGTTCCTTCTAGTAGTGGATGTGAGGAACACAACCTGCCCACAAGGAAAATGTTGCTGTAACACAGACAAACAACTTTGAATTTGCATCATTGTTAGTATTTTCTTTACAAACACACAGTCTTAAAGACGTGCAAGTAGTGAGGAATTTTCTCAGTCATAAGTACTTCCTGAGACAGGGTTATTTTGCAATGACAGGGAGACAGGAACATGGTGTTTACAATAGCAGGCATTACATGATCCCTGAGTATTTCTAGTGGAGGCACTTTTCAGCAAAATCCCTGAAAACAGCCAGGGGGAGGAGTATGTTTTAAATTTCTTATAACAAGCTATTTTTCTTACCTTTCCAGATTTGTTTTACCTCCCTGACCAAGTAGAAATCTTGAGCTTTTTGTACAATAGCATTTGCCATGGTAATCTTTGACCGTAGCATCCTGCTTTTATTTGTCATGTTAAAGCAGTTCAGTGTGGGAACAATTGTACAAGGAACATTCTTTCCTGTTCTTCATCTGAATATTACACAGTTCATCTCTGTAACACACAAGAAAGGAGAAAATGTGGATCTTTATACAGATCCACAGATCTTTTGTGTATATTTGTGACAGAGGTGAGGACCATGTACATGTAGATGGTGACAAAGGCCCATATAATAAAAATAACATAATTCGTTGCAGAATGCCCTATTGAAACTGAAAAGTGAGGAACAATGTAGAACTTAAATTTTGTTCATACTATAATCAGCACTTAATATAATTTTCATGAGTTAACCAGTCACTAGATTTTCAGAATCAACTCCTTGCCAAGAGTGGCAAAATTAAAACTCAGCCATGCACAAGCACTGGCCTCTGCCTTTCTCTGCTTGCTAGTAAAGACTCTAACTTGCTTAGTCAAAGCTGTCCTGGTGAGCTTGCTTTGACAACTTAAAATCATGCTTGATTTCTATAAATGTCAATGAAAATAGTAACATTAATGAAAAAGCAATTGCTGAAAATACATCTTTTCAGCAGTTACATGGCAAGATGCTTGATTTACAGTTACCATACTGGAAAGCAAATACTTTAAGGGATATCAAAAGTAAAGCTCATGAGCATTAAATAATATATAATATAATAACTATTAAATAATAGTTAGGCATTCTGGAGAACTGTTTCCCTCAGGATATAGCAGTTCTCAGTGGCTAGTTTTTGAGTGAAAGGATGCTGTACCCAGTAGAAGTGGCATAGAATGAGCCAGTAGAGAATTGTCTTTGTTCAATTTCTAGTTTTTAAAATTTTGTTGAATATCCCTTCTTAGAAAGGATCATTGTTTGGTTTTTCTTTTCTTTAAAGGGTATTAATTATGTCAGGTTTGTGTTTTATAGCTCTCCTGAGGCTGAGACACTGTACTGTACCTTTTCATCCTATATGTGTATGTATTATCTTTTCAGTGCCTTGTTCTTCTCAGTCATGCTTCGTTGAAGAAGTTTGGTTATTACAGAATCATCTTGTTTTCCTTTTACTATGAAGGAGTAGCTGCTGCTGTCATGTGTCTTCTAGGGCAAGAACACTATTATCTGCTGGCATTTTATGTCACAACAAACATGTGAGTAAATCCACTCCCCTGTCCATAGACACAGCTGAAATACTTCTGATAGAGTAGATACTTGCTTTTATTACAATGAAGATTCTGCCTCTGCTTTCATGGTTTTCATTCTATTTCACTTACCAGAAAAGTTGAAACTGTAGTTACAGCTTTTCTTCTTCTTTTTTTTTTCCTGGCTTTCATTTCATTTTGTTTCAGCTTTTATTTTCTGCTTGAAATAAAAACAGTCTAAAATGCAAAACAGCAATTATGGTTTGCAGGCACATGCCTCCAGTCATTTTAACCTGAGATGCAAGGGAGGAGAATCTCATGTTTTCCACAGACAGGGAAGAGCTCAGCAGAGAAAAGAGTCTCTCTCCCCAGGGACTGTTTGCTAGGAAAGCCCAGACCTCCCCCTGTGTTGCAGGAACACTTGTGTGCTGCACTGCAGGCAGACAGGGCTAACTCAGGTGTCTGTTAAACAGCACTGAGCCCATTCCCTCTGGTGCTCAGCAGCAAGATGCCAAGCTGGAGTATTTTCACATAAATACATAATGATACATGGAAAACCTTATTTCAAGATAAAGAGCTGTTTGTATCAGAATACTGTTACAGCTGTTTGTTTTTATTTCTTCATGTTCTCTTTCATTGTTGTCTTTCCTCCATGTTCTTTCCTTTCCTCTTTTTCTTCATCTTCCCCTCCCCACCCCATTTTCTTTCTTATTTTCAGTATTGCAGTCGTGGGCTACTCTAACACTGAATTGTGTGAACAGTAAATTGAATTTCGTTATCTGCATGTTTTAAATGATGAAGATGTGCTTTGATTTCTCCAAGAAAAAATTCTGAGGTACCTAAAGACTGTATGTTTAAAGAGCTAGTTGTTCAAAGTACCTTGTTAGTAAAAGCTCATCCTACCCAAAATTTAATGACAGAAATTGTAATATTTTAGTTTATTGTTTCATTTGGCTATTTGTTAACAATCAGCTTTGTATGTGTGTGTTTCTGTGTGTCTGTGCATATCTATATACACCTGTATACACTGTAAATACAGATCTAGGAATGCATGTAAACTATTCTTTCTATTCTAATTCTTCCACTTCAAAGTTTATCTTCCACATGGTCTTTTCCAGACTTCAAGAGCAAATTTTCAGTTTCCCCTTTTTCTGAGGTGTTTCTTTTCTCCTGATAATTTAAAATGACATTTACTGATAATGTTAAACTTATTGTCAGAGTGTTCACAACCTTTTACACCAATGTCCAGCAAAAAAAAAAAAGAAGAAAACCCCCCACTTTTAGGTTTGCATATTGATTTCTAATTCTCAAGTAAGAACAGATCTGGTAATGCTTTCATGTTTTAAGGAACATCTCAGCTTTGTGTGTTTGCAGAATATCTGTGTTGGTGTGTTTGTGTTTGAATGTCAGTTACAATTTCATTATGAAGTGAATATAAGAACTGTGAACATCTTCAACATTTTGTTTTTCTTTAGGGTAATTGTACAAGCTTCATTTAGCTTGTTCAATTTGCCTTTGGCAGATATTGTTGATGCAGATTTAATAAAGCACAAGAGGAGGTATGTCAGTCATTACAGTTTTTTTGAACATGCTGTTTGCCTTGTTACTCTTTGGTAATAAATTATGTCAAAGTAAAGACAGTAAATGATCTGGGATCCTTGATACAGAAGTACTTTTTGTGAAAGCAGTGTAACACATGAAGATCAGAACTTGAGTAAAATTTCCTGCAGTTACTTCAGTAGAGTCATTTAAACAGATTGTTAGGTCATTTCTCTTTTTTCTCATACTATAATATAAGCCAAGTCCTTCCAATTTGTGTGGCTTTACTTTTGTTAGCTTCAAGTGCATTACTTTGTAACCAGGTACATCTATAATCATGTATGGGATTTTCTGAATGAGGCTTTCCAAGATGGAAAAGGTGTTAAGAAAGCTTTGCCTATGCCAGGTAAAATGCAGGTTTCAAAGTCTAACTGGTTCCTTTATCTCCCTGAAATAAAAGTGATAAAACCTGCTGCAGAACAGCATATTGCAGCTCACTGATCTTTTGGATTTTTATCAAAGTGCACGTAACTTCCTGTTGGTTCAATCAATTGTTATGTAAGTGTAGATTGGCTCCTGTTAAAGAACTTGCCTCTCAAATGCAAGATCTGTTGCTTTCATGGGGAAAAAACGCCTCATTTTCTGGCCTGTGCATGCAAAATCTTCAGTTGTAATTAATTCTCCATGCACTGTTCAGTCTAACCTGACTTCAATAATTACTCAAAGTGCACAAAGTTGAATTTAAGTACGAGTCACTTCAGAATTAGGGCCAAGCTGTATATATCTGTGTATATGTATTTTTATATATATATACTCATACACACAGCCCATAGAGGTTTGTAACTTTTAATTTCCAAAAAATTTTAAATTTCATTATGAGAGTAGATCTGTTTGCTATAATGTGTGAACTAGATAAATCCAAGGATCATGACACTTATCATTTGCATATTAACAGGATTTCAAGCTTTTTAAAATCACAGTTGTAATTAATACACTAATAAGTTTGTGCTGTGCAATAATTTGTTTTTTCCCCAAATATTTTAGATTGCCACTTTCCTCTATGGTTTTTGGTACCAATGCTTTATTTACCAAGCCTGCCCAATCTTTGGCTCCAATGGTTGTTGTTACAATACTAAATCATTATGGATATTATAACCTGAATAATGTACCTGGTCGTCCTGATATAAGGTGAGTTCAAAAGAGATACTTTAAATCTTAGAAAATAATGTGAAATACTCCTGTAATCTAAAAATAAAATTGATCAGAAATTGGTTTGCATCAAATGCACTTCAAAAACATAAACATTTTAAAATACTTATCAGTTGTTTTTGTCTGTGTAGAAGTACAAATATTTTTTAAAGAGTAAATAATTTATTAAACAATATACAATATATGAGGATATCTACCTAATTTTGAAAAGCAAAGGATACCTTTCATCCCCTGGCTTTTTGCAATAAAGGAAGAAAATGTTTGAGATCACCTAATGGCTCAAATTAAGATACGTGTTGTCCTGGCATCTGAATTTTGTTTACCTCATAAACCTACTTCCTTAAATATATAATATAAAATGTTAAATATATAATATAAAATGTTAATCAGATTTTTTTTTGAGAGGAAGCAGTACAGTCACTGGAGGGAGAGACTTTTCCTCGAGTAAGAGTGTATGATTTTGGCTCCTGTACTCCTTACCATTCTAATGCTAATGCTTGCATTTCAGTCCCTGGAGACCTTAATACAGCATAAAGCTGTGGTTGCTGGTTAGTTGGACATGTGTGGGCTTTTATAAAAATAAATGAACAGGGAATAACCACACTGAAAGGGTCACAGGCTGCATTTATGACCATCAGGAGGAAGTGGCAACATAAGGAATAACTGAAGTCAGGGCTAAATGGAAAATTCAGTCCTGAGTAGGATTTACTTGAGGGAACCACATGAATATCCTGGGAGGTACATAGCTCTCCTAAACTTTCAGTAAAAACCTAAAGGAACAGGTAAACACAATTTTATATGAACTTTTGTGGAGATAGCTCCTGAGGGAGAGAGCTCTGGTTGTGTGTCACCTAAGGTTAGGAGAACATTCCATATTTGAGGAATTTTCTAAAAAAATCTATGAGGACAAGCATGACATAAAAGAACAACAGGTGGTCTTCAGAAAAGCATCCAGACAGAAGCAAAGGCAGCTTAAGTTGAGGCTATGTGTGAGAACAGCTTCTTTTAATGCATTCTGTAGATAGCCAGTGAGATGATGTGAGGAGGACATGAACTTCATTATAATGTCAAATAAGATGAGTGATTTTTGCAGAAGAACTGGATGTGGATATGAGAGGGCTGAATATATTCATCTTGATGATTCAGGGAAATTCAGATTTGCAACATAAAAACTGCAGTTCTGATCCCTTTCAATCAGAGAAATGATCCCGTTGTGGATGGATTTTAAATCACAGAAGTCATAAATCTTTTTTGCCTGGTAAATAGCCCCTGGACTATAGCAACAATAAATTTATGATATAGAGGTTGAAATACTTGGAATGCTCAGTCTATAAATCCTGTGTTTTCACTTGAGTCATGCTGAAATCTTATTTATTTCACTAGGGCCAGGAATAGCATAAAACATACAAAGCTGTGATTAGTGAATCAGAGCACCTGAAATATGTTTCTCTTGCCCATCCTTTCAAAAATAATTTCTTAAATACGAAGCAGTTTGCCTGTGTTTCTTGCATATGTAGTGTGTGAATGGGTTTTCCTTTGCTTGCAAATTGGGGTACAGGGTTGATACACAATCCATGAAGACCAGAAAGATCAAAGTTGTTTCTAGGGAGTCAGTTTGCCCTTGGCACTGTTCTCAGACCATTGACTGAGCTAAAATTACTTTTATATATATTAAAAACCTATTGGCTGATCTCATATTTCAGCCATAGGCAGACAGTTAAAATACTCTTGCCCCAGGACAAAGTTGTTTGAGGACAAACAGAAATTAAATATAAGAGATTGTTTAAAAGACACCCAAACTGTTTTGGGGAAAAGAAAGCTTTTCACACATGTGAATTGTATAAAATGAAGTATTATGACCCATGCCAATACAATCTCAGCTCTGTCCTTCCTCCTTCTCCAAAGCTGGCAATATCTATTAAGTGCTTTGGAAAGCATGTGCTTTATTAGGTGTAGTGGCAGTGAGTTGTGAAGATAGCACAGAGGACCCTTATTCTGCATTTAAAAAATGTTTGGGCCCTGAATAAATATGTCTGAAGAGTTTCCAGCAATGTTGTTTACTGGGACAAGGCAGAATATTCAGACTATACACTATTTGTTGCATTCTGAATTATTTTTATTAATTTATTTTACTACTAATTATTACTTTTTCTTGAACTGAGAGTTAAACTGTAGCAGCAATGATGGAGCAGCTAATCTTGGAAAGCTCCAGGCACAGTAAGGACAATAAAATCATCAGTAATAGCCAGCATGGCTCCACCAAGGGGAAGTGATGCTTGACCAACTTGATAAACTTCTGCAGTTAAATGGCTTGCCTGGTGGGCAGGGGAAGGCAGGGGAGATTGCCTGCCTGGGCTGCATTCCTGGTGACCAGGATGATGGGGCAGGATGGAGCCTCAGGAAGTTTGGGGGTGACACAAAGCTGGGGCTGTGTGCACAGAGGGTCACACTGCCACTGTGGGATCTCAGCAGGCTGGAGACTGGGCTGGAATTAGGCAAAGTCCTGCAGCAGGGCAGAGCTGATCCTTGCCCTCTGCTCACACGCTGTGCCACATCCTTAGGAAGTGTGGTCACTGCACAGAAGTTACGCACTTTGTCATGGAAAGTGGTTTTAGTATCTTTAAAATTTGAGCAGTACTTTGCAGAATGGAGTGTCCTGATTTTTCCATTCTTCCTTCATCATAGCAAAGCAGTGCATGCCCTGTATGGCTTGTTCTGGTTTGGGTTTGTTTTTTTTTTTATTATTTTTATTTATTTATTTTTATTTTTTTAGTTTGGCTTGATTTTTTTTACTTTGCCATGGAAAAGATGCCTAGTTTAAAACCTCCCTCTTCTGGAGAGCCACTGCAACTACCACCAGCTTCTCTTGAGAGTGCTTTTCAAATTCATTCTTCAGAATGAAGTTATTTGGCAGCAATTCTTCATTATTTATTGAAGGCACTTTAAACTGTTAATGCTTTCATATTGAATACTGAACTACCTGACATTCTGTTCAGAGTGATTTTAGGGCTGTTTGGGGAAACAATATATGTTTTATTCCTGTGTGTGCAAAAAAAAAAGGGTAGATGTGGAAATTTCTGAAGTTACTTGTTCAACTGTAATTGTGATAAAATTCACGATCTGCTCTTGATTTATCCCAGTCCCTTAATGAAATGTTTTCCCATTCCTTGTTTGTCTATTATATTTTTTCATAATTCCTTCAATAACTTAAGGTTTTACAGTACAATAGGTAATATTATTTTCTTAAATCAGCATCATCCCACTGAAACCAAATCAGGATTGCACAGTGTGAGTGATTTTGCAGATGTTCTTTGTGTAAAGATGGAATAATGTTAGCACTGAAAACTGCAATCCTCTTTAGTGTGCAGAGCAGGCCAAATGCAAGGCCCAGCATCCTGTTAGCTGTGTCTGAGCCCTGTTCTCATCATTAGGCGGTTATTAATGTGTCTGTGGCTCCCTGCTGGCACTGCTCCTGCAGTCCCGGGGGCAGCTGTGCCAGAGCTGTGCTCGACGTGGGCTCCTCTCCTGGAGGTGCACTGGAAATGCACTTGGACACAGGCCAGTAAACAACTCCAAATGGTAAATTGTTGTCACTGCCAATAAACATTGGCTGTGGACCAGTGGCCTGCTAGTGAACATTTCCAGCCACAAATGCAATTGCCCGAGTGATTAAGTGATTCACTTGTGAGCCTGGGGGCTTTTGTTTTCTTGTGTAGCATTAGCATGTACATGGTTTGAGATAAACTGTGCTCATTTAGGAGCCTGTGTCTGTACTAAGGACAGAATCTGGGCTTTGTTGGAGCTTGCAAACATTTTTTCTGTTAAACTGAGTGAGACATGACTTGATTTTTTTCATGATTCAGAGGAGCTCTTAGGTTTTATTCAGAAAGCTGCGCAAGGTTTGGGGGATTTTTCACAGATTTTAGGTTTTTTGGACCATGTCCATAGCTGTTCTGTGAGTCTCTTATCTCATCCATGAATGCTAAGGAAAAAAATTAGAAAGGAACATAAACTGCCTCATGGAGAGAAAGTTCACTTAGGGGCTGTTTCTCAGCTTGACTTGACTTTCCTGATATTTAAGTAATTAGAATCCCATAATTAACAGAATGCAAGTAGATAATGATTCCTACTAGATGAATGCCAAAATGCATGCTTTGAGCTGTCAGAAACCATACTGCTCATAAAAGGGAGCTCATTTAATTCCTGTATTTTCTTGCTTCATTCATATCTGCTGATGCTTTTATTTATTTTTCATTAGAGAATATTTAAATGAGGAAATACCATGCATTCATTACATAAAAAGAAAACTAGTGTTGATTTCACATTTATTCTTTCTATGGCTTATATTATCTTGTAATCACTTATTTTAAAACCAAATGAAATAAGGCATGATATTTCAAATGGCCCTTGAAACCACACCTGAATTTTGTGCAATTATCATTACTTTTATCTAGCATTCAGCATCTAAGACATCACACTATGTGGGTAATTAGAGCACAGATTTCAACTCAAATAAATTAATTTCATGTTCAAATGTTTGCTTCCATTTATCTACTTTTCTTTCTCTTCCAAATTTTACTAAATCTTTTTGGATGCTCTGTTCTGTAATTGGATGAAATTTGCTTAAATTGATTTCTTATTACATAATCAGGAAAGTAATGAACTGGATTTCTTGGGTTGTATTAAAATTAACTCTTTCTGTGCTAATTGTCTGAATTCCTCCCACCTAGAGAAAACAACATATAATACATATCTGTATGTAGAATTAGAAAATACACAAGATATTTCTATTTCTTTTACTTAGAATTGACTGTACAATAGCATGTCTATGTGTTTATAATGAGAATGATTTAAAAACAACTCGTTTAGTGACCATGGAAGTTACTCTTCATATTGAAAGCTGTGTTCTCATTTGTTTCAGCAGGTCATTTTTAGATCTGCATGATGCCATGTTCTACCTGGTCTGTCTGGTTCCCCTCTGCATTGCAGTGCTACAGATCCTGACCTGGACTCCCTTTTCCATCCAGAACAGCCACCTGGCAGCTCCACAGTGAATATGGAGCCCGTGGTCAGTGCATCTCCTGCTGAACCACAAGAGAGTTCAGGAAGTTTTTCATGTGAGAAAGCAAAATTGCAAGGGTGAAACACAGTTTGAGCTGTTTCATTCAGTCTCTATAGACTGGGACTCACATTCAGCCTTAATGCTGAGCCTACACAAGTTTTTCCTAGTTCAGTTGCTTTCTGTTAATGGGTTTTTTCCTTAATTACTTTATTTAAAGTAATTTTTGGTATATAATGATTCCTGTTAACTCATTTGAAGAAAGGATGTGGCAGATCAGGGAAAGGGATCCCCACCCAGCACCTGGAATTCAAGGGAACTGTATTTTCTCAAGCCTACTGGTGGATTAATTTTGCCATACTGATAAAATGGCAGATCTTTGAAGGTAATCTGGAAGATCCCAGTGGACATCCCTCATGAATGGCAGGGAGATAAAAATTTAGATGCTGTCTAGCTGGCCAGTATCAAGACAGATCTGACAACTACCGAGGGAAGATCCAAGAGAAATTAATTACTCTCTGAAAGTCTGTGTAAGGCTAAAGCAGAAAAGGATTCAGATGCTGTTCAGTGTTGCTCAGTATGGGAAAAGCTCAGTAAGTCCTCACTGGCTTTCAGAATCTCTGGTTGGTGGAAGGTCAGTGCAGTTTTCTGGCTTTAAATGGGAAAATAATTTTGAAGGTATCCTATAGTTAGTGCCTCATACAGAATGTCATCGTGGCAAGGACTGCATTAGTCTGTGGATGTAGGGTTCAGCTCTGGAACAAATGCAGGCACACACAGTTACTGAACCAAGCTCTGCCTGTTCACTGGTGTTACTTTGGTTACCTCATTTGGTGTCTGACTATTTAAGTTAATTTCTGAATCATCAAGTTGAAGTTAGTTAATTTCTGATTAATTCTTATCAGTTAAGATTTTAAATGAATCCTGTGATTTTTATAAAATAAAGGGGTTTTGACCAAAATTTAGAAACACTGAGTCCTCTCTTCATTACAAACATTGTAATGGTAAGACCATGGTGTAATTGTGCACTGATAAATACCTTTAGTGTAATACAATCACTGCATTTTTGTATGTTGTTTTGCCTCGACAAACACAGTTTTAGTAGCACCTTTCTTAGGGAGTGCCACTTGAAAGTACAAGAGCATTTTGTGGATCCCAGTTTGAAAAGGCTGAGCAAGCTGATTTTCAAGGCTCTACACTTACTGTGACAGGTATCTTGGAAGAAAAAGGAGTGTAAGAAATGGTTTTGCATTTTGGTGGACACCAGCATAATTTAATGAAGAAGTTTGAGATTTGAAATACCACAGTTGAAAAAAACATTCATTTGTGTCTCAGGTTTTACATTTTCAAAGTAGAAATAACATCATTTCCTTGCCTTTTTTGAAGTGTGAAGTGCTTTCAAGGCAATGAATGAAAAAGAGGTAGATCATCATTAAATATTTAGAAATCCAAATGAATCCTTTGATAGAAATATGAAGATTTATGTTAAAATGTAAGAAGCCAGCACTGTGGTGAAGTTTGAAGTTGCCTTATCTGGTTTTTACCTGTCTTGTCAGAGAGGCTGTTGCCCATTTGCATTGTGCATGCTGACAGTATGATGTGATGCACATACAGCATCACTTGTGTAAATACTCTGTGGACAGGTAAATACAAATACCAGAGCAGATACAGCCTGTGTGTTCAGGTTTTGAATTTGAAAAGGTTTCCTGCATTGTATGTATTTATTTCATGTCTGAAAGGCAGGAGCAGAAGTCAAAGGAATTTAAGTTAACACAATCTTTGATTCACTATATGAAACAGTCTTCTCCCTGACAGTTCCTTTAAAATGGTAATAACATTAAATAGTCTCTTTTTCATTTATTGTTTCTGTATTTCCTAAATTTCCCATGTTTATCCTATCTTCATAGAATATATATTTTAACATATACAGTAAAATAACATTATTGTACCATAAACAGGGTTTGTTAGGTGACTGTGTTAGTTATTTCTAATAATAAGTTACTAGAATATAGTGTACAACTGGAAGACTACCATGCTATACAAGAGGAAATCTAATAAGTGGTTTTAAGAGTCAAAATTACATCAAGAATTCATTGAAATCATCAGAATGATTTCTTTCTGGAAAATGTCTGGTAAAGTTACCATCAATTTGCTGAAATAAGGAAAGGAGTAAGGAGTGATGTGACTCAATGCACTGTTTGAGTAAGCTCTACAATCTGCTGCATCTCTGGAATTCTTACAGGAAAAGTACATAATCAAAGATTCCTAAGCAAGACAGCCTGAAGGCAGGAGACATTAACTGTAGAATAAACCTGTTTAGAAAAAAACCTGAGAAATACAATTCAAATTATTTAATATGTAAAATATTAATAATTTTCCAAATTTACTATGCACTATTCTCCCATGTGTCTGTCCTATTTCCCTTGCTATAAGGGCTGGAGAAATGTGTTTTAGAGCATCAATAGTCAATCCCAAAGAGGTCTGGAAGGATGCTTTAAATTTGGGTGGTGGTGTTCCTGTGGGAATAGAAGGCTGGCACTGTGCTGTGACTGACATTGCTTATTCTCCATTTCTCTGTCACCCACTAAACTCTGTTATCTTCTGCTGAACCTACATGATTGGTTTTGGCTGTGAATCAAGTAAAGGATGATCAAAGGCAAAAGTTCAGTGTCTTACAACAGCTGCTTTCCCTGCTTTCTCTCCTTATTAGCCAACAGTATCTGAGCTTGAACTCCCACTGCTGGAAAAATGCCTCAATTTAATCTGGATAATTTAAGAGTGTCTAAAAGAGTCTCATAACTGATAAAGAGGCTATAAGTGTGTGTATAGTATAAAATATGAAATGCTGTGGTAAGCTCAGAGGAGGAGAAATGTGATGCTTGAATCCCATTCTTAGAGTTTCTCTATAAATTCTGAGAATATGGAACTTAATACACGGAATGAATTTTATTTATTGAAAATCAATAAGCAGAAATGTCTGCTAGACTTAAAAGCATGTTGCCCAACAGACACTAAAGAATGTTAGTCTAATACAGTAGTAACATAATATATGTTCAGTGATAGAGTGAAAATGTTGAATAAATGACAGCAAAGCATATTTAATTTTAAGTGAGGAAAAGTGATGTTTTGTGTGGAGCTTACATGCCTGCCTCTGTGCTGGTCCTGTACAGAATGACCTTCCCAGTCTCCTGCTGCCCTGATTTTGGAACTGCTCAGTAATTCATGGCTGTCCTGTGTTGACATGGCTGGTAGGAATGTTTATGTCTGAATACAGTTCCACAGCCTAATGGGGCTGTCAGGAAGACAAGCAGGAAGGGGAAGGAACACTTCAGATAAGCCACATCTCCACAAGTACTTCTAGGCACTTCCTGGCAGAACTGAGCCAGCCTGTGGGGGGAAAAGGCTCAGTAGTACATGCAGGCAAAAGAATTCCAGCTGGTTTGGTAAGGGAACATACAGCTGAGGCTGGGGAGAGTCGTCCTGAAGGTCTGGACAGACCCACAGCTGGGCTTCCTGGGTTACCTTTGGGGAGAGGATTTTAGATACCTGTGTTTGCCTTAAAGACCTCTTTCTGGTAATCCCTTTCTTCCTAATGTTTCAATAATAGAAGGAAAGTTGTTTTTTCACTGCATTGGATGCCTTGGGAAGGCTGACCTAGAACAGAGACTAGATGGAGCTAAAGAATAAAGTAGGGATTAATAAATCCACCTTGGGCAGCACAGGAGCCCAGCCAGGGCTGCACCCCAGCTGAACCCAAAATGGTCACAAAATGCACAACCAGTTATGGGGCTCTCACTTTCATGAGTTCTGCTCCATTTGCATATTGGAGTTAATTGTCCAATTACAGCTTTAGATATGCAGTCCCATCCTTCTTGTTTTCCTCTCTTCAGCCCATGTTGTTTGTGCTCCTGGGCCTGAGATGTGGATCATTTGTCCTTGGTCCCCAGCTGGAGAAGGAATTGTTTTGTCTCCCTACTCTGTGAAGAGAGATCACCTTCCCTTGGCATGGACCCCAGACCCACATGCTAAAGCAGCACAGAATATGAGAAATATAAGAGCTAAAACCTGAGGCATCACATTTTATTGGGAAATTGAGGATTCACACGAGGCTGCACAGCCAGCCCTGCCACCGAGGCTGCTGCAGAAGCCAGCACAGCAACAACACCTGGGTTCAACCCTCTGGGTGGGTCTGGGACCTTTTCTACTCCAGGGATTCAATTGATTACAGAAATTTCCCATCAAGACAAAGGAAAAAACGCTCTCCAAATAGAGGAGCAGGAAGTAGAAAAAGTGACTCCATTATCCCTGGGAATCCTTTCCCAGCACACGAATTCAATGACAAAGCGTGCTTGCCCCACCAAGGGTTTGCTCAGGTCCAGCAGCTGCTTACAACTCCACCAGCTTATATGCAAATGACTGTACATCAAAATTATTTCCTAAATATGCATGAATAGTGAGTTCTTTATGGCTTGTCAAGAGAAAAATGTGCTGAGTATACAACTGCTCCATCAGAATGTTAATGACAAATCTAACACTGGGTAGGAATTTTAAAAAATTCCAGTAAAACACACCCAGGTTGTATGATAATGATGCAAAGACAAAAGCTAGCAAATTTATTGATTTATTTGGTATGCAATCAATTATCTGTATTTTTTAATATGATAAAACCAAGCTATGTTTCCCTGTGAACAACATGTAACTAACCTGATGTAATTATATTTATTGCTTTATAATATTGTGAGCAGACGTCTGCTTAAAAAGCAGCAAATTTATCTTTTGTCATTTTGGACTTTGATTACAAAGTTGTTTTATTCCTGGAGGGAAAAAATAAACTAGTCTGCCTTCACAAATAAGAACAGGCATGGAAAGGAGATTTTTAATCCCAAACCAAATAAAAATAGACCAAAAAGACATTCTAGCCCATCTAGCTATTGGAGAGAGAAGAAAAAAACAAAAACAAAAATAAAAACAAAAATTAAAAAATAAAAAAATTTTAAAAAAACCACACAAAAAAAACCCCCAAAAACCAAAAAGCCCCCACAAAACAAACAAAACAAAAAAAAAACACAAAAAAAACCCCTAACAGTCTTCAGTGGAAAACTGTCTAAAGCTCTCAAGTCAAAAACTTTCCTCAAGGGGGTTAAACATCAGTGACAATGAACTGCACACAAAAATCCTCTGGCGATATTCTGCTGGTGCTCTGGTGTTGCTGATTTCCCAGGACAAGCAAGGCTGGATGTGGTCGGTGCTTGATCAGAGGAGGTTCCGGTAAAAGGCAGGAGCGCAGAGGGGTCTGTGTGGCAGTGCCACCCTGCCCGTGACACCGGGGGCTGCCACAGCCACCGGAGCGCTCTGAGGGCTCGGCCCGCGCCGCTCTGCGCACGCGCGGCTGGCAGGGCGGCGCCGAGCACGTGCGCCAGCGCCGCCGAGGCGGCCTCCGCCCGCCCGCCGGCCCGGGGCGGGGCCGAAGGAGGAGCCCGGCCGAGGGGCCCGGCCGAGCCGCCGCCAGCCCGCCCTGCCCGGCCCCGCTCCGGTTCGAACGCAGCGCGGCCCCGCCCGGCCATTGGCAAGGGAGAGGGAGGGAGCGGGTGTGCGCGCCAGGCCCCGGCGTGTCGCAGCGAAGGCGTCCGGGCGAGCCCCGCTGCCGCGGCGGCGCGTTCCGCCCGGAGCTTGTGCGCGGGCCCCGAGCGGAGCCGCCGCTGCCATGGAGCGGGGGGGCGGCGGCGGCGCGCGGGGCTGATCGCGCCCCTTCCCCATGAGACTGTGGCTGTGCTGGCTGGGCTGCTACACCCTGCTGCTGTGGGCGCTGAGGAGGACGATGTGGGCTGGCCCGGCCCGGTACCTGCGGAGCCCTTTATCCAGGTCCCTCTACGTGAATATGATGGGCAGCCACCGCCAGCCAGCCCCGGGCGCCAGGGAGAACCACCAGGTACAGCCCCGGCGGCGGCCGCGCTGCCCGCCCCTCCCTTCCCTCCCCTCATCGCGCCGGGCTGGGCGGCGGGGGCGGCACAGGGACCCCCGGCCCGGGGAGCTCCGCCGGGGCGAGCGGCGGGAGGAGCGGCGGGAGGAGCGGGAGCCCGGCTGAGGGGGCAGCGGGCCGGGCAGCGAGACAAAGAGAGCGAACCGCTCTGCCCGGCCGTGAGAAAGTTGCCGTGCGCCCTCCCCGCGGAACGCGCCGCGGGGCTGCGGGCTCGGGGGGTCGCGGAGAGCCCGGCGGTACCGGCGGGGGAGAGCGCCCGTCCCGGAGCGGGCCGGGCCGGGGCTGCTCCCCGGAGAGGGGCACCCCGGGATCTGGACGGGCACCCCGGGCTGTGGACGGGCACCCCGTGTTCTGGACGGGCACCCCGTGTTCTGGACGGGCACCCCGAGTTCTGGACGGGCACCCCTCTTTTTTCAATGCGCTCCCCCCGTTTGTCCGGTGAGCCCTGTGAGAGCTCCAGGGAAGTTTGCAGGTGGTGGGTTTGTAATCGCAGAGATGTTTGTAATTAGTGCCGGTGCGTCTAGAGGGAAACAACAACAACAACAACAAAAAAGTGGGGAGCTGAGAGTCCCCCAGAGGCCTCGGAGCAGTAGGAGGTGGCAGACGGGGAAGGGGCCGTGGCAGTGTGGTACGAAGGCGAGGAGAGGTTGGTGCTGTGTTCGGGCAGCGTGGCCGCGGGGCCGGTACCTTGTGCAGAAGTTCGGGGCCGTGCCTTGCACTGCCATGGTGATGTGATGGATTTCATTTGGAGCGTGCTCAGAGCCGCGCTGTGTTTTGGCGAAATGCTGCTGAAAATCTGACAGGAGTTAGAAGGGCTAATAAAAAGTCTTAGCGCAGAGGGAAGCTGGCAGCTTAATCTAGGTTAAATATGCAGAAGCGAGCTAACGAAGAAGATGTAGTATAAGCACTTGAGGACTGCTGTACAAAGGAAGACCATAATTCTTCCTGCTGATCCATTTCTGCAGCCTTCTTAGTGCTCTGGGTGGGCATCCAGAATCTTGCTGGGTGGATGTATCCCTGGAATTTAATGCTTGTGGTCTGCTGTTGGTATCATTCAGGACATAAGTACAAAGAGAAGCAGAATTCAGGTTTACAGGAAGAACTTCCTTCTGGTGAACAAAGAAAATCTGAAAGTCTTTTGTGTTGTTGAAGCTGTAGTAGAAAGACAAGTCAGGGAAATGTGTTGTGGAGGCGCCTGTGTCATTCACAGGTAGATGGTCTGCAGTAGATAATCCTCATCTCTATTTTATTTGATCTAGATTCTAAATGTAGGTATTGATTATTTAGTATATTCAGTAAGATTTATGGTTACTGAGTTTGTGGGTTAAGCAAGGGTTGCATGTTCAGTCTGCTGGTGCTTTGACTCTGCAGTTTTACTGACTTAGCTAGTTTTATGTAAATCATCTAAAATAAGTGTTTTCATCCTTTTACTAATATTAGGCAAGAGTTGCAATGTTTGTAATTTTGGTTGTAACAAAGGTCTGAGCACAATAATCTGAAAATATATAAGAGATTAACACACTGTCACATAACTAGTGGCCTTTCATATTTTGTATGTGGAAGAAAACAAAAGCAGTTTCTGTTCTGAGGAAGTAATTCTGGAATTAGGCTGGTTTTCACCATTTTTTTTAAATTTGAAATTTAGATTGGGGTTTTGGGGGGTTGGTTTTTTTCTCTGTTATAATGTGTTAGAACTTCTGTTATTCACCAGTGTTATACAGGTCGTTGTCAATAACCTAATTGGCAAGATTAACCATGAGAGATCATAGAATCATTGAATCATTAAGGTTGAAAAAGAGCTCCAAGATCATAAAGTTCTTTCACCAAATACCACCATACCCACTAAACCATATTGAGAAGAAGAAATTGGAGATCTGTGAACAACACCTAATTTTGGGAAACAAGCTTACGTTGTCACTGTCATCGTTCTGGCAGTTATGTCAATATTTAGAAGTCTTAAAGACAAGAATTGTAGGACTTGTTTTTCAGTGGAACTGCAGGTGAGAGTTCAGTGCAGAGCCCCAAGGTGTGTGAGCTCAGGTGTAGTCATGCTGCTTATGGAACAAAGCCTCTCTTTCCCAAGGCTTTGAAAAGGTTTTCTTCTGGATTGAAACTGGCAGCACATTGCAAAAGGCAAATCATCTGAGCCACTCCTTGTGAGTGAACCCGACACATCCCAACCTGCTCCTCAGCTCCTTGGGATCATTTGCTTCTGCCACACTCTTGGAATTGGCTCCTGAATGAATGGACAGAGTACACAAGCTGCTGCTTGAATGGTTTGTCAGGAGCCACTAAGGATTCCTTTTGGGAATGACTGGCCTATGCTGATTTATTGCACAAGTGCTGAGCTGCAGTGAGAAGAGACCTAAACTGGTGAATCAGCAGTTTTGGGGATCCCTGTGCCAGGCTCAGAATCTGTGTTTCAGAGGAAAGGATCACTCACTTGTTCTACCCACCAGTGTGTTTGCAAGTACAGTCGAGAGCCTGATTGTGCCAGCAGTGCACCCTTGAAACCTCAGCACACGTTTGCTGCTCAGCTGAGGGGTCTTGGGGTCTTCCCTCTCTGCTTTGGGCCAGTGTTTGATGGAGCCCCTGCTCATGGACCTGGCACAGGGGCCCTGGAGCACTGTGTGCTCCCCTCTGCTTGCTGGGAAGCTGCACACACTGCAGTCAGAATCCTGTCCCATTCCAGTTCCACTGTGCTGATGCTGTGTAAACCTTGAGTGAATGTTCCTCTCCCAACAAGGCAGACAAATGTGATGGGATCAGGCTCTGAGCACACGTGTGTTAAATCTTTGGGGAGTTACCCCAGCTGACAGTTTCTGTCCTTCCATGTGCATTTTTTGCAAGATTCTGCTAAAACTCTACATGTCACTTTAGGATGCTTAAAGCTCTCTGTCTGCACAATGAACACATGCAGCCAGATTAAGGAATATTATTGCAAGATTTAAGGGGGAGATGAGAGGGTGTTGACTGTAGAGAATAATTCTTAATGGTAGAAAATAGACACAATGGCATTTTATGAGGAGGATTGGCACTAACTCCATGTAAGTGTAGGCAAGAGAGAAATAATAGTGGTGTTCTTCATTAGAAAGAAATTTAATTTTTTTTTAATATAACTTTTGCATAGAGCACCTATGTTGACTCTCTAGGGAATTTACCTTAGATATCTTCCAAGTATGGGGTAATAATTAAGGCAAAAACTAAAACCACTATTTCTTAGCAAGTAATCAGTCCTCACTTTGTTACAATTCTAAGTTTGTTGGAAAGACTGTAGGAAAAGCTAAATTTTTGTATTTATGGAAATTGGTAATAGTTTTGTAGGTATTAATTTTGACCACTTCTGGGTTTACATTGCTGAACTTTTAAAATGATTCTTTATCTCTTTCTCTAGTGGTATGTCTGCAACACTGAACAGTTGTCTGAATCCCTCCAGCCTATTTTTGTCCAGAGTTACCTTGATCAAGGAACACAGATCTTCTTAAACAACAGCATTGAGAAGTCAGGCTGGCTGTTTATCCAGCTCTATCACTCTTTTGTGTCCTCTATTTTTAGCCTTTTTATGTCTAGAACATCTATCAATGGGTAAGTGAAAAGTTGATCTTGGGTAAGCTAAATACAGTTTGGATTTAGAGTTTTCAAGTGTTCAGCCCTACCCCTTGATCTGCCAGCTTTTCAAAATGTGTAATTTCCCTTTGCTGCTCTGTCAGATGTGAAATGTCCTCCTGTGTTCATCATTCCCAGCCCTCTTAACTGGTGAACACCATTTCCAGTATGGGGGAACAGACGAGGTAATTGCAATTAATACAAGGCAGTCAGAGGATTCTAATTGCATTTTATAACAATTACTTGTGTTAATTTTCTTCTAAGAGAGTGTTCTTTGTGTCTCTTCCCTCAGCTTTCTTCCCCCCTCTCACTTTGCCCTTTCCCTACTGCCACATTTTTATCATTTACTGTTGTGACTGTCCTGGGGGCTGTATCCAGACTGTTCTGTGTTGTACCTAAAACTCTTCCTACAGGAGAGTGTTTGCCTGTCCACAGCAAATCATGGCACATTTCTAAGCACTGCCCAGCTGCCCAAGTGCTGTGCCTGGTAACACAAATGTGGACTATTGTCCTTGCTCCTATTCTCTAAAACAATTTCACCTCAATTTTTGTGTAAGCTGCACTGGAACAGATCACTTCTGAAGGAGCATGTTTAACTCATGAACCATCAGCAAAGCAGGAAAACATAAATTGATAAAACAGCATTCTTCAATTCTTATTGCATCAGTTGCAGAGGAGTTTGGCTGTTCAAGGGTGCTTTAGTGTTTTTTTTTTCAAACAAGGCAGGGCTCTTTTTTGCTCACCTTACCCCATTCAGACACATTTAACAGCTTACCAGCTTTGACCTTATGAAAAATGCATTTTGTTACATTTAGCCAATTTCTCCAGTGTCCCCACCTCTGCACCTGCTGCATACTTCTGCACAGTCTGATACAAAATAGGAGCTGTCTACTGGGGCTAGAAAAATAGTCTTTTTCCTTATTTTCTACTCAGATGACTTTATGAGCTTCCCTGTGGTGTTCTTAGTTACGTGTAGCTTTATATAAAGGTTCCTTTGGTCTCTTCTTCCTTTCTCTTCCATTTTTTTTCAAAGGCTCTTCAGGGCTTTGAATAACACCTCATAATGCTGTTAGGAATAATAGCTATGAGCCAATTATACAGTGTGGACTGACACATGTGTGCTGCAAGGGGGCTCTACTTAAATTGGATGTAGTCTGTTTATTTTTATACATTTGATATCCTGCTTAGTTTCTTCTCTATGACTTTGTATACTCTGTCCTTTTTGTTTCTTTGGGCTTTAGTAGTCAGTCTTTCCTAGGCCAGCTCCTTTTCACATTTTTTATTCTTTGAGTCTTTTTGTCTCTGTTTACCTTTTTTCTTGTTTGCTTTTTTTCCCTGTTCATTGTCTTTAAGTTTAACCTGCTATCCAACAGGAGTTTAACGAATAGTATTTATCTACCTGCAGTCTATTAGTGACCAGTTCTTCTTCCTCTGCCTGTTCTTCTAACAGTTTCATCACTGAATTCTGCTATGACAGCTGAAACGTGTCACTGTGTAGTCTTCAAACAGTCATGGGCGGGTATGGCATTGACTTGATCCATAAGGAATCCAACTGTCACCTCTACCCAATTCCTTAATGAGTTGTCTATTTTCTGTTCCACAGCTTTTCATGTTGAATGCAGGATCTGCAGATAGCAGCAAAAGCCATTGTAACATAGAATTTAAAAAACCTCTTTTGCCCCTCCAGCAGCGTTGCCCCCATGCTTTTTAAAATCTGTTTTCTGTCTTCCCTCCTCATTCCACATCCTATTCCTCGTTCATTGTGCATACTTCTGTGTCTGCAGCCATTTTATTTCCTCTGTTATTTCATCCTGTTGTTTTGGTTTTTTTTTAAGGTAGGTAGCAGAGATTCAAATCTGCAGATGTGACAAATAAGGTTCAGTCTTTATCTTTCCTACTCTTTCTCTTCCCCTTCTTTTTTTTTAATGCAATCATTTTCTTGAGCTGCACCCCATGAGCTCTTCCTTACCTAATCAAATTCCTTCTGGAGTCTTAACCACGGTTACTGCATGTGGCTCTGTGTTTGATCTCTTACAAGTGCAAGGCAAGTTGAACTGGATTTAAAATTTATCTGAGCAGTGACCTTGTCTACTATTATGTATGACTGGTTCCTGCCAGAGCACATTCTGAATTTCTGCACTGCCTGTCCTATTAAAGTTTGTGCTAAATTGGTCATTTCTTGTTTTTACATTTTAGGCTGCTGGGAAGGGGCTCCATGTTTGTGTTTTCCCCAGAACAATTTCAAAGACTGCTTAAAATAAATCCTGAATGGAAATCCCACAGACTTCTTGATTTAGGGGCTGGAGATGGAGAAGTCACTAAAGTTATGAGTCCTCACTTTGAAGAAATCTATGCCACTGAATTGTCTGAAACAATGATATGGCAGCTTCAGAAGAAGAAATACAGGTATCGACTGAGTAATTCCTACATGCTTTATATCAGACTCTACAGCAAGTAATATATTTGTGATTTAATGAATGTTCAGGATTTTCAGTCAATTCCTTTATTGTTTGATTGTTATGGAAAAGGGTAGCCTGTACAAAAGCAGAAAAACAAGCACATGTGATGATCCCTCTTAGCAGCGTTGGTTTTTGTCTCCTTTTTTACCTGATGTTTATCAGACTGTATAAAGGTTCATAGGGCTGGACATGCAGCCATGCTGATCATTGATTTAGTTTCCTTTTCCAAAAGACCAGAAGGGATCATGTCTGTCTCTTCTCTAAATGGTTGACCTTACCTGCACTATCAACACATCCACAGGGAATTCTTCTCTTCAGTAGTTCTGTCTGAAATCAGCTTGGTTTTATTTAACAGATTGTATCTCTTTCTCTTTCCTTTCACAGGGTGCTTGGTGTAAATGAATGGCAAAACACAGGATTTCAGTATGATGTTATCAGCTGCTTGAATTTGCTGGATCGCTGTGATCAACCACTGACTGTATTAAAAGATATTAGAAGTGTACTGGAGCCAACCAGAGGCAGAGTCATCCTAGCACTGGTTCTGCCATTTCACCCCTATGTGGAAAATGGTAAGTGCACAGTTAACAGCTGTTTAGGCAGGTAAAGAAAATATTTGTATGATCCAGTATCCCTGGCTTAAATGTTTCATAAAAGACATGTTTGTATTTGATTTTTTACTCATAACTAGTAGAAGTATGAAATCATAGGTAAATAGGGCACATGATGTAAGCTGTTTTGTTGACACCAACAAAAAGCTCAAATATTGAAGTCACAGATCCTGTTTTGCAAGTTACCACATTTCAGCTGTGTTGGAGCAACTTGGAAAAGCTGGTCCCTGATGAGGACCTTTTACCCCAGCTGTCTCTAGTGACCAGTGGAGCAAAACCACCACAACTGTCCAATGCTGAATTGAGCCATTCAAGTCAAGCTGTTTCAAGTGTTCCAGATGAATCCCACCTAAAAATCCATAGAAAGATAACTCACTTTCCAACATGAGGTCTCAAAGTAAAATATGAACCCCACTATTAATATTGTATGAATTTACATTGTACTAGTAACAGGAATAAAGAAGTAAAATTCAGTGCCAAAACTCAATTATTTACCCTGCTTGGATTTAAAAGAAATATATGAGAGGTTTTTAGATTAATCTGTCCTTATGACTAATCTTCTAAAGAGACTAGAAACCTTTTTACATGCCTGTGATTGTGGATTCAGGTAGAAGCACCCTGAAGGTGGTTTGAACTCCAGGAGGCTGATGTTCATCAGTCATTGATCTGGTTCTCCTTGAGTGTTAAGACTTGTCTGTAGAAAGGCATGGATGCCCAGAAAAATACAGAACTAATCATAATCTGGTAATCACAAATGCATCAAACTGAATCTGGTTTTCTCTTGTTGCATGCTAGTGTTATTTTGATGGGAAAAGGAAAAAAATAAGTATAAGAAGTAATGCCATCAGGTGAAGAATTACTTATAATACAGTATTTGAGCTTGTAATTTTGTAAGTGTTTTGAAAAGTAGTGTGTGATAGATTTGGTGTTTGACTTAGGCATCTGTAAAGTATTTCAAGCATATTTGGTTACAACTTACTGTTCCTATAATGTGGAACAATATGGCTTCACCTTGTAGAAATCCTTTTCCCCTATTTGCCACAATTATGGATACAGACCTATCTAAACTGTTAACAGTGCAGGTTAGCACACACAAAAGTTACAGCTTTCCCAATAAAGATCAATTTAACTGTGGGCTAAAGAAACAGACAATTAGCTGCCAGACTGTCTTCATGATGCAAAAGCCATTTTAGAATTTCAGTATTTTCATTCAGCTGTTCTACATGATGCATTTTAAAAATAGATCTATACATATGTTTCATATATAACAAAATTATACTTGGAACATTCAAAGAGGAGAACATTCCTCAGCTCAAGTAACTTCTTGTAGCAGCTCATTAAAACCAGCTTGGACCCCTGTAGAGAAACTTTTTAATTTTGTAGAGGGAGAACAAATGGAAAAGCATTGGGACAGGTAAGGTGTTTGATGCAGTGATAGATCCATAGATTGAAGTGGATAAATTATTTTAATCAAAGTGAGATATTTAGGTTATTACATGCAGTATAATGGGATGGTAATGGTAGAAACTGTCTATGTGAATAACATAAAACCTGCTCTAAGAGAACAAAGCAAGGTGGAGAAAAAATTAAAATACAGATCTGTGCTCACTGTTTGTGGAATGACAGTGACACCTAGAGTCCAGAGGAGCTCAGTCATAGATTCTCTCTGGGGCTTTTCAGTTTTATTTCAACGTGCTGAACAACCAGGAATGCAGTTAGTGCAGGTGTCTAAATTTGGCAGGAGAGCCTGATGAATCATCAGGTATTAGACCAGTCACTAAGAACAAGTATTACCACAACTTCATTTTTAATAGTGTCTCACAGAGTCGTAAAAGAATTCTTTGTATTTCCTAATACAGACAGAAAAAGTCATTATTGGATAATACATGACTGGACTGGTGTAAGTTTCTCTAAAATAAAAATGCCATGCCATACTTCAGAAGTAGTGAACACTGGGAGGCTGGGAGTGTGAAGTTTCCTTGTTGAATGTGTTCATATCCTTGTAATGGATTGATGGGATGAGAAGGCAAAGGTGTGTGTTCTGTCCTCCTGAAATACTGTTAACTGAGCTGGAAACACAGTGTGTAAGATGGACTCTTGTCTCAGTTGTCAGTTCTCATCTCGCAGAAGTGAGAAATGCCCCTTGATTTGTTAAACAAAGCCTTGCTTTATTTAAATTATGATAAAAGATGCAGCTGTTCTTTAGAAGGGAAAATGCCTGATACCAACAGGTATCTTGTAAAAGTGCTGATTTTGCAGATTGTCTAGCTAGTAACCGGTGAAAACAGTTCTTTAAAAAAAGTATACTGGATAATGTAGTTCTTTTTTGTGCTTGTATCCAAGTTGAACAGGTTTGTAAAGCAAAACGTGGTGCTCCAGGTATTTCTGACTTGGGATGGTGGGACTGGGAGATGGGAGTTGTCAGCCTAGCCTACTAGATTTTAGTATTGGAGGAGCAATGTTTTCACAATGACAACTACTTTCCTACATAGGTTTGGAAGATGCTCCCATCCCAAATGAGCTTTTCCAGGATAGTGTGTGTGTTTATATTGTCAGGTTTTTTCTGCTTGCCTGTCTAATACACAGGTTTTGCTCTGTTTAAACTGTTCTAAGGCTCATTTACTGTTGGTCCATAGATGTTACATCAATAACTACTCCATTAACATGAGCAAATCCAGAATTTCACCCATGAAACAAGTTTATTTTCTGTTGCTGTCAATTGTCAAACATTTTTCACATCCTGTTTTGTGTAACAGGGTTACATAAAAATTTATGTAAAGAGAAAAAAAAGACAGAATTAAATCTAAACTAAAAAAGGAAACTTTTATGAAACATCAGCAGTTATCTTACGAAGATGAAGTCTTTTCCCTGGGTTCTTGGAAATGGAAAATGGAATATGTAACACAGATGCACAGATGTAAGGTATAATGCACTTGGTTGTGGTGATCTGTTTAGAAAATACTCCCGAAGAACACTGCCCTGCAAGGTTTTCTCCTCTTCCTTTAAAGCAAAGGAAGTCTGTGAAGAAGCTTGACTTCCTCACTTGCTCCTTTGCGTGCAGAGTTGAACAAATCTGAAGTGCTGCACGTGCTCATCTGTTCTGATAAACAGTGTCATCTTCCAAATCATCCTAGGGACAGAAGTGTTGTGTTATTGAGGTGACTTTTTTTTTAATAAAGGCAAAATTTCTTTTTTGAGGCAAACTCCATCCTTTTAGTGTTTCAGTAAAATCCTTTCTCCCCTGTTGTCCAGTCCATGTGGTATCTACAGTCTTCAGAACATGTTTCTTATCCTGTTGGCTTTTCCTAATCTCCAGAGAACACAGGGGCAGTAAAACATGGCCCATATTTTTGTACCTGATGGTCAAACCAAGGACCTGCTCATGTCAGCAGGGACTGGAAGGCTTTAAAGGGGTAATTACAGAGGAAAATTATTGGAGCTGTATGGAAATAAATGAAGTGAAATGTATATAGAAGTGCTTGACTTTGGTCTATGTGTCGTTTGGTTCCTCCTTGCATCTCTGAATGATCTCTGTGCTCAGAATAGGAAAGAATTAACACTGTTTCTTAAGAGAAGCAAGATTTTCAAAGCAAGATTTTGAAGAGATTTTTCTTTGCTTGCAAATACGTGTGATTTCTAAAGTTGTGTGGCTTGGTTTTGTTTATTGGGTTTTTTAAAAAAATAATTTACATGGCCCATGTAAAATTATTGTAATATAAGACTTAATGACATAAACTTAGAATGATAAAATAAGTTGTGTGGCTAAGTATTCAACAGTGATGTTGAATACTTAGTCTGTGTGCTGCAGGAAGGAAAATACCTTTAAATATATTACAGAGCTTTTATAATAGTTTTGTTATGTTTCTGTCCCCTACTCTGGGTTATGGAGCAAGAGGAGCTGAAAAAGCAGTACTTTTCAAACAAAACCTCTTAATAGCTCCAGGCATTTTACCAAACAGTACAGAACCAGACCTCTGCTTGGCAAAATACAAATTTATGGCAGTTCTAATTTTAAATGTACAAGCATACATTTAAAAGGGGGTGTGTGTGTGTATACACACACATGTATAACTATGTATAAATATATATATATATGTAATTGTATGCATATGGCCATTTAGAATGCTTTATAATGTCCTTGTCATTCAGAATACTTTTTTTACATCTCTATCAACTTTAAAGGGAATAGATACATTAAAACCTTTTGGTGTCTGTTTTTCCCCAGAAATTTAGGTATTGGTGGGTGGATACTCACAGGCTGTTGGCAGTGTTGAGCAAATCTCTGTTTCTGAAGTTCTTGAGCAATTGCTTGAAAAACTTTCCGGCCACTATTTATTTTCTGCAAATAATTTAAAATAGTTTGGTTCAGTGCAACGTTTTGAGTTAGAGGAAACATCTTTTTCTAACTGTTCTAATTTAGGTTTTTTACCTGGAGATGTGTTTGGGAGTGTTACCAAGTAGCATTTTAAAAAACATGCAGTTTGGCAAGTAGAAGGTTTTTTAATTACATTGTTATTTCATTACTTAACATATACACCTTCTTTAATGGCTCTTTAAATGCATGGCTTCTGATTTTTATACAAGGATATGTAGTGGTGGAGGTTGTTGTTGATTAATAGCAAAATCTATTTGAACAAAATTTATTTAAAACCTAAAGGAAACAATGTGTTAGAGATGGCCTTTACAGAGATTATCTTTACCATGCATCCAATCTGTTAAAAATAAATTACCTGATTTGTTAAAATTAGTTCAATATAAATTGATAACTAATTTTGTACAAATCTAAAGTGAAGCCTTAGAAGCTCAGAATGTCTCTTAAATGGAATCATCAGTTAATCACAAATTTGATGCCCAATATGCTTCAGAAAGACAAGAAGAAGCTCTGGATCACAGACAAAGCAAATAGCATGGTAACATACACAGTTCTCTGTTGTTTGGTCTTTTCCACTTTTCTTTAGCAGCTTTGGTTTTAACTGGAGGGAGAGAAAATAAATGAAAAAGCAATTAAAATATAAGATGAGAAGTTAGCAGAGTAGTTAAAATTGTTGCCCTTTTGCAGTGTCAGTTTGGAGTTAAGTGTTTCACTAGATCAGCTTATACCATTGGAAAAATCAGAGGTTTTCACATGCATGAAGCCTTTTTCAGCTTCTGGTAGTAGATGCTGCAAGTGTTTTTGCTTTGAGCACAGTGGGACCTGCTTGAAACACTACTTAATTCTCAAAAATAAACCAATGGCATCACAGGTCTACTTTTTCCCCTGAAGAAGGCTCGTTTAATTTTTCCCACTCTACTCTTCACTCTGTACCTTCACTTCTAAAGAAAAACAAAAATGAAAAAGCCAGTCTTGTCTTTATGCTCAGACAGCAGTCACTACAGGAAAGAGTCATTTTACCAGATCATACCAGTAAGGACTGTGAAGTTCTGATTCTCCTGTCAAAGTCTCATTATCATGTAAAGATTCCTGTTGTAGCTCTGTTTGTTTTTATCTAAACACAAATTTTGTTCTAGATTAAAAAAAAAAAAACCAACAACAGTAATTACATAGCTTTTAACCATGTGCATTTTAATGGGTTTGTTTCTGTAAGCATAAAAGTTCTTCCAAGTCTCTGATATTTTTAAATTTTACCAAGGTCTCTGTTCTGTACATGTATTAAGAGAGTCAGTAGACAAGCAAGGGCAGTCTGCAGTACTGCAGCTCATAAATACTTTGATGTGAATTTAAATAATTTTACTTTTACTGGAAATTTATACTCTTAGGGTAATTTTAACTTCAGAATACCTTTTATTTTAGACACTTTACTGAAAAAAGAAAATGTGGTTGCTGTTGAGAGTCCAGGTATCTGCCATTCAGGAGTTCACAGATGTATGTGTGCAGCACATGAACCTCAACCAACCTTCTCTTTAAAACCTAAATATAATAGTTATGAAAGCTAGAAATGTGTTTTTATTCCCCTTATGGAGACGTTAAAACTGCATTGATTTACAAAATGAAGAAAACCAGAAAATCACTCAGAGCCTACCTTGTAGACCACAAAGGAAATGAGCACAGCAGAGCTGTACAGGAACAGTAAGGACGAGGCAATGATCATGGAGATGAGTTTTCCATTGCTGAGCTGCTTCCCTGATCCTTTATTAAAAAGGAGTGTTAGAATAAAGAGCAGTTCTGATTCACTTAATTTTTTTAAGACTCTGCATTCCAACTCCCTTTCTCTGAGGAATTAAAGAACAATATACAATCAATATTTTTCTGGGTAATTTTCAGTCTAAATTCCTTACTGAGATCAATTTCCTTTTGTTCACTCATATGTTTGTGAGGACAACGGAGACCTGTTAGTTTTGATTACAAGCCTTTCCTTTAGGGATAGAGAGAGAATGGTATCCAGTGTTCTGCTCCTGTAAAGGTATATCTGAATAAAGCTCATAGACTTCTGTTCAGAAATGGAATTAGAGGAAGGAAGAAATATAAAGAAAGTAATAATCTAGCTGAGTGTTTCTGTTTTGTTTTTTTACTTTTTCTGTTTTAGGCATGTAAAACTGAAATGTAGTTACTCAAGGTTCATCACTTTCTTAACTAGAGACAAGTGATACAAAAGTTTGGAGCATTTTTCTCAGGCTGGCAGTGAATCCCCAGGTCTGAGGCCCTGCACTCTCTTGGCAACTTCTACTAAATGTTGGTTTCTCTACTTCCCATTTTCGAGTAGATACTTCTTTCTGACAGCCACAAAAGTCTTTCTGTAAGAGGATGTAGAGTGTGGTTAGACAGCATAAGTGCAAAACTTCTTTCTTTTGTAGAATTCTAGAGTTATCTTCATCACATGACAGAACAGCCTAATTAGCAAATGAGGTTGAGGTGCTTATTTGTGGAATCCCTCTGGTTTTACTAATAACATCTTAATATATCCATACTACTCCTAATGGGTTTGTTGGTATTTCCATCTTAAATGTCATTCTTGAAAGTATAAATCAAGAGAGTATTTAGACAAGATAATTTATTTCTTCTAAGATGCTTCATTAAGAAGGAATAATCAACTGACCTGTTACCGTTAGTACTGTTCCATCTCCTGTTTGTTTAGAAAGGGGTGAATCTGAGTCTGAAAATGCTATTCCACAGATGTAAACAGCGCTGTCACTTACAGTCAGATCTTTTATCTGAAGTAAGATGTTATTTCCTGATGAATGTACTTTATACTTCTGGTGATCTGTGCATCGAGGAGTACACAAATCCTGATGTGTATTAGTTAAAAAACGAAACCACAGAACTTCAGGTGGGGACAAGGAGCATCCAGAGGCAGAGAAGGAGCATGTTAGGGACACGTTCCTGGAGGGGTCAGCTTGCTGAAACCTGGGCTGTGTGACAGTGACTCGGCAGTGACCTGCAACACCTGTTGGGAAGGAACAGTTGGTGGTGTGAGGGACAGCTAAAAAGTCTGGTACAGTAAAAAGAAAAAACAGCTACTTTTGGTTCATTCAAGGAAAGGTGGGAGAAAAGGAAGAAACTGTGTTTCAAACTTGAAATTATTAAGGTTGTTTTCAGCAAACTTCGTTTTTAGACAGTTCCTACAGCTTGCACATGTGCTCATTTAACTCTTACCTACAGGGTGATATGCTTGCCTTTCTATTTTTTGATAAAATAGGGAAGATTGATAGATCCAAAGCAATGTGAATGTTTCCTTTGGCACTGGAGAAGACCAGAAGAATACTTGGTGCTGTTTCTAGCCTGAGGTTTAGTGCTGCATGTTTGTGGGGGTACTGGCCAGTGGGGCTGGGTGTTGTGTGATGTAAGTGCAGTTGCTCAGTGGAGCAGTTCTGCAGGGCTTTGTCTCTCCTCCTCTGCTCCTGGTCTGAGTCAGCCAGACAAGCTGAAGGCAGGCAGTGGAAATGTCATAAATCAAGACATTTATAATTTAGCGACTTCATAACATTGATTAGAATTCACAATAGTTCCTAGATATTCTTCCACTTCATCATATATATTGACTCTGGGTTTCTAAGAATAATAATGCTTGTTAGTCCTGACATTTAAAAATGTGCAGAGAAAACAAGGTTAATCAGAGAAGAGCATTCTAATTAAGGAACAAAAATGTATGGTTTAATATCATGTGTATTCTGTGTTAATATATTTAATTTTATTAAAATAAATAGTGTGGTTATTTAAACTATGGCATTGAGGGTATTGCAGCAAGAATAAAGGTAATATCTAAATAGCATCCTTTTCTGCTTGCCAGAAAATAACAAACTAGAAGATAAATAAACTGACATCTCTTAGTGTACTGCTGAGACACAATTTGTAAACCTGTCCATGGTGAACAATTAGCATTGTCCCTTCACCATTTTTCTCACTAAATCCATCAGATTCAGTGTCTGTGACTTCTTTAGGAATAAAGTGAAACTGATTCTGTGTCAGGTCCGTATCAGAGCCATTCCACAGCACTGCAGCAATGTGAGGATTGTAAGCTGTGGGTGTACTTGCACCCTGTGTGGTGAAGGGCAGTAGCTTGTGCTTCTGCAGCTGCTCCCCTTCTCTTTTCCCCCTTACCCACAGGCTCTGGTGTCCTTGCAGAGCAGGGCTCCATGGCCTCAGGTCATATTGGTGCTGCCTGCTGAACTTCCCAAACCCTCCCCCCAAACAAACACAGTTCCTCTGAATCCAGGCTGCTGCTGGAGTGTTCCAAGCAGGGAAGTGCAGCAGGATTTGACCGAGAAATTGCAGATTACAGCAGCCTTTCAGAGTTTTGGAAGAAAAAAGCATTTGCTAGCAGCTGTGTACTTTGGAAGTTATATGACAATAGCAGAAATTAACCTGATTTTCAGCAAAACTTTTCACTGCTTTTCTTTTGTAGCTGTGCTGCAAATCATAACCACAAAATTCTCAGTTTTGTTTAACTGCTGTTAAGTGAGAAAATGTAAGAAATTTTTTTAAAGTCTTACCAGCACCAAACAGGATCCAGTCAAACGCCAACATTAGCACATTTTCAAATTTGTTGAAAGATGCCATTTCTTGTATCTCTGTGGAAATGAATCTTCTTGAAGGAAGAGGAACTTAGGAAATGTTTGGATTTGCAGAACTGTCTTAATCACAAGATGTAGAACTTCCTGTTTAGAAGGGTGTTTACTACTGCATTTAGCAAACTGTTTAAAGGTACAGACCAAACGAGAAAGCCTTTGTTTGTTGTGGATGACATCACTTGGAAAATGAGTGAAGAACTTTACATTTCGAATTCCTGAGAGTTTTACCTATAACCCTTTAGATTATTTCATTTGATATAACAAATAAAAAGACATTTTCCAGCATGCTACTTAATCAGCTTCTTAATTTTATATGACCCTCAGCAGCCTTTAGCAGATAGTAGCTGGTAGGTGGCCACTGAAGGGACAAAGTAGCTCTCCACTGTGATATGGGTGATTTGCTGGTGAAAGCTTCACAGCAAATCATAGTTTTCAACTTGCTGACTCTAATGACTGTAATTACCTCTGTGCCTGTCTGCTGGACACCAGCCTCACTAATGGCAGTTACCTTTTAGCCACTCCTGGCACTTCTAGTTAAAAATGTAACAAAAGATAACCTTAAAGAAGCTGCTTTTGAACAGCAGGGATAAACTGAAACTGGTCTTGCAACAGGTCTGTAAGTGGTGTGGCAACCTCCTGTGTGTAGTGGAATGGAACATAATTAGTGTAATTATGCATTCTGTAGGAAAATGCAGCACACAATAAAGTTTTCTTTATAATTGAAACAAAGCTGTTCTGTTTTCTCAGTAGGTGGCAAGTGGGAAAAGCCCTCAGAAGTTTTGGAAATCAAAGGGCACACTTGGGAAGAGCAGGTGAACAGCCTGCCAGAAGTTTTCAGTAAAGCTGGTTTTGCCATTGAGGCTTTCACCAGACTGCCCTACCTCTGTGAAGGTGACATGTACAATGACTACTACGTGCTGGATGATGCTGTCTTTGTCCTCAAGCCAGTGTGAAGTAAAGCTCCACAATCTAACCCAAGAAGCAGCCTCTGAAAGGGGATTTTGATTTATGGTTACTTAAAGGGAGGGAATTTTGGGATTGCTATGCTAAATAAATACCATGTAAGAAATTTAAAGGCCAAAATAATAATGTATTTCTTTGTAGTGTGATTAGGTGGGGGGGAAAAGTTGTTTTTTAAATGGACTCCTCAGCTGAGTATTTCTTTTTTACCAGCTCTTAAACCAACATTGCATTCTGCAATCCAGCAGCAATGGGTGATATTTTTTTATACTTACCTGCAACAGGGATCATATCCAAACAAAAGCAATAGTCTTTATAATGGTGAAAATGATACAGTGTGAACTGTTGTGAAAGAAATCAAGCAAAATCTGGCAATAAAGTTATCCATTCAGTTCAAGCCTTGTTGAATGAAACTGTTGAAATGGATAATCTTCCATGCTAAGTTACTTTCTCTCTTACTGTCATTCTTCACGTTTTTAATCATGCTAATAAACTTTTTTGAGATGACTTTTGCATTAACTTTTGTGTTCATTTTTGTAACCATAGCCATGCTTGTCTGCAGCAACTGCTCTTTGTGTTGAGAATTAAGCTTTCAGTAGCAACACAACCTTGTATTTATTTAAACAGCATTTAATTATTCTTTAATGGGATAACAGTGCACAAAAATGTATCACTTTTGGTTGGGTTTCCTTCATGTTCTTCCCTGTCAAAGCCTCATAAATCCTCATTGCTTTTGCATTTGCCGTTTTCCAGCTAAAGGGGTTACAGTAGAACTTGTCAAAACTGCACTTTAAACTGATGGCTTTAAAAACAAACCCTCTAAGCAAGTGTTGCCAAATGTTTTCAGCTTTAAAAAGTTGCAGGCGGTTTCTTGCAAATTTTCTGAGTCAAACTGCCTGTGAGGATCAGGCTGTAGGGGCTTGAGACATTTTCATTTTAGCTAGCTTAAGATATTTTCCTTTCTTCAAGAGCACTAAATAAATGCTGTTTATTTTAACAAGTCTTGTTTTAAAAACGGTTTGAGTGGATAATTTCTGCCAGTTGGGATATAGCTTCTCTTTAAAACAAGAGGCATCATAAGTAGTACAGACCTGGCTGGTGTATGTCATACAGTGCTTGGGTTGCAAGTGTGACAGAGCAGAGAACCCTCAGGTAGGTAAAGTAAGAACTGACTTCTGTTGCTTTTGAAGTCTAAAAAAGTTGTCTGTTGTGGGGTTTTTTTGTGGTTTTTATAATTAATGGTGATTTTATGCCAGGTGGGATGCTTAACAATGTCATTTTAGGTTTACCTCAAACTGATGGTTAATGACTTCTCCTGCCAATTTCTTAGCTTTTTGTTGTCAGTCATCTTTGTGGAATAGTATTCTGCAGTATGGGGCAAGGGCAAGAAATGCTGAAATTTCAAATTACTTCTCAACAGTAATTTAGACTCAGTGTTATTCTCATTTCAGGATGTGCTGTTGCATTTTGGCACGTAGTGCAATCAGATTTGTCTGTTGGGAAAATGAGCTATGTATACTCTGGAGTGAATCCATTAATTTATCTTCTGCTGCCTTCATTTTGTACTCCTCCAGTAGTGGGAAAATGTTTTTTTAATGTGTCATTAATTCAGGTTAAGGTAGCAAATATGTAGTAAGACAAACTTCTTAAAAGGTACTTAAGTGTTTTAATCCCACATGTTAAAAATCACACGAGACTGCATTTCATGCCTCTCATATTTTAGTCCTGTCACTGACGATTTCAGTTTGTAATGGGTTTGAGACATTTGGGAACAGAAGGTGCAATGTAAACAATAGGGTTTTTTTTTCCTTTCTTATGATTTTCTACTTTGTTCACTCTATTTAACCAAGTATTCTTACACTTGAGATGAGGAAGTAAAACATGACCAATGATGAAGAACATCTTTCTACAAAGCCTAAATTCAGCAGGGTCAAACACCTGCTTAGTCCTGTTGAATAAACAGAATAACCCCCAGGACTGTATTTACACCTGCATTTCTAAAGTTGGACTGTACCTACACCTGCATTTCTAAAGTCAGACTGTACCTACACCTGTATTTCCAAAGTCAGACTGTACCTACGCCTGTATTTCTAAGGTCAGACTGTACCTACACCTGTATTTCTAGAGTCAGACTGTACCTACACCTGTATCTCTAAGGTCAGACTGTACCTACACCTGTATCTCTAAGGTCAGACTGTACCTACACCTGTATCTCTAAGGTCAGACTGTACCTACACCTGTATTTCTAAGGTCAGACTGTACCTACGCCTGTATTTCTAAGGTCAGACTGTACCTACACCTGTATTTCTAAAGCCAGGGTTCCTTGGGAGTGAAGGGACTTCTTCCTCCCTGCGGGCACTGAGAGAGCGTTTGTGTGCAGTCAGTGCTGCTCACAGGCCACTTGTGTGTTCAATAGTTGATTAAATTGCCCCAAAGATGCCATCTAAGGGAACAAGTGTTGCAATTGCAATGTCCAAATTCGTTACTCCCGGGTTTGGGAATCCTGCCTTGTCCTGCTGTGGGTGCCAGTGTCCATCCAAGCTGCACTCGGAGCTCTCACTGATGTGCAGAGTTTTGCCCTGTGGAGTGGCTGAACTGTTCTGTTCTGTTCTGTCAGGGTGGGCTGGGTGTGTTGCACTGCTGGAAAACGATGCTGTGCAAGCACTCGATTTAGGCAGAAACTTTCAAAGCAAAGTTGGAACAGCTTCATCCTCAAAACCACAGCCTCCTTTTGCCGAGCGATCCCAGGTACAATCAGCTCATACTCTGAGGGACCCAGGGCCACCTGCCCCAGCTTGGGCTGGGGAGATGGGGGAGCAGGGCAGCACCCGCCCTGTGCTTCCCCTGCACAGCTTGTTGAGCTCTCTTCACCTCGGGGCAGAGCTGTCCCCTCCTGCCGGCCCTGGGAGGGCCGAGCCCCGGGCGGAGGAGCCGCTCCCGCCCGCCCTGAGGGCCGGGGCGCGGAGGCTGCGGGGCGGCGCTGGGCCTGGCCCCGCTCTCAGGGTCCCTGGCTGGAGCCGCCCAGCTCCCGCAGTGCCGGGGAGGAGCCGCACACCGCAGAGGCAGGTAAAGCTCTCTGGGGTCCTGGCCCTCCTCCTGCCCTCTCTCCCTTTCCAGCCCGCACCCCTTGCGGCTTCCCCCTTGCATGTGGTGCTTTTTCTCACAGCCCGGGGGAAGGTGGGCACCGGCAGTGTGAGGGCTTATCAGCACAAGTTGTGGTTGTAAGGTCAGTTTTCTGGTTATCGAGCTTCAGATAAGGCAGCGACTGCATGGAGTGAGTGATAAAATGTCTAGGATTTCTGTACATGGAAGGGTGGCTGTTCTGGGAGTGAGAGGAGAAGGCGACCAGGGAGCTTCTCACAAGCGGGGAGTCCTGCAAGGCTCAGAGATCTCATTGCAGCATGCACAAGGAATATCTCCGGGGAAATGCTGGGTGGGATCTGCAGTGATTTGGGACTGGCTGGAAGTTGCTGTGAGCTGCAAACTGACCTGTTTCACTCAAAAAATGAACAACTTCATCCCGGAGATTGTCTTGCCCGGCAGGGCTTTTCACGGCCTTCTTTGTGCCCTGCTGATTGTCCCCTTGAGTTAGTCAGGATGAAAAAGCACTTTCCTTAGCATTTAATCTCCTTATACATTAAGTTAACATGCTTTAATTAAAATATACTCCCTGATCAAAGTGCATGAATTGGAATAAACAAATCGGGAGTGACATTGGAAGCATGATTTAACCTATGCAGAGTAATCAAACCTTACTGCAAAATTATTAGGGCACAGGCAGAAACAAACACAAGTAAGTTCATTGTCTAGGAAACCAGATACATCTGAATGAGAGACATTTACTGTGGTGCTCCCAAAAGAGTGGCTGAAAGGGGTTTCAGTGTGTGTAAGAACAGGACAGAGGTGATAGCTAATTGAAGTTTAAATTTTTCATCATCTGTCCGTTTGAGACACTTCTGTTACAAGACTGGAGTTAAGTATTTGCAATACACTGAGTATTGCTGAAGGCTTGTTGAAAGATATTTTTATAAAAGAGTACCTTGGTACATGAGATTAAACAATCCTAAAAAGGTGTCATTTATCAAATATTCAGATCTGTAACTTAAGCTGTGGCAGAGAACTTTGGTGGGGGGGAGGAAGAGGGAGCACAGAATTCAGCAACAAAAAGAAATGCAGAAATTCAGTGTCTTGCAAATAAACCTTTGAAGTGAGGGAAAGGGAGACAAAACCTAACAAAGTCTCTTTATGGTCAGAGCCAAGTTGGCCAATGGGACCCTGTGTGTCATTTGTTAAATCAGGGACTGATCCCAGTGTAAGAAGTTGCCATCTGTGGATCAAGGCATCATCTAATATCTTAGATTAATTTGTTGTTTTACCTGTGGGGGTGGTGACTCTCAGGCTGAGCAGAGGGCCAGGCAGAAAATCCTCTCTGCAGTGTGGATTGAAGCAGCTGATGGCCCTCAGAGCTGAGGAGGGGATGTGGCTGCAGAAACTCCTGTGTGAGTGAAACCTGCCCAGTCTTTGCTTCCTTTCCACCCCATTGCATTAGTTCTGTGTGTATCCTTGTCCTTCAAGAACTAGACCAAAATCAACACATTCATTTTGTTTTGGACAATTGTGAAACTCAATTTTTTTCTGGCGGCAATCGGTGACAACCCAGTGAAAAGCTCTGGGTACCCTATTACTGCTCTTCCAGACAATTTATCTTTCAGTGATTTTTATGCTGCATAGCACAGGACAGCAGGGATAGCAAGAGCTACCAAAACATCTCTTTCCACACAAACCGTGTCCATGGTGGTGGTGAAACTTTGATGGGACACTTCTTGATAGCTCTGATCTATCCAGGTGAAGTGACATGGTTTGTTTCCCAAATGTGTGACTTTCCCTCTGCTTCAGAATAGCATAAGGGTGTTTTCTCCCTTTTTGCCAAATGTGGCAGCAGGGAAGGGGAGTGCTCTGTCACCTCCCTGCCTGGAGCACCCTGCAGGGACAGGGGACCAGGGCCAGGCTGTCCCACCCCTGAGTTCAGAGATCTGCAAATGGAGGGCTCCAGACCAAGTCTGCAGTGATACTGCAGCTTAGCCAGCTAGGAAAAGCTTAGAGTTTGTGTGAAGCTTCTTTATAATTTCCTTTTTCATTCAATCTCTCTTCTGTTTTATCTGATTTTAAAAGGATTTGTTTGCCTGTTTTAACAAAACTGCATTGAAGTCGTACTTTGGTGCAGTGTAACTTGGTAAATAAATGGTGCTACAAGGAAGAAAATTAAATGAGCCACTTGCTATAGGGAGATAAATCTGTCTGCACACGCACTCTTCATGGACTTGTGTTTGCATAAAGTGTATCTCTATCCTAGAAAAAGATCTAAATTAAAAACTTGGGAGCAAGCAGCCTTGGATTGTTCTGATCTCAATCTGTACTCCATAGCTTAGGCTGTCTCTGATTTATAGCTATGAAATTTGGGGTGAATATTGCATTTTGACTCTGTTCCTCCTATTTTCCTCTTCAATCCAAGTATCTTTTTATTCTAAAAACACCAGAAGAAATGTCCAGACTTTTGAAGATGTGTTTCTTGTTGATATCAATGAATCATGCCAAGATTACTCACAGTCAGAACTCTGAAGGTAAGACCAGAACTCCTGTCTGAGGGGCATATTTTTGGCACAGAAAAAGCTGTTTGTAATAAATAAAAAATACTAGGTGTTGTTACTACCTGGGACCATGGTCTATGCTCTCTTGGCTTCATGGAGCTATGCCTGCAAAGAATTTCACCAAGACTGATTATTATTGAATAGCCTTTTTTTCCCTGCAATGTTTTTCTGTAAATAAATTTAATCAAAACTGCATTAAATATTTGCAAATAAATTATATATGTGTATATAATCATTGCATACAATAAATATATTTTTGTGTAACACAATTGACTGATAAAACATTAAATTAACTTCTAATAATGGGATAATCTTTTACAGATTTGCCTCCATTGTTACACAAAGCTGCGGTTAGTATTTTTATTTGATCTCTCTACATTTTGACATAACATTTTATATTATAATCTAAAAATAGTAATTTACTGCATATATTTGTAATTTTTCCTTAGGAGGAAGTAATAGCTGGGAAATATCTGAATGGTAATGTACACAGTTGTTCCCATTTATGCTTCTAAAATGAATTAAAGCTCAGTATCTCACCATAACTTTTTATGTTCCATTTTTCATGTGCAGCCCTCCTAGATATACTTTATTTTCAAAGGTAATGTATTACTCTCCCCATCTTGATTTTTCAGTATTATCTTGCACTTCAGATATGATCTGTTTCATATCCACAGAAACTGGAACATTATGGATAGAATGAAATTGGCTCATATTGGCTTGGATTTAGGTCTCCTGGGAGGAGCATTTCCTGTTAACAGGAAAAAACCTATTTGTAGTGAAAAAAAAAAATATATATAGAATGAGGCTGAAAATATATAGTTGCTACAGTTCTCAGAAGTTTTGATAATTAACTTTGCTCACATGTGTCCAAATGGCTTCTTAAGAAAATTAGGTGCAGTTCCAGCTGTCTGTCCACCTTCTTCTTTCATTCTCACCCCATCCCCCATCCTCCAGCTCCTGGTGGCTTTTTAATTATTTGCTAATTTTGTCCAAATCTGAAAGAGCAGGATAAGCCTCAAAGGCCATTCCACTCCCACATATCTTGAGAAAATCAGTGTCTGTGTAAGGAAGACACAGTGAAATTAATGACTCTGCTGAAGGAAAGGCAGCAGTTACTCCCTGTGCTTTCTGCAAGCAGATCAGAACAGGCATAATGGGGTGCCAGAAAGCACATGCCTTGGAGAGAGTACTAATGGCAGCACCTTGGAAAATTGAGTTTATTGTGGGTGGTTGTGGAATTAGATGGAAAAAAACTAATTAAGTCCATTCCCCATTGAACCATGTATTTTCATTGCATTAAACAGATCAACTATTACTCTGGCTAGACAAAAAACTGAATACTTTTGTCATTATGGTGTTATCATCACTCTTTGTTTCCCTTTTTCTTTTCTACTCTTGTAATCTGCTATTTAACTTGTTACATCATTTTACTGGCATTTTTGGTCCTGTTTTCTGTTACAGCTCTAATGTCTGGACAGCAGATCTTCTTACAAAAGTCATGGCCTATTTTCATGCTCAGGAAGTTATGTTTACTCTTAGCAGTCTACAGGTTTGTGACATTTAAGATGCATGACAATTTTTATTTGAAAAGGAATTTAAAAACCTTAACTTATCTCTGTAGCCAAAGCTAGGTGATCAACGATAGAGGTAATTAATACACCTACAGTGTAGCAGCTAAATAAGAAATAGGAATAGTTTGTCTTTTCCCCCAAAGCTTTCAGGAATATGCAAGGCAGAAATAATAACAATTATTTTTGCTTTTTCTCTGATGGAAAGCAGGAATTAAGATTTTTGGTGCTAATTGTTTCTGAGTTGAGTATATATAAATGCTGTTTCCCCAGAAATGATGGGTTTCTCCCAAATTTTGGCTGGCTGTAGTTCACACTGCTCCTTATGGAATGAGAGGCTCTGGAGCATCTTACAAAATGCTTCCACCTTTTAAAGCTCCTCTCAATGCTGTTTTTGTAAATTATCGATGTGGACTGATGCAGGAAGGAGCTGCTGTTCCTCCTCCTGCTGCTGAGGGTTAGTGATGAGCTGCTTTCAGTGGAGCTGTACCCAGCTAACAAACCTGAGCCCCTCCCTCGTCCCTAAACACGGGGAAACAGGGAAGTGTCACCGTGCCATCCCTGAGCCTCAGGCATTCCCAGAAGCTCCACAGTGCTTGAAACCTGTCCCAAGCTCCGTGTCGCTGTCACAGCTCATCCTCACCTACATTTTCCTGCCACTGCCTCTTCCCTTTGTCAGGTTTATTGGCAGCCTGATGTTCTCAGCAGGCTGAACCCCGAGGCATAAAGGAACAGTGTTAATATTTGGTGGTGGCAATGCAAGTTAAGCAAAGGCAGCAAAGAGCAATTGCAACTCAAATTCCAACCCAATTCTGAAATAATTCTGTCAGGAAATAGCAGGGATCTTACTCCAGTCTGCTGCTAACGAGCCTTAAATTTATTTCTGTTCCAGTGTTAAGATTCCCCTTCATTTTTTCAAAATAGGCATGAGATTGTTAACTGGTAATGAAGCTTGATGCGAGAGAGAATATTTTTGGCTTATGACCTGGTAGAGACTTTTCCTCCCATCTAATTGCACACTTCCTTCCCTTTTTTAAGTAATAAGCACATGATATCTGATAATTTTTAAGCTATTTTTTGAGCTCTTTAGAAGTTTCATTTTCACAGCTCTGTTGTGTGAAGCAGAAAAGCTTTATTACTCTTGTTTTATGAAGTGAGAAACTGAGGCATCTTGGTTAAAAAGCTCCCTCGAGAGGACTTGTTCATGGAGCCAAGAATAGGATTTGAAAATTACTGTATTTCAGAATGCATTTAGATTATTTTTGTTTTCAGTTTGAGGGAGAACAGTTATTTTGATCATTGACAGCCCAGACAATACATAGCTAAGCACTTAGTTCTTTTGAGCACAGATTTTCAGGGAGTAAAAGTACAATAGTATGAGTTTTATGTATATTAAACATATTTTTCTACACTCCAGATGTCCATAAAAAGTTACCTGAAGAACCTTTTATACCAGCCCAGGCAACTGCTGTCTGAATTGCAACAGCTTGATCAGCAGCAGTTCCAAACTGCGATGAAGTACCTCTTCAACAGCAAAAAGGAGCATCTTGTAAGCAAGTTTCCACATGTGAAAAGGGAAAGCTGCTGTCAGTGGTTTAGAAATGGAAAGGGACAGACTGGGGGGCTCACAGTGCAGGCGTTGCAGTTACTTACCTGGCTTGGATTGGATTC